>NW_017728906.1:163490255-163507002 GCF_001723895.1 Crocodylus porosus
GGCCTTGGTGAGGCCGCAGCTGGAGTACTGCATCCAGTTTTGGGTTCCACAATTCAAAAAGGATGTGGAGAAGCTTGAGAGAGTCCAGAGAAGAGCCACGCGCATGATCAGAGGTCAGGAAAACAGCTCTTATGACGACAGGCTGAGAGCCATGGGGTTCTTTAGCCTGGAAAACCACAGGCTCAGGGGAGAGCTGATGGCCACCTATACATTTATCAGGGGTGACGACCAGGATCTGGGGGAGCATTTGTTTACTAGAGCGCCCCAAGGGATGACCAGGTCGAACAGTCATAAACTCCTGCAAGACCATTTCAGGCTGGACATAAGGAAGAATTTCTTTACTGTCCGAGCCCCCGAGGTCTGGAACAGCCTGCCATCAGAGGTGCTGCCCTTTGGGCAGGGGGCTGGACTCAATGATCTCCCGAGGTCCCTTCCAGCCCTGATGTCTATGTCTATGAAAAAAACTACAGACAGGTGCCTCCTTTTTTTGAACTCCTAGACTCAAGCTTTTGGCTAGCAGACTCCACTTAACTAACTACTCCCTGATTTCTAGCAATACATGGGACTGAAGGACTTCAAAAGCTCCTATAGCATTTTTCCATCTGGGAGAAGAGGATAGGAACAGTGCAGTAAGGGATAGAACCCTTAATAAAACAAGGCATGTTCTGAAAACATCATGGTCTTGTCTGGATTTTATTATCCAGTGTTAGAGAAACCCTACAGAATTTACCTGAGAACAAACAATTATGTTGGTAAGTACTGATTTCCCTCCCCCTCCCCTCCCCCAGGGAAGAGTTAAACTGTCTTCTAGTGATGATTAGCTTAAGTCACTGATTCATCTCATCAGCATATGAGGAAAGTGATAATGGATCTCTACCAAGAAGTTTTAGTGTATGGCTCAAACAGTTATAATATTGGAATCCTATGAACGGCCATACCAAAAGAAATTATGCTAGAGCTGAACCTTCACGTTACTAATTATTGGTTAACAGTACCGAACTTCAGGAACTGGCAACAGAGGCTCTGCCTATGCTATGCCATAGCCATGCACAGGGAACTCAGCAAAAGGGCCTGTCCCTGTACCAAAGCACAAGTGGATGGCGCTGGCTTCTGCCGAAGGGGGCTCTCCCTGGGCTGTGCAGCAGCTGGGCAACAGGGAGAAGTGGTAGTAGAGGAGGCTGAGGCCTAGGGCCCGACTGCTTCAGCCCTGAGCTGTGCCATTCTGGCCCTCTGCCAGAAAATACTGCCAACCTCTAGTCTAAATCAATGTCTCTGAAAGGACAAGGAAGGGCCAGACCTTTTTTCTGCACACACTTTCCCCATGCTTCTGAGGGATCAGGTTGGAACACCTCTCCACTCAAGAACCCTCTTCCACTCTGCCTGCATTTCAGCCTGGCTTCTGGCTAGCTGTATGTCCTTGTCTAACCCCAAAGATGCACAAAGCCATTGCCATGGGGGAGTATGTTGCAGGTAGACACTAAAAGAGGGATGGAAAAAGAGGCAGACAGGGAGTTGGGGAACCTCTGGTATGTGCGATGAACTCAGCCTACAGACGCAATGAAGTGTGCAAGCCCCCAGGGGTATGTATTTATGAACTGCATTCCAATACCCTGAATTAGTGAACAGATGAATTGTAAGGCACTTCTTCCTCCACATGTCAAATTATAAAAACTCCAACTTTTTTTCATTCACATTGGCTTGAAGTTCTTTTTTGTTCTGGGGGCTGTTGCAGGGCTCTGGTTTGGTTTTTTGGGGAGGAGGGGTGTTGGGGGGGAAGACTCCATTAGATAGTACAATCATCTCCATCACATCAGTCAAGCTGAATAGGTCTACCTGCAATCTTTCAAGAAAAATAAATGAATTCACAAGGACAGACTGTTCCCTGAATGAGGTCCATACTTTTAGAAAAAGGAAAAGTGCAAGTAATTACAATTGCAGAAGACAAATTGAGTACAAAACAGTGATAGAAAGAACATATTTGAGGAGATACGAATGATGGTACCCACTAATTCTGCGACTGCAAAGCCTGCAGCTCAACTATGACTTTTCCTTGACAGTCTGCCACACTCAAAAAGAGGAGCAGCAGCTGATAATGCTTCTTCCTTCTTCCCTTTATCTTATGAAGAAAATTATCATCTTCATAATGTTCGAAGGAGGAAACAACTTTGACCACCTGAAACCTGAGATACCTTTATTCGAGGTAATCTGCATATTCACAGAGCCTCACAGCAAAGCTCAGAGACACCTCACCAGATAAGAAATTCCTGCCCAGAGGAGCATCCCATCTATTTACTGCTCTGTGAAATATAAAACAACATAACCAAAAGGAAATATGACTACATCCTGCTTACAAACAATCAACTTTGAGGTAAACAGACTATTCCAACTTTTCTCTGAGCCTAATCTGCATATAAAATGAACTTTTCTAAACAGGAGATTTTACCACCTTCATCTCTCCTATGAAATTCTCATTTCTACCCAGGAGAACTTTTACAATCTTTTCTCCACTGCCTGACTGAAGGGTATTTGTGCCCAAAAACTGGCAATTAAAGAATTTTGGTTTTTCTGCAAAAATAGTTGGTCTAATAAAAGATATCATCTCTACTACAAGTCCTGATTCCTTTTTCCTCTAAACTAATATGGCTACAATCTAGATATCCTTTTTCCCTTGGCATTTCTGAGAAAGTGCCAGATTTTAAATCAAAGGCTGGCAAGATTTAGATCCTTCTACCTTTTCAACAGCAGACTGAAAAAATATCGGTGACTATGTGTTTTGTATACCATAATACAAGTATGAGGATTATGATGAGAAAGTGAGCTAGGCAATCAATGCACAGGAAAATAAGCAAAAAGCAGATCTTGGTTTCAGCTTTTAACTGTGAAGTAATCAAAGCTGCCGGGGTATATGGGCTGTGCATGTACTACAAAGATATACTGTGGCTATCTCTGTTAGAAAGCTTTTGAGATATTCAAATATCCAATTATCATCATCTAACTGAGAACAGAAAGGCAAAGGTAAAAAGAGAGAGGCTGGGATATAGTTGGTGAACTGTATTCGCCACCAAAATACTTTTTTTTTTTTTAAATATGTTTAGTGCTTATATATTAGAAATCACTTGCTTCCATGTGCTCAGTGACCTGGGAGGGAGCAGAGGCTGCAAAGGGGAGAGGGGAAAAGGTACTGTGCAGAAAGCTGAAAGGGGAGGAAGTGATGGAAGACGGCAGTGGGCAAGAGAGGCACCTGTCCCATTGCTGCTGCTGCTTTCCCCACTGTTGCATGGGCGGGGGGGGGATGAATTTAAGATCTGATCATTAGATTCTATACCAAACAAACTGATAGGGATTTAACCAAAAAAAAAAAAAATGTTCCTCATCACTAAGCATTAGCCACTGTTTAACATGGAAAAAATACCACTAAATATTTTATAGTTATATAATATGCATTTACATATTAACAATAGCAACAACAATGACCTCTAGTGGTAACCCGACTTAAGAGAGAAATACATTTTTAAAATGTAAAATATTTAAAGTAGATAGATACACACACACGAAATAGGACACAAACAGCAAATTCGAAGTGGAGTTTATTTTACTTTAGAGTGAATATGAGTATGATTCAATACATTTTAAAACAAGACAGACACATTCTAGTTTGATTAGAAAGTTAGAAAATTCCCTCTTGCATTTAATTTTAATATAGACTAACTAGTTAGTAAATATGTAACACGTATTTTGAGAAGTTAACTCCAGTGTGATCAGAAAGTGTGATCTGTACACATGCTTCGGAATGAAAAATGTCAGTTTCAAAATTTTGTGCACAGGGATTAAGTTTTCCCTCACAATACCCGGTACTACCGGTCTTATTCAAAACAGTCTGGGGCCAGACATTTGAAAATGAGGCTTGGAAAAGAAAAAGGCAAGGCACAGCACACGAAGAACAAGTTGACTGGACTCATTTTCTTCTGTATTTTATTGCATTTTCCCCCGACCCTGGATTCTGGGCCAAAATCTTCAGATTGATACAACTTCAAATCGCTGCCTTTACTAACTTTCCCATGTGTGCTGTTGTTTACCACCCAAATTTTTGTGGAGGATCAACAAATCCTTTTAATTAAAATAATCTGAAGTTTATTTGCAAAATCACATTCATTCATTCATTCACTCACAACAGAGGAGTGCTCTCAGCTACCAGTCTACTGCCACTCAAAAATAAAAGTTACCCCATCCTCTAAACCAGTTTTCCTATACTTTCCCCAATGAACACAACCACATTTCCATTTTTTACTTTGCTTGCTTCCAACTGCTGGTATTCGGGAGTGCGAACATTTACCAGCGACCATTTTAATGGACAGGGCTTTGTTCCACGTAGACAAATAAGCAACAACAGTGCAAGACTCCTCAGAACATAATAAGGAATCACAGAGGGGCACAGACTATCAGTATAGATCTAACCATAGGATCAAAACTTCAAAAGTGCATTTAGAACATATTTAATTATCACAGTGGTGATCAGCTCAAGTATACAGAAGGGCAAGAACCACAGAAACTTAGTGAATGTTGCATTTTTTTAAAAATCTTTCAGACCTATGTTTCTGAATATCAAAGTTCAAACCAATAAACCCTACAATGTTATTTCAGAATTTCATTTTATATCTTTTTAAAAAGTCCAGATTATATAAAAACAACTTTAAGCCCTTTGCACAAATGAAAGCATTAAAAATCAATCCTAGTTCTCAGCTAAGACTGTGTAAGTCAATGTTCATTCTAAATCCATCATAATACAGCTGTGCAGTAAAACCTCTAAAAAATGAAGATGCTCAAATGAAAACACTAAAGTATGCTTAAGAAAATGATCCCAAATATTACCTACCTGATACATCCACTTCGTAAGAAAATACAAAGAATTAAAAACTAGTTTAATAACTAGTCAAAATATCATCACTATTGTGTTAAAAAAGTTAAGATAATTTTGGATACTGTGGTACTTAGAAGCTGTTTCCCTTTCATTACTTCAAAATTAAATTCCATACTCACAAACACACATAACTTAGAATAGTGTAGAATTTAGGAAGGATATCCCATTTGGTATGCAGTCAGTGAAATCCTTATTTAATTCCTTCAGAAAGCGAAGATGAAATATATGTACTCTGATACAGTTTAACAAAAGAAATAAAATGAACTAAAACAGGAACAACAGCAAACGTTGTTAGTCAAATGTTTATGAAAAGACGAGAAACATGAAGACTATATTATCGGCACATACCTTTCCAAGATCTGCAGCCTGATTTAAAATATTTTGCTTTAGATCTTCTGCTCTCTTGGAATGAAAATAATTACTTTGACTCTGGATGACAAATACAATTTCTTTTAGTTCTGTGAACCAAAAAAAATAAAGTATTAAAAGAAAAAAAGAGTAACAAAAGTTCTGTACCAACGCCATAGAGAAAGCCAGGAAAGAATATAGCGAGGCATAAAAATGTCTTGGGAGTTAATTTAACAAACAGGTAAAAAGCATGATTATCCATACTTCTTTCTGAAAACAGTCTGTATTTAATTATTAATTTGTACAAGAACAGCACTTCACATTTGTCCTCCTAGCACTGCACCGAGCCACGTGTATTACATGTCCTATACCAGTAGCCACAACGTCACACAATTACAGAATGTTGTTGGTATGCCACAGGGAAAACACTATTTTTATTACTATAGTACCTTGAAGCACTAGACATAGCCAGGAGCCACTTTGTTAGGTATTGTACAAACTCAGAACAGGTCCTTACCTCAGACAGTTCACACTACATATAAAACAAGAAGCTGGAGATAGGTCCAGAAGGACAAGGGAACACCGACAAACAACTGTACTGAACAGTAGGGGTGTGCGAAACAGGCCACATTCAAATTCAGCCCAAATCAGGGTCAGTGATTTGATTAGTTGATCCAGATCACTGTCCCCAATTCAATTCAGCCAAATTTGAATCTGAAGATTCAATGCCGATTTGGAGAATCAACGATTCGGCGATAGGCATAGCTTTAAATGTTTTTTCTACATACTTTAAGGTACTAGCATGGCTCGTGACTGCTGCAATTGTGGGACACATGGAGCGTCTCACAGGAGCATGGGGTAGGGGGCCTGCGTACCCGATGGTAAACCCGGAAGTGGACCAGAAGTACATCCACTTCCAGGTATGCCACCAAGCATGCTGCCCCGCCCCCCCTCGTGTTCCTCCAGCTCAGCGATCAGCCGCAGGGGGACCCCGGGTGTGGTAGCCAGAACCAGAGGGGTTACTATCATGAGCAATAAATATATGCTCTTGGAGACATCCAGGCAATTGTTTAGCAGTTAAGGTTAGCTAATGCAAAGCTGGCAAGTTGTCAACCTACAAGTGGAATTTGTCTGTCACAATTTAACCAAAGTGTTGAATCTGTTTGCACTGATCATGGGCCCCAAAAATTAGCAAGCTACAAGATTAGCTGATTTAACAGGTTTTTCAAAGGTCAGCTTTAACAAGATCTGACCACCTAATATAATTAGCACATTCCTAGGAATCCAAGGAATAAAAAAAAACTAAGGGGTTGAGATTGGGCAGGTAATGCTAATTTCAAACCTCAAAGTAACGTGGTGTAATTTGCTTACTGGGTGAACCCAAGTTTGGGAGGTAAACTTTCATGATAATTTCTAATACCTTTTGATCCCATAGGGTAACAGCTATAGGGCAAGATTCTGAGTGGCTCTAAAGCCAACAGATTAGCATAAGATGAGGCATAAAGGAATGTGCATGTCAAGTGACCAATCAGAAGGATGGGACAGAAGGACCATTGCTGTACCAAGCCTGGACTCTGGACTCCCAGTGTGAGTGAAGACCGGATCCTGACCAAGGGACCTTCCCAGCGACCCCTCAGACAGTGCTGATCGGGGACACCTGACTTTGCTGGAACAACTTGGCATGCACCTTGCATAGAGGAACTCCCGATAAGTTGCCAACCCCATGTGGGAACTCTTTGTCATTCTGTCTATCTGTTGTTATCATTCACTATTAGCTCTTTATTACTGTACTATCTGTTTGTCACATTAACCTTTCTGTTAACTGTTGTATGCTAAGTTATAAGTAAATCTGCCTTTACTTCACTCCCGACTCACCTCCCCAATCCTGAACCCAGCAGCCTAATGGCTGATACACTCACAGCTCCTACCTGGGCTGTGACACCCAGGTGCCCCCCAACCCAGAAGGCACCAGTCGCCAAGCCAGAGGAGTGCGGGGGGGCGGGGGACATACTCCCCGGCAGACCTGGAAGTAGACTGGAAGTGCTTCTAGTCCACTTTGTCTGCTGCTGAGCACACTGGGGAGCACCCCATGCTCTTATGGGACATTCCATCTGTCCCACCATTTCAGCATTCACGAGCCACCTGGTACCTTGAGGTATGTACAAAAACCATTTAAAGCTGTGTCTATGTCTGAATCATTAAATCTTTCTGAATCAATTCAAAAGGGTTCCAATTCAATTCAAAGAGATTAAAGGGTCTCCTGATTCGATTCAGATTCAGAGATTCGGCCACCGAATCAAATCAGGGGCCAAAGCTTCGCACAGCCCTACCAAACAGCATGATAAACAGTATCCATAGCAAATCACCAGCATAACCACTATAAAAGTTATTTATATGCACCATGACACTGAACGGTCTTAACTGTGTGCATATGTGTTTGGTTGGGGGGGGATGTTTGAAGGGAAATGAAGTAGATTTTCAGATATGATAATTCCCAAGAATGAAAGGCAGCAAAAGAAAAGTACAAAGGCCGGTGTTTGAAAAAGCTAATGTGTCATGGAAGCAGACAACACTGGATGATCACAGGGTGGAGTCTGTCTCTGAATAAGGGAAAGGATAGTCTGTAAAGGGCTTTGAAAATGAAGACAAACAGCTCATTATGTTTGAGACAACAGAGCAATCCACAGAGAGGTGTGACATAGGAAATTATCTTCAAGAGAAGCTTTCTGGATGGATACAACACGTGCAGTGTAGCTACACTCAAGGTCAGAGAAAAAGTGTCCCGGATCTTCTCAGCTTACTGCAACAAGACTTTTATCTATGTGGTGGAAAGAAAAGAACCTATCTTGGAGATATTACGCAGAAAGCCTTAAAACATAACCCAGGTATGAAGACCCAGACACAGCTCAAGGCTGAAGAGGACACTCAGAGTACAGGACTGATCAGGATGGCAACGATGTCCCATGATGGAGAAGAGGAGTCTAGGACAAAGTGGAATGTTCACAAAAAGTTGGAGGAGGAAAGAGATGGATCCTCTAACAGATAAAGATGAAGGAATTATTAAAGAAGTAAAAGGAGAACCAGAAGAGGGGTGAGTCTCAGGAGACAAAGGTTTCAAGAAGAGCATAGTCTACTCTACAGTGTTGAAAGTGGCTTACAATTCAAGGAGGATGTGGATGGAGTGCTTGTTCTGAGAGTTGGCTAAAAAATGTAATAGTAACAGCAGTTTCACTAAGACACAAGAGAGAGAAACCCAACTGGAAAGGGTCCATAATAGACTTGGACTAGAGGAACTCAGGGCAGTCATTGTAAACAGATCACTTTGATAAACTTAGACACAAAAGGAGGAAAAGATGGTATCAAGAGACTCGAGTTGTGCAATGTTTATTCAGGTAGTTATAGAGCAATGCTGCTCCTTACTGGAAAGAAGGGAAAAAAAAAGAGTAGGAAAACTGTGCTCCTGCCATGTTGCCAATGGCAAAACCCCCTGCCATGTCTCACAGGAGTTGGTCCTTTTCAGGTAGTATAATATTTAAACAACTATTCCCTGAACTGCCACCCCTGCTGGATGGGAGCATCTATTCCAGTTTTCATATCCTGCAAGACTAGCTTAGAAATGCACATATTCTTCATTTACTCCAGTAAGTGGAGAAATGTATATATGCTTGGATAATATTATCAAGTCAAGCTACCAAACCCTGGTATCACTTTTTTTGTTAATCCTTCAGGATAAAGCTGTTATAACATGGCAGTAACAAGGAAAGTAGTAAAGAAGGGAGTAAATGTTAAAAAACTCAAAAGAGGAGAAGGAAGGAAAATAAGTCATTTCAAGAGGAGAATAAAAGGTAGTAAACCTTAGCATGTAAACAGGAAGCAGGAAAAGAAAAAAAAAAAAAAAAAAAATGGTTCAGGTAAAGCACCACTACCTCAAAATTTCTGCTGCTCTAATCCTAGAAAAGGTAGGCCATAGTCTAAATGTTTAGTCAATTCCTCCCCCTCTTCCCCACAAGTCACTTGTTAAAGCAGGGGCAGATGAAACACTGCCTGGGGGCTAGAAAGTGTTTGGTGGGCCACGTCTGGCCCGCAGCGCCCATCAACAAATTGTGCCCCTCCCACCCCTTCCCCCACCCCTGTGAGGGTGGGAGCAAGATACCCACATGTACACCCCTCCCCCCCCGACATACCCTATTGCCTCGCTCCCACCCTCATGGGCGGAAAGGCCCAGTCCAGCCAGTGTGCAAATTCTGTATGGGGATGCTGCTGCAGCCCCCAGAGACTTGCTCCACCTTCCCCAGTCTCCTGCTGGCTCCAGGCAGCAGGTAGGAAGCAGCAGGGGCAGGGCTGCAGCTAGGCAAGAGTGCAGAACATGGGGCTGCAGATAGGCTGGTGGCAACCCAGAGCCCACGCTCAAGGGGGTGGCAGCAGCATGGAGCTCAGGTCAGCAGTGTGTGGGTGTGAGGGAGGGTGGGAAGTATGGGGATGCCTGCAGACTCCCCCACAGTGCACAGCCCCAGCAGGCAATAGCAGGCAACAGCAGCAGGCGGGGTGCTCAGAGTGCAGGTGCCCCGTGGGGCATAGCTCCAGCCAGCACTGCACATCTCTGTGCGAGGCACAACCTCATCGTTTCATAGTTCCATAGTTGGTAGGGTCAGAAGGGACCCGAGCAGATCATCAAGTCCGACCCCCTGCCATGGGCAGAAAAGAGTACTGGGGTGAAACGACCCCAGCAAGGTGATTATCCAGCCTCCTTTTAAAGACACCCCAGGATAGGAGCCAGCACTTCTCTTGGAAGTTGTTTCCAGATCCTAGCTGCCCTGAGAGTGAAGTAGGGTGTCCTGATATGTAGCTTAAATCTACCCTCTGCCAGCTTGTGACCATTATTTCTTGTCACTCCTGTAGTGCTCGGGGAAACAGGGACTTCCCCAGTGCCTGTTGGTCCCCCCTGACTAGTTTGTAAATGGCCACTAGATCTCCCCCTCAGCCTTCTCTTGTGGAGGCTGAACAGGTTCAGGTCCCATAGCCTCTCCTCGTAGGGCCTGCCCTGCTGCCCCTTGATCATGCAGGTGGCCCTCCTCTGGACCCTCTCCACATTGTCCACATCCCTCCTGAAGTGCGGCGCACAGAACTGGACACAGTACTCCAACTGCAGCCTGACCAGTGTCGCATAGAGGGGGAAGATCACCTCCTTGGACCTGCTTGAGATACATCTGTGGATGAACGACAAGTTATGGTTGGCCTTCCTGGCCACTTCCCCACACTGTCGGCCCATGTTCATTTTGGCATCAATAATGACTCCAAGATCCCTTTCTGCCTCTACACTGAGGAGAAGGGAGTTCCCCAGCCTGT
Source organism: Crocodylus porosus (assembly GCF_001723895.1). Taxonomy (NCBI): domain Eukaryota; kingdom Metazoa; phylum Chordata; order Crocodylia; family Crocodylidae; genus Crocodylus; species Crocodylus porosus. Next base: position 163,500,868 of record NW_017728906.1, read on the forward strand.
AGGTATGCTGCTGGTTCTTCCCCCCCAGGTGCAGCACCTTGTACTTGTCAGTGTTGAAACCCATCCTGTTCTCATCTGCCCACCCTTGTAACCTATCTAGGTCTGATTGCAGCCTATTCCTCCCTTCTAGTGTGCCCATTTCTCCCCACATCTTAGTGTCATTTGCAAATTTAAACAGGGTGCTTTTTACACCCCCATCCAAGTCACTGATGATGTTGAACAGTGCAGGCCCGAGGACCGAGCCCTGGGGGACCCCACTGCCCAGAGGCCTCCACCAGGCCATCTGTATCGCTGGCGCTCCCTGCCACTCACAGCACAGGAAGGAAGTCCCACATGCCAGAGCCAGCTGCCTTCCCTGCTGGGGCTGCGCAGCACTGAAGAGAAGCCTCAGGCTGGAGCTGGCTGCCTTCCCCACCCCTCAGGGGAAGGCACCTGGGGCTTGCTTCCTTGCACAGCCCCAGCAAGGAAAGCAGCCCGGACTAGCGCCTAAGGTTTCTCTCCTGTGCAGTGCAGCCCTGGTAGGGAAGGCACCTGGCTCCAGCACATGGGGCTTCCCTCTGTGCTGCGCGGGAGCTGCACGACTAGCAGGGAGTGCCATGATACAGATGGCCTGGTGGAAGTTGCACCCTTCACTGTGATGTGCAGCACTAGCCAGAGCCACGCCCCACCAGGCGCCTGTGCCCTGAGCAATAGAGTGGCCATCATAGAGGACAATCTGGTTGTCCTCTACTGATACAAAACCAGATGCCTTTATGTCCTCTGTTTTTCTCTTGAAGAGAAAAACAGAGGACATAAAGGTATTGGGTTTTGTATCAATACAGGACAGAGCAGCAGAAAACCAGAATATCCTCTATACCTACTGAGCACCCCACCTGCTGCTATGCCAAGGGAAGAGAGTGTAAGGGGGTCTCCACACCCACACAACCCCCCACATATACACAACCCATAACATACCATTGCCCCCTACACACAGCCACACCCCCTTAAGCCTCCCCCCCACCCCACATCACTACAAGCCAATATTCCCTCTAAGGCGTAGCGACCCATGAACGCGCTGCTTCAGTCCGTTCCCAAATTAGTCCAGCACCCACCCTCCACCCCTTTGGCACATGCCGCTTTGGTTCGTCCCACAGTATAACAAAAGATGATACTATAGCTTTTTATTTACCAGAACGATTCTCATCTACGTTTTTCTGTTTTCCAAACAGAATATACAGTGTCCAGGTTAACAGTCTTTCCTGAGGCTAAATGAAGTTTAATTCTCATCAGCTTGTCCAGATTTGAAATGCAGAATTGGTCCTGTAGGCATTGGAAATCTTTGGAAAGCTCTTAGTAAGTGCAGCTCTGCCTACAGCTTGGAGCCTTGAGGTTGTGTCTTGAAACATGCTGATTGCAAGCAGTGCTGGATCCATGGGAACACAAAGTATATGGGCTTGGTTTGATCTGTTTAATACTAGGTTTAGTAGGGCCTGGATCTTACACTAACAAGTTAGTGGGCGCTTTGCTATCAACTTCGATCAGCATGTCAGAGCCCTGGGTTACAGCACCCTCTAATTCTACAGCACTTGGGAATTAGGTCTGGACGCAAGTTGCCAGTGCTCCTTAGCATCCAAAATGATGGCAGTTTGCACAAGTGTGTTCTTTCCCACAGGTACAGTGTGAAACTTGCAGTGGATTTCAGGGTTTCCCGAGCCAAGGGTTTTCAGAGCCAAGATTAAACAGAGCAGTAATGAGTATTAATGAATAGTAGAGTTCATTCAAAGGTAATATTCATTTAAGATGAACTCACCGGACTCAATCTGAGTTTTGCCTGGACTTCCTCACTGAGCCAACAACTCAAATTTGTGACCTGACCCAGATTGTCTCCTGCCTTGATTGCTGTAACCTCCTCTGACCAGGCATCCTTGACACTTGCCTCAGTCCACTCAACAGTTGTGAAGTCATCTTCCCTGCTTGTTGCTGTGACTTCACGCAGACTCTAGGAGTCAGTAGCATAACTAGAGGGGGGCAATGGGAAGTAGCCCTGGGTACTGACCTGGGGGAAGGAGAGAGTGGGGCAGAAAAAAGATCAGCTGCTGCTGCCCCCCTATATTGATTGCCCCAGGTACCAAGCTCCTTTGTTATGCCATCGCTAGGAATCCCTCTCCTGGCTCTGCCTTGGTTCAGCCTAAAGGCTGAGGAGGCACATGGCATCGGGACTCAGGGCAAAGCTCGCCCAAAGGGGCTGGGGAGCAGAGCAGTTCCCCGCAGCCAGCGGAGCCCACATGGTGCTCCAGCCCCAACCCCTGTCCCTGCCCCCACCTTGCCTTGAAGAGGAGCCACTGCAGGGATGCCAGCGTGGTGAGGAGTTGAGCTTTGAGAAGTCCACAACAATAGTACTGTGGAAGGGATAATGCTGTTGAAATATGTATCAACCAGTTTTCCTCCATTCCTCCCTCAGAGCCCTATTTTAGCTGCTGGCCCACCACATACACAGAGACAAAAAGATCTATGAAAACTTATGAATACAAGTTACCTGCTACCTAACAGGTTTTACTTTCCATGCTGAGATTTAAACTACACAAAACTCTTGCTGGAATTTAAGACTCACAAGACTAAATCTATGTGAACAACACTCAAAATTATATCCCAAGAGATGAATAATAAAAATTAAATTGCTCCATTAAAATTGCTTATCTATAAATGTGGCAGTACTAGATTAGTAAGTGTCTGTAGTTCAGATACATCTCACTCATGGCACATTTAACAGCACTAGGCTATACTAGAGAAGGGTACTTCCTAGGATGAATTTGATTTATTGATGCCATACTGGATACTCCCCTGGAAACATTTTCCTCTACTGTAAGTATATCCATCACATAAGACATGAAGCAAAATATGTTACTGATAGCTATTTGTTTAAAATTTCAAACACACGAAGAGGAACTATCACAATTTAGAAGGTTCCTTACTCCCTCTGGCTTGATAAGAACTATTTTTCAACCCAGGAAATAATCTACCATGTCAGTTTTCCTCTTTTTTGCTCACTGCCTGTTTCCTCTCCCTGCCCACCCCCTCCAAACACCACCACACCAGAACAGACCAACGATCTATCTACTCTAGTATCTTGTCTTTTTACAGTTGCAAATGCCAACATTACTTCAAAGAACAACACAAACTCACCAAGCAATTTTAAAGACTGGGGGTACCATTTCCTCCTGATTCTTATCACCAGCCAGCTCTCATCAAAATAGAACTCGTATGTGAGCAGGGTTGAGGCTTGACAAATACTTGGAAGTTCCCATTTTCAGTATGAGAAATACTTCCTTTTGAATCAGTGTTGAACAAAGGCTGAAAGGGACAGTAAGGAAATGATGTGGAGGCAGGAATCTTTCAAATAACAAATATGAAATCATTACTAGAACAGGGCATAACAGCTTACTGGCAATTTATTTTAATTGTCTGCCCAAAGAGAGGCTTTAATCAGTCCAAAGCTGCAAACAGTTTAGCTGAAAGCAAAGTTTTGGGGACCAGATTTACAAAACTGGCAGTGCCATTGCTCCTCCTTTAAAAATAACCAGCAGTCCTGACACTTACCCAGGAAATGAGTAATTTAAATCTATGCTTTGATTTAGGCAGAGTGGATTTGAACTTGGGTCTGCTCCACCCCAGGCATTTGTCCTAATCACCAGGCTACAGGGAATTCTGATGCGAGTTTCCCTCAAACTCCCCTGTGAAGCCAAACTCAGAATGTGTGAAAATCACAGAATCATAGAAAAGTAGGTCATCTAGTCCAACCCCCTGCCTAGGGATCATCCCTATCCAAACCATACTTTACAAATCCATTGTCTAACCCAGTTTTGCCCAGCCATTTTGCCCATGATCCACACATGGGCTGGATCTGATTTATGGTCCCAATCTGGCACCCAAGGCACTGCGGCAGGGTCCCATCTGACCATGCGCAGGAGGCAGCCAAGCCCCAATCCAGCTATGAGAAAGGCAAAACCCACAGTCTGTACCAATCTGACCATGGGGTAAAATTCCTTCCTGATGCCAGATGTGCCAATCAGTCTGACCCTGAGTGGAAGGGCAAGACCAAGACCCTCTAGCCAGGAACCTTTATATTATAGTCCCAGCAGGAGCACTGGCACACCCCAGTCAAATTCCCCAGCCTTGGCTGCAGCCATTTGCCAATGCTTCTGGGAAAGGCTCTAAAACAAAAACAACTCTGACATGTAGCACCAGGAGGAGGAAAAAATCCCTCCTGACCACATGTGGCAAACAGCAAATCCTAGAAACACAGAAAATGCCCACAGTAGAACACAGGCATAGCTACTCCTAAATCATCCCTGACCAATGCCTGTCCAGTCTCTTCTTGAGCTCCTCCAATAATGAAGATACCACAGCTTCCCCAGGCAGCCTATTCCACTGCCTCACTGTTCTACCAGTGAAGAAGTTTTTCCTGATATCCAAGCTAAACCTGCTTTCCTTCCTGCAGCTTCCTGTCATTGCTCCACATCCAGAAAAGTAGTGTCCATCTGTCTGTGTGAATTATTCATCACCCCAGCTTGTGATTAGCTTATGTCCTATAGCATGAGAATTGAAAGTCAGTATAACAGCAAATATTATCCTGGTAAACATATACTTTTTGTTAATCTCACCAAGCTATTTGCTTCAATAACAGCTTGTAAAAAAAGTATTTTCTTCCATCAACTTTAACTTTGCTGCTTATGTAGACAAGTGCCCCCCTGTTGTAATATAATGGGATAGAGTAAACAAGAGTGCTCACCTGCCCTTCAGTAAATGGAGTCCTTTTACTTGTCTTTTTGTAGTCTTTGCAATATGTTAGAGATACATTGCTTACCTTTATAGATGCCACACTGCCATGTTTTTATAATATATTTGTTTAGGCAAGGAAATTAATTTTCAAGATACTAAGTAAAAACTTACCAGTTAATAAACTAGAGTCACCAATCTACCAATTATTTTAGTTCTTCAAGATTCTTCAAGTGATGAATAGAGTTAAAGAACCTACACACAGCAGATCATGAGCCAGTCTAAAGAGTGATGTTTGCCAAGGCATGTCAGGATGCTTAACAAGACAAGACCCAGGAAGCCTGATAGGAGTAAGGGTGACCTGAAGAGTTGTGTCACTAAAGCAATCCTGGGGAGGCCAAGGGGAAGAAGAGAGAAGGGCCTTTGTTTGACAGAAATAAAGAGTTGGCAGGACAGAAGTAAATCTGTTATTCACGTGGTAACCTCTCAAGTAGTAGGATGGAAACCTAGCAGTACAGAAGGTGTTATACCTACTAGGGGTGAACTAATAGAGATTTTGGGGGCCGATACAGATAGTCAATATTTAATGAGGCCTATCGGCTCATACCAATCCAATACAGCTGCCAGCAGGTGTTAAGTCCCATGTGGTGGAAGGTGAGGGAGGAGGGAAGGGGTGTGGGAGAGTAGATCAATGCCCCCCAGAGTGAGGGAGGGAGGGAGCAGGGGCTGCCCAGCTGGGGCGGGGAGGGTGTGAGATGGAGGTGTGGCTCGTGGAGTGGGGGCAGCTCCCCCCACTGCTTGCACCCCTGGAGGTCAGGTGGTGGGATGTGTACCCCCTGGATCTGCATGGCACGGGGCAGGCTGTAGCTGTGGGATAGAGCTAGAGCTGAGCAGGACTCTTCTTGCCAGGGGCTGGGCTCAGAGCAGGTTCTGGCAGTGCTGGGAGGAGGCTGCAATCACCCCAAATTTCTCCGCAGGTCCACTCCCAGCCCCGCAGCGGTGCCTGGCACAACCCCGCCTCCACCCAAGCGCCAAGAAAAGCCGTGGCTGTGCCAAGTGGCAGTGTGGGGCTGGGAGCAGAGCTGTGGTGAAATTTGGCTGCAGCCCCCTCCCAGCGCCGCCAGAGCCCACTCCAGGTCCAGCCCCCAGCAAGAAAAACCCCATGCAGCTCCAGCTCCATCCTGCAGCTGCAGCCTGCCCCATGCCGTGCAGATCTGACAGGCATCCCCCACCACTCCCCAACCTCCTGGGGTGCAAGCAGCAGCGGGAGCTGCCCCCGCCCCATGAGCCGTGCCTCCATCCCACAAGCCCCACTCCCTATCTAGGCAGTGCCTGTGCCTGCCCCTGCCCCCTCCCTCACTGCGGGTGGAATTGATCTGC
>NW_017728906.1:163507102-163516565 GCF_001723895.1 Crocodylus porosus
CTTCTCTCTCCCCTTCCAACTTACCAGCTAGAGGCAGCTCTCCCTGCTGCCAGCTCTGCTCCCATGCTGCGCTGTAGCTGCATGCAACATGAGCATTTATCAGCCCTGTAGGGCCAATATTCAATATAGACAATTTTCTTTATATCACCACAAATCCGACATCGGACCGATGTATCGGTGCACCTCCAATTTCTACTGTTACCTGTGGCATCTGCGCCAAATGACTCAATGTCAGAAAAATACAAGAACTCTGCTGGTACAATTAAGGATTTCAACAAATAATGTAGGACAGAGGCTATCCAAGGGATGACTTTGCCGTTATGAAGCTTTGATGTCAGAGAGGACTTATTTCCATTCAGAACTTGGGAAAATAGAGAATCAGTCCTGGTAATCTTTTCAGTACATGCAGACCCCAGTTTTCATGATTAAGAAGAGTCTGAAATGATTGATACTGATTTTCTTTGATTCTTCTAATTCTAGATGTGATCACCATCAAATCATACCAAGAGAATTCAAACCTGAACTGCCCCAATATGACAAAGATAGTACTAGCCTTTATCGCAGGGCTGCATTTTGCAGCCAAACTCTGGAAGTCAAAGGACAGATAACTGAAGGGATAGTAAGTCATTTTTCTCCATACTGGTACCTATGGTGGAATCTCTATTACAGCAGCAAACAATAAAGAAATACCATTCAGTTAAGCATAAGACCGCTCTATATTTTGCCAATAAAACATTCACTTCATCACACATGTATTTTTTCTATTTTTTGTAAACTCTAATATGCTGATCGTAACTTGCACTATAGATTATGCATACATAAAAGATAGTATACTACAATGCACACTTTCCTGAACTTTACTACAAATCAGTAAATTAAGAATGATATGTAAACATATAGTTTTTGCAAGTATTAAAACATCCTTTGTTAATTCAAAAATTATTTTCCAGCAATGTGCGAACAATAGAAAACATTGCTAGAAAAAGATTCTCACAACTTCAAGGATTAACTTTATTTGTTCCTGCCACAAAAGCCAAAAGGACAATCTGTATGAGAATATACAGTTCACAATGAAAAAACCTACTCTTTACCCTATTATTTCCCCTAAGAGAAGAGATAAAAGTAGGGTACTGAAGTATGATTTCATTGTATTTATGCACTTCTGAGGTGAAGTTTTTCTGTATTGACAATGGGCTCAGCATTCAGTATTTTTTGGAATGGATGTCTTTAGAGTTTAACCTTCTAATTGTCTCTCAGTGCATATTCAGTAAAGATTTTTCTATTTAGCATTCTATTGACTGTTTCTCTAGCTGCTTAAAACGCATGCACCTGGGTTACTACAAATCTACTGCACTACTAGGACTTATAAGAGTGATGCTTTGTAGTTTCACGTTAAGTCTTTTCAGTAGTGACTTTCTATTAAGTGACTTGGTAAAAAAGCCACTGTAGAGTACTAATAATACTGTCTGTGAACTTTCATACCAGAAGTACTCAGGTTATTAAAAAAGAATGGATTTTGCTTACTATATCTAGCTGATTTATTTCAAGCTCATATATTATCAACAATTATTAAAGATTCAGGGTTTATCAGTTAACTAACAATACTGCTAAGTATTAAAAGGTGATTTACATAGGCCCTCATCATCTAAATATAACTGTACATTGATTATACTAAGAGGGCATCCACAAGTAAAAAAGCAATATGCATTGCACACTATCAACACAGACAAAAAACAAGATATACAAATCTGAAAACTGGATCTGCACAGATCTACATGAATAATCTGTTTACTTACCAAGCTTTACCTCACTTGATTTTCCACTTCTTTCAAATTTCTGTATTAAGAAAAAGGGGGGAAGGGGGAGAAATATTAGGACACAGACAAAAACTCCAAGTATTTGCAATCAGAAGTCAAAATAATCAAAATGTTGTTGGGGCTTTATATAGATTTTTTAATGTCAGTCTTTCTGTTAAAACATGCTAAAAAACAAAGCAGAAAATAAGATTTTCATCCTCAAGAACCTCTACTTACAGAAACAAGGGAATTTTCTGCACGACCACATATGTTTAACTGACGCAATGCATTTAAACAATTACTGAAAAACAATCTTAATTTCCAAGTCAAGTTTAAGAGGGATTACTTAACCCTGTTAGGAACAATTTCATGTTTAAGAACGTTTTGTGACTGAACACTAAAAGTATGAAATACAGAACTATAAATCACAGCAAACTCAACACCTTCTTCATGCCTGATCCACTATCAGTTGAAATAGGATTCTTAAAGCATGCCCAAATTCCAAATTACACCAGTGCCCAAATAAATATGAAAAGGCAGCTGCAACTGCCCAAGTAAATCCCAATAATTTCATGTTACCATATACAATTGTGATGGAATTTTAGCTGAGTGCTCAGGAACAGAAAGTGATAGTGCAGCATCACCCGGGAAACCAAGATAATAAGTTCTAAAAATATCTGAGGTGCTTATTCAATCGATTCTGAATAAATTGGAGGCTGAGAAGAAAGGGGATGTGCTCAAATTTTGCTGACTGATGAAAAGACTGGGTTTAAGAATTGATGCGAGCTTCCTGTTAAAGTTTTAAAAAAAAACAGTGTAGTCCAGGTTCAGATAGAGTCTTCCAGACAGTACAACCTCAGTTCCTCAGGTTTCCCCATTTGTAAAGTGAAGATTGCATTTACCTATTATTTCACTGGGATGTCGCCAGGTTTAACATATTTGTTTATTGCATGTTTGAGATCATCAGATGTAAAGGGCTAAGGGCAAAATATTACTCTACTGTTAGGCAGCAAATTTAATGCCCCTATTTTTCTGACTATTAATTCTTGCCCATACACACTACTCTCTCAAATCTCATCTCTACCTAACTCTTTGACTCTGTCTTGCCTCTTGTGATCTCTCCCTCAATCCAAATTCACCTTTCACACCCAGATATGAAGTACAGTAATCAATCCTGGAAGTTACACGATTATAGTTCTTTGGCACATGATCAATATCTAAAGCCAGATGCAAATAGCTCCTAGTCTTAGACCTGTTACCAGAAAGTAAGCATCTACATCACAAACACACTTCCACAGATGGCACCCTCAATAATAGTCTCAACAAAGACGTTGAGGGGAAAAAAAAAAAAAAAAAGTGATGAAAACTGGGGCCACTGTGCCAGTACAGACAGCACAGCTGTCATTCTACACATGCCATTTTAGCTTGACAAAAAGTGAGCATCCACACATTTAAGCTATTTGCTGTGCCACAAAAAATGCCCAATACACCATAAAACCTGCAGATCAACCACAAAGAAGCGGCTATTTCAGACAACAACTTTTGTCGCACAACTTTTGAATACCAAATGTAACATATATACAGGCATACCTCGTTTTATTGCGCTTCGCTTTATTGCGCTTCGCAGATATTGCGGTTTTTTTTACAAATTGAAGGTTTGTGGCAACCCTGCCTTGAGCAAGTCTATCGGTGCCATTTTTCCAACTGCATTTGCTCACTTCGCATTTTTTAGCAATGAAGTATTTTTTACTTAAGGTATGTACATTGTTTTTTTAGACATAATGCTATTGCACACTTAATAGACTACAGTATAGTATAAACATAACTTTTATATGCACTGGGAAACCAAAAAATTCGTGTGACTCGCTTTATTGCGATATTCGCTTTATTGCTGTGGTCTGGAACCGAACCCGCAATATTTCCGAGGTATGCCTGTACAGATCTCTCAGCCCCTCATTATCCCAAAGTGGTCCACTCTCCCCCCGCCCTTCAAGCTCTGTAGGGACCCTGATACTGCTGCCATGGTTACTAAAGCACTAGGTGCTGCCAGTGCTGTGACAGCCCTGATAGTGCCGTGGGAGTTTCTGTCACTGCTGCCAGTCACAGAAAATGTCGGGCCTCTGGCAGTGGCAGTAGTGAGAGTGGGAGTCTCTAGTCCCAATCAATCATTGCCACCACTACTGCTTGCAGCCCTTAGCCACAACGATGAAAGACCCGATACACAAATTTAAAAAAAAAACAATATAACATTTCAGTTAGATTTATACCAACTGTAATGAAAAGCACCCATTTAATGCTTTAAGCACACTTAATTTTTAATTCAATAGAATAAAGCAGACCCTCCGATTTGCTCAGATCAGCTCGAGTACACAGCAACATCTGTATAAATAAAACTGAGACGTCCCCCATAGTCCAACAATAGGCATTTCAATCCAAGCCAAAAGAGAAAAAACCAGGGTTGCACACAATGCATGTTCAATTCTATTTGTAACCCATTTTGCTATTTCCCTGGACATAGAGCCCGCAAATCAATCCTCTGCCCAAGTCTCTCAGGTACCTTCTATGATGGGTCCTATGGGTTAGACATCATCTTCAAAGTTAAAAAGAAAATTTAGCTAAGGGATTATCTTGGAAAAGTAAGCCCTTCTAAGGTTACTTACAGATAGTGGTGGCTGTTACATATTATGCATATACAGGCAGTCCTCAGATTAGCAACAAAATTGGTTCCTGAAAACCATACCTTAAGTCAAAACATTGCAACTCAGAGCCCATTTTCCCATAGGAAACAATGTCATAAATGGGGACTTGGTTCCTGACCCAAGGCCCGATACCCTATTTTCACCAAAAATAACCCAGAATTTTGTACTCAATCAATTATAGATGAGTAATATAGCTGCATTAATGTATTCCTATTGTAAATAGCAATCAGATTGATTTGAAGCACTTCTTTGCTGGACTTTTTAAAGGGCTCTTGGCTGGAGTCTTCTCAGGAGTCTTGGCTGCAGGTTTCTCCGGAGTCTTGTCTGCTTTCTTAAAGAAAGCGTCCAAGGAAGTTTTGGACAGATGTTCTTCAGGAAGATGGGTGATGCAGCGAAGTTGTTTGCTGGTGTGGCTTGGCATCAGATCACGCTTTGTAAAGTTGAAACTGACATCAGAAAGTTGAAACAGGGTGACAATTTATAAATGTTGTAAGTGCAAAACGTTGCAAGTTGAGGACTGCCTGTATCACAATCTTAGTACCAATAAGAGAGAATAGTAAGGTAAACTAAGTTTTCCCAGAAAATGACAGATTATCAAGTATTTAGAGGTGAACATGTATAATAAATATGGTGGAGTGTAGCCACCAGTTGCCTGCACTTCCTGTTCTACGGAAGACTTCATCCCGCTGTTTTTAAGAGAATACCTTTATTTACACGGACAAAATTAATTTGAATTAAGTTTTTGGAATTTCAACTTAATGGGGAGGCCTTTTCAGTATTCATGAAGAATGAGCCATATAAACAGATAGTACTGGGACGTGATAATGCCACCTCTCTTATCGTTTCTTTTAGCCCCAGTGTTTGACCAAGGCAATATATCAGAATTGGCACAAAAAAAAAATAAAAAATCTACTTGTGGTAATGAAAGCAACATATTCTGATATGCAAGATAAGACCCAGTATATCATAAGTTCAGAAGTGTGCAGGAGAAGTTTGAATTTATTAAAATTAGTGAAGTAGCAATTTTAAACGCATCAAAATAAAGACTCTTTAAATTTACACTGATTAGATCTTTGACAGTAATGATAGCAAGAGATTACTGGATGCATATCCCACTAGTAGTTAAGACCAAAATGAAATATTCAGTACAGTATCTGTTGCTCCACATAGCTTTTCCAAATGTCTGGGTAAAAATACAATACCAACAGAGGTGCACCTATATATTGGTCCAATACTGGATAGATACCAATACAAAGAAAATTGACTGCATCAGAAATCAAGTTTTTTTACCTGATATGACTGACAATTTGACTGATAAATGCCTGTGCATGTACGCAGCCGCAGCACAGCACGCAGGCAGTAATGAGCACAGCCTGGCATGCAGCTGGTAATTCCGTTGTGGTGGAAGGGGAGGCGGGAGAGAAGGGGCGTTGGGGAGCAGATCAAGGCCCCTCTGGTGAGGGAGAGAGTGGGACAGGAGCTGGGGCAGGCACTGCCCAGCCAGAGTGGAGAGGGGAGCAGGACAGAGCCCCGGGTCTCAATGATGCACGCACCCCAGGAGGGCATGTGGCAAGGGAAGGAGGGGCATGTGCCCCCTGGATCTGCACGAGGCGGGGGAGGCTGCTGCTGTGGGCTGGGACTCGGGATGCGCCAGCCTCTTCCTGGTGGGGGCTGGGCCAGGCTGTGCTTGGTTCGGGCAGCAGCAGTGGTGCCAGGAGGAGGGGTTGGGGGGACTGCAGCAAATTTGGGGGTGGCTACAATCTGTGTCCCCCCCATCGCTCCCCTCCCAGTGCTGCTGCCGCCCGCCCCAAGTGCAGCCCAGCCCAGCCAGCCGTTGCCAGGAAGAGCCCAGTGCAGCCCTGACCCCAGAGGAAGACCACTCTGCCCTGTGCAGATGCACCCCCATGCCCTCCCAGAGTGCTTACAGCAGCAGGAGCCACCTCCCTGCCCCGCACTCCCTACACATGCCGCAGGTCCATCCCGTGCCCTGCCCCAGGTGGGCAGCACCTTCCCCAAGCCCTGCTCCAGCCCCACTCCCTCCCTTACCGCAGGGGCCTCGATCATCCCCCCCCACCCCTTCCACCACAACAGACTTACCAGCCAGACATTGCTCTTCAAGGTCTCGGTAAATACCAACGATGCTGTTTAATTCACAGGGTAAGATTACTTATGGGATCCCTGCCTCCTAATGTGAAAACTAGATTTGCATGTTTTATCCAAGCAGTATCTTGGCTAGCAATAGGCAATAAATTTAGTTGAAAGACATTCTTTTCTTGCTCAAACTATTCTATATTACATAAAATCAATAAAGAAAAAAATTTACATTTTCTCCCCACTAATCAAATGGGTGTACTTTTTTTGAGTAATATTTTTTTTTTTTTTTTTTTTTTTTTTTTTTTTTTTACACACGTATACGTAATACATACATACAAATAAAATTCTCTGTCTTATTTTACAATGCATAATATAATGTATTATGCATTGTAAAGTAAAGACAGAGAAAAACTGCACTGATAACGTTGAGTGTTCAAAATGTATCATCAGTAGCACAACTAAGTTGTAACTAAAGATTTAAAAAAAAAAAAGTTTACAAACGTCAAAGTTTTCACCCTATTCTTGACTTAGTTCTGGATGAAGGAGCACATTTCAATCCTTCAAACACTTAATGTAATAATTTTACTTACAAATAGGGAATAATTATTCTGTGTTTTTTGCAGAAACCACAAAAAAGAAACTTCCACAAACTCCATAAAAAAATGGTGATCCCTGCAATTTTAGCATAGAATCAAGCGGGGGGGGGAACTTATTAAAAATAAAATACTGTCTCAGTGAGAACCAGCAGTCCCCAGGACTGCTAGCATGAGCAGGAGCAGTAAAAAATGGTGTCAGCCTCCCACTCACTCCTGCCAATCAGAGGTGAAGGGTGAGGCTGCACAATACGCAGACTTATTAACCAATCAAGAGACAAAGGGCAGGGTGAAGATGGTGCTGCCTAGTACTTTTACCTCACTTCAGAAGGAATTAAGTAGATCCCTACTTACAAAGGGACATTGGGAGATTTCACCTCTCTCTCAAAGAACTTACAATTGACATGATACATTAATTTTGTGACAATTAAAACTCAATACCTGCAATACTGGTTGCTCAGCCTTTTCCTTTGCATCCTCAGCAACAATAGTTACAGCCAAAGCTAAAAGCAAAAACAAAAACAAAAAATCTTCTCTCAAAATACAGTAGTTGATTTTCACATTTGACAAAACTCCACCTAAATAGGACAAGAAAGCAATTTTGGTAATTGTATCACTTAACATGAAGAATATCGGTAAAAATCTTTTCAACCATGAGAAAATCTGTTCTTTTACAAGTTATTCTGCTGCTGCTGCTGACGATTTTATCCCCATACATCTCTGGACAGAAAATTCTTCTTTGATGTGAAGCCAATTTATCTTGGCTTCAAGTCAAAACAAATCCCATGAAAAAAATCATCATATCTGCCGAGTCCAGTGGTTCAGCTGATAGCATAATGTGCTATCACATGAAAGACTTGGATTTCATTTTACCCTTCAGTTAGGGGTTGTATTTTATCAGATAAGCCCCACTTGGAATCCTGGATGAAACAGAGTTCATGTAGCACTTTCAGCAACTGGCATAAAAACTGCTAGAAACTAGAAGACCATCACCAACCTTGGTTTTATACTTTAAATAGCTACACAGCTCTTGTTAATATATACAGAGGAGAGGTCCAATTAAAAATTAGCAGAGAAGAATAAGGCCGAGCCACCTTAATATGACTGACCTAGCATTATCTTGAGTCCCTGATCATTAGTAATATGAAATTGCCCTGGGTGTGCAACTTCATCTACATTTTAAAAAAAACAAAAAACACTTTTTATAATTTTTTAGGAAGTTTTTCCTTCCCTTGCTAGGACAATGTGTTTCAATTTGTCCATCTGTAAAACAAGGATTAAATTTACTTCAGACAGCTGATGTGTGGTTTGGTAAAAATTTAGATTTTTTAATTTAAAAGATTCCTGAGAAGACCAGGGTATTTTAAACAAAAATTACTATAATCCAAATGAGAGAACTGAAAACATTACTAAAAAGGAACAGAACAGAACACAAGTAGTTACCTTTAAAACTAAGAAAGCCTCCTACAATAACAGATTGACCCTCTATTTGCAACTAACAGGCATATATTATTTGGAATCAAAATAAAAAAAACTGAATAGTTAGTATCCATAAATCCCTTTAGCCAGAAGAAGCATCTCCTCACTTCCTAATTTTTTCCATGTGATTATTCATCTGTTTTATCCTAACCTGCAAACCAAATATTAAACATCACGCAATGTGCTCTATCATGACATACCAACTGAAAAAGAACCTAACCTCAAAGCACATAATCATACAACTTAAGAAAGGAAAGTACAATAAGTAAACATATAACATATACTGCATGCTGGGCACAGGCAGAACAGCTAAAATGAGGTTTAAACCTAGGGGCTAAGGACAGAAGTTACACATAAACCAGCTTAAACCTGTAACAGAACAGAAGTTCAGAGCACATAAACCAGTTTCAAAATGGCTGAAACCGGTTTAAAATAAGTCTGATACTACACTGAAGCAGGATTAACTGATTTAGGTCAAATTGGTTTATGGAACTTCCATCCCAGACCCCTTCCTGCTTCAACAGATCAGCAGGCATTGGGGGAGTCCCTGTTCCCCCGAGCACCGCCAGGTCAGGTCACAATCTGGCAGAGGGGAGATTCAGGCTAGATATCAGGAGGCGCGACTTCATGGTTAGGGCGGCTAGGATCTGGAACCAACTTCCAAGAGAAGTGGTGCAGGCTCCTACCCTGGGGGGCTTTAACAGGAGGCTTGACAATCACCTGTTATAAACTAGTCAGGGGGGATCAGCAGGCATTGGGGAAGTGTTCCCCCCGAGCACCGCCAGGAGTGACCAGGAATAAC
>NW_017728906.1:163516665-163533859 GCF_001723895.1 Crocodylus porosus
TTGTTTGACCCCAGTACTCTTTCCTGCCATGGCAGGGGGTCAGACTCGATGATCTGCTCAGGTCCCTTCCAACCCTAGAAACTATGAAACAGTCCCACAGCATCCCACAATGCTTTGCAGCCCTGGGCTGGCTGGGCTGCCTGCCTGAGCAAAGCAGGGTTTGCCCCGCCCTGCCCCTCTGCTTTTTAGCCAGAGCAGTAAGGGCTGCTGACAAGGGGTGTGAAACCCAGGACACAGCCTAGTCTGCTTGGCAGGGACAGAGCAGCCCCTGCCAGACTCTTCCTTGCTGGAGCAGAGGGGGTGAGAAGTATGCTCCTTGCCCCAGCCAAAGCCAGAGCTGCAAGGGGAAGGTAAGCAGTGGCAGGGGGCAAAAGCAGAAGCCATAGACAGTAGTGGCTGCAGATCCAACCCCAACCCCAGGTTTGGGGCTAAGTTCACAGCCACTGCTCCCACCTTGTACTCTAAGACAAGAGGCTTCCCCCACATTTTGAAAGGGGAAAAAAACCTCATCTTAAATAAATGGTTCTGTGTAAACAAATTCAGTGTTATGAGAGGATATCAAGCTCTCTGTAACTAGTGTCTGGTTTACCTTCCAGTTTGTCCACATTCCTGGCTTGTGTCCTAGTTTGTCCATACTCCATTGTTCCACATCCCACCTGGTAAACAGATACAACAACTGGCTGGTATACAGATACAACTCTACTGCCCCCAACATCTACTGCCTGTACCTGACCACTGTGTCCCTGGCTGAGGGCTCTGGGGCACCTCTCCCCTGCTTTAACGAGGTCAATTTCCTTCCATTGGTCACAACTGATCAGAGTTCCATACATCCCAGGCTTATCTGGGGTGGGGAGGTGGCCAGATGCTTTAACCCCTGTTTCTGTATGCCTGGGGACTCAGGGCTCTGGGGACTGCTCAAGGACTCCACTGCCATTAATGGGAGGCAACTGACCAGCTCTTTAAGAGCAAAGGAGAGATGCCCTCTAAGTCTGCATCCCACAAGCACAAAAAACAGGAGTCTAGACAGCCCCCTCCCACCCCACACCTGCCCAGGCATTCCCAGTCAGGATACCAACACACAGATTTCAGTAGTGTAGGAATGAGTCTTTATTGATCTAAATGTTAGTCAGAAGGGGGAGGAGAAAATTGCAATTGGGCTGCATCCCTGGCAGCAGTCTGATAGTACTGCAATGCCTAAAGGATGATAGTTCCATTTGGAACCGATCTCAACGTGTATGCAGACAACTCTGACCTGAGATAATTGTGAACTGGTTCCCAACCAGTGTTCTTCTTGGAAAGGTTCAAGTGTCTGCACCCCTATGGTTTTGATTAATGACTTTGGTATCTATACGGTATTCTGTACGGGAGGATGTCAACAGGGCTTGAATGCGAGTCTACCTACATAGTAGTATTCTTTTCAGAAATGACTTTGCACTTCTATTTTGAAGCGGCATAATTTACACTCCAATCTGCCTACTATCTCTTGCTGATAACCTCAAAATGCCATTCTCTACCTCTTGCAGTTTTGCTGTAGATGAGGAATACCTTGCATATGTAAAAACTCTATGTCCTCTATTTGACACCATCTCAATTTTGGGATAAACACAAGAAACCTCCTTTTAAGAAACTTAGTGGCATTAACCTGAAGATGATATATTATCTAGTAAATTTTGTTCCTTTACAGAACTGCAACATAAGCAGGATTTTCATGATTCTCAATTTTTAACGTACAGGTGAGGGACTACATAAAGAGACCTGAATTAAAAATGCAACGGAGACTGACAAAAATACTTCCTCTCTCATCATAACTTTAAATAACTTATGCCACGCAGTTGTAAGATTTATAAAATATTAATGTGTACGAACCTTGAAACAAATCAAAGATTATCCAGCTAACTTGGAAAAAAGACCTAGACTGTACTACATCCTTGACAGCACAGACAAAGGACCTAAAAGAATTATTTATAACCTGCTTCATCTCTGTATTGGACTTTTTGCATTGTCAAAAGACACAGGGACTCCCTATACTTTTCTAAATCTGTTACAATTCACCCAAGACCCTCTTTCACACGCTGTTTTAATGGCTACCCAATCATTTTCTGGACAAACTGAGTTCAAAGAAGTAACAATACTGCCCATCTAAATATATTACTTCCTTCTGCCTGATGATTTTAAATTCCCAGCTTCTCTTTTCAAAGAAAGAAATACATTAATCAACTTTGTATCCTTTACACTGAATAAACTGAGAAGACTTTTCAAATATTCATATATGGCAATAGTGGCAATTAATGAGAAAAAAATGACTATGAGGATTTTTTAAATATCTAACAAAGTTGAGGGGGGGAATTTTTTTCTTTTAAAAATAAACTTATTTAAAATAAAATCTGAATATGATATACCATGTTACATACAGAACACCCCATCCATCGTATGCACCTAGATTTTGAAGGGGAGCCTGAAAAAAACAAAACCTTCAACTGAGATGAGTAATAGCAGCTAAGGGGCTGAGCTTGATGTCTGCTCCATGCACCAGATAGGGCCCGCAGACTGACCTGACATGCCAGGTTTGGGACAGTGTGTGGTGTATAATTGGGGACCCGCAGCCCCAGCCACTTAAAAGTTGGACAGCGGTCTTGAAACATCTGAAGTGAGAAAAACATTTGCTGAGCACGTGAGCCTCTATCAAAAGCTGTTACAGACTTCATGCTTTTTCATCAAAAAAGGAATAAGGGAAAAACATTCCAAGTTTTGTGGTCATTTTTTATAGACATGGAACACCAAGGACTGCACTAATGGACACAATAGACTGGTAATGACTTCCCAGGCACTGAGACCACAGCTCAAACCCAAAAAACACAACCTTTATGCATCTCCCTAGGATTATCCTAAGAATCCACCTGAGTTGTCCAACTCCTATTTTAACACAACTACCTGACACAAATCATGAGCAAATTCTTAATTATCTAGTTAAGCAATACATATATCAGGCACCATCTTCTAGAATACTAAAGAAATTAAAGAATCTGCAAATGTTAACCTATATGACTATTTAAAGGTATGTATAGTGATAATGTACCAACCAAGGTAGGAAAAAGGAGGTACTGAATGCAGTAACAGCTCTATTTAACTATAAACCACTAAAATATGTAAATCATATCAATCATTAAGACACCATTCTTTAGAAAAGAACTGGAGTACAAAGGGAAAAGCTGATTAAATAAATTATCTGAATTAAGGCTTTCCACTTGTTGTTGACTGAAATCATTATTCAAATTCTCTTAAATTTAACCAATCCTCCTTCATATCAAAGAACCTTTCACTAGCCAGGTTATCCAGGTGTAGTAATTATTATTCATACTGTAATTATGCAATCGGTTAGGAGATGTTTTATCATGAAGCACAAGTACTATAATCTTGCAAAAAGCCCAGGTTTAAGCACAGCAAGACGCACAGAGACAGTCAAAATGCTAATACTGGCAGGATGAAAGTGATGAGCCATAGATGTGCTAACACAGGAGAAAAAGTGGAAGAAAAATAGCAAGCGAATGGGATGGGAATGGGAATGGGAATGTCAAGGAGACGTGCTTCCTTGAGTTCTAAGAGGAGACCCTGCAAAAATGGACAAAGAAAGAAGGTTTTGTGCATTGAGAATGAATTTCAGCCTAGACCTGACCAGTTTCTAAAATTCAGGAGATGATGTATTAAGAGATCCAAGGGGGATGAAGTGAGGCAGGAAAGACGGATTCTTTGCACACGAGCTGATGTACTAGAGCCAGCCAGAGCTGTAAGAGAAAGGTAAACCATGGTGGGGAGCAAAGCAGAGGCCATAGAGGGCAGTGATTGCAGCTCCAACTCCAACCTCACATCAGCTAGAATCTCTCTCGCCTAGCTCACTTTTAAGTATTCTGATCAAATGCTTGCAACTGTAATTACTGTGTGGGTGCAGCTATTAATAAGTATTGTAACACTGTTATCCAATGTATAGTTAGCATTTTATTATAGTGTTTCAGAACATTTGTTTAAAATAACTGTATAACTGCTATTGGCCTTTGGATTTAATAAGGGCATTTTAGCTGAATTACTGATGTACAGGAGACCCTCACCATTCACGGGGGACATGTTCCTGAGATCTCTGCAAATGGCGAAATCTGCTAACATGTCAGAAGTGTGGTGCCGGGAAACGCGGAGCTCCCGCAGATGCCACCGGCGCTGTCAGTGGATCAAGAGAGAGGGAGAAGAATGGCAAAAGCATGCAGAGAGAGAGCGTGCATTCGAATATTCACACTGCAAATATTCAAAACTACAAATGGCAATCCACAAATGGCAAGAGACTCCTGTAAATCAATCAAATTCCAATACCAGCCCCTGGAAAGAGGGCTCAGGGAAGAGACTGGCAATCTCTACTGTAATGTCATTTGGGGCAATGACAGTCTTTTAGTTGTGCATTTGTATACTTCCTAGCACAATGAGGGCCTGTACTATATGTTACCATAATTAAATAATAATGGCCCTTGTCCAGATATCAAACACCTAAGGTATGTTACTTGTAATATTCCTTAGAAAAGACCCCTTTCCCTGGCACTTTCAGAAGTTTCCAATCCCTAGTGTTTATTATCCAATATAAATACACCTTACTAATTAATTACACATTACATGGTAAGGCAGAAGAAGGTCATTACAAGAAGTTGAGGGTGGTAGTTAGCTATGTTAGTCTGAAGTTAAGCAGAAGGCAGGCCTAAGTGGCACCTTACAGACTAACTCATTCAGAGAGACAAGAGTTGTCGCAGGTTTCACCAGATGCTATATCTGATGAAATAGGTAGTAACTTATGAAATCTCATGCCTCTGAACAGATTCATCTACAAGGTGCCACCCTGCCCTGTTCTCTGCCTAGGAAGAATTTGATTAGCTAGCTGTTCCAATTGTACAGTCACCAAAAGTCACCACAGATGCTGGGTCCTGTAAGAAATCCAGGCTCTACAATAAAAAAATATATATATACAGTAAGGAAGTGACCAAAGTATTACTGCAATTTATTTTTACCATGTTCATATTTAAAGCACTGCAGACTTCAAACTTGCTGGCACATGTAGCTGTTTGTGAGATCTGGCACAGCGAGCAGCCAGAAGCTGAAAATGTCAAGTGCCAGTCCTCACCTCCTCCTGCTGGCTACCAGCAGCATTCTAATCCTCGTTCCACAGAAACTGAGGTTGAATAAGCTAAGGAAAGCATTTCTGAATATATTTAAGTCTTCCCTTCATTACTACCATTCCACTTTTCTTTGTTTTGCCCTGCTTTCTTTGTTAAAAGAACTATACTATCTGTTTTTCAGCCTATTTACACCCAAACTAGAAAGTTATATAGGAAACGTAAAATAAGAATTTGATTACTATATTTCTAATGTTTCCAATTATCTTCATGAAAATTGGGATTGGAAAAGCTGTTGGCAGATAATATTGGAGAGTGGAAGTTCTTGCTTGTCATTTTCAGTGTCTAGCAGGTGAAGAGCAGTTGAGTATCAGTAAGTAATCATGAACCCTGATTCTGTAATATTGTAAGCTCAAGACAAGAACATTTTTAAAGTTCTCTTTTAAAATGAAAGCAATTCCCATATGTTAAGATCACCTTAAAATATTTCCTTTAACTTGTAAAGATTTTTAAACATTAAGAGCAAAAGTAAGTCTGGATACACTACTACTAAACCACACATCAAAGGAAACTTTAAAATGTTTTTAAACCTTCCACTTCTAAGGCCTGATTCAAAGTTCACTGAAGTCTGTGAAAGTTTTTCCAGGAACCTCAATGGGCTACAAATCAACCCTTAAGTCAGTTAATGGAAAGACATAGGTTCACAAAATCTTGTAAATGCTCGCTTACTCTTATTTAGTCTATAAAGGTGCATATCTATCCTCGCTTCTTACTGACTTCACACTAGCATGGCTAACCTCTCTCACACCATCTAAATGCCTCTTTATATGCTACTAGATAGACACATGAAAAATATGATCAACAAT
The DNA here is from genome assembly GCF_001723895.1 of Crocodylus porosus. Classification (NCBI taxonomy): domain Eukaryota; kingdom Metazoa; phylum Chordata; order Crocodylia; family Crocodylidae; genus Crocodylus; species Crocodylus porosus. Next base: position 163,522,679 of record NW_017728906.1, read on the forward strand.
ATATATTTTAAAGTTCTGAAAGCTGGTTAAGAAAAGCTAGGTTTAAAAAGCTAAAAAAAAATTGATATTGCTATGAACTGTATATACAGCAAGAAAGATGGGAGCTTCTTAGACATTACTAATTATCTAGTGAAAGGGCTTCTTCCTGCTCAGTAAGTATCCCAGCTTTGATGCCTCCGTCAGCCTCTCAGTGAAACTCACATTCTACAGCCTTATATCATGCCAGAGCGGTAAAAATTGGCACAGCTGCTGTCACAAGGACAGATCAGCGTCTTTCACAGTAAGACAGCCCAAGAGCAACAAACAGGCAAAACAAATCGCTCTGTTACCTATTTAACACTGAGGTTTTTATACCAGCTCTTTGCCATTGCTACCACCATCTCCACAGCCAAATCCTTTACCTCAGACACTCGGAGCAAAGCAAGAAGGCTGCTAGGTTAATAGTTTGAGGGGTGCTGTCAGTTTCCACACTTCAACCATGATGCAGCTCACAAGAATTCATAAGATGCAATTCTTCATTCTACATAAGAACATAAGAATTGCCATTTACTGGGTCAGATTATAGCTCTATCTTGCCTGGTACTCAGGGTCATGCACGGGCAGAGGGAGGATGCTGAAAGGGAGAGTGACCTGGGTGTGACCAAGGGTTTTTTTCCCCACTGTTCTTCTCTCACTTGCAGCCTTCAGTATTTAAGGTCTAGCAGTTCTGATTCAGAGGCCGTCTTCCTAACACCTGTGCTCACTTGCTTGCAGATACCCTTTTCCTCCTCTTCGTTTTTTTTAAATTTTGTGTCTCCAACCAAATTAGCCAAATCAGTTCCAAATTCCATCAACTGAGCAGAGCTCCACATGGTGTTACCACCAGCAAGTATCTTACCTCCCAGACTCTTTATCCTGGGCCTTCAAATACTCCCAGATCCATGGCAGGCATCCTACATGCAAGCCCCAACCCTGGAGATCATGGGGTTCACATGCCCCGATTCTCTTATGCCCTCAGCCAAAAGACCAAAAGGAGTAATCTAGGGAGAAACGCCCCCATCTCCATAAAATAAAGTGTGTGGGTGAGATCCTCCCATTGGGAGGCTATAGTAGACTCTCATAGGGGGACCTGCCTGAAGTGCAAAAGACAGGTCTCCACCCTCAACTACACAAGGCCATTACAGGTCAGGGAGAAGGGGATCTATCTCCCTTTTGAGTTGCAGAAAAACCTCCTGGACCAATATCACCTTCCACCATGGCAGTGATCAGGGCATCTCCCATGCCAGATAAAACCTTTTTCTCCAAGAAGGTGTCCATCCCTTTTTGAATCTGGCTAAGCTGTCAGCATGTGAAAGTAGAGAGCTCGCTGCTATCAGGTCACGCGATGCGAAAAGGAACTTCCTGCTGTTAGTCTTAACTTAACGAGCCACTCGTTCAGTGTTGCGACCCCTAGTTCTCTTCTTGGGAGAAAGTCGATAGCAAATCCTCACTGACTTTCTCTCTGCTGTTCAGCATTTTGTAAGCCCTCCTCATGCCCCCCCAGCCTCTCTTTTGTCAAAAGAAGGAGCCTGGCCCCTCCACTCTTTCCCCACATGGAAACCCCTCCAGATGCCGGTGCTCCTCATCCCACTGCCCCTGCCTGGACCCTTCCAATTCCTCCCTCCAACTCCTCCACGGATCCCTTCAAGAAAGGGAGACCCAAGTGAAAAGCGGGAAGGAAAGGCACTCCCCAAACCCTCCCCTAGTCTCGGCAGCGTTTCTGACAAGCCTTCTCTTTCCTGTAGGGCCCCACAAAGGAGGCGAGTTGGCCTGGTGCAGGGAGCTGGGTCTTTCCCCCCGATTCCCGAAGCCAAGTCGGCTCCAGAGATCAAGGCAGGAGACAGGCTGCCTCGCTCCCGTGCCACGGGGTCCCGCGCCTGCCGGAGCGTCCCGTCTCACGGGACCATCCCGACAACAAACTTCGAGGCCCGGCCCGGCCGCGGCGACTCACCTCGGGCGCAGCGCAGCAGCGTGAGCGGCGACGGCGGCGGCAGCAGCAGCAGCAGGACAAGGGCAGCGGGGGGGGAGCAGCCGCGGCAGCCGGGCTCGCGAGGCATCCTGGCGCCGGCAGCGCATGTACTGCAGCCGGAGCCGGACGCGCGGCCTCGGCGAGAGGGCGGGAGCGCCGCCGCCGCCAGCCTTAATCCACCGGCCCGGCCGTCCCCCCCTCCCCGCGAGAGCCTGGCACAGCTGGCGCCGGGGAGGAGCGGCGGCGACGGCTGGGAGCGGCGGCGCCACCTAGCGGGCTACCGCGGGAAGGGCGGCCCCCTGCAGCGGACCCAGCTCTTCCCGGCCCCTCACGCACGCACGGACGCACCCCCGCCTGCCCTCTCCCGCCCCCTCCCCGACTCGGCACCCACGCACGGCCCTCGTGTGCACCGACCCACCTCACCCCCCACGCGCCCAGCACTCTCCCGCTCCTCTCCAGCTCGTTAGCCTCTCATCTCCCACGTCCTGACACCCCATCTTAGCCCACCAGTGGAAAGGGGGTCTGCACGCACCCAGCGCCAACGAATGCCCCCCGCCGGACACCCCCGCTGACACCTAGCGCCTCGCCCGCGCAAAGCCCGCCCCTGTGCCGCTCCCCGTGGGCAACGCAGCGCCTCGTGGCTCGTCACGCTCTTGAAAAAAATGCGACAGGATGTTAAGCAAATCCAGTGACGTCACAGTAGTTACTTACTAGCTGGCAGCGGCCAAACAACGTTACAATTGAACGTTGCGCGACTTTAAACAAGTACGTTCTCTAACACATCAGTGACGTCACAACAAAACAACGTTAACCGGGACCACGTTAAGTGAGGAGAACCTGTACTGCATGCATACATCCTGCACAGGCACCCAGCAACCTTTTCTCATAACCCTCCTAAGAGACTCCAGTCCCACCCCTCATCACACCAGGCACAGAAAAACCTCTCTACATACCTACCCAGAGGCACCGAGTACATGGGGGCCAAGGGCCATCACCTAAAACGTGTGAAACTTTCCACATGTCCATCATCTAAACCCCACCCACCAAAAATAAATAAAAGTGGGTACCTGTATACCTATCCCTGCCTATACCTTCAACACCCCCACACCACTCAGACATACCAGCCCCTCTGAAGACATGACACCTACAAACACAAATGCCCTCTCAGATGCTTGGCACCACAAAGACATCAGTTTAAACACAACAGTACCAGAGATACCCCACATCCCTGCACACATCTCTTACAAACACCCACATAAAACCCCACAGACAGCAGGTAAAGCCTGCAAGTGACTGCTCCACAAACAAGGAGAACTCCTACTAAAAATCCCCCCATACCCAGAACCAGAGAGACACCAGTCCCAAACAGTCAGCAATGACATAATCTTTTACACATTTTTTTTTATTAAAATATTTCGTGTTCCAGATCAAACCAGTTCTAAGTCGCATGGACTGAGCAGAACTCAAGTCGTTCCAAAAACCATACCGATTGGGCAGGCAGAGCTCAATTGTTCTAAACACTGTGTATGGCACTACAACCCGCGAGCATCCTCCCTCTCAGCCTCTCACCCTGGGACTTCAGATACTCCCAAATCCTTCACACCTATATACACCAGATTCCTCTACACAAATATCCCTCAGACAGCAACATCCTCTGCACACAACTGTCTCCCATGGACCAAGCTACAAACCCCCACTTAAGTGACACCCCCAATTAAGCTGACCTGGAGTCACAGGCATGACGTTTTCTACAAACCAACGGTCCCATCCATGAATGACATGTGCCCCCAGAGCCTGGGGGGGGGGCATGGCAACTGCCCGCAGGAGGCCGCAGTGGTGTCAGCAGCAGGGGAGGTGGGGAATGGCAAGCACCAACTGGCAATTGGCAACTACCCGCAGACTCTGCTGGCAGTGTTGACAGCAAAGCAGGGGGTGGCAAGCGGCTACAGCGCTTCTTTCAGGGGGAGCACCACCAATCTTGGAGTGAACATGCACCCACATGCACCCCTTATGCATCACCAATGGTCCCATCCTTCTTGGGGTAGTGCCAACAGGTAGGGCACCTTCTTTGGTCCCCAGGGCAATGATAAGGGGCACCTCTTTCTTTCAGAAGCAGCAGTAGGGACCTCTGAAACATCAAAAGCAGCAGCAAAGCTCCCCCCCGCCCATGCATATCTCAGACAATAAAGTGCATCTGATCAGGAGGGCAGGCCAGGCTTGCTGCACTTTTCTTTTGAACACATGAAAGAACAATACTGCCTTCAGGTGTGAAGGACTAACTATTACTGAACATACATTGGCTGACCCCTTGTAATAGCTTCCCTGCTCAGTCTTTTAAATTAAGTTAAACTATAATAATTTATCCCTGAATGAAATAGGTGTTAAATTATTGCAATTTAGCTTGTGTTTACCATGGGGTAGGGTGGATAGGCAAGCACTTACAGTGGATTCAGTTGTAAAGCTCTTCCTTCCCTTACAGAGCCATATACTAGTAACTGTTTCATAGGTTCATGCCCACAGTCTTTGCTGGGGTGATTTACACAAGGTACTCCAGACTCACAGCAGTTGGTTTTATGACAACTGGTCCTTCCCAAAGCTTGATTTCCAAGCTGTCTACAAACTCAGGCTGGCATCACTCCATTATTTGCACCTGGCTTATGATTTAGTTTTCCTTTGCAACCATGAGGGTAGAAATGTGCTTATTCTAATAAAAGCTGAGATGCTGACATAATTATACAACTCCAGGCTGAACCCCTAGGCAGACACTTCGCAGCTAGGCTGAAATCTGGCTGAGCTCCTTTACATACAGGTATATTCCTGCCACAGCTGCTTCATGCACACCCCAAACACACACACAACCCCCTTACAATAAGCAGACAATTCAATAATACCTTATTAGCACAGATGCAGGTTTTCCATTTGCCATGGAAAAATGCAGGATTTTCTCCTTTAAACAGAAAAACATGGGAAACTGTGGGTTTCTCCTTGCAGGCTGGCAGGGTTCCAACCTACAAAGGGCTGCTTGGGGCAGGCGGGAGAGGGATCTAGAGGTTGCCACATGCACGTGCACGCATGAACATAGCCAGCAATATAATCAGGCAACAGACAGCAGCTCCCCCAGCTCTCTGCAGGTAAGTCTAGGGCAGATGGAGGCTCCCACGGTGAGGGAGGGAGTAGGTCAGAGTTGGCAGGTGGAGCTGAGGACACTGCCCAGCTGGGGCAGGGCCTGGGGCCCAGGTGAGAATGCACAGCTACAGAGCTGGCCAGGGAGCAGGACAAAGCCATGGGCAATTTGTCCAGGGCTGGCAGGGGGACTGGCTCCCTGCCACTGTGTGCAAACTCTGGTGCAAATCCCAGGGAGGGGAACATGGGGGTGCATATGCCCCCCCGGATTTTTGCACAGGGTGGGGGAGAATACAGGCTGCCAGCTGCAGGGCTCAGGCTTTCCTGCACTGATGCCCTCCCCCTGGAGGCCTCTGCAGGCCAGTGGGAGGGACCTGGTGCATGAGAGCAGAGTAGGGCAGGAAAGCTCAGTCCTACTACTGCCAGGAGCCCTGTACCAGCCATTGTGCCAGCCCCTCTTAAAGAGAAAAATAGAAGGCATAAAGGCATCGGGTTTCATATCACTAGAGGACACAGTAGCAGAAAATCAGAAAGTCCTCTACGATGGCCACCCTAGCCAGGTCCCACGCATTGGGCTCTGGAGGCTCCTGGGGAGAGGGCAGCAGGGTGGGGAGCCCCGAGCCCCACAATGGGCAGCCAACATCCACCCTCCACAGGCTCTGCTCAGTGTCTCCCTAATGTGACCGCGTGCACGAGGCAACAAGATGGCGGGAGTCTCGCCCCCCTGTGCCACAGGAGCGGGGAGAGAAAAAAAAAAGCGCGCCGTTTTAAAAATCAATGATAGGACGAGCTTACCGTTCGTCAGCTCGTCATCACGGGCATCAAAGTAATAAAAGGGAGCCCCTAGCCGCGCCGGAGCAAGGTCATCATTTTCACTCTGTTGTAAAAGGGGCAGCTAGACTGATCATCTAGCTCCCGCCTCCCGTCCGCGCCTAGCAAGCCCGGATGCCGTTTATACTTACCGGGACTTGTCTGCTCGTTCAATTCACCTCATTTGCTTCTATCTTCTGTCACCCACGGCTGCAGCTGTAAGTAAGTAAAAAATTCTCTGATTTTCTCTCATCATCCCACCTGCTCCTTATTAATCGTTAATTACAACCATGTGTAAGCCAGACTTGCACAACCCCATCGCCCGCTAAAAGTCCCGAAGCTTTATCCAGTCCTCACGCACAGCAATAACAGCGTGACATAGCGTCACGAACAGGATCGGGGCTTTTAGACCCACTGGTCACCGCGTGTCTGTGGGGCAAGGGATGCCGCCCCACTGAAGATGACGCTGAATTGTGGGCGCATATAAGTTACCATGCTGCTAGCTCGGCTCCCAAAACCTGCCAAGGCTATTTGTCCCTGAAGAAGGGTCAGAAGAATGGACTTTTGAGGGGACACTCTCAGCCCTAGGATGCCTTTTAACGGACTCTAAAACCTTGTTCCATCCACAAGATGAGGGGTAAACAGTGTCCCTAAAGAAAGTTAAGGGGTACAGGATAGGAGATCCCACCCCGGCATAAACCTGGGCACGGGGGCTGCGACACTTAAAGAGCCTAGGAGTCAATATGCCCGCGGATAACCATCGCTGCCCGCCATTAAAAGAAGGCTCTCTGGGGCATGAAATGGCCGCAGATTTGATTAGTGATTTGGAGGCACATGGGAAAACCACACATAACTGGTCGGAGCCCACATGGGATAAAGCAAAGTGCCTAAATGTTGTGTATCAGCATTTTGTTAACGCGGTGCGGTTGTATGTTAACTTTATGCTGCAGCGCAACTTGCAGCCAATGAAAGCCAAGAAGAAATGAAGCAGGCAGTGGAGACACCGTTGCCAGCACAGCTTGTAGCTCCACCCACAGCACCACCCCCTCCATACAACGGCCCGAAAGGCAGGCCAGCAGAGGAAGCTCCACCCGCCCTCTATCCAAAGCTGTCAGCTCTCCCGGACGAGCCAAAGTCCATGTCTCCAGCGACACCTGCTCTGCTTACAGCTTATCTGATCAGCACAACAAAGATCACCATCGGGCCGGCAGGACAGCCAGTGACGAGCACCTCCTGGAGAAGTAGATCACGAACAGAGGTACGTGACCTGATTACCTCTACCTCCTGCCACCCAAGGGAGCTGCCACTAGTTTGGCTGGGCCACATGATCATAGAGCTTGATTATGATTGTGTGGACCAAGAAGAAAGAAAGTCTGGGAGAAAAGAAAGTTCCCGACATTATGAAGAACCAGAGTTTAAAGAGCAGGTTTCTTCAGGAGACAAACAGACAGAACGAAGAGAACAAAAGAAGTCTAAAGTACAGAAGAAGACCACAAAGAAAAAGAAAAATGTTAAGAAAAAGCAGAAGAGGTCCAGAGATGATTCTGAGGTGTCTGATGAAGACACTTCCATACCATAAGAAGAAAAAGGTCCTCATACTCACATATTAACACACCATAATTGGCTAAGCTGGCACAACCCAAATCTTAATTTGTTATATAGATCTTGTTAATTGATTATTAATGCATTATCTTGTTACAGGTTCAGAGCAATGACTTGCGAGAGAATTCCTTTCTGACGACATTAGCTATCGTGTCCCGCAATTGTGTAAATGATATGCAAGAAAATGGCACCGTCGTTGCATGTACTGACCAAGTCTCCAGTGTTCAGCAGTTAGGCCTTTCATTTACCCCATTTACTTTTAATGATTCCTTCGAATTCGCATCCTGGGCCAATTTTCCTAGTTGCCCGTCGGGACATCCCAGCACGGTTGATGGCATTTCTCTAAATCCTATTAATTTAACAAACTCAGTAGCCCCCAGAGTACGGCTAAAGAACGGTACTGCCTTAGACCGATTACTATTATGTAACACCTCCATGCAGCAAGCAATTTTCATGTGGTGGCCAACCTTTAATAATAACAATTGCCACCACTCTGCATGGGTTTCCCAACTTATAAGCACCCCTTATTTCAGAAAAGTCATTTCCCTTCCAGCAGGCCTTCAAACCTTAGTCTCAGCCTGTAAGGCAGCAGCAGCGCAGTGCAACTACCCAACTAGTACCGATGCAGTCATGTATGTTCCATCAAACTTTAGCCCAGCGGTTTTCGGGCAAGTATGTGCGCACGCTCCGAAAATAATTCTCCATAATTGTTCCAATTCCCCAGCAACCACTCCTTGTGATAGCCGTTCCCCAAAGGTTGCCTTACCACCCGAATGGGTATGGCTTAATCTTAACACCTGTCATGCCTTTTTAGGCATCCAGCCAGATCCCAACTATAAGTGGACGTTAGTTACCACCGCCCTCAACATGAAACAGTTTATACTTTATCGCAAGCCGCCTTTTTCCCCAATGCCCAGCGTCTGGCCGTGCAAAACACAGCGCGTGGGATCAAATGTCCCACCTCGAGAGGCTAGGCACTATATTCCCTTCAGTCGGTATACCCCTTGCATTAACTAAACTTGTATATCTTAACCAAGCCTTTGAGACCTTTGGCAATTCCACAAAAACAGGTTTCGAGAAGACAGAACAAGCGATCAACGAACTTCAACAAAGCCGTGTACTTTAACCGCCTCGGGTTAGACTATCTGTTAGCCACAGAAGGTGGCCTTTGCACTGCCCTAGATGACATCTACAACGGCTCTTTTCCGTCCAAAGGTGACAGTCAAACTACAATGCTTTTTGCGTTTCACCCCTGCTAGCTTCAACCTCACCGACGTCCTCCATGGAATTGATGTTGCCCTCAACCTTACACGCCAGGCCCACGATGTTGGCTCTGACTCTGACTGGCTGTTTAGCTGGCTCGATGTATTTGGACTTGGTCACTTTAAGCGCCTAGCGGTTATGGCTTTAACTATTTGTTCTGTTGGCATTATAATATGTTGTTTATTCTGTTTTTTATTGCAGTGGCTAAAGTCATGATTAGTACATTTATCTGCATTTGTATATACCCGTTTAACCAGTGATGAAGCAACTATGAGTTTGGCTGTACAAGAGCCGTACCCTGAGGATGAGTACGGTACCATAATTTAGAATATCTTGCTGCCTCGCACAAGGGGGCATGTCTCCCTAATGTGACCGCGTGCACAAGGCAACAAGATGGTGGGAGTCCCGCCCCCCATGCCGCGGGAGCAGGGAGAGAAAAAAAAAAGCGCACGCTTTTAAAAAAAAAAAAAAAATCAATGATAGGACGAGCTGACTATTCGTCAGCTCGTCAAAGTGATAAAAGGGAGCCCCTGGCCGCGCCGGAGCGAGGTCGTTGTTTTCGCTCCGTTGTAAAAGGGGAAGCTAGACTGATCATCTAGCTCCCACCTCCCGTCCGCGCCTAGCAACCCCGGACACTGTTTATACTTACCAGGACTTGTCTGCTTGTTGTATTCACCTCATTTGCTTCTATCTTCTGTCACCCGCGGCTGCAGCTGTAAGTAATTAAAAACTTCTCTAATTTTCTCTCATCTTCCCACCTGCTCCTTATTAATTGTTAATTACAACCACGTGTAAGCCAGACTTGCACAACCCCATCACCCGCTAAAAGTCCCGAAGCTTTATCCAGTCCTCGCACACAGCAATAGCAGCATGACACTTGGCTCTTCTGCCCACTGGAGAGTAGCTTGAGCACTGCTTGGGGGGTCAGGTGGCTTCAGACCCTGGTCCCCTAGCCCTGGCAGCTGGGGGCCCCCCCTCCAGCAGAGGTGGGGGGGCAGGGGTCTGTGCATTAGGAGTGAAGAGCACCACTAGGGATGGGGGTTGGGGAACCATGAATTGGGAGTGAGGGGCACCAACAGGGCCAGGGGGCTGCAGGTCAGGAGTGAGTGGTACCAGCACAACTGGGCAGGGTATGGTTTGGGAGTGAGGGGCAGTAGCTTGGGCAGCAGCAGGGCATCGGCATATCAGGGCTGCTCAGCACCACAAAGAAGCAGTGCAGGGGACAGCCACAGCTGGACCTGCATCCTGGTGAGTGAAGTGGAGGGGGAACTATTATTTTCTATGACAAAAAAAACAAAGTTAAATACCAGAATATATGGGTATTTAAAATTTATTTTATTGTAATGATTGAAGCACTGGTAGGCTTCCAAACTGCTTTAAAATTGTAAATATATTAATAAAACAGTGTTAAATTGATTATCTCTTTTTCTCTCTCTCAACATCCCACTCTGCTGCAGCATGTGCCCCCCACCCCTGGGTCCTGTTGGTGCCCCTCCCCCACAGCCTCCTGGCCCTGCTAGTGCCCCTCACCCACAGCTCACAGTCCTCACAGCCCTGTCAGAGGGGACCCCCAGCTGCCAGGACTACAGGGCCAAGGACCCAGGTCCACAGCTCCCTGCCCCTGGCAGGAGGCAGCACATGCTGCAGTAAAGTGGAAACTCACTCCCACCCCCTACTGCAGGCTCAGGCTGGGGTGAGGCTGGCTCCCTACCACTGCACGCACTCACAGGAGGATAGGGGAAACCCACGCCCCACAGATCTGTGCTCAGGGTGAGGCAGGGCTGCCCGTTGCAGGGCTGGGCTCCTGCCATGCTGCCCTCTCCCAGGGCCTCTGCAGCCTAATGGGTGCAACCTGGCGCTACATGGAACAGCAGGGCCATGCAAGGAAGCTGCTTGCCACTGCAAGCTCTGCACTGCCCTGGCGACGCATCCTTTTGCCACACAGCAGCAAGGGGTATAACTCCGCACCACCACCCCTGCTGCTGCTACATACGCAGGGGGCGCGTCGCCAGAGCAGTGTGCAGCTCATAGCAGCAAGCAGCTTCCCTGCACAGCCCTGCTATTACCTGCAGCACTGGGTTGCACCCGCTGGGCTGCAGAGGCCCCAGTGGAGGGGAGCAGGGCAGGAACCCAAGCCTGCCATGGGCAGCCCACACCAGCTCCTGCCCCACACACAGATCTGGGGGCATGGGTCCCCCCTGCCCTCCAGGAGTGTACACAGCAGTGGGAAGCTGGCTCCACCCCTCCTACCCCCTGGATGAGCCACCCATGGCCCTGTCCTGCTCCCCACTGGAGCCCTGTTACTGCACATTGCAGCCCTGGGCCCCAAGCCCCAGGCACTGCCCAGCTGAGCAGCCGCAGCCCCGCCCAACTCCCTCCCTCCCTGTGGGGGCCTT
>NW_017728906.1:163533959-163542350 GCF_001723895.1 Crocodylus porosus
GGAGGCTCATCCCGGAGGACCGGGCGAGGGTGTAGGGGAGGAGGAGCCCTCAGGACCCCTGGACTTTGGAGGTACCGTACCCCACGTGGACCGCCAGCTTCCCGGCACGGGTGAACCCCATATTTTCCATCAAGTCGTGGCAGGCGAAAGCGGCGAAGCGGGACGGTCCACCGAGTACCCCTCCTCTCCAGGGGACATCCGGGGTTCGGGGTCCCACGGTACATGGTACACCCCCAACCCTTACAGACCTGTTTCTCATCTCTTAGCAGTTTGGGGGATTTGACCTCCCATGTTAATTTTCCTTTATCAGCGAGGTACTACAGATACCATCTCTACTGTTTTCTGGAAGTAGGCACAAATTTCCTCATGTTTGAAGAGGCAGCTTTTATGATACCTGATTATTTGAGCCACCCACATACACAGAGAACAAACATACACACAACTACTCTCCCTATAAAGAACCAACAAGTTTTACAGACATAAACAGTTCACCAACTATCACCTGCACTCTGCCCCGCTCCAGACATACTCTTTACACCAGGAATGAGCAATTATTTGAGCCCATGCAACAGCTCACCAAAACTCCTTAAGCGACTCTACTCTAAACTTGGCTGGGCAGCTGGGATGGGTCTATGGGCAGGCATGGAGTAGCGTTTGGGAGCGGGACAGGCAGGCTGGGATCACAGGGCAGTGACAATGCAAGGCCAGGGCCTGGAGCAGAGCTGAGATCCACTGCCTGCATACCCCTACAACAGGCACCAGTTCTGCAGGCAGGGGCAAGGAGGCAGCGGATTGTGGCTCTGTCCTGCCCCCACACTGTCATTGCCCCATTACCTCGGCCTCACCACCCTGTTCCATTCCTGAACACTGTTCCCTCCCGTAGCTTCATCCCATCCACCTAGCCGCACACCCTGCCTATGTGGGTCCTGCCCCTGGTGGTGGATGCAGGGCAGACAGGTGAGGTGCTCAGGTAGTGGTGCTAGGTCCAGTGGCAGCAGCCAGAAGGAGCCACTACCACAGGGCCTGCCAACAGGCAAATCCAGCAGCTACACCATCCCAGCCCCACTGTGTGCCTAGGGGTGGCAGGACCAGCTGCATATGCCACAGCCTGGGTTGCACCCTGAGCTTGGGCTGGGCAGAACCAAGGGACCTGTTGTGGGCTGGGCAAAATCCCTCAGTGGGCCAGGTCTGGCCAGTGGGCCACATTTTGCCAAGCCCTGCTTTATACCCTCTGTCTTTCTTGCATTTTTAGATTATAAACTCTTCAGGTCAGAGACTGACACCTATAATATAATTGCACATTAGTAGTGGAAAACTCTGCTGAAATCTTTAGACACTGCTTGTAATAAAAATAAAAACAACAAATGCTACATAAATAGATGTATACTGACCATATGCACAGCAACCCTTTCCAACCATCATGAAACTTATACATCATTACAGACAGATGACACTTTTTACTGAAAACACATTGAACCCCTCTGCCATATTGCTAACCACACAGCATGTCCCACACCATGCATACAAAACATGCTCCAAAGATTGTTGTAACACACATTAAATTTATAGGTATTATATTATTTTCTCTTTTCTAATAGGCTATATATCACATTTCAATGATAGATGGCATTTGGTTATACATATAAGTTCAGTTATATGATTATCTACTTTATTTATTTTAATTAGTACATTTCCTTAATGATACCTAGTTGTCTTCAAACTTTTGACTTTCAGGCTATGTCCACTATATACATGAAAAAATTCCATTTCACTGCAGTAAGTCCTTTGTATGACTTTCTTCTGTACCATATAAATTAGAGAGTTAAAAAAGGATTATTTTATTGCAATTTAATTGGATATTTTCACACATACACAAACACCAGAGAGAATTACATTGGATAGTCATTCACTCCTGAATAAAGGGTACTTATTTAATTTTCCTGTTCTATATGTCCTTAATGCAATGTAATAAAGTAAACCTGTGGAACATCTGGTACACATTTACATGTCATTGTTTTCCCCCTCTAAATCTGAGAAGTATTTCTCAGTTCTGTTGTGCTTTCCGTAAAATAATCTTTTTTCACCAGACTTGGGAGGCAAGCTCTTCTTAGTGGATAGCCTATAGGGAAAGCACTTTTTATCACCAGGAATCATTGTCACAAAAGAACAAGGTGAGTTTGAGATTTCCCACTTTTGATATGGTGGTTAAAATATACTCATGTATGAATGTCACCATATAAAAAGGTGATACATCATTTTGACATATTAACAATAACAGGGGGGATTTTTTTTTTTTTTTTTTAGACATAATTCAATGTATTTCTCACATTGGTGAGGCACTGAGATGCCACTGAAATCAGCTCCTGAGAAATATTATAAAAATAAACAAACTTTTAACTTGCATTTACATTGTGAGATCTAGTCTTCTCCAAATGTTAAAAAATGCTTCAAATTTTGAAGTCTAACATTTGAGAGGAAAAACAGTAAGCCTTTTCTCTGGATCATGAAATGCAATTTAACTATTAAAGATTTTCTTTGTTTTACTTATGGCCTTTTTGGGGGTATTCCATTCGAAGACAGCTAAAAATCATAAACCTTTCATGAAAGACTAAGATGGCCCATAGCAACACTAAACTTCATTTCTGGCTAATGTTCCATCTACCATAAATCAATAAATAATTCAAATGTAACACCGTTGACTGCCGTATCTCTTTGAAAGCCTGCTTTTACTAGCTTGACTAGGGAGGTTGTATTCAAAGAGAAGCTGTCAAATATGTTTATACATAAAATTTTATTAACTTAAATTTATTTTAACCTGGTGGGAAACTACTTACCAATTCTAAACACTATTATATAGTCACTACAACTGTTTGTTTTTTAAAAACAAACAGAAAGACTTTCCTTTTCCCCCAAGACTAATAAAAATCATGCTATAAGAAATTTTCTGAAAAATGAAAATTAAACTAGATTAGATGACGATGTTCTTTGAAACAACATTTTTAACAGCACATGTATCTCAACAGTTTTTGGCACCAGAGCTTCTACATTGTATACAGTATAACCATTACATCAGATAAAATTTTGATAATCTGTAAAGTTATTCTAAATTTGTTTGATATTTTGTAAGAGGTTTGTATTTTTTCCTCATTTATCATATAAACCAGTGGTTCTCAAGCTTTTTAGGTTCTCAGCACCCTTCCATAACTTGCCTCAATCTAGCAGCACCCCATTGATGAGACAATGCATCCAGGGCTCGACTGGGAAGCAGCTGTGGCAGGAGGGGGTGCTCCTGCCTGGAGATAAACCTAATGCATAAAGGCGTACCCCTTCCTTTTAAGAGTGCTGCAATACTGATGCCAGCGCCATTGGTGCAGCCAAGTGAAATTGCCCTGCATGCGTGTTTCCAGGAAGCACATGGGGGAAAGTGGGGCGGCTGAACCAGAAAGCTGCTGAATGCTTCTGCCTGTGGCTGCAAACAAACGTTGCCTTTGTTTCACCATAAAGTTTTTTATGGTGGGACAAAACTTGGGTGCACAGAGGGTGCTGCAAGGGTGTTGTTTGTATCCATGTTGGTCTAAGAACATAGGCAGGCAAGGTTCTGTGGGTAAATCTGATCTTCTATTAGACCTACTAATATTAGTTGGAAAAATTCCTCTTTGCAAGCTTTTGGGTACAAACACCCTTCTTCAGGCAGAAGAAGCATCTGCAGTTATGTCTTATACGTGTTATAATAATTGCACACTTCCTTGCAGGAAGCAGAAGACCAAAGGTCTAGGCTCTCCTCATCCAAGAGGGTTTGAACCTACAACTCTCCCTCTCAGTGCTCTAGCCATCAGGCATTATCCAGGCCCTTTTCTAGCCTCCTTTTAAAACCAAGTCACTTCACGTTGTGTTTAATAGTAATTGGATCATCAAGGAAGTGTCTGCTTTATAGGAAGCAAAAGTACAGATTGAAATTCATAGCTGCCTCCTAGAATTGCAGCCAACTTGCCAAACCACATCACCAATAGTTTGTTTTCTTCTTCCTGGCCCACATATTTTGCTCTCTTAGCTGCCCAGTGGGGCAATTTCAGAAGGAAGGTAAGAAGGCCATAGGTAATGCCTGACTAGTACTTTGGTGATTAAAGCACTCTGGTAGGAAGCTAAAGAGATACAGATTCCAATTTACTCAGCTCTTGAGGTTACACCATAGGAGCACCCTTGTGGTAGGCAAGCATAAGTCACAAAACCAGAGGACATCTGCATGCAGAGCTGCTTACATACCTAGCCAGTGTGCATCCAACTGCTCATTCTCAGTACTGTGTGAATACTTACGCAGTAAATGGAACAGGATCACAAACTGCATTAGGGCCACAACTAGAAGTTATACAGCTGGAAAACTGCTGTTTACGCACTAGAAGTAAAACAAGATTCTACCCAAAATATCTCCATTAGAGCTCCTTTTGTTACTCAGATTGCCAATTGTTCAAATCAAGAGCGAGACTTTATAAAGTGGGATAGGGCAAGGTGCCACATTTATTGATCACATGAGTTAGATACAGAGGTTTGCGCACACCATTCACACAAACACACACACACAAATCATCATACACATCATTACCCACAGGCATACACATACACAAAACAACTATTTCATTCACACATATACCAGATATAGTTACCAGCAACAGTTGCTCAATATCAGCCCAGGGTGGCCAACCCAGGCTTACTGAGTAGATGATGATGATGATGATGATGATGATGATTTAAAGATAGCAGATTTGAAGATAACAGCTGAAGCAGGGTGAACAGATGCATCTGTGTTCCAATGAAACAGTAGTAGAGAAAGAGTCTCACCCAACTTGGCATTTTCAAAGGGTTCTTTTATAGGGATTGGCATCCTTTGTTTCAGTGCTTTGGGGTTTCCATGCCCAGCTTCTGTTTTTGCAGTTGTTCTTCTTTTGTCTTCAGCTTATCTTAGCCTTGGAGTGTTTTTGCTTCCCATCTGGCAGGATGGGTGCATTTCTTCACCTCGTTATCTTCTTTCTGCCCTAGACCTAAAACGGACATTTCAGCCATTCATTAATTAGTGTATTAACTGGTAACTTACATTTGGCACCTTGTTGCTTACATAAACAGTTAAATCAACTTCTCCCATCTCTATGCCATTCTCTCACTAGTCATCCTTTTACACACAATCATACATAAAGGCTATGCAGAGTTCATTCACTTATGTCAAGCAGAAAGATACAGAATGCAGTTTTCAAGTTGCTTACAGGACAAAACTAACATGGTTATATTTCACTATTATTACACTCTATGTTAACATCAGCTACATTAGTTCAGTTCATGGTACACTTTCCTGAAATGTGATTGGCTGTAGGGGGTTTGTCTTATGGAAGATAGTTTCATGGACCTGTCAGTAGGATTACGTTAGAAGCAAACACTAAATATTCTAAAGGAGGACCATGAAATACTAACTTCAACATGCATAAAGGGTTAGGAACAAGCACAAGGGTGCAAAAAGGGGGCAATTCATAGAGTCATGGAACAGAAAACAAATCATTTATGTACCTCACTACACACCTGGAAGGCAATGCTTCAATATTTTAAGTGGGTAAGGATTTCTGGGAATTTCTGATGGGGAGAGTGAACAATAATCCAAGCACCAACAAGATAATTCTGACTGAAACTCTCAGCCCAGCCAATTTCCAAATATAGGTCCTAAGACACAGGATTCCAAACAAAAGGAAATGTGGGATGCTTAAAGTGAAGATGTGCTTATTCATCAAGCAAAAGAATATATATTCTATATCTGTTCCACAGGTAAGCATTTCCCAAGTTAACATTTCTGATATCATCAAGTTAAAATAAGTGCAGGTGGAAGGTGAGCCAAAACCCTAAACCAATTTTTCTCCTAAATCTCTTCCTCCCCTCCTTTCTCCACTACAGCAAATAATTATATCATCCTGTACTTTCTACAAGCTCACAATTGTCTCACTGCCCTCCACTTCTTTTTGCTCATATTGTCTTAGTCACTAAATCTTGTTGTTTTTATCTTGGCAGTGCTTCTAGGAGCCTTCCATTTTTTTTTTCATTCCTGCTGTAAATCCCAGCTCTAGGCATTAATCATCTAACACTAATACACCTTATATACTTCTACCTCTTTTCTGTCACTTGCTACAAACCCCCCTAGTCCTTCCAAAACTATATTTGAAAATAATCTACTGTACCTTATCCTCTGGTGAGATGCAATGACTGGAGCAGATCCAGAGATGGTATGGTGGCACAATCACACCCCTTTTTCAGATGCCAAGGAAGCAGTAGATGGAAACCCTTTTTTAAGTCCCCAAAGCAGGTAAGAATTCCCTCCCTTCCTGCTCCTCTGTGCTCAACAGCATTTCCCTTCCCCTTTCCTCCTATTATCCCACCCCTATTTGCCACTTCCACTATGCCTTGCTGATTCAGGGCTTTGGGGAGATATAGAGCCACTCCTACCCCATTTCAGGTAGGCTGTATGGGGAGCTGGAGATGGGCAGCAGCAGCAAACAGGTTACCTCCCCTGCCAGGTCCCCCCGGTATTCCTCACAAGCCTGAAAGCAGGCTGAGGAAGGGGGAACCCACCCACTCTTGCTGCTGTCCCTGCCTGAGCCTACTTTGCTATGCAGCCCCACTGGAGCGGAGTAGAAGCACTTTTAGAGCTCCCCCTGCCCCTATGTCAGCTGGGGACAGTGGCAGCAGCAGGCAGAGGATGGGGAAATGGAGGGGAGATAGCACTTTCTCCCTTCCCTCCATGCTCAGTGGCAAGTGGGGGCAGGAATCTTATCTGATTCAGGGACTTTAAAAAAGCCTCTGGCTGCTGCTCCTTCAGCATGGTCTGCAGGTAGGGGGGAGAGGGGCACAGAAGGCACAACCTGGGAGCAAGGGATACATCTACCCCTGAAGCACCAGTTGCTGTGGTCTGCTTATGATAGTGACCCTGTGATCGCCCCAGGACAAGCATCCTGTTGCCTCTAAATCAAATCCCCCAAAAATATTTTGTAACATTAACTGTGGATGACTGTTCTTGCTTTGATTTAGTTTCGATTATTATTATTTAGGAAGCTCAATATTGCTTCTTATACTTTATTTTAAATTCTGTTAATTTACTTTTAAATTCCTGAAAACTTCTTTTGAGTAACTGGATGGGGAGTGTTGTGTTTTTTATATATATATATATATATATATATATATATATGAAAATACTTAACTGTATATTACATTGTAGAGGGAAACTGTTTTAGTTATTAATTCTTGTTGCATCTAATATTTGTAATACAATATGCCTGAAAAAAGAAAACAAAATCTAATTTCAATTCCCATAGATAACTGTAAACAACCATCCTAATCAACAAGGCTGAGATTATAAAACCTTGTAGTAACACATTTTTCTGTAGAACGTCAAAAGACAGGAGGCCACTTCTAAGTTTTATGGATCTCTCTCATGCTGTACACAACAATCAAGAAACTACAGGGCCAACATTTTTCAAGGAGAGACTATAAACACTTATAAAAGAAGAATAAAGCTCTTCACTCTTGATTAGGCTTGCGAATAAAGCATTACGGACAGACTTATGTTTATAACATTAAAATACTGCCATCACAGCTGAGCAAGCACACACAGAAATGGCATGCTTCCACTTTTTTACAGTAAGAACTCAATATTACTACTTTTGCTCTCTCTTTTCATAGAGAAAGAAATGAGACAGTTGTATAAAGAATCACCTATATACAACTGAGTAACATGTATGAGGATAGGAAGAGAAAAGACAAGTTAACTGATTAACTTGAAGGCATGAGCTATGGAGAACAGATCATTCTGCTCTTTCTGAATTTATCCTAATAATTTCTGTGTTTGAACCTTCACAGATAAGTCACTTCTAGACCAAGGTTTAGAGACTCACTTTTGATCGCCACTATAAGTAGGACAGTTTCTAGTGTTAAAATATCCAATTCAAGATCCTTCCAAGATGCAAATACCAGAGTTTCAGTACTCATCCATGTTTCAGCTTCTAGTTATTCATGTAGTTAGCACTTACCATGGTTTATGTCAGTGTTTCCCAACCTTTTCCAGCCCAAGGTACACTTACATTAATAAAATTTTCCTGCGGTACACCTGTTAAGGCATTTCCCAGCCTCATACCTGTTGTAGCTCATTGCCATGGCAAAATTCCAGGGCATACCTGTTCATTTCTGATGGCACACTTTTGTGCCGCAGCATGCTTGTTGGGAAACACGGGTTTATGTAGGGAAGATGGTTAATATTTGGTAATATAAGCAGCAGCCCTTGAATTTAGAAGGGCAAACTTCAGCGAGCTAAGGAGGATAGTTGGGGATGCGCTGAGGTCCAAGGAGAGTGGTTGCTCCTTAAGG
>NW_017728906.1:163542450-163563473 GCF_001723895.1 Crocodylus porosus
GGCTAGGATCTGGAACCAACTTCCCAGAGGAGTGGTGCTAGCTCCTACCCTGGGGGGTTTTAAGAGGATGTTGGATGAACATCTTGCTGGGGTTGTATGACCCCAGTATTGTTTCCTGCCATGGCGGGGGGTTGGACTAGATGATCTACTCAGGTCCCTTCCGATCCTAGAAACTATGAAACTATGAAACAGTATAATTTTGCTATATCTGGGCACTTCTACATGAGACGCTATTGCTCAGTGGTTACTGGGCATTTTTTTAGTACTTGATTATACAACTTGAGTATACCACTTGTATAATCAAGTACTAAATAAATGCACGTCAATAGGAGTCATTGCATAGTAGCACCAGCAAACACCTTTTAGTGATGCTACTGCACACCAGCCTAATAATACTGCGCAGTAGCATATTAGCACTGTTGGTACAGTGATACGCTACTGTGCAGTATTATTTGGCTAGTGCGCAGTTAGCATCTTGTGTAGATGTGCCCTCTGTGTAAATGCTTTGGTCAGGCCTCCTTCTTGCACAGTATGGCATCTGAAAGTTCATTGCCCTGTGTGCTGCTGGTTGGCTGAGCTTACAAAGGCCACAGTTAACCTGAAAGAATATCTCAGTCTGTCTGCCTGTCTATGGCATGATGACTTGTGAACATTGCATCTGATCAAAGTACCAGTGGGCAAAACTCTACTGCTCTGGGGTGAAAAATCCAAAAGAGGGAAAAATGGTAGACTAATGGAGCCACTGCCATCTGGTTAGCATTACCACACCTTCAAGCACCTCTGCAATTGCCTGAAGATCAAACAATTCTTTGATGGCAACCAATATTTAACTCCGAAAAAATAATTGTTGGGGGGAGAAGGAATAGGTACGTCTGTGCAGACCCTGTTAAGTGGGAAAGAACAGGTGACCCAGATATGAGAATAGGGAAAAAGAACACATAGAAACCCTGGAAAGGGAGGATTGCAGGGAATTGCTCATGTAGAAGGGGATGGAAGAGTAACACCCCTAGAGCTTACTGGGCAACAGAAAGATGCAGGAAGCCTCTGATGTATACAATAATTTCAGCATACAGAAGCTAGGAAGTAGGTTTTGCTACCCTCTCTCTCTCCAACACCAGGTTTTCCCTGACTGCAATGGTACAAGCAAGCAGCCATAGTTAGTGTGGACACACAAACAATTGTTGATATAGTACATTTATGGGAGGAAAAGTGGCTTGGACACAATACAGTCATGTTTGTTATACCATAGTCAGATGACAGTGTCATTATATAGTTATGAAGACATTTGCACTTACAGTGTAGGTAGGTCTCTCAACTTCCAGATCCTGAGGTAGGCCAAAAATCCTATGATAATGCACAAAGGCATGGACTCACAGAGCAAGTTTCTCATAATACTCAGTCACCAACAACTTCACAAAACCCAAGAGTATATTTATACCCTGGCTCTGACCCTCTTGGACTAATGATTATGTCCTGTCCCCGCATTCCCACTCCCACATGCCAGACTTGGAGATGATGTAATACAGTCCTCAGCTATCACTAGAGACAAAAGTCTTAAGACTGCTGCAGACAGGTGTCCTTCAAGTTGCTTCACTGCCACATTTCTGGTTTTGGCATGTGTGAGGGAGGAAAGGAGCCAGTGGGCTCTGAGCTACCCTGTCCCGGCGCCGTCAGGCGAGCCCATCAGGCACAGGCCCAACACGCCGGGCGGAAACTCACCTCTTTCAGGTCCCTGGAAGAAAGAAGGCCCAGAATGGACGGTGGCGGCATAAAGGAAACGCCGGAGCCGGATGAAGGGGCGGGACCGGAAGGAGCGCGTGGAGGAGCTGCCGCCGGAGAAAGGTCCCGAACACGGATGCGAGCCGCCCACGGGGACTGCAGGACTTTCTGGGGTAAGGATCAACCCCGGCGGAGCTTGGAAACTCGAGCATCCAGTACGGGGAGGCCAAGGACGGCCAGAAGCCGCCAGGAGCGGCCGGGCCAGGTACCGTATATTCCCGAGTAGAGGAGCAAGCCCAACTGGGAAATCTGCCATCCTGGCAGGGAGGGGCTGAATGAACTCGGGGAGCCTGAGAGAGGGCTGAAGCACTCGTGGGGAAGTGGGAAGAGGGTCCCAATCCCGAGGCATACAGGAGAAGAAAGGGGAACGGCTGCTGAAGATTGAAGCAGCCCACCGAACCCATGGAACTCCTGGCCATAATCTTTTGTGTTGATCCTTTGTTTCCTTCTGTAAATGGATGGGACTGACATCCTGATTGCGTGACCTGCCCAGATAGGTGGTCACGTTCCCGGTGGAACGGGTGAGGGCGTAGGGGAGGAGGAGCCCTCAGCGACGCGGGACCCCGTGCCCACAGTGAGTCTTGGTCCTGGACTGACACGCGCCGGACAATCGAAACTGAACCGGAGTCATCAAAGTCGTGGCAGGCGAGTCGGAGGCGCGCAAGAGTCCAGGAGCGGCCCACTGCAGGCGGGAGGCAGTCCACAGGTGGGGGAGAAGTGTCAGAGACATGCAGCGATGCACGCTGCCCCCCCACATTCTTTGGTGCATTGGCCAGGAACTCGACGGGGGCCCCAACCACAACTGAGGAACCCCAATGGAGGACCAACCGCTAACCGCATTGGCGGAGTCATTGCAGCAAGCCATGAACTTAATGGCCCAGGCCATGCAGCAACAACAACAACACGCCATGAGGCAAGCGAGCATACAGGAGCATATGCTCCAGCAGCAGGTATGGGCCCAGAGAGGGTCGTGGGACTTCAAAATGCCAAAGATGTCAGGGGAGGACGACCCGGAGGCATTCCTGGAGACATTCGAGAGGGCGGCATTGGCCGCAGGGCTGGAGAGGTCGAAATGTGCCTTCCACCTAGGTATTCTGTTGGTGGGGCAAGCCCAAGCAGCCTATCAGGCGATGTCCAGAGGGGACGCTCTGGACTACGACAAGGTTAAGGCGGAGATCTTGAGACGGCTCGACATCACACCGGAATGGCATCACCAGGTCTTCCAGGGGCAGAAGGTGGACGAGGCAAGGGCGCCTCGTGCCCTGTGGCAACATCTGGCAGATGAATTAAACAAGTGGCTTAGACCAGAAGAAGCCTCAAAAGAGATCTGTGATCAGATCTTGCTTGAACAGTTTGTGACGGATCTAGATGAGGAGACCCAGACGTGGGTGAGACGTCATTGCCCCACTTCCTCAAGAGAAGCCTTAAAGTTAGCCGAACAATTTGACACGGCTTGAGGTAATTGCCGAAAGAGTAGTGAGGCCAGAGGGAAGGTCCCCGTTAGTAGGCCAAGCAAGGGAGGTAAGAAGAGCAGCCCCACAACCTTAACGTGCTTCTTATGCAGACGACAAGGACATTTCATTAAGAACTGCGCAACAGGGTTTCCGCCATAGGCCCACGAGGGGCGCGGACCCCCTGGAGAATCGCAGGGGATTACAGGAGCCGACAGAAACTGAAGCGATGGACTGTGGGGTTGGGGGCCAGAGGATAGCAGGGAGCAGGCCCTTACCCGAGGTCCAGGCATGGGTCGGGGGCCGCCCCATCCTAGCAGTCGTGGACACCGGGTGCGCCCAGTCCCTGGTGCGCCCCTCCCTGGTGGAGTGGCAACAGGCCCAGTGGTGCTCCGGAGTCCACATGCTTTGTCTGCGTAGACAGAAGTCTTATGTCAAGAGACAAATGCTGGACGTGCAGGTGGAAGGCACCCGACGGATGATGCCAGTGGGCCTAGATGAGGGGATTTTATACCCCATGATTCTGGGCCGGGACTGGCCAGAGATTTATGTGGTAATTGCCACCCTGCAACAGCCTGAGGACCCGAAAGGCAGGCTTGCCGGTGCCGAGAGCGAAGCGACGGACGTGGCGGAGATGGAGGCTCTCACCAATACCAACTGCTTTCGAGAGGCACAGGAAACCGACCCAGAGCTGCTGCCGTTCAGAGAGATAGAAGCCGAGCACCTGGCCAAGCAGGTAAGCCCCCCCAATCGGGAACAGCCCCTCCCCAGGGTAGAGCTGAGAAGGGGCTTATTATAGCGGATCAAGGCGGGGAGAACTGAGGGAGAGGAAGTGGTCCAAATTGTTATCCCACGGTCTTACCGGGGACCACTGCTGAGACTCGCCCACAGCAACCCTCTGGGGGGACACCTGGGAAAACATAAAACGGAGGCCCGCCTTGCGCGGTGGTGTTTCTGGCCTCGCATGTATGAGGACATTGAAAGATATTGTAAAGCCTGCCCAGCTTGCCAGAGGGTGAGCACCTACAAGCCCTCCAAGGCCCCCTTACAATCCATGCAGGTAATTAGGGAGCCATTTGCACGGGTGGCTTTAGACGTCATGGGTCCCCTGCCACGGAGCGTGGGGGGACATCAGTACATGCTGGTATTGAGTGACTATGCCACGCGGTTTCCGGAGGCTATCCCCTTGAGAACAGTTACAGGGCCTAAGATAGCCGAGGAACTAATGAAATGGGTGGCTAAGTTCGGGATACCAAAGGAGATCATCACCGACCAAGGGACCAACTTTATGTCATCCGTGGTGGGAGCGCTATATAAAGTACTTCATGTGCACCATTTAAGAACGGCGGTGTACCACCTGCAAACTAATGGCTTGGTAGAGCGTTTTAACGGTTTAGCGCAAACCGAGCCCAAGAAGTGGAACCTGATGATTCCCCCCTTATTATTTGCACTAAGAGATATGCCACAGGCTTCGTTAGGGTACTCACCCTTTGAGCTGACGTTCGGACACCGGCCCCGCAGCCTACTAGGTGTAGTAAGAGAAGGGTGGGAAGCCGAGCCAGACCCAGGTAGGGGTGCTCTCGACCATGTGCAAGAGCCCCGGGAGCGACTTCAGGCTGTTACTGAGATGGCCCAGGACAACCTAGGGCAAGCCCAAGGCAGACAGAAAGAAAGGTACGATGACCGAGCTAGGTCAAGGGAACTGAGGGTAGGCCAGAAGGTGTTGGTCTTACTGCCCGACGCGACCAGAAAATTTACAGCCAACTGGCAAGGGCCATTCATAGTGACCAGGAGGAATTTAAGGATGTCTTCTCCGAGCATCCTGGGAAAGCAGTTGGAGTAGAACACAAGATTATTACTCCAAAGGGGCAAATAGCCAGGGAGAAATGGCACCAGATCCCCTACCATAGGCAGCAGCCCGTAAGAAAGGAAATCGAGGAAATGCTCAAGCAGGGAATCATAGCGCCTTCTCGCAGCCCCTGGCATAGCCCCTTAGTGGCGGTGGAGAAACCAGATGGAAGCCTAAGGCTGTGCATGGATTTCAGAAAACTAAACGTGATGTCTCAGTTCGATGCGTTCCCAATGCCCCAGGTCAATGAGCTAGTAGAACGCATAGGGCAGGCCCAGTTTATTTCAACCCTTGACCTGTCCAAAGGGTACTGGCAAATACCCATGCGAGAAGAGGACCAACCTAAAACGGCGTTTGGCACGCCCTGGGGTTTGTTCGAATTTCGAAGGATGCCTTTTGGCCTGATTGGGGCTGCCACCACGTTTCAGAGATTAATGGATTGGGTCCTGGCACCCCATCAGGGTTACGCAGCCGCTTATATCGACGACATCGTGATATACACGGGGACTTGGGAGCAACATGTGAAAGCCCTCCGGGCGATCCTGCATGAATTGAGGCAGGTGGGCTTGACGGCCAATCCCAAGAAATGCGCCATAGGGCAGAGAGAGACTAAGTACTTGGGATTCCAAGTAGGACTGGGCCGCGTAAAACCCCTGTTGGACAAAGTGAAAACCCTGTGGGACTACGTGGCACCCACGTCCAAGAAACAGATGCGTGCCTTCCTCAGGTTGGCAAGCTACTATCGCAGGTTTATCCCGCGGTTCGCTGAGATAGCCAACCCTCTAGTGGAGACCACTAAAGGGCGTAAGACGGGCCTCACTGAATGGGACAAAAAGCAGTTAAAGGCATTCAAAGACCTTAAAAGAGCTCTATGCCAAGACGTGGTATTACACACGCTTAACTTCGATCTGCCTTTTACATTGCAGACAGATACCTTGGCCTATGCCCTAGGAGCAGTGCTATCCCAGCAGGTGGAAGGAGTGGACAGACCGATAGCCTATGCCAGCCAACGGCTGAATGACGCAGAGAAAAGGTACTCTACGGTTGAAAGAGAGTGCTTAGCTATCTGCTGGGGAGTGGACTACTTTAGGTTTTACCTCCTCAGGCAGGAATTTCAGCTAATCACGGACCATGCCCCATTACGGTGGCTGAACACGGCTAAAACAGACAACGCTCGCATTATGCGATGGGCCCTGGCACTCCAACCGTTTAAATTCCGGGTGGCGTACAAGCCAAGCAAAGACAATACAGTAGCAGACTTTCTGTCACGGTGCAAAAAGGAAAGCCCAGGAAACAAGGTAGCCGTAGTAGAGGTGCTGAGGAAGTTGGAAAGAGCGCCTAGAGGCGTCTTGAGGGGCGGGGTATGTGAGGGAGGAAAGGAGCCAGTGGGCTCTGAGTTACCCTGTCCCGGCGCCGTCAGGCGAGCCCATCAGGCACAGGCCCAACACGCCGGGCGGAAACTCACCTCTTTCAGGTCCCTGGAAGAAAGAAGGCCCAGAATGGACGGTGGCGGCATAAAGGAAACGCCGGAGCCGGATGAAGGGGCGGGACCGGAAGGAGCGCGTGGAGGAGCTGCCGCCGGAGAAAGGTCCCGAACACGGATGCGAGCCGCCCACGGGGACTGCAGGACTTTCTGGGGTAAGGATCAACCCCGGCGGAGCTTGGAAACTCGAGCATCCAGTACGGGGAGGCCAAGGACGGCCAGAAGCCGCCAGGAGCGGCCGGGCCAGGTACCGTATATTCCCGAGTAGAGGAGCAAGCCCAACTGGGAAATCTGCCATCCTGGCAGGGAGGGGCTGAATGAACTCGGGGAGCCTGAGAGAGGGCTGAAGCACTCGTGGGGAAGTGGGAAGAGGGTCCCAACCCCGAGGCATACAGGAGAAGAGAGGGGAACGGCTGCTGAAGATTGAAGCAGCCCACTGAACCCGTGGAACTCCTGGCCGTAATCTTTTGTGTTGATCCTTTGTTTCCTTCTGTAAATGGATGGGACTGACATCCTGATTGCGTGACCTGCCCAGATAGGCAGTCACCGTTCCCGGTGGAACGGGTGAGGGTGTAGGGGAGGAGGAGCCCTCAGCGACGCGGGACCCCGCGCCTGCAGTGAGTCTTGGTCCTGGACTGACACGCGCCGGACAATCGAAACTGAACCGGAGTCATCAAAGTCATGGCAGGAGAGTCAGAGGCGCGCAAGAGTCCAGGAGCGGCCCGCTGCAGGTGGGAGGCGGTCCCCGGGTGGGGGAGAGGTGTCAGAGACACGCAGTGACGCACGCTGCCCCCCCCACAGCATGTAAACCTGAAGTGGGTGGATGGGGCATGTTCCAAAAGCCTCCTTTCCTGAGAGTACCAGGAACATGGTGTAGACATACCCAGCGTGGGAGGGAAGAGAGGTCATATAGGATGATATGGCAGACATCTGGAATCACTTACCTGCAGTAACTTAGTATGTGCTGTTTGGTAAGCTTCCTCCTAGCCTAGCAGCTAAGATTTTCAAGAACTTGAGGCTCCCATTTGAAGACTAATGTATGTTTGGATTTTTTTTTTTACTGATAGATGAAGATTTAAAAGAGCAAGTGAAATTTTTAAGAGCCGGGAACTGAATTTTGGCTATGCAACCATCTGTTTCTTTTTAAATACAGAATGTAGACATATCAGCATAGAAAAGGACATTGTGATATACCATGACCTCTGTGAACCCTTGTTCCAGTGCTGCAGAAAAAAAGAAAAATCTATGGGCCAAATGAAATGTTGTAAGTATAACCAGTCTTTGAAATGGCACAGATCCATGCTGCAAAAGCAGTATTAACCTAAAACACCATCTCTCCAGCAACAGACAACTTAACTCCTGTTCTCACCAAGACATCAGACTTTGCTCTGTTCCCATGTGCCAACTGTACTCCTTCATCAACACAAACCACACCCTCACTGGACTAAATAACATGGATTACAATACCTGAGGTTCATTCACCTGCACATCTAGCAATGTTATATACACCATCACCTGCTTACAGTGCTCCTCTGCTGTTTACGTTGGACCAATAGGGCAGTCCTTACATGAAATAATGAACACTGATTGGACATCAGTTCCAGAAAGACACACATGCCTGTGGCAGAACACTTTAATCTCTTGGCTATTTCATCACTGAACTCAGGGTAGCTATTCTTAAATAACAAAACTTTAAAAAAACCATTTGAATGAGAAATTGCAGAACAAGAAACCATCCAGACTGGCTTGTGTTAAGTGTGGTCTAAAACAAGATATATCCCATTATCTGGATTAGCCTTTATAACCCGTATGTTCCTCAGTAGATTAACTATTTTGTTTTCTCCTCTTCTACCCACCTTGCCCCAGCAATATCTCCTCTTTTTTCTTTTCCCCTTTCCTTTGTATTCTAATCACTGTTTTCTATTTAGAATCTCTTCTTCCTGCAGTCCCTTCCTCCCACATCTCATGCAGCAAGCTTCTGCTTATGAAAGTGTATGTATCTGATTTAGTTAGTTTATTAATTGTCAATGTGCCCTGCCTTCAGCATTAAGTGTGCCTAAGTATGGGTCCTAAGCAGTTGCATGCACAGCTCAGTATTCAAGTTATTTCTTCAGGAATGGATAATCTAATGGAAGAGATGAGTGAAGGGCACAAGAGGCACCTACATGCTATGCATATATGCCAACTGATCCATTGCTGAATTAGGCGGCTTGTAACAGGGGGCCTTCTCAGGGCCAATTTGCCTTTGGCCTGCCCACCTGTTTCTGGGCCAACCACCCACTTTTCTCTCCTGCCATGCCTTGTTATCTCATTAATTCTCTTAATTAGGCTGACCATTTTCTTGTCCTGATGCTATCTGTGGCTCTGTACCTCCCCTACCCCGCAGCCCAAGCCTCGCAGATAGCATCCACAGATTTTACTCTCACCGGCCCCACACTGGGCCCCAGAATCCCCCAATCAGGACCCCTCTAAGATCCCTCCATTCAGGGCTGCCTCACTCCCTGAAACTATTTCCCCTCTCGGGCATGGTCCCCCCAAGACCTTTGGCCATACAGACCTTGGCCTTGCCTCCAAGGCCAGTTGGAACCCCAGGCCCTCAGCTCTGGCCCTTCTGACTGTTCTGGTCCTGGCCCCAGCATTGACCAGTCCAGAGTACTCTACATCAGGCCTCTGAGCCTCTAGCCCCACTCTCTCTCCGGGTCCACCCTCTGGCCCCTACTAGCAGGTGACCCAACCCGCCTTTCACCGGGGTGGTAACTGGCTTGGCATTTCCTGGCGGCTCCTGCGCCACTGAGAGCCCCACCAGGCCACCCACTCCCAGCAGGGTGCAGTTCTAGGTCATGCCCAGGACCAGGAGCCTTCTACCCATCCCCTACAGCTCCTCCCTTAGCTTCAAGGATGTTCCAAGCAGCCTTGCAGCCAGGCAATGTTATTGCCTGGCCTGCCAGTAAGGAACTGATCTGTTTATATGGGCAGCCAGAGATCTAAAATGTCTGCTGCAATCAAGCAACTGCTGGCTGCTTGGCTCAGATCTTAAAGTGGCAGGCACAAACAGTGCCCTGAGACAGGGCTACATGCAAACATGTAGGCTCCCTTTGAAAGTTCATCCTAGAAGAAAAATCTCTCTTTTAGTTTTTGGAGGGAAGCTTGGAGACCAACTAGGGATTCTTCCCTATCCCAACTGTTAACCAGGAGTTTATTTAGTGAGTACCTGTGATTTTAACAATAATCCAGGACTCATAAAAGAAGTAAAATAATAGGAATAAATAGATTTCCTTTTATTTGTAGGTGTGGCAAGGCACCTGGTGTGCTTGCCATTTTAAGAGGTCAGGTCGTCTGCAGGGGCTACTGGTGGGTGGGTCAGGCCTAATTAAAGAGTGAGCTGACCCAGGGTCTGGCAGGTGAGGCTAGGCCTGATTAAGGGCCTGACTGCATGCGAGATGACTGATTGGAGAAGGTCTGGTCTTAGAGTACAGCCCAGACCCTGAGAAGAGGGCTGTCAGTAACATCTTGAGAGCTGGTCTAGGCACATCACCTGGCAGAAAGCCTGCAACTCCTGAATGCTAAAAAGGAGTATCATTGGAAACATCTGGAGGTTTGGGTAGGAACTAAGGAGATGGAGGAGGTTCCTGGGGCCCCAGCGTGGAGGTTCGGAGCCTTGAGAAGGGGGCTGAGTGCCTGGGGCCTAGTGAGAGGCCAGATGAGCCCTGAGAAGGGGGCTGATTGCCCAGGGGCCTAGGGAGAGGCTAGGCAAGTTCTGGGAAAGGGGCTGAGTGTCTGCAGGCCTGTTGAGTGGCTAAGATGGGCCCTGAGAGAGGGGCCGAGTGTTGAGGAGACCTAGTGAAGGGCCTGGGTGAACCCAATGAGTGGGGCAGAGCATGGGGGCCTGAATGAACCCAGAGAAGAAAAGGGGGCTGTAGTAAAGAAAGATCTATTGAGAACTTTGGGTGAGCCCAGTGAGAAAAGGAGTGATCTATGGAGGGGCCTGAGAGGGCAGACCTATAGAGTTGAGAGGCCTGGCTGCTTGAGGACTGATCCTGGGAACCTTGAGTGGTCCAAGCTGGGGCCAGGGCCCAGGGAGGGCCAAAGGTAAGAGAGCCCACTGAGACTGCCAGAACTGGGAGCCTGGAGGCAGAGCCAGGGCTGAGGAGGGGCCACAGCTGAGAGGGAGGGGTCAAGTGACTGACAGTCCAGGATGATGATGGCTGGTGCTAGACCATCTGAGATGGCTGGATCAAGGACAGGGGGCTGAGATTGAGTTGGGGCCAGAAATGAAGGACTCAGATAGGAGTTGGAGCTGGGGCCAGAGGGCCCAGTAGTTAGCAGCCCAGGAGAGGTGTAGGACATCTAGGCTAGGGACAGACACTCAAAGCCTGGGCCTGAATCGATTCAATCTTTGCAAGTTAGTCTAACCTGGTTAAGCTAAACCAGTTTGTAATTGTACAGACATCTCCTCTGGACTGAAAAAAATGCCAGCACAGGCCTGCAGTGGCTCAGACTAGAAGCTGGAGAGGCTCTGGAGCAGCCCTCCCTTCCCTTGGACAGTGCTATGGCCAGGCCCAGGCAGGATGCTCTGATGTGGGAGGTGTTCCCCCACTCCTTGATAACAGAGCATTTATCATCTCTGTTATCAGTATTTATCACCCCAACAGAAAACAGCCTTGCTCCTTAGTTCAAGCTCTTCTTAAACAGCTTTTTCCAAAGAAAGGAATGCAGGAACATTACCAGCTGACCTGCTAATTAGCTCCAAAAAGCTCTCAGTGGACACTGTCTTGTTTGCCTTACACAGACACCTCTCAGCATTAGCTAGCATACCACATATTGGCTATGATCTGTGCTGTGGGAGAGAGGAGAAAGGGATCCCTGCTTAAGCAGTGAGTGGGGGAGGCATGGGGAAGCTAGGCAGACCCTGCTGTGCCTGCAAGTCTCTGCTGCAGCTCCAACCAGGGAGCAGAGGGGAGGGGACTGCCCAGCCCACAGAGCATGCTGGGATGCTGGGGGACTCTGGTTTAACTTAAACTAGGAAGAGGTCTGGGTCTGGAAGAGATCTCTGCCTGAGGGGGGTCTCCTCCAGCCTGCCCCCTTCTCCCAAACACATCCAAGACATCCCCCATGCCTGCCCTGTGGTCCCAACAGAAGGGGTTGAGGCAGAGTCCTCTGGCCAGCAGAATACCCTGTGGGGAACCCTGAACAGACCCCCTCAGTGTGCTGCCCTGCCACCCCCAAGCCAACCCTACCCCTGCCCCAAGGGGCTGTACCCCTCCCTCTGTCAGTCAGGGGACTCAGCAGACTGGGTGGTTCAAATGGCGCTCTGCCAAGCCTCTGCCCCCAGCAGGGCAGAGGTGAGGGATACTCCCCCCACCCCCACCCCCACAGCAGTCAGGCAGAGCCTGCTGAATCCTATGGCCAGGAGGAGGATGGGAGACCTCTTAGCCTTGGTAGTCCCCAGGGAAGAGCTGATCCAGTTTCTGAAGGAGTGCATGGTGCTCCCTCAAAAAGGTGCAGCTTGCCCTTGACTGCTGTGGAGATTTCCACTGCATCTTCAACACTGTGAGAACAAGGATGTGGGAAGGCAAGGGGCCCAAGAAGTGCAATGCCCAGACATAAAAAGGGGCCTGCTGCTTCTACGATGCCCTCTACCTTCACAGGAGGGCAGTGGGGCTGCTGCTGAGCCCCAAGCTGTGTACTGTTGTATGCGAGGTCCCTGCCAGCTGACCCCTCCCCACCCCTCTAGCAGTGAGGTCACTCAAGGTCATGACACTCAACATCTGTGGCTGCAGGACAGGTCTCTGCAGGTGCCAGGTACTCTCCTTCCTCCAGAAGCGGGGGTACTCCACGATTTTCCTGCAGGAAACCCACACAACTCTGGCCAATGAAGCCAGCTGGTGGCTACAGTGGGGTGACAGGGTGTTTTTCAGCCACCTCATGGAGACCTCCTCTGGGATGGCCACCCTGTTCTCCCTGGGCCTGGACCTGGAGATCCTCAAGGATGTGGAGGTGGTGCTGGGCCACATGCTCCATCTCTGGGTCAAAGTGCAGCAGCTGATTCTGTGCAGGACCCAGAGATGGCCCACTTCTATTGACAAGTGGCTGCCTACCTTGGCACCCTTGACCCTCGTGAGTGCCTGGTCCTTGGCAGGGACTTCAACGTCATCCTCGAGGCACAGGACCACACGGGCAGGCAGTGGTGCCAGGCCACTGCCACCATCCTCAGGGGGATCCACTCAGACCACTCCCTGGTGGACATCTGGCATCACCCTAATGACCCTGCCAGTTTCACCTTCGTGAGGATGGGGGTGGAGCAGGTGTGCCATTCCCAATTGAAGCACATTTACATCTCACTACTCCACACTGTCCAGGTCCTCACCTCTGGCATTAGGCCAGCCTTCTTCAGCTACCACCATCTTGTCCACACTTGGGCCACCCTGCAACCTGAGCATCCAGAGTGACAGATGCCAGCATACTGGCACTGGAGGCCAACAACAGCCTACTGGAGGGTGTAGGCTTTGGGGCAGCCTTTCAGAAGTGCTACACCAGTGGCCTAGTGTAGGCAGCAACCGGCCTTCCTCTTGGCTCAAAGATGGTGGGAAGTGGGGAATGTGCATGTCTGGCTATTTTGCTCAGCTACACTTAGGGACACACCTGGCAGAGGGAGGCAGCCAGGGAGCAGCTCGAGCAGGAAGTGCTGTGGCTGGAATGGCACCTGGCTACTGACCCAAAAAACCCATCCCCCTGCAGACAGTGTCAGGAGAATCAGGAGCTTCAGGCTCTGGACAACTGCCATGTCCACTCACGCATCTAGCTCCTACCTGAAGTGCACCAGGCTGCAGCCCTTGCACATCCTCCTCCAGGACCCCTTACTGAGGTTCTGGTGGCACTATTCCCCACACCTTTTTATTTATGCACTCCCTGTCTGTGGCCCCACTAAGTCCTGGGACCTCCTGGTCAACCTCCACCTGGCCCTGGCCAAGCTGGTGATGTACTTGACCAGAAAGGAGGCTCTGGCCAGTAGGGTCCTTGGGGACTGCAGGACTGCCTTCTTCATCTTGATTCTCTCCTGTCTCCAAACAATGTATCATTCGGCAGTGTCCACTGGTTCCTTGGACTCATTTGAGGGCCAGTGGGCACTATCCAGTGTGCTCTGCTTAGTGTCCCCAATCAGCATGCTTGTTTTGAACCTCTGATCTGCACCTCTTCCCTGTTTTTTTTGTTTTGTTTTGTTTTTCATTCTTTGTCCCATGAACTCTGTTGTCCCCGGATGCTGCAGCCTGAGCATTTGGAACTGGCTCACTGGCACTTCAACAACAGCCTTCTGGAGGACGTGGGCTTTGAGGTGGCTTTCTGGGAGTTCTGGCTGGCCTAGTACAAGCATCAGCCAGCCTCCTCCTCAGCTTGAAGACGGTGGGATGTGGGGAAGGTGCATGTCCAGCTGTTTTGCTGCAGCTACACCTGTAGGCACACTCAGCAGGGGGAGGTGGCCAGGGAACAGCTCAAGTGGGAGGTACTGGAGCTGGAGAGGTGCTGGGCCACTGACTCAGACAACTCACCCCTCTGCAGACAGTGTTGGGAGAAGCAGGAGGAGCTTCAGACTCTGGATGACTGCCGTGCCTGTGGCGCATTCATCTGCTTGCACATCCAACTCTGGTGGGAGATGGACCACAGCTCCCACTTCTTCTATGCCCTAGAGAGGAGGAGAGGTGCCAAGAAGTACATCACCTGCCTCCTGGCAGGCGACAGCACCCTGCTAACGGATCCAGGTGAGATGCAAGAGCTTTCTACAGAAAACTCTTCTTCCCGGATCTGACTGCTGTCAATGCCCACCAGGTCCTGTGAGAGGGACTGCCATAGGTTATTGTGGGTGATTGGGACTGGCTGGAGGCTCTTCGTACCCTGGCTAAGCTTTCAGATGCCCTCTGCCTGATGTCCAGCAACAAGGCACCGGACATCAATGGGATGACCATGGAGTTCTACTAGGCCTTCTGGGACATCCTTGACCCAGATTTCACCATAGTCTGGGAGGAGTCTGAAGGGGATGGGGAGCTCCCCCTGTCATGCAGGAGGTCCCTTCTTATGCACACACTACAAGGTGGCAGCAAAGGCCACCTTGCTGCTCCTGAGGTCCTTTCTGGCAGATGTGTTCCGCCCTAACCAATCATACATGGTGCTGGTGAGATCCATCTTTGACCTGTGCCTGGTCCAGTACCTCCTGGAACTGGTGTGCTGGGAGGGACTGTCATTCACCCTCCTGTCCCTCAACCAGGATACCACATTTGAAATGGTGGATCACAGGTAACTCACAGGCACCGAGGTCTTTCAGCTTCAGTCCCTGCTTTGTGTGTTTCTCCAGGTGCTGTACACCTCTGGAGTATGTGGTTAAGCTCAACTGGATGCTGACAGAGCCCATCCTGTTTGGGCAGGGACTGTGTCAAGGCTGTCTGCTGTCAGGCCATCTGTACGCAGTGGTTCTTGAGCCCCTTCTCTGCCTCCTGCACAAGCGGGTGGCGGGAATAGTGCTCCTGGAGCTAGCCATGAGGATGATCTTGCCGGTGTATGCTGACGATTTGCTCCTCACTCTCCAGGACTCTGGTGACCTGGTGCAAGTGGAGGCCTGCCAGTGTCCTCGGCAGCTTCCTTTGCCCGGGTCAACTGGGTCAAGAGCTCTGGCCTGAGAGTGGGTGATGGGTGGCAGGTGACCTTGCTCCCACCCATGCTCCAGAGCATCTGTTGGGGTATGGGCTTGCTGCTCTGCCTGGGGGTCCACCTGTCCCCCATATATCCCTACCCACTGGAGAATTGGCAACAGGTAGAGGTTAGGGTGTCAGTGGCTGCAGGCATGGGATACCAGATCAAAGGCTTTTTTAAAGTCAAGATATATGACATCAATCTCTTCTCCTTTGTCCAGGTGATAGGTCACTTGGTCATAGAAGGAAATGAGATTGTTCAAGCAAGACCTACCCGCAACAAACCCATGCTGGCTATCCCTCAGGATGTTGCCATCGGCCAGCCTGTTAAGAATGGCCTCTTTGATAATCTTTTCCAAGACCTTCCCCAGGATAGAGGTCAGGCTGATGGGCCTATAGTTTGCTTGATCCACTTTCTTGAAGATAGGCACCACAATGGCCTTCTTCCAATCATCTGGCACTTCACCAGATCACCAGAAGTTCTTCAAGATCTGGGCCAGAGGCTGGGCTATGATGCTAGCCAACTCCTTGAATACATTGGGGTGTAAACTGTCAGGGCCAGCTGACTTGAAGGTGTCCAGCCTTCATAAGGTCAACATTGATGGAGGGTAAGGAATCTCCCTTGCCTGGGCCTCCCTGTCCCGTAGTGGGCAGGGGCGTCCCATGGGACTGATGAAAGACCAATGTAAAGTACCCATTTAGCAAGTTGGCCTTTTCCTGGGTGTTAGTCACCAGTTGTCCCATCTGGTTTAGCAGGGGTCCAATGTTGCCCTTGCTTTTCCTCTGGCTCCTCACATATCTAAAAAAGGACTTTTTTGTCCTTGATTCTCAAAGCTAGTTGGAGTTCCGTCGCAGCCTTGGCTTTCCTGGTTTGCTCCCTGTAAGTCTGGACCAGTGCAGAGTATTCCTCCTTGGAGGTGGATCCCATCCTCCATCCTCTGTAGGTCTGTCTTTTTAGACACAGGAGGTCTGCTAGTTCCCTGGAGAGCCAAGGGGGCTGCTATGCCCTTTTGCTGCCTTTCCTCCGAGACAAGATAGATTTTGCTTGCATTTCCAGGATCGCACCTTTGAGGTGCAATCACTCATCCTGAATTCCCTTCCCCTTTGGGTTGTGGCCCTTTAGGGCCTCTCTGACAAACCTCCTGAGCTTG
Organism: Crocodylus porosus; assembly: GCF_001723895.1. Classification (NCBI taxonomy): domain Eukaryota; kingdom Metazoa; phylum Chordata; order Crocodylia; family Crocodylidae; genus Crocodylus; species Crocodylus porosus. The sequence continues at coordinate 163,558,845 of NW_017728906.1, forward strand.
TCAAAGTCAGCTTTCCTGAAGTCAAGGACTTCTGTGTTGCTGACTGACTTGCCAGCTTTATGGCAGATGGTGAAGGTGATCAGCTTGTGGTCGCTGTCACCCAGCTTCCCTTCGATCATTAGGTCACTGATTAGGTCATCCCCCATTGCCAGAATCAGGTTGAGCAGTGCTTTACCTCTCATCGGTCCATCAACTTCTTGCATCAGACAGAGCTCATCCATGTGCAAGAGAAAGATTTGCGACCACTCGGATTTGGCCGAACGCTTTTCCCACAAGATGTCTGGGTAATTGAAGTTTCCCATGACAACCATGCACTAGGAGCACGTGGCCTCAGCCAATTCCCTGGCAAACTCCTGGTCAAGCTCTTGATCCTGGGTCAGAGGTCTGCAGTAGACTCCCATCATTGTGTCCCCTGCACTGTGTTCCCCATGGATTTTAACCCAGAGGGTCTCTAGTTGTCCACCCTGGGCGTCAACGTCAGCTTGCAGGGATGCGTAGCTTTCCTTGACATGTGTGGGGGTGTAGCTCTCTCTTTTGTCCACTCGATCTCTCCTGTACAAGGTATAGCCATCTATACCCATGGTCCAGTCATGGGTGGAGTCCCACCAGGTCTCCGTTATCCCCATGACATCATAGTTATTTGTGTTAAGCAGGAGGACAAGTTCCTCCTGTTTATTCCCCAAGCTCCTGGCATTTGTGTACAGGCAGGCAAGTGTCCCTTTGGGGGCCCTTGCCTGGCCTGCAGCTCGCTCCAGGGCTGGGGTAGGGGTGGGTTCCCTTAAGTGCCTTGGCCTGCTGGCTTTGCAAGGGTTGCTTAGCGGGCCACCAGTGGCAGTAGTCCCCCCCATCCCCCAGTGGGCTTGGTTTAGTCCGTTGGAGCAGGTCAGCCAGTCTACCTGAGAAGAGCCACCACCCCAGCAGAGAGAGGTGGAGGCCACCCTTCCCAGCAGCTCACTGCCTCTCTCACCAAAGAGTGGACTGTGATCATGGGAGCCATACTGGGGTGTCTGGCAGAGCTCTTGGGGCTGAGAGGGAGACCAAGGGGCCCAAAAGCCCAAGAAGGGGTACGGAGAGACCAAGAGGTCTGCAGTCTGGAGTTGGGACTGAGAGCAGCTGAGGGGTTGGATGGCCCAGTGAGGGTCTGTATCAGCACTTGATAGAACACCTGTAAGGGTGCCATCTGCAAGGCATGGGACATAGTGTTGGGGAGGTACAAAGCCATGTGAGTGATCCATAAGGGCAGCACCACAAGTTGGGTGGCCATTACAGCAAGTTCAGGGTTGCTTCCTGATCTGAATATATATATCACTTTATATCAAGGCATGGTGGGTGAGAGCAGGGCGGACTGCCCTTAGCATAGGATATTACAACATTATTTGGGTGCCCTGTTATAGTAGGTATCAGAAGGCTTGAGAAGTGTTTTACTAAGCTACATAAAGCTTTGCTGTTACCTTTCTGTAGCGCAAGGCTAGGTTCTGGTCTATGAAGAAAGCTCTTCGTGGTGTCTGAGCAATGCAAGCAGGCCAGAAAGCTGGAATAAACACCAAGATGAGGATTCATGGCCACCTTTACCCCAGACAGTAGGGATTGGAGGCTGTGAAGTTAATTTGTGGCATGCTCTAAATTATAGCAGCTGGCAAAGGCTAGCTATGGGCCATTCTATTCTGCCATTCATATACAAACTCATCTTAATTCAGATCAGGTCAAAAACACATGTATGCAGTGTCCTTCATTCCAAGTGATCCCAAATGCTTTCCAAATCTGACAGCACCATCCAGCAGCAGCTCCAGCACCAGAAAAATATGATTGATAAGAAATGAAGCCAACTCAATGTCAGAAGAGACTTAGGAAATTGAAGTCAACATCTACCAGTAAATTAATAGCACCAGAGAAAATATGCCATATGTGTTTCTGAATACAAGTTATTGAGTTATGATTCCTCACAGAAAATTGCTATTAAGTGTGCAGAGTGGACAATAAGTGATAATAAGAATAGTAATAAGAATAATACCTAGCATTTACATAACATTTTTTGCTATGGTAGTATAAACACTGAGATCAAAGTTGGTCCAATTAATTGTTACAAATGCATAATCCAATTAATTTAATCTAGTAACTAGAGTGTTTTATAAACAGATTCTGCTTTCTATGAATATACTTGTTCTTTATAAAAATGGAGATGCTCATGCAAATTTCAGCCATAAGGGGGTTTACAAATGGTTTACAGCTTTTGATTGCATGCGATTAATTGTTTAAATCATGTGACACTTTTTATCATGTCACTGGATATCAGAATCTTTCTAAACAAGAGAATTAATAGAATGACATGTTTTATATATATTGTGGTCATTCATGTTAAAATTTATTAAAGGTTTGGGATAGGTAATCATGACTTTGCGAGTATTTAGATGACTAATGTCTGGAACAATAACAGAATGAACACGTTGATCTGTGGAAAGTATTGCAGATAACTTTGTTATTCATTCAGCTTTAATTCTTACTCTACTCTGGTTTCTCAAGATTGAGATGAACAATTCAGAAACTGCATTGCCCAGAGAAATTTTAGTTGCATTTCAGGAAACTTTACAAAATTTAATACTCATCTTTGGCTCAAATAGCATCACAGACAGAAATTCCCAAACAGCACATTCTTACTCATCTAGTCCTTAATATTAACTCACTATTAAGACCTCTTGCCAAAAGAAGTATAACTGGTTTAAGTAGACTGCAAAATGCAATCACCATTTGTTTATTTCACTAATACAATGGTGACAGACATATGGTTATATATTTAGGGGTGCACCGGTAAAGATTCTTTTAGCTGATATCAATAGCTGATGATTAACCAATCATATCGGCTGATGCCAGTCCAATAACCAATATTTAGTAAGAGTCCAAGGCATTTTAAACTACTGACTTAAATAAACCTTTTATGTCTTTGTTTTGCATTCAATACAGACACGCCTCCTGCCTGCTCCAGCCCTCGATGAGAAAGGCGGTGACTACCCCATTCTCATTCATGTTGACCCCTCACCCATGGTTCCTACCCTCAGCTCCAATCCCTATGCAGCCTATGCTGCCATCCCAGGAGGACCCTTGTGTGGATAGCGGCACTGGACACATTTGGCGCCCCAGAGCATGCTGCTGCCTCAGTGCTGGTGGGACCCACGCAGCTAAGCTCCTGCAGCTGCCACAGAAAAGCTGCTTTTGCAAAGGCACCTTGTGTCCAGTGGAGTGGAGTGTCCCTCACATGGTGTCTTACCCCGCCCGTGTGCAGCCCAATGTTTTGGCAGCAGCTCCGGCACTCAGGCACCTGCTGCATGTGCAGCATTGCCATGGGAGTTGCAGCAGAAGCCAATAACAGTCCCTTGTTGCTGAGTGCAGTACCGTATGACTGCTCCCTCAAACCCCTTCCCCCTCCCACTGCTCGCCTGAACCTGTAGTTTGCCTTGGACTCAGGCTGGTGGTGGGGTGCAGGGACCAGACTACTCTCGCCAGGATGTTCCAGGCATATAGCCATTATTGGCTACAATGACCAAAAAAAGCTGGTAGCCAATAACCTAATTTCTCTTTTTATCAGTGCTGATCTGATAGCCAAACAATATATCAGTGTACTCCTACTATATATTATTTGAATATTGTAGTTATTACCCAGGGATTCCAAGTACTTCCAAGAGGAGTGGATCTGGGTACAGAACTAAGCCAAATGAAGTATTTGTACCATCTCTGCTAACATTTATTAAATTGTAGTGCAAAGCACACATACATACAGTGTGGTCTGGAATGTGCCTGTCAGTAATAGAAGTAGAGACCAAAAGATGTATTCTACCAGCATGTCTTCATTTAACAAATGTTCAAAAACAGTGGAATGGTATGTGAATGTCAGCCATGTAGCACTGGTAGAAAGTATGATTTATAGTGATGCAATTCAAGCCATTAAATCACTAGTGTAAACCACGCTGGTGTCATCTGCACTTTATAGTGGCACAGTGCATTTTAATAGATTAGCAAGTGCAAGTTCACTAACGTAAATTCACAGGCTATGAGACGACCTCTTTATTGCACAGCCAAGGAGCTTGTTGATTTTCTCTTCTACTCCAGGCATAAACTAACAAGTACTCAAAATGAAGTATCCTCAGTGATTGGCATAAATTCTTCTGCCCTCCGCCAGCCAAAAAAAAAACACAAAAGAAAAAAAAACAAGCAAGTAAATCATTCTCTCATTTGAACTGCCTAATGGAGTTGCAGCAAAGATAAAGAATAGTTGTATGGCAAAAAAAAGTTGAGGAGCACCAGTGTCATGGTTTACATGGGATTATGGTGCCCTCTAATGTTAAAAGATTGTATAAAGGTGTTTTATTTGTCTGCTGTCATACTGGAGTGGCAAGTAATATAGGATTTCTCTGTGACTTCAGTCTTTACAGACTTTTTCTGGTAGAATTTTATACATTTATTCAGTAATACAGCTCACGCAAAATGCTGTCATGTTAAGTTCCATAATATAATCATGCCCATAATTTTTGTAGAGACACAGGATTAGAACTCTACAGAATGTTTAATGTAAGACTTTCAAATTCATCTGGCTCTGCTGGCCAGATGAGTGGGCCAGGACCAGTCTATGGGCTGGAT
>NW_017728906.1:163564273-163569844 GCF_001723895.1 Crocodylus porosus
CCAATACCTTGTAATCAAGTATATAAGTAATGGAGAATAGGCACTCGGGGTCGGCTTTGATCTGAGTCTCATGACTCCAGGCCGACCTGCTTGCAAGCAATAAAGGCTTTGTCTCTGTGGCTTGTGGTGTGACTCACTTCTGGGGACCAAATTGGAACTTAGCCTCCAGGAGCTCGAACGGTCCCTTGTGCAACAACTTTGGCCAATCTGGAACTACACTGCATGTGGCACCCACTCCAGGACTTGTGTTATAAACATAGCCCAGCCCAGACTGGCTGGAGTAGTTGCCCACATATAAACTTGCATCCTGGACAAGCCAAAATAAGTGATATGGCTACTGCATCTGGCATACAGGCAGGGGAGGTGCGAAGGGGTAGGTGGGGGTTTAGACTGGGACAGCACCAGGGGCTGGACAATGTGTCTCCAGGGGCCAGATCTGGACTTCAGGCCAGATCTCTTACACCCCAGGTTTAGTGAATCTAGAAAAGCTGTCTAAACCTATAGGCCAAGATGTTTAAAAGTTACTAGCTATTCTGGCTCTTTATTTTTTTGGTATCCCAGCTTGGGACACTAATGGGGCCTGGTTTTCAAATGTGTGTTTAGTATATTTGGGACAAGGAAATACATCAACTTAACAATATTTAAGTGCAGAAGATACCATTACAATCATCTGGTCTGACCTCCTGCATAATAGACTATAGAATTTGAGAGAGAGACTCTTGCATCTAGTCCAACAACTTGTATTTGTCCTATAGTTTAACTTGTAGGAATATGGCCAGTCCTAATTTAAAGAGAAGATGACCTTATTGCTGGACTTTGCCATTTTATATTTTCTGCAAACATTTTAAACAGAAAAAAAATGAATCAACTGTCAAGCAAAAGTCACAATATAGTTCTAGTTAGAAACTTTAGCATGAGTGACTGATTATGCATGTAAAGTTCCACAAGTCTGTTAGTATTCGTTGACTGTCTGAATGGTTTTAAGCAATAAATACTACTTCATGCTTAACTTGCGAAAAAGTTCAAACTATATTTTGTTTATATTGACTTACAAGTCAGCCACTTCTTTATATTTCTGCAAACATTTCTTCTTTATATCTTCACATTTATACTGGTAAATAAATGTCAGTGTGTCTCATGTAAAGAACAGGGACACTGGAGATGTTTTTTCTTATAAAAAAACCCAGGCAAGCATTGTATATTTACCCTACTCTTCCATTATGTAAAATTGGTTTGTCAGGGTTTTTAAGTCTAAAGAATGCTTAGCACATAATGGGACTACCTGGATCATTTTTATCACAGGTACTGTCAGAAAGGAACATTCATAGAGTGATGGCCAATTTTATTAAGGAAAATAATTTTTAAGTCCAAAAAAGGGAAAGTTGGAAGAAAAACCTGCTCAAGACACAAGTCAAAATGGAGCACACAACTTGTTTTAATTTATTACTGCTCTTATGATCAGTGGATTATAGAACTGCAGACTAGGAATTAGGTCACCATTGTCTCCCAGCATAATAAAGATATAGTTTGCCATTAGATACAGTCGTCTAATGCTAAGAGTCTGGGGAGACATATGGCAATAGTAATAGCCAACTGTATACATCTCTGTCATATTGAATGTAATAGTTTGAATTTTTGTAATAAATACCCATTAGCCAGTTTAGAAAAAAGGCAAAGTTCATCTTCTTATCTAGGCCATTGCTTGTTTTTGCCTATGTGGTGAATGTCTTGATTCTGAATTTTATCTTTAGAGGCCTTGCAGCGAACAAGCTGAATGTCTTGGTTTTTTAATTTTATCTCTAGAGGCCTTTAACAAAGTTAACCTAAAAGCGACCCTTGGGCAAACATTCCAAGAGATCAAAACCTAGAGACTTTAGAAAGGGCGTTGGCAAGAGAGGTCACAGCAGTGGTGTGGAAATTTCCCAAAGAAGACCCAGGAAAGGAATCTGTTGGGTAAAAGATCCGAGCCCATTTTTGGGAGGAGTGACAGGTTTGGGTAGGAGGGGCCCAAGATGGCAACTCACCCAATAAAAACTGTAACACACAGTCCCAATTTGGAGGTAACCTCACTTGTAGAACACTGAAGGAAGAATCGCAAGCGTAGGCCGGATCAGATTGATCACCTGAACCACCCTCTCTGTGAACAATAACTCCCGTTCACGCTGAAGCCTAGGAGCACCCGAGTGGGACTGAAAGAAGGGGACTTGTTCCTATCACTGCTGAGACCAACCCTAAAACCATAAGAAAACAATGAAAGTATATCTGGGGATTTGGTTTCTTGAAATTCTAGGATTGTAAGTATACCATAAGAAATAACCTTTACTTGTAATTGTAGTTGTTTTTGTAATACTAATTCTTATAGCATTGTTTGGGAAGGATTTCTTAAAAAGCTAAGCACTGTTATATGTGTAGCAAGAAATTTTACAAGAAAATTGTGTTGTATGAATTAAGTGTGCAATCATTGTGAAATCATGCAATCAACCAAATACTCCCCCAGCCAGGTGCATCAAACGAATCAGTAAATTGTGTGGGATCTTTCTCTATGAACCCACTAGAGACAATCTCTTGAACATACAGGGAAAGTTTTATATAGGCAGCTATTAGGAAATGGCTTCTCTTAGGTCCAAAGTGTATGTGGCAACTGAGCGGGGGTTTCCTGAATTGCTTTTTGGGGGAGTTAGATGTTTTAAAATGCATTTTTGGATTGTGAGAACTGGCAGCCTTCAAAGGTCAATCTGGAAGTGCTAAGAGTCTCTATTAGTGGAACTGAATGGTTTCCTGAGTGGGACATGTTTTGTTTTTGTTTTTGTTTTGGCCAGGCAGTGATAGCTGGCATAGTCTGGACCTAGGCAAGATCCAGAAAGGCATTTTAAAGCATCTAACTCCTAAAAAGCAATCCAGGAAACCTCTGTTCAGTTGTCACAAATTTTGGGCCATCCTCGGCCTGATGGGACACTTCTGTACATATTGAGAAGCCTCAGCTTCTTTTAGGTCCAAAATGTAAGGTTCTTGAACTACTAAGCTGGAACATGGGAACTGGCTCCCAGTATTTGAAAGAGAGTGTCTAAATCCTGAGTGAATCTAGGTGTCAACTATGCAAACCTGAGTCAGAAAAGTCAGGGGTTCATTGCTACTGTTTCCTAGGTCTAGTTCCAGGTAGCACAGGTGCACAATCTTATCATGCTAGGCAGTGTCACTAAAACATGCTGTGCTGCTCTTCCCAGGCTACTTTCTGGACCAAAAGCAATGTAGCTACTGGGGGCAAATTACTTAGTGCCGTCACTATTTAGCTAGCAGGCCACTCAATGTATGCTTTCAATATATCCAGCCTCTTGCAGTCTGAAGTGCTACAGAACTGGAACATCAAGACTATTAAAAAGGAAAGACAATTGTTAATGTGTGTTGAGCAAAGAACAGTGAGCCACTGAGTCAACTGCTTACGTGGAGAAGGAATAATAGCAGGGTGCTACAGGACTGCAAGGAGCAGTCTCCTACAAGAATGAAAGACAAAGAGCTTTCTCATTTGGCCTAGGCCATGCCTTAGAAGTTATACTTATAAAAAAGGACAGGAGAATCTCTTTAAGCCACTGAAAGAAAGAGCTAGAGGGATCCTGGTACCATTGCCTGCTACTGATCTAAGCAAAATTCCTCTCGTTTCCCCCTGGTCTCCCTTCACTGGCAACACACATGGAAAGCTTCAGTGGCATGCACTGCCATCAACACTTATGTGATCTTGAACAACTACTAGATTACAAAAACAGACTGGCAACTGCATAGATCTCCCAGTTCAATCATCACTGATGGACAGCCTGTGATAGGATGAGGAGCAGTAATTACTCCTGCCTTCACTCTTTTACATTGTCAAACTGTACTGATACAACAGTAAGCAAAGTCAGCATTCAGTGTTTATCCTTCGCAAAATTTTAGAGAGCTCAGTTGCATATCTGGGCATACTGCTAAAGCTGTTGCAAAATTCAGTTGCAAAGCCGTGTGGGGAGCTAGATCTGTGTGGCAACAGCCGTTAAAGATTACTGAGGACCAGCAGTCTACACAGAACCAGCAGTCTTTCTGCTTAGACATCAGGTCTGGTAAACTGGGATCTAAAAAGTGGTCTGATCTATACTGTGCCCCCTAGCTCTGGTCATAGAGACCTACCCAGTCTCCAGTTTCTTACCTGTCATCACAGGGTTTTGAAGAGACCTATCCTGAAATGTATCTGCTGCTAAAGTTAGTTTGTGGAATTTCTCAGTTCTTTCTGAAGGCTTAGATTTGGTAAACTCAGCTATCAATGACCCCTGGAGTAGCGGTCTATTGTCTTTTCAACTGCCCTTTTCTTGATCTTGAAGTAGAAGTAGAACATCCTGAGGGAAAGCACCCTTCTTTCTGGTCCAGTCTGTGCACTAGACAGCAGAAAAACCAATAAACAGGAGTTACATCTTTTAACCTCTGACTTTTTATGCTTCACACCCACCAATCTGGAACTGTAATGTTGGCCTACAATTCTACTAAGATATTATCTGAAAATAGGGTGATCATTTCTTGAATCTTAAGATGAGAAAGTGGGGGCGGGGGCAGTATTTCTAATCTCCAGTCTGAGCAGTGTACACTGGCAAGTAGGAAGAGAGAGACACCTGTCCCCACACCTAGTCAGTCCCAGTGGGGACGGCTCTGTAAAACAGAATAAAGGCACCGGGAGGGGGGAGTCAACGGGATACCCAGGGCAGGTGTTTAAAATGGGACTGTCCCAGTAAAAACAGAACTTACAGTGACCCTCTCTCAAAATTCCTCATGTTAACTATACTGAAGTCTTGTGCTAGAACTTGGCAAGTAAAACAGCACTGAAGGGATGGATCTGGGATGTGTCTGGAGCAGTTCCTAAACCGTCAGCTAACCTTCTGTGGTACGGCACAGAAGCAGCAGGAGCACCCCAGCCTCAGAACATCCAGGAACGTGATGGACAGGGACAGGAAGAACATAACAAAAAATACTGACAACCACTGCTGCCAGCAAATATCACCATTTCAGCTGCATCAACTGGCTCATACCATGGGAAGAACACTCCAGAAGGTAAGTTTTGGAAGAAGACTAACCCAGATTTGTTCAAACCAGGAAATGCAGAACTTTCCCTTCTTATTTCAATCTGCGTTGTCTGGTTGATAGGGCATGAAAGCAAGGATTTTTTTTCCTATTTATTATCTAAACTAGAATTAGGTATAAGTGCAGCTACTCCTTTGTTTTTAAACAAGTCATTCCTTAAAATGTTGTTCTCCTGTCTCATTGTGCTTTGTAGTTGTTAAAGAATTTCAAAGTCTGAAGTGTTTAATATTAGTTATAAAGTCTAAGATTTCAGTGAATTTATCCTATTTGAATGCGTTTTGTTGCTCAGCCACAACCAGTGACAGGTTTCCAATAATCTAAGCATAATTTGTTTGTTCTTTTATAGCCACTCATTCTGAAGATACTTTGATAGAAGTGCTCTTAAAAAGCTTGAAAAGGAGTGTTAGAAATGGAGTATTGTTAGAAATGCACAGCTTGCATCTTGCACCTGATAAGAAAGAAACACTGCCAAGG
>NW_017728906.1:163569855-163575317 GCF_001723895.1 Crocodylus porosus
AATACATCCTGCAAAAATTCCTTGGTGGGTTCAGAGTAATCTGAGTTTTTGACTCTGCTCTGACCCTATTTGCAAATACACCTTTTGTGCCACCTAATGTATGTGTGTCTGTGATACTTTGCGAGCCTCCAAGAAACGGACGCAATTTTTTGCATCAGGAGGAAGCAAAATCTAAGAAAACTCCATTAATTTTTGTAATGGCCTCCAAGAAGCAGAGTTAGTACTGAGGAGAGTAGTGGCAGCTGGAAATAAGAGAGTGGAAATGAGGACAGATGATCTCATCCCCTTGTGTCTGCAAGCCAAACTCCTCCTCGCATTTCTTCTCTGCTAGCTAGCTTGGTTACTCTGTACTTGCTAAACTGACAGCCCTAGCTACTTCTCACTTCCACCCAAGACAGCCTTCACTCTCTTGAAGTGGGGGAGGAAATTAAAGCAGAAAAATCACATAGTTTAAGACAAGATACTTCTCTTACTTCTTCCCTACCCAATTTAATCCCTCTGCCCTTTTACTGGGGATGGAAATAACCTGACCCTGTTCTTTGAGGAGAAAGGAAAGGAAAGTTGTTTAGTGGAGATGGAAGCAAGACAACTGACTTCAGGGATGGAACTCCTTCCCCAAAACAGCGGATGAGGACTAGAGGGGAAGGGCAGGGCGCGGCAAGAAGAAAATAGAGGAAAGAGAACACATTCATACAGATTAGTAGGGAAAGGACTGTAGGAGTAAATTTAGTTGGGCTTCTGGCCTACTTGACTAGAAAAAACAGACAGGAGACCAGAAGTGCTGATACTGCTTATTTCAGTTACATGTTTTGAGACAAGAAATCCTGCATGTCTTATTACCCTGTGCACAGATGTCCAATTAAGTAAACTTGTTTTTGTTTCTCCAAGGTTGTATTTTTTTTCTCTTTATCTGTCTTAAGTATAAAAATGCCTGAAAACTTAGAGAGGAGGAGGATTCCTTTGAAACAAACAAGTGGGTGATTCCCCTTGCTGTATGAAATGTTCCCTGTGATCACAGTATAGCCCTAAATAAAGAAAAGCTGGCTCTGTCAGTTCTGATTCAACCACAACCTGAAGTTTGATTTCTTCTACAGGACTAATAGAGAAATGTTAATATTTCAGAGGGGGAAAAAAGTGTAACAAAAGAAAGGACTCAGTAAGAAAAAGTAGAAGGAAAAAGGAAAATATAAAGTCCTCCTTCAGATGCATGGGAAGTCAGAAAAAAGAAAACAAAGGCAACATTGGACCCTTGCTAAACCAAATGGGGCAGCTGACAACCAACACAAAAGCTAATCTCCTCAACAATTACTTTGCGTTGGTCTTCCACCAGCCCAAGTGGATCACCCTGCCTGATAACATGCATGATTACCAGCGCAAGGGCAAACATAGGCCCATCATTGGCGAAGATCTTGTGAGAGAATACCTTGAGAGGCTGGACATCCAGAGATCAGCTGGCCTGGATGGAATAAACCTATCAGTGCTAAAAGAACTGGCTGACATCATAGCACAGGTAATGGTGAGGATATCTGAGAATTTGTGGTGCTCAGGAGAGATTCCAGAAGATTGGAAGAGGACCAGCGTGGTGCCCATCTTCAAGAAAGGAAGATCCAGGGAACTACAGGCAAATCAGTTTGACCTCAATCCCAGGAAAGATCTTTCTTTTTTTTTTTTCTTTTTTTTGGGGGAGGGACAAAAAACAAACAAAAACCCCCAAAGAAACCATCAACAATAGGCTAGCTAACAGAAGGCAATGTTCTAAGAGACAGCCAACCCAGTTTTGTTGCAGGTAGGTCTTGCCTGACCAACCTCATTTCCTTCTATGACCACGTGACATCATCACCTGGACAAAGGAGAATAGTTGGATATCATATATGCTTCAAAAAAGCCTTTGACCTGGTGTCCCATGATGTCCTCATGATAAAATTGGGCCTCGACAAACTCATGATCCAATGGCTAGGGAAGTGGCTCCATGGTCAGACCCACAGAGTGATAGTCAATGGAACCAAATCAGTATGGTGACCCGTGGTATCCATCAGGGCTCCATACTTGGACTTGTACGCTTTAACATATTTATAAATTATTTAGACTCTGGTGTCAGAAGCAGACTGGTCAAGTTCCCTGATGACATCAAGTTATGGGGAAGTGCAGTCATACAAGAGCAGGGATTCCCAAAGTTTTTATGCTGTGGCCCAGTAAACCACGACCCAGCAGTCACAGCTGGCCAGGCTGGGGGGTAGAGCAAACCCTGCATTGCCATGGGCCCTGCGGAAAGAGCCATGGCCTCTCTGCCCGGCTCTGAGGAGGCTGCAGTTTGCTGGTCTGCAGCCACTTCCAGTCCGGCAGTTGACTGTGCTGCAGACTAGCAGCCAGCCTGCGGCCCGGAGATTGAGAACCCCTGCACTAGAGAATAGGCTGGCAATTCAGGCTCACCTCAACAGGCTCACAAGGTGGGCAGATCAAAACCTGATGGCATTCAACATGGAGAAATGCAAGGTGCTCCACCCAGAAAGAAAAAAAATCCACATCATACTTATATGCTTGACAGTGCTACACTCATCAGCACCATGACTGAAAGGGACTTGGGGGGAATCATGACTGACCATAAGATGAACATGAGCCACTAATGTGATGCTGCAACTGGCAAAGCAAACAAAACTCTGGCTTGCATCTACTGATGCATCTCAAGCATAACCCAGGAAGTCATCCTCCTGTTTTATTCAGCTTTGGTGAGGCTGCAGCTAGAGTACTGCATTCAATTCTGACCTCCGCAATTTAGAAAACATGTGGAGAAGCTTGAAAGAGTCCAGAGGAGAGCCATGTGCTTGATTACAGGACAAGAGCCCAACACGGATAAAAGGGGGCAAGAGTACTCAAAAGCCCCTATGGCTCACCAGAAGCATCCAGGAACGTCTCAAAGCTAAGGAGGCATACACCCAATGGAAGGGAGGGGCCATCACCAGGGAGGACTGTATCTCCATTGGTCGGGTTTGTAGGGGGTGCTGTTAGGAAGGCCAAGGCAGAGATGGAACTGGGACTAGCAACCCAGATCAAGGATAACAAGAAATCCTTTAAATACATAAGGGGTAAAAAGAAGGTTCTGGGTAACATGGGGCCTCTGCAGGACACGCTTGGAAATCTGGTGGTCCCACCAGACAGCAAAGCTAACCTCTTTAATAATTTATTTGCCTTCATTTTTCTGAGCAGGGACCAGGTCATCCCCCCCACCGGGATCCCCAATAGTTCCAGGAGAGGCGCAGCCAGGCCCAGGGCCAGAGAGGACCTAGTCAGGGAACTTCTGGTGGCATTGAACATGTTCAAATCAGCAGGTCCTGATGATCTCCACCCCAGAGTGCTGAGGGAATTAGCAGAGGTCATTGCAGGACCCCTGGCACAGCCTTACAAGCACTCGTGGTACGCTGGAGAGGTGCCAAAGGACTGGAAAAGGGCCAATGTGGTCCCTATTTTGAAAAAGGGAGGAAGGAGGACACAGGAAATTATAGGCCTGTTAGTCTTACCTCAGTACTGGGGAAGCTCTTTGAGAAAATTATCCAGGTACACATCTGCGAGGGGCAAGCAGGGGAGTGTATACTTAGGGGCAACCAACATGGATTCATTAGAGGCAGGTCCTGTCAGACCAACCTAGTGGCCTTCTATGACCAGATCACAAAATCCTTGGATGCAGGTGTCGCGGTGGATGTGGTCTTTCTGGACTTTAGGAAGGCCTTCGACACGGTCTCTCACCCCATTCTCGTTAAAAAATTAGGAGATTATGGTGTTGATGCCTACACAGTCAGCAGATGGGTCACCAATTGGCTAGAAGGCTGTACCCAGAGGGGGGTGGTGAATGGGTCATTTTCAATCTGGAGGGATGTGGGCAGTGGGGTCCCCCAGGGCTCAGTCCTCGGGCCCGCACTGTTCAACATCTTCATCAGCGACTTGAATGAGGGGGTGAAAAGCACCTTGTTCAAATCACAGAAGACACTAAGACGTGGGGAGAAGTGGGCACACTAGAAGGGAGGGATAGGCTGCAATTGGATCTGGACAGGTTACAGGGGTGGGCAGATAAGAATAAGATGGGATTCAATATTGACAAGTGCAGGGTACCCCACCTAGGGAGAAAGAAGCAGCAGCATACCTACAGACTGGGGAACTCCCTGCTTTCTGCCAGCACAGAGGCAGAAAAGAATCTTGGAGTCATCACTGACTCAAAGATGAACATGGGCCGCCAATGTGGGGGACGCAGTCAGGAAGGCTAACCGCACCATGTCAAGCATTCACAGTTGTATCACGAGCAGGTGCAAGGAGGTGATCCTCGGTGATCCTCCCCCCGCTATGCGGCACTGGTCAGGCTGCAGTTGGATACTGCATCCAGTTCTAGGCACTGCACTTCAGGAGGGATGTGGACAACATGGAGAGGGTCTAAAGGAGGGCCACTTGTATGATCAGGGAGCAGCAGGGCAGGCCCTGCGAGGAGAAGCTATAAGACCTGAACCTGTTCAGCCTCCACAAGAGGAAGCTGAGAGGGGATCTGGTGGCCATCTATAAACTGGACAAGGGAGACCAGCAGGCAATGGGAGAGCCCCTGTTCCCCCCCCAAGCACTACTGGGAGTAACAAGAAATAACAGCTGTAAATTGACAGAGAGTAGATTATTGCTAGATATCAGGAAGCACTACTTCATAGTCAGGGCGGCTAGGATCTGGAACCAACTTCCAAAAGAAGTGGTGCTCGCTCTTACCCTGGGGGGTCTTCAAAAGGAGGCTAGATAGACACTTGGCCAGGGTCATTTGACCCCAGCATTCTTTCCTGCTCATGGCAGGGCGTCGGACTTGATAATCTGCTCAGGTCCCTTCTGACCCTACCAACTATGAAACTATAAAGAGGGCAGGCCTTATGAGGAGAGGCTGAGAGTCATGGGACTCTTCAGCCTGGAGAAGCAAAGGCTCAGAGGTGACATGATGGCAGCCTATAAGTACATAAGGGGTGTTGTCGCAGTGCACTCGGGTGCCCTGTGCCTGAGAGCAGAGACTGCTCTGCGGAGACCCCTAGTGGCAGAAAGGGGGAGGCTCAGCTGCCAGTCACCAGAGCTACACAGGTGCTAGTTGCCAGGGCAACTGGTAAAACCAGCTGACCAGGAAGGGGCAGGGCTTATCCCTTCTTAAGCCCAGGTAGAAGGCCAGGAAGGCAGTCCCTCTCCAGCAGCTGTCGGAGTAGGGACTCAGCTCGGATAGACAGAGAGGAGGACTCTGGCATTGAGAGCATCCCCTGGTCACTGCTGAGGGCGGGGGACCCTGCTTCCCCTGTTCCCTCACTCTCTAGTAGGGAGTAGGTTCTTGTTTGACTGGACGGTCTAGTTTTTATGTGGTAGCCCAGGGACTTTATGTTTTATGTTTACTGTTTTGACCGGAGGACCGGGCAAGGCTATTAGGGGTGGAGGAGGCCTCATAGGAGCTCCACAGTAGC
>NW_017728906.1:163575512-163594634 GCF_001723895.1 Crocodylus porosus
CCATGTCAACTCCATCTGTGAGGCTTGGGCTGCAGTGTAGGGAGGAAGAGGAGCTGCAGGTAGCGCCCCCTGTCACCGGGGCGTGGAAAAAATGGGCAGCCTCCTGCTGATTACAACCATCTTCTAATCAAGGAAGATCAAGGCATGGCAGGCGAGTAAGCAGGTGGTTGGCCCATTACAGGAGGGCAGGGCCACTCCCAGAAAGGCTTCGATATTGATACTCTTGTCACAGGTGTGCATCAGGAACTGAGAGAACGTCTGTTCACTAGGGTACCCTCACAGGGAAAGACAAGGTCCGATGGTCACAAACTCCTGGAAGGTCATTTTAGGCTGGACATAAGGAAAAACTTCTTTACTGTCTGAGTCCCCAGGGCCTGGAATAGACTCCCTCTTAGAAGTGGTGCAAGCACCTACTCTGGATACTTTTAAGAAACACTTGCATGCCTATCTTGCTGGAATCACTTGACCCAGCTGACTTCCTACCACTTGGGCAGGGGCTAGACCTGATGATTTTGTGAGGTCCCTTCCAGCCCTAATGTCTATGAAGAAGTAGCAGGGAGAAGTAAAAGGAAGAATGAAGCCAGGATGACAGAACATCTTAAATTATTTCTAAATATACTAGTACCAAATACCCATGTCATGTTTGGTCATATTTCTTGTATTCTGTTCCCCAACTTAAGATCACATCTCATATAAGTGTTTGTCTACACTTGGGAATTTAGCAAGATAGCTATTCTGGAATGCATCCATATGGAAGGCTCTGTTATACCTAAAGCTGAGAAACCATTTTTGTTTCAAAGTTGATTGTTTTGTGTTCCATGATCTACACCTTTTACACAGTTTGTCTTGAAATTTGGTGTCCTCCGTGAGGTCACAGGATTGGGAAAGTGCTTAAAATTTAAGAACATCTGGGTTCCAAGAAACAATCCCCAGAAATAAAACCATTCCTTTAAGTCTGACAAACTATTAACATTTTCATGCATACCTGGGAAGTTAACATACAGCTCTGATTGGGTCCAGATGTTAATAACATTTATATTATGCTTGTAGCAGCCATCATTTATAAAATCCCGATTATTTCAATATTAAAGGCAGTGCTTAAATGGAACTGAGCATGCCACCTAATTCATTGGAGAACAGCAAGTGCTCAGGTGTTTGTACCTCATTCAGGCTCAGGACAGCCTCCTCAAGCAAGAGTTTGATTTAGGTACCTCAGACCATAGCCAAAAGGATTTCTATCCTTCTAACCTTCATATGCAGTGGATAGCACAACTAGACATGAAGCAACCATTGAACCTGAGCCTATTAGACCCTTGGCAAAAAACAAGCAAGGGGGAAGAGGAACAGTTCAGTGTCATCTTCCTCTGCCAAAAAGGATTTTCTATTATTAGCATGTATAACTGGATCCCACTCCAGGGGTGTTCATGATACCCCTGAAACTCCCTCAGCCCTCATTAAATTTTGCTGTCTTTTGGGTAACCTCCCCTTCCACACCTTGATGTATTTATCTTTTAGAGAAATGGAGGCTGCCCTCAGAGACTGATGAACCTAAGGTGCTCTCTTCTCCTGTAGTCAATTCTCCAAACCTTGCTTGGCTTAAGTTGTGACCTCCAGCTGCCACCCCCAGTCATGTCCAGGCCTCATACATGTTACATGCCATCCATCAGTAGGCACTCAGACCCTTCCACCTTTAGAGGGTCTCTACCCTACTGGGTTATGGGACTCAGGTCTTAGTTCTCACTGTCTCCTTTTCCTTCATTGGACCCCTGCTCTCTTTTCTCTCTCTCCTTCACAGGTGTTGAGCCTTCTCTAGGCTTCTCCTGAAGCTTTTGCTGGCTCTTTCATTCTTCTACTGAGCCTTGCCTGGCTCCTACTTTCTTGCTTTTCTCTAGCTGTGTCTGCCTCAGGCACTACCAGCATTAGCAATGTGTAGGGGGTAGGACCCCCTGAGAGCAGCGCCTTTCTGGTCATGTGCCTCCCCTGTCAGCTGGCATGACCACAAGGCTGTTCCTTAAAAGGAGCCTTGTTAGTTGCTTGTGTCTGTGCTACAAAAACCCTGCTCTTAGAGCAGCTACACCTTTTCCCAGTAACAGGGGAAAAGGTCCCTGTTACAGTGTGCAGCAGAAGACCCAGAAGGTCTTCAACTGTTTTCCCAAAGAAAAATCAATCTCACATGCAAATGGTTTGTGTGGAAAATAAACTCCACCTGAAAGGGAGAAGAGACGAGCTGTGGCAAGTGGAAGGGCAGAGGAGGGGCAGGAACAACTTGACATGTCAAAAGTACAAACATCTGTTCCAATGCATCTTAATTTGAATACATTCAACATTCTGCCATATAACTGTTCCCAAGGAGAAGGATGTTCATTGTTTGGCCTAAAAATAGAACCCGTTTTCCAGGTAGCCTTTGAGATGCTCAGAAAATCCTGTCAGTAATTGCTTGATTACCAGACCTTGGACCCACGCTACTTGGATCTCTTGAATGATTTTTATTTTCCCAACAACCTGCAACAGTGGGACACTGGCTGCAGTGGCCACCCTCCTTCACCTGTGGCTGTTCAGGATGTTGTTCTGCCCTGCAGCTGGGTCAGGCCTGACTGGGGAGTTTTGCTAATAGGTTGCACAACTGAGTTGTATAGGATGCTTTGCACAGGCAAGCAGAGTTTTCATAGATTTCATAGACATATGGGCTGGAAGGGACCCCGAAGGATCACTGAGTCCAGCCCACCTAGGGTTGGACTAGGTAGTCTCTGGAGATCCCTTGCAGCCTTACTTTTCCATGATTCTACAAATGTGAGGGCACATGGAGCCCATAGGCAGGTGGGAGGCAACAAACCGTGGGGGGCAGAGGAAGCCTGGCTACAGGCGCTGGGCAGGGGACCTCACGGGCCAGGCTGCCTAAGCAAAGGAAATGCGGGGGATCCTGAAGTTGCAACGGCCCAGCATTGCCAGGTCCTAAATATGAAACAATTGTATTGGAAAATCAAAATTATAATATCTGCTGAAAAAGAAAATTACTGTATGCTGGAAAATATGCAAATAGGGCTTCTTATTTACTTTATATTGCTCACTAGGTTGCCAGTGAGGGAGTGAGAACTGGGTCAAAGTTGAATTTCTTGATTTCAAGTCAAGCAGTACCATAAGGAAGTGCTGACAGCACAGCAAGCCCAAACCTCCATTAAGATTCCTGGAGTGACTTGGGTTTGGCATTGGCCAACTCAAAAATTAGCAGATGCGGTTCTTTGGGGGAGTGGGTTATCTTTTATTAGACCAACTAAATAGTTGGAAAGAAATCACACTTTGCAAGCTTTAGGGCCAAACGCCCCTCTTCAGACAGAGGGGGAATAACGATCATCATCATCATACATACTGAATACTTTTACTACTGTTGATTGCACATCGCACAAGAGGTGATGATGGTACAAATACGGTCATTCCTCTACAACCAGCAGCACCACAACGGCCTGAGGGGCCACAGCAGCCAGCGAGTCATAAATGGGGAGAGAAGGGACACATCCCGCTTCCTCCTTGACAAGGGCTGGAGCTCCTCCGCCCGCCAAGCCAGCCACCCGAGGAGGCCGCGGAGCAATAGCGTGAGAAGCAGGGGAATGGGCTTACCCGGGGCTGCGGTCAAGGCGGGACAGGCCGGAAGCGGGGGGCGGGGCTTCCGCGATGAGACACTGGTTCCGCCCACTCGTCTGACAGCCCGGAGCACGGGGAGCCCGTGGCGTCCCCGTCGCCGTGGGAACGAGCGCGCGTTACGCCCTATCCCCGCCGCCATTGGCTGGAATTGTTCGAGAAGGTTGAGGAAGGCGGAAGCGGAAGCCGCACGTGGAGCCGGCGCCGCCGCTGCCGCAGTTTCTGGAAACTTCGCTCCATTGTATTTAAAGCGGCGGCGGCGCCGGCGCTAGCTTTCTCTGCCGATCGCACGGACAGCGCCGGCTGCGCAGCATCGCTTCGCAACTGCCCCGCGCGGGCAGCACCAGTTCGCTATGGCTGTGGTGGGCTTCGACGTGGGTGCACAGAGCTGTTACATCGCGGTGGCTCGCGCCGGCGGCATCGAGACAGTCGCCAACGAGTTCAGCGACAGATGCACTCCGTGAGCGAACGAGTGCGGCCGGGCCGGGCTGGGTGCAATGGGGCTGCCGCGCGGGGGCTACAACTGCTGGGAGGCTCCCGCTCGTCCCCCTGCAGCGGGGGCTGCTCCGGCTCCTCCGGGAGCTCTGCGGGGGGAGGCATTGCTGCATGAGCGCTTGGCTCCTGTGACCGCGAGTAAAGCGGCCTGGGGCGGAGCTGCTGCTCGCGCGGCGGCCGGGGGGCCAGTTTCTCAGCCCCCTTCCAGGATTGCGGGCAGGGAGGGAAGGAGGCAGGCGCTCTCTAAGCGATGGAGCCAGGCTCCCTGGGGAGACTCCCTCTTGGTGTTTTTTCAGTTCCCGTGAGACAGACCTGGGTAGGATGCTCTAGTTGGGCGCCACTCCGCTTGGAGCAGCGGGGTGCTCTAGGTGATTCTCCGATGATCTGCTGCTCTCTTAAAGGAGGATGGAAAAGATCCCACGGATGCACCGAGGTGCAGGGGGTGGTATTGGGGTAGGGCTGTGTTGCTGAGTGGATGTGCCACCTATTGGGAGGGAGTGTCTAGTCGTGTGGGACGACACTGAAGCTTTTAATTTCATTGCCCTGCTAACGCTCATGCACAAAACGGGGTGGATGTCTGCGTTTCACATAGTACAGGCAGTTGGTAGATGGACTCCTTTTTTTGAGTCGGGAGAGGTCCTATTTGAATCATTTTTTAGCTTGATGAGGAAAGTTTTTATGTGAGCTTGGGCTTTAATTTCTTATTTAAAAAGATAAAGGGATTAGCTTGAACTGAAGTTATGCAGTATTTTACATGCTCAAAAACAATATTGCACTTACTGGGTCAGACTCAGGGTCCATCTTGCCTGGTATTCTGTGTCACACTGGGGCTGTTTTCCTGTTCCTTGTCTGTTCATGTCTCTGAGCAGAGAGAGAGAGTATCACTGGGTGGTGTCCACTGGTTCCCTGGACTCATTTAGGGGCCAGTGGGTGTTGTCCAATGTACTCTCTCCGGGGTCCCACCTTGGTGCAATTGTTTTAAACTTATGACCTCGCTCCCCCCTGTTTTGGACTCAAATTGTCCACCCAAATCAATTGACAAATAACCAATAGCCCCCTCCCCCCCATAATAGAGGGGGCTAACTATTGATTTGTGGGTGTCAAGTCCCCATTAACCCTATGTGTAAAAATAGGCCTGTGTTGGACAGTGGCAGAGAGGGGATGCTGAAAGGGAGAGTGGACTGGATATGACCAGGATTTTTTGCCTTGGTGCTGCAGGCAGTTAAACAGCTTAAAATGGTGTTCTCCAACCTTTTTATGGTGAAGATCACTTTTTGGAAGTAAAGAGCACCCCAGAATCTACTGTCCCCCCCCTTCCCCTCCCCCCCAGCTGGGACATGCATCTGCTACTGAGTGGGTAAGGGGGTGAGCCTTGGCTAAAAGAAAATGTAGAAATAACAGTAGGTGGCAGGGGGAATGGGTAGGGTTGTAGAGAAGCTGGGCCAGGGACTCTGGGCAGCTGCAGAATGGGAGAAGGGGCACACATGCAGCCAGGATCACAACCCATGTGCCTAAGGGGCTGCTCAACCCTTCTGCAACCCTGGTCGTTGTCCCATTGGTGGGAGTGTGTATGGCCCCCCCCCCGCCCTCCCAATCCCATCCCTGGAGACCAGATCTTCTGGAACTGGCCTGGTCAGGTCTGGGACTCTCTGCCAGCCAGTGGGGGTGTTCCTACTTCTGGATCCAGCCTAGTGGGTGGTGCCTCAGGAGGCCCTTTTCTCCCCTCCCCCAATGCTCCAAGTCAGCTTCATAATAAAAGGCAAATCTAAAAGCATTTTTTTTTTCAACATCTAGCTGTGAGCTTTGAAGTTCTCTGTTCAAGTATGTTAGCCATAAAACCCCTGTCCTATTGTAAGTAAAATATAAAAAAAAAAAAGCATATTTCCTCCTGCCCCTCACCCCCCATTCTTGGATAAGTTGGGTGGTTAAAGAGATTATTTTCAGTGTTCAGAACAACTGACCCTTTTATTGAGATCAGGCAATAAAAAATGCAGCTGGGATGCAAAGCATAATCCTGTGACCTTGAGTTAAGAGGCAATGCAGGTGCGTACATGTAAGAAATAACTGAAAAGCAAGTGGTTTATAGCAAGGCTTTATAGTTGATTCATTTTTAATGTAGTGTATCAGTATGTATAATGAACGACAGCTTAGCTTGCACAGTCTCATTATATGCACACAAATAATAGAGATGTGCAGCAGCTTTCCATAGCATTTTTTGCCAATATGAAACTTGATCTAACAAGTCTCTCTCTCATTTCAGATCGGTTGTATCATTTGGTTCAAAAAACAGAGCTATTGGTGTCTCGGCTAAGAATCAGGTAGGTCAGCTTCTGAAGGAAAGTTCAGATACTAGTAATTTTATAAAAGTTCAATTCTGTTTCAAGTAATGGAACATGTGGGAAAGTTTAGCTAATAGATAAACTTATTTGATCTTAATTGTCAGACTGCTGGTCCCTGCTCTGTTTGCTTCTGAGAAATGTGGAGCATCCCTGCAGGAAAATAAAATGTTTTGTTTAATAGTCCTTTCTGGTTTGACATTTTCCTTATT
The DNA here is from genome assembly GCF_001723895.1 of Crocodylus porosus. Lineage (NCBI taxonomy): Eukaryota > Metazoa > Chordata > Crocodylia > Crocodylidae > Crocodylus > Crocodylus porosus. The sequence continues at coordinate 163,582,192 of NW_017728906.1, forward strand.
AACTTTAAAGAAGTCACCCAGCTTGTGTTGTTAAAAATTTGATTCAAGAATAAAACTTCCTTGAATTGAAAGTTTAATCTTTCAAATATGGAAATTGTGTGTGAGATTACTTAAATTGAAATATGAACTAAGAACTTTGGCCTAGATCATCAGGCACACTTGAGGATCTGGGTCCTGACCTTTTTTTTTTTTTTTTTTTTTACTGAGGTTGTTGGTAGGAGTATTAAATCCCTCCCACCCCCCAAAAAAATCTTGAAATGTGTTGAGAAATAATCAAATATAATATTTAATTTTTCAAATGTATAAACCCAATTATCTTGCTTTGGGTTGTTTATATCTAAATATAACTGCTATCAGTAGAAACCAAGCCTTTTTTAATCTATTCAAATTGTCAGGTGGTGAAGGCATTGCAATAAGTTTGCATGGCGAGAGCACCAATGGAGACTCTTTCAGTCTTAAAAGCTTTCTGTTTAATTATGAACAAACAGGAGATGCACTAGAAAAATGTACAAGTGTTCAGAATATCTGTTGTCCATTATTCAGGCATTTATCTTTGGTTACAGGTTGATCTACTAGATAAGAACCAAAAGTGGATTTTTTTTCCTACTCTCATGAATCTTTTGTTAAACATAACTCGGGGAACTCACAGTTAGATCATTTAATTAAAAGCTGTCCAGAAACTTAAGCTAAATGGAAAATGAAGTAGCTTGTATTGCAACTAACAGTTGAATGCCCAAATTAGAAACTGTGTTAGAGAGAGATTGTTATTAACTTAATTACAAAGCAGTATTCAGTGTTATGGTGCTGTCATGCTTTGCCATCATAGTAGCTTGAAAATAGAATTTGCCAGTTTGTCATGTGGCAAACATTTATAAAGATAGGATATAGTCATCTTTTGGCATCTTAAATCACCACAATCTAAGAGTGAGCATTCTTTTCTTAACATCATTACAGGGTGAATGTCAAAATTTCCTTGTAAGCATGGATGTTTGGTTCTCCATGGTTAGACGTTATTAACTTACTAAGTAATTTAGCTGTCACTTGTTCAAAACAGGGGATTCAATACACTGTTAACTGCAGTTTAACATTTTTAATGTTATGCATTCTCAATGAAATGCCAGGCAGCTCTGCAAACTGTTAATTACATCATTGCTAATCTTCCAGTCTGTTCCTTGCTGTGGTGTTCTGGTAAATTTTCAAAGGAATGTCAAAATATAGTAAGTATATCTGACAGCACTGGAGATCAAAACTGTTGAGGAAATATGGCATTCTAACTGTCTTACTGTTGTAATCTTAAGTAGGACACACTGGGATGTTTGAGACACAGTGACTCTAAAATCTTTTCGTATTATAAAAACTAGATCTTTTAATTTTCAGGTTCAATTATATAGTTATATAAATTATATAGTTTATAAAATGCTACCAAAATGTTTTTTCCTTTTGTGATTTAAGCACTTTCATCTTGTATGACCATGAGTTAAGATGATTTTTATACCACCTCTTGCTAGGTGTGGATTTTCTTTGTTTTGGGGTGATAAAAACAGGAAGTCTTCCTCAATATGTAGATAGCAATACTGTTAGATTTGTCAGTGTTTGTTGTGGGCTAAGAGTTACAGGTAGTTGGTAGAAAATAATAAGCTTTTTATTGCTGTTGTTAACACTTTAAACAGACTGTACCTCGCTGTTCTGTTGTGACATTGTGCACCATTAGACAGCAAGCTTTGCAGTATACTTGTTCATTTACCCCATGTGGTAAGCCCAGAACTCCAGTACTACAAAATTTAAATACTTTAGAGAGAGATGTCAAGTGACTGAACCATCAATTCAAAATACAACCTATTGCGGGCAGAAGGTTTAGTCTTGGTGTCTAAAGCCCAGATTAAGTGATGTCTTTTTTTCAAGCCATCTTCTTTTTCCCTCTCTTGCAGCAAATTACTCATGCCAACAACACGGTATCTAACTTTAAGAGATTCCATGGCCGTGCATTTAATGATCCTTTTGTTCAGAAAGAGAGAGAGAAATTGAGCTATGATCTGGTTCCCATGAAAAACAGTGGAGTTGGAGTCAAGGTAAATGTATTGTGTTTACAGTATAACTTTCTAATTCCTGTGGCTAAATCAAAAGGTTTTGCACTTAATTATGAAAATCAGGGTTTTCATTTAATTCACATAAAAGCTGTTCTGTGCTCTTGTTCCACAGGGGCTGTTACCTTGAACTGCCAACTTTTACTCTGAAGTGGAGTATGTTGGCTGTACCAAATAAAACCTTTTAGCAAGAGCTTCCACAGTGCTAGTTTGTATGACTTAAATATACTAGTAGACAGACTGCTAAGATAATTGTAATGTAGCTTGGTTTTGCTTTGAAGTACTAACTTGACTTCTGTCCTCCCTGCAGTATGCACTGTGATAGTCTGATTACATGGTTGCATACTATGTCTCAAGTACCACACATCGTTTTCTGGGCTACAGATGAGTAGCATCTTTGTGCACAAAGAAAACCTCTTTGTATAATAGTATGTAAGTCACTTTCAGGACCAAGTCCACAATCTGCTTATATAACATATAGGGTCTTGCCTATACTAGTTTGGGTTTTGATCTTATAGCTATGCTAGCAAAGACTTGTAGAGATGTAGCTGATTTCCCCCCCCCCCCCAAAAAAAAAAAAAAAAACCAACCAAAAAACGCTACCATTATTGGTCATATTTGTTTCCCAAATGAGTTAAGCTCCATTGAGAAATAGAGGTCTGCTGGTCTAACTGCTACCATTCAAGGCTTTTCATGGCATAGTGTTTTTAATTTCTATATTTTGAACCAGCTGGAGCTGTGCCTACAGAGCTTCAGCATACTTAGGCTAAGTAACAAAATAATATTAAAAAATAGAATTTGCCATTTAAAAATGTGTTGGGAAAAATGTACTGGTCCTTTATGACCACGAAAATACTCTGGTGTGCATATTCGTGTGGCTCTAGAAAAATGATCTTTGAGGTGTTATGTGATCATGTAATTGGTAAATAAAAGATGTTTCACTTACAGAAATCTTTCTTGGATGCTCATGTCAATTTTTGTCATTCTACATCACAACTCCCTACATATTTAGGTAAAAAAAATCCCCCAAAACTTCCCTGTTTGTAAGGAATATCTCTGCAAACTCAGTTTTTTCTGTTCTGACTAAAAGAATATTAGTTGTGACTTATAACAGTAATGGGTACACTTTTTTAAACGAACAACAAATTGATTGTGCGTTTTAATTGTATCAAGTTCTAAGTAACCTTTTTTGCTGCATTAAGTTTTTAAAAGGCCCATAGAGAGAGACGGCAGTACTTTCTGGAAGCATTTCTTTTCATGTATGCATCTATATACCTTGGTGGCTAGGCTTTTAACATGATCATCATCATCATCATCATCAGAAGATATGTAATATAAAAGTGATTTACAGTGGTGTTATAGATAAAAACACTTCATAAATGAATGTTTCTTTGGGTAATCTCTTAACTCTTTTTTATAGTAGTGGACAGTCTGAAAATTGGTCTTTAAATTTAGTGGCTTATGGGTTTGTACTTGCATGCTAACCTTACTAACAAATTTGTGCCTTTTTTCCTCCAACTGCCATCTACTTTATCCAGGAGGCTTCATTCACTTACTATTGCCACTCAGTTGTGTAAATACATCATTATGTCCTGTGCATGGGCTCAAAATGGGTGGAACTTGGTTATAAAAAATAACATTGATTGTTCAGTGAGCAGGTTGAGAACGTTGGAAGAAGAGAGATTGCTGGTCAGCATAGTCCCCAGAAGAATTAAATTTAACTCCACTTTTCTGCAATTCAGATGATGGACTTCCTTCTTTTGTACAGGTGATGTACATGGATGAGGAGCACTTCTTTAGTGTGGAACAGATAACAGCTATGCTGTTGACCAAGTTGAAGGAGACTGCTGAGAATAACCTAAAAAAGCCAGTAACCGACTGTGTTATTTCCGTAAGTAATTATGAGGAGCAGTAAATCCTCTGAACTGTAACTTTTGCATGCTTCTGGCTTGAATTTGATATCTGTGCTATTGCATTTTTCTCTATAAAGTAAATACAATTTGAGATGCTATCCAGGTAAAAATGGTGCAGGAGCCTTAACCTAATTTTTTTAATATGGCAATACAAACTAAACACATGATAATGAAATATACATATTTCACATTATTATGTCTATATTGAAGGACAAGCTTTAAAAAAGTATCTTTAATGGCTCTGTAGGTTAAAGGGCTATGATGGGGATTGTATTAAGTACTGAACAATTCCTTAAATAGTTAGGAGGTAAATGTAATGAAATGCCTGCATAGAATGTTTAGCCTAATCAAAAATAAGAAATTGTATATCAAGGAATTAAATGAATTAAAAGCCGGGCTTTTTCAGGGTGGCTTTTTTTTTTTTAAACTGACACCACATGACTAGCAAAACAGCACAATACTATTTAAAATATGTATTTATTTTTCCCTGATCTTAACATTAAAGTTATTTCAACTATTTTTTCACTTGTCAAATTATTTTAGGCTAAATTGATCCAGACATTATGTTCTGCCTTGAAAGTGTTTTACTTCCCTGTGTAGTTTTACATATATTCTTTAGGTCAGTGGTGTCAAACTTATTTGGCCCTATGGCCAGATGAGTGGCATTGGGCTAGACTGTAGCTGGATTAGGCCCATAGATTAGCCTCATGCTGGATCCAGCCTGGCACTGGACTGGAGTATGTGCTGCACACTGTGTTCGAAGCTGATCTGGGAGACGCACTGCATGTGGTGCCCATGCTAGACTGGCCTTCACACTGGATTTGGTACATGGAGCTTGTCTGTGGGCCTGAACTGGACCATACCCAGATCCAGTTTGCAAGGCCAGTCTAGCACAGGCGCCACATGCAGCAGATGCCCCAGGCAGGCCCTGTGAAGTACATGGGGTGAGTCCAGCAGCACAGGCATACACAGTAGGGGGTACACCAATAGAGATTTTGGGGGCTGATACCGATAGCCAGTTTTTAAGGAGGCATATCGGCCAATACTGATCCAATTTCCGATACAGCTGCATGCAGCTGTAAGTCCATTATGGTGGACAAGGAGGGAGGGGCATGGGGGAGGGAACAGATCAATGCCCCCACCCTGCAGGGAGAGAAGGAGGGGGTCGGGCTGCCCAGCCAGGGTAGGGCAGGGCATAGAATGGAGCCGCAGCTTGTTGTGGGGGTGAGGGGCAGCTCCCACCACTGCTTGCACAGAGTGGGGGCATGGAGCATGTGCCCTCAAATCGGCGCAGGCAGACTGCTGCGCCGGGCTCCTCAGCAGGGATGGGCCTCGGAGATGCAGCCACATGCCCAGCACAGCCCTGGCTCTTCCTAGTGTGTGGGTAGAGGTAGGGTGTTGAGCTGTGGTGGCAGTGCTGGGAAATTTGGGGTGGCTGCAGCCCCAGCCTCAAGCCCCACTCCCACTGAGATGAGCCTGGTGCAGCCCTGGCTCCAGCCTGCCTGCCTCGCCCTGCATGGATCCAGAGGCACATGGCTGCCCCCCAAGCCTTCCTGGGATGCATGCAGCAGCAGCGGGAGCCACCCTTTCCCCGTGCTGTCCGGATGAACCACAGCTACATCCCACCCCACCCCTCCATGCCTGGCTGTGGGGACCTTAATCTGCCACCACCCTCCCCTTCCCTCCCACCCCAGCAGACTCACCAACTGCTGGCAGCTCTCCACACTGCCAGCTGTGCTCCTAGCTGCCTGCATGTTGCACTGCAGCTGCGCACATTCACAGGCACTTATTGGCAGCATCAGGCCAATTTTCCAATGTAGACAACTTAGTCTATTGGTACCAATCTGATATCAGACTGATGGATCAGCAGTGCACCTCTAATGCACAGACCAGCCGTATGCTAGATGAGCTCGTGTGCTACATGTAGCACACTGAATGGAGACAGTACCATAGTCCTGATGAGGTTCCACAGTGCATTTGGTGTGCAGGTTGTATTTTTTCACACTCCTGCTTGAGGCCCTTATTTAGTAGTCTCTGAGCACTGGCTTCAGTGGGACCGCAAAATACTGAGTGAATTTGGGGTTTTAAGTGACTACTATCTTTCCACCTTAAAATTTTATAGTGACTAAGATAAGGGATGGGCATCTTTGGGGCATTTAGAGTATGTAGGGTTTCAGATTTAAAAAAAAAAAACATTTTTATTGGAAGTCTGACTTTCTGGTGCTAGCTCTTTCTGTAATTTCCATTCTCCAGGTTCCATCATTTTTCACAGATGCTGAAAGAAGGTCTGTACTGGATGCTGCTCAGATTGTTGGCTTAAACTGTTTGAGATTAATGAATGACATGACAGCAGGTAAGCAAAGGAAAAAATATTTTGCCAAAATCTATATTTTAACAGATGTTCATTGAAATACTTAACTGCTGGAAAAGGACCAGTCATCTAACAAGCAAGCTGATTTATGACATTTTTTGCCACCTTTGTCTTGGGGTAGGGAAAAAAATGTTTTTTGCTCAGTTCTTACCCACTCATTTAATAGCATTGGAATGTCTGAATTAACCTAAACCAGTAGTTCCTGTACCGGCCAATACCAAAAAGATGAATTGGGAAATGGCTTTACCCCAGCTGTCCTGAAGATGGATCCTAACCTACAGAAATGAAATTCTATCTTATGATAATCTCATGAGCTTGGCTGATAGCTACTTTCTTCAGGGAACACCTCCCCCTGTATTGAATGCTCAGTCTGCCATTACTTTGCACCCTGTATCTGGAAAAAGATGAGGGACTTAAATCATGTTTACTTGAGCAATCTAAAAGTTGGATCTGAGTGAGGAGAGAAGAGATCCACCAAACAAGATATTGAGAGGCTATTGGCAGCAAGAGAGTTGTTGATAGGCAGAGTTCATTTAAAAGGGAACTGGAAACCCCTTTGTCACAGTTTCACACACTGACCTCCCTGGCCGTCTTATTACCGCTAGAATTGCTGAGCGCATAGGCCAGTGGGAACCAACTTTTTTGGTAGGCATACCACAAATTAACCCTGCAGCCCTCCTGAATACTACTCTGATCTCCTCTTTCCATTCTGCAACCTGCCCAATATAGTGCTCTGCCTCTGCTTCCTGCCCTATGTGGTGCCTATCCCCTCTGTGCTCTAATGGCTGCCTGTGCTGCTTGTAGCACTTGTGCTGCAGGTTGGTCACTTGTGACATAGGCAGTGACTGAGACAGAAGGCCAGCATGTCTCCCAGCTACTTCAAAAAGATCTGAGCAGTTGACCCATTCTCAGTCTGCGTGGCTTGGAGGATGTAGTAGCTTTGTCTTAAAAGTAGGATTCAGAACCTTTGTGAAAGGCTAATCTTCTAAACAGTTGATGACACCAAAAAGTGAGATCAAAAAATTCAGACCAGGACTGAAGGCAAAAGTGGTGTGGGTCTCATGACTCCCACCAGAACAGGCACAGATCTGTGAGTGCTTACTAGTGATGTGTTGAGCATTACAGCAGTAATCCTCTGCTCTTGCCTTTGTACCAGAATAGACACTGGCACCAGCAGCACAGCTATTCCCAAAGTTTACTTTGCTTTCATCTTAGAGTTGCTTTTTCTCCTATACATTATGTAAGAAATAATGCTGTAGGGAGCCTGAGAAGTCTTTATGCACTGGGCACTGATACATGTACTTTAAAATGTTCTGGCTTAAATTTATCACACACAGCCAGGGGTGGCCTCCATTACAGATGCTGAAGAGAAGGATGAGGTCTCAGACGGTGGCATCAGTGGCATAATACTTGGTGTCTGAATTAGACAGTGCCTCAAAGGGCAAATGCTTTAGCTACTTTCCCCATGTAAGGGGTGGGGAGGGGGGTGTCACTTTGTCTTCATGAGACGGCCACATCAGTCCAGAAATTTGCCATAGATTATTTTAAGGGCTTCTAAAATTTGCCAGCAGGGATCACTAAAACCTGGGATACTGAGGCAATAGTGATCTTGGGAAATGCAGGTAAGTACTAATTTTGTCCAGTAGTTGTTAGGAACAATCTACCTATTAAGGAGGATGTAATGGACTCTGAGGGGCAGAGACAAGTAGCAGTCTCACTTTTCCTACCACAAAGGAACTAGTACATCCAGGTACCATCCAGTAGTTTTGAACTATTTTATACATATCTGGCCATACAGTTGGTAGAATTGTGGTCATGGGAATTCTGAGACCCCCCCAGAGGGATTTCTGAAGGTACAAACCTCAGATTGGCTTAGTTTGCCTCCCTCCATTTCTGAGTCCTCTACCAGCAAGTCCTGTTCGTAACTATATTGTTCCTATGATTGGACACAGAAAGAGGGTTAGTCTTTCCTATACAAGTTTCTGCAAGGCTGTAGAGAGGAGCTAAGAGATGCAACACAGGAGCTAAGATGGGTGGGCAGAATAAGGTTTAAATGTCAGATTCAGCGTGCCAGGGCTTTTGTCTGGCCTGCAACCCAGCCCAGGTACAGGGGGCAGCCTAGTGTGCAGCAGGGCTGGGGTGGGGCCAAGGAATCTGCTGCAGGCTAGACAAATGCAGCCAGACACCATTTCCTGGCAGCCTCAGCAGTGGCTCCTGGCGGCTGCTGCCAGACCTGCCCCTCTGCCCAGGCGCCCTGCACCCACTCCTGGGGCAGGACCCATGTGGGCAGATGGGATGGTGGGGAGCCATGTTTAGGACTGGGATAGGGGGGGCCAGGGATTGGGATCTCAGGGCCAGGGCCTGAGGTAAAACTTCACTCTGTTCTCCATGTACTCCTGCAACAGGCACCAGTACTGTATATGGGGAATGGATCATGGCTGTACCCCAGGGCCTGGCACGCTGCTGTGACTACCACTGCCCCAGCTCCACCCACTCATCCTGTGCCTGGACATGGCTCCCCAGCCATCCATGGCCCCAGCCCATGCAGGTCCTGGCCAGTCTCTGTGGAGGCTCTGGGATCACTAGGCAGTGACACAGCAGGGCTAGGACACAGGGCAGAGCCATGACCTCACACACCCCTTCCCACAAAACTGGTGCCTGTCATAGGGGCCTGTGGGCAACAGATCACACCTCTGCCCTGACCCCCCTGCCTGTCTTCCTGCATGCTGCTCCTTACCTATCCAAAGCCCCATCTCAGCTGCCTGGTCATACATGGGGCCACTTGGGGAGTTTGGGGGGCAGGGTGCTGATCCAGCCCACAGCAACTCACTAAAACTCCCTGAGTGGCCTTAGGGAGATGCAGCACATAGAGCAGAGCTAAGAGCTGCAGCATGGACTGTTATGTGGTAGCAAAGGCAGCATCATAGATGGACCTATTTCTACTATAGATAATGCCAAATAACCAAATCTATGTTCCGGAAAGGGCTCGAATCTGAGATTATAAGTAGGTGCCTGCCTTCTGCAGAGGCCTAAAGGCTTTTTGCATGTTTCTGTTGAACTGTAAGTTTTTCATTAAAGTGAGGTGGAGAGAAACATGCTTTTCCTCGTGACTCTTGGCTAAGACCCATCTAGATCACGGTCCTGTTGTCTACATAATGTCCAGAAAATTTACTAGAACTGCTTTCTCAATTGAGGCCAGTTTTTTCTATCTGGACCCAGAGGGCATTTTTACACAAATTTTAAATTATTATTCATTCTCTGTAGTCAAAACGTTCTGACTTTTTTTTTTCCTACTTTAATCAAGATTTACCTGGTAGTCAGTAGTACACAATTCAATGGTACACTTGACATGTCTTTTTTCTAATTTGACAATTCAGTTTCTTTCTTCTTCCTTTTTACCTGCTCCCCCAATTAATGAGCCTTTGAGTTTGTGACTTCAATACACTTCCCTTTTCGGGGGGCCAGGAGGTAAGGCCCCTTGGGCAAGAAACTTTGTATACCTCGTTCTGAAAGGCAGAGTAACACTGAGATTTCTTTCCAGAGCGGCTTCAGACTTCCACCTATGCTAATCAAGGAACTTGTAGCTTTTTCAAGACTGTTTTGCACCAGAAGGCAGTAACTTACCTCATCTGGATGAGCTCTCTAATGTTTGATATTTTTCCTTGGCACCCGTCTGCTCTCCCTCTCCACTAAATCTTTAAGTAATCTCATCAAATGTTAAAATGATAGCAAATTTGTAGAGCAGCTGCAGATATACATTTTTACTCAGGCTTTTCTTTCTAGACTAAAATCTTCTGCCAATCTCTTGGCTTGAGTAGACCTCCATGAGGATAAGTATGAGTAAACCAAGCTCTTACTTTCCCTCCTGTTCCTCTTGTTTCTATTATTCTGCCTTCATTCAGACCTGTAACCTAGGCATCATAGTTGATTGGAAATCTCCCTTTTAGGTAGTGATTCTCAGTTAGTGCCATGAGATCTTTTAAGGGGTGCTATGGGGTGCCAGACAGTATTATCATTGTTAGGTAGACAAATGTCTCCATATGATTCTCAAGATAAATATACAAAAAACTAGAACTCTTGGTTCCAAAATGATATCTTTTTATTAGATCAACTGGAAAATGGCAAGAAAATTGTCCTTTTTCTGCAAGCTTTCGGGATCAAAGTCTCTTTGTCAGGCTCTGGGACAAGTGTAGATGGCACAAAATGGTAAAATGTCCCCATAGGTAGGAAGTAAACTTCATTTTTGCACAGAGGGAGCTGAAGATAGAAGTCTGTCCCTCTGGGTCCATGAGTGTCTTTGTGAGCTGTTGAGTAGCTCTTTGTATCGATCAGGTAGAATTCCTTCCCTGGTAGTGTCACATGGCAGGCAGGGAGGCAAAAAAAAAAAAAAAAAAATTCCTTGTTCTTCTGCAACGAAGTTTTAAAATCCAAAATCCGCTGAAATTTGACATCTTCCATGTACCAAGTACACCCCTGAGACTTCAAATATGAATTCTTGTTGTCAAAAATGTCCTGGCCAGTTGTGGTCTGAGTTCTTTTGTAATTTCTATACTGGCAGCTGGGAGGAGAGAAGGGCGGTGAGTGAAAGCTAAGAGCATGTATTTCTGAGGGGGGCTTTAATCTAGTGAGGGGTGCCTTGAGTCTAAAAAGGTTGAGAACCACTGCCATAGGGACTTGGATCTGGGTAATTTTTGCTTTTTGCAGAAACTTCTTGCATGTCTCCAAGATGTGGCCTTTCCTCTCCAACTAAAGCAGCTCTTTTCTGGGTTCTGACCAACTTGCATCTTTACTGCATAATCCTTTTTTATATCCTTTTACAAATTCACTTTTGACCCACTTAGACATGTTGTTACAAAAATATTTCCTGGTTCTGACCATTTCATCCCTTCATTGAATCTCAATGCAAGCCCTAGTTTCTCTTGCCTATCCAGCATACCTTCACTTTAAAGTACCTTCACAGTTAATTTCACGGGAAATCTGCCTCCAGCAGGAATGTTAATGTCTGCCCTCGCCCACTAAGTTTTCAAGCTAACAATTTCACACTTCCTTTCTGATTCCCCTTGTTCCTGGGAAAAGCTCCATATAAACATTCACACTTCCTTTTTCAGGTCTATCCTGTAGACTTTTTCAATGATGTCTGCAAAAAACATAATATTTGTTAGTGACCTGCTGGGAACCATGGAGGCAGGATCACAGATGCTTTGTCCTTTGTGCCCAAGTATAAGGAGATGCCAGACAGATCAATAGCCATGAGAGATACTGCTGTTCAGTGATAAGAACAAGAATTGCTGTTTTACATAGGTTTATCTTGCCCAGTATCTTGTGTCACAGTGGCAGAGAGTGGAGATGAAAGGCAGAATGAACTGGGTGTGAGCTGGCTGGTGGTTGTTGCTCTTGTTTTCCCCCACTGTTTCTCAGTCATTTGCAGCCTCCAGCATGTAAGAGCTAGGGAGTTCTAATTAAGAGGTTGTACCTCTAATTCCCATGTTTAATAGCTACTGATGCCCCTTTCTTCCAGGAATGTGTCCAATCCTTTTTTGCATCCAACTAAACTATCAGCTTCTGCAGCATTTGGTGGCAGTGAGTTCCACACTTGAATTGCACACTGGGGAAAAAAATTCCTTTTGTTAGATTTAAACTTGCTACCTACTAGTTTCATTTCCTAATTGGGTTAGGCATTTATTATTTATCAATCTCTTAATATAGGAATTGAGGTTTCAATACAAGAAGCCCTGGTTCTTGTATTGTGAGTTCTATAGACATTAGGACTAGAAGGGACCTTGGAAGATGGAGTCCAGCCCCCCACCCAAAGGGCAGGAAGTCAGCTGGGGTCATAGGATCCCAGCAAGATGAGCATCCAGTTTGCTCTTGAAGGTGTTCAATGTAGGTGCTTGAACCACCTGCCATGGCAGGCTATTCTAGACCTTGGGGGCTCAGATAGTAAAGAAATTCTTCCTTATGTCCAGCCTGAAACTGTCTTGCAGTAGTTTATAACAGTTTGACCTTGTCATCCCCTGGGGTGCTCTGGTGAACAAACTTTCCCCCAGGTACGCCCCTGATAAACTTATAGGTGGC
>NW_017728906.1:163594908-163624202 GCF_001723895.1 Crocodylus porosus
GCCAAGCCTATAAGGATGCTGCAGGTTTTTCCTCCCACGGTGAAGAACTTTGCATTTTTCAGCGTTAAACACCATCAGGTTCTCATCTGCCCACTTGCTGAGCCCGTCTACTAGATCAGCCTGGATCGCTCTCCTGTCTTCCGGCGTGGACACTTTGCCCCAAAGTTTGGTGTCATCAGCAAACTTGGCCAGTCCACTTCTAACTCCATTGTCCATTGTCCACATCATTGACGAAGATGTTGAACAACATGGGTCCAAGGACAGAGCCTTGGGGGACCCCACTGGTCACTAGACACCATGATGATTGACTTCCATCAGTTACCATCCTCTGGGTCCAGTCACAGAGCCAGTTCTCCAGCCAGCAGATCGTGGTGGACCCAAGGCCACCACTGATAATTTTTTTGCCACTTGGTAATTTGTAAGCTTTGTTCATGTCCCCTGTCAAGCATCTCTTCTCTAAACTGAATAGGCCTGGCCTCTTTACTCTTTCCTTATATGGAAGCTCTTCCATGCACTAATCATCCTTGTTGCTCTTCTTTGGACCATGTCTCATTCTCTATATCCTTTCTGAGACATAGAGACCAAAACTGGGCATAATATTCAAGATGGGGATGCACTATGGGTTTATAAAGGGCCATGATTCAAGGGTAGGAGGCCTTGCACAGCTATATAGCAAGACTGCTTGACTGAAACATCTAGTATAGGGGTGGGCAGTTATTTTGGCTGGAGGGCTATTAATGAGTTTTGGTGAGATGTTGAGGGCCCTACAAGTAGCCCCACCCCTTGACAAGAGACCTGCCCACTAGTTGCCATCTTGGACTGGAAGTCCTGCCCCAACCCATGACCTGTGCCACCAGAAGTCCCTCCCTTTGCCCCCAGAAGTACTCCTTTTGGGAAGAGGGGTTTGCCATCTTGGAACTGGAAGAAAAACAACAAATCCAACACTAAAAATCAAACATCTATTATAACATTTTATTTAAAAATATATATATTTGTCCTTGTTTATGCCTTTTCATAGTGTATATAGAGGCATTAGCAAAATAGCTCAAAATAAAGTCTTACTCTTGTATATTGTGGTTGGGATGCTGGATGGGGGTGGTGAGAAGGAGGATATGTGGGTGTGGTGGGTTGTGCATAATGGACACATGGGCATTCTGGAGTGACAGCCCTCCCCGTGCGTAGGGCAGGGCAGACGGGCCTGCCGAGCCCTAGGGCTGTGGCTGTTGCTGGTGGCTGCTTGTAGCGCCTGTGGCCTTGGTTACTGGGATGCGTAGGCCCAGGCCTGCCACACTCCCCCCGCCTCCCACTGTTGCTGTGGAAGCCAGTGGGCTGTGGTATACACAAGCTCCTGGTGTCATCACCTCCAAGCCCTGGGCTTAGATGGCTTTGCTGTTCAGGGGAGAAGGGATGGTTGCAAAGGAGCTGGTCATGGGGAGCCCACACATGTATGAGCAAGCCAGCAGATGTGCTCCCCCTGAGCCAGGCAGCACCCTGCGGCTCCTCCCTACCACTGCTAACAGTATACAGCCCCAGCCTGGCCCATACTCACTCTAGACCTGCCCCAGCCAGAGTGGACTGGCTGGAACCCGTGCGCACAGCACTGACCCTGCTCCACAGCACCCATCCACACTGAGCAGTGGCCGGGCAGGAGCTGCTGCTGGCATTGGGGGTGGGGGGTGGAAAACAGCCCTCCCCCTTACCACCCCCTCCACCGATGCTGGGCTGTTTTTGCTGCAGTTGCCCAGAGCCTGTGCCTGGGCTGCCCTGCGGCTCCTCTGCCACAGTCACTGCCATCTTTGGGATGCCCAGGGCAGCAATGGCAGTGTGGGGGAGCTGCAGGGCAACCTTTTCACAGGCTCTGGGAGGCTGCAGCAAGAACTGCTCAAGGGGTCACTTTTCCCCCTGCTTAGCTGCAGGTTCTGCCTGGTGGCTGCTGCTGCTCAATGCAGGCAGGGATGGATTGGGGTCAGGGCTGGGATCAGTGGTGGTAGCAGCTGAAAGGAGCTGCCACCACCTGGACTGCCTGGAAAGACTCTCCAACTGCAGAGCCACCCCAGTGGGCTGTATGCTCAGGGTGCAGCAGGACCTGCCGTGGACTAAAGAAAGACCCTCCGCAGGCTGGATCCAGCCCATGGGCTGTATTTTGCCTACCCCTAATCTAGTAGAATGACAGCTAATGCAGGGTGAGCAGCTGTTCTTTCATAAATTTTTGATATATGACTGGAAGCAGTTTTTTGCTGCCATAGGCATTTGCAAAAACAATGGAACAAATGCACTTGCATGTGCTTGCTAAAAGTCAGTTTGGTTTTGCAGGCTTCCACAGACTACTAGGTGTTCTTTAGAAGGAAGAGAGAATTAAAGGGAAGATGCAAAATATTTGGTCTCAAATTGAAGAACCTTAGACCTTGTTTAAAACACACTGCATTGACTTAAGTAGATGCAAATTTTGTCTGATAAAATTTTGCAGTGAAGCACTATATTAGATAAAAATCTAGGGACTCCCTCTCCCCTTTGTTACTGTTGTCCCTCTGCCTAATGTTAGTGGAAACTTTGAAAGTGTGCTGAATGAAGACCTACCAGAGATTCTGCTGATAGATAACCTTGAACACTTCCTGCTTTACAGTGGCTCTGAACTATGGAATTTATAAACAAGACCTTCCAGCTCCAGAAGAGAAACCACGGATAGTAGTGTTTGTGGACATGGGACATTCTGCATTTCAAGTATTGGCCTGTGCTTTTAACAAGAGTAAGCTAAAGGTAGTCAAATCTGATATGCCCATTTGTGTTTTATAATGCTTGGCAGTGTAAAGTATAGTAAAGACTGAAAAAACCCTGTATCGCCACTAAAACATGCCTAAATTGAAAAGCATCTCTCTGTTGATCAGCAGGGGTTGCTGCAGATTTGTGAATTAAGCTGAGTCTTGGGAGAGGTGGAACATATAACTTAAGTGGATGACAAACTGCTTTTATTAAGCTAACTTCTGTATGTTACAGTCTAAATATGTGAAATGTAATGAAATACAGCAGTAAGCCTTACACTTGCTGGCCACATTAGAACATTATCTTGGGCAGTGACAGAATATACAAGACTAAGTTCCAGCTGTATACCTTTGTTTAAAAAAAACTTTGGAAGTAGTTATTAAATGCATGGAAAGTGGTACTGTGATTACAAAGATTAAAAATTCTAGTTCTCTTAGTATTGTCTGCTTGTATCGCATTATATTGAGAATGAAAGTGGCTTGAACTCTTACTTGGAGTGCTGTCACTGCGGTTGTCATACTGTGTGGACATATATGGATGAAAGCCCTTAATATGCTGGCTTGTCATCTAGCTTCTTTTTAAACATGGGCTTGCCTCCACTTCATAGGTAAAGACCAAATTCTACTAATATGATTGACTGATTCTGAAAGTCTACAAATTGGAACAAGTAAGCCAGTGTTCTGCTTTTTATGAAACAAAGACTAGCTGGTATTGGTGAACAAGCAGTGTTCTAGCTGGCCATCAAGTGTAAAACCAAAACGATTATGTTCTTTCAAACCAGGTGCTTGGCACAGCCTTTGACCCCTTCCTAGGTGGAAGAAACTTTGATGAAAAGTTAGTGGACCATTTTTGTGCAGAAATAAAAGCAAGGTACAAATTGGATCCAAAATCCAGAATCAGAGCACTTCTTCGTCTATACCAGGAGTGTGAGAAACTGAAGAAGTTAATGAGCTCTAACAGCACAGATATTCCCTTGAATATTGAATGCTTTATGAATGACAGAGATGTGTCTGGGAAACTGAACAGGTGAGTTACAGCTAAGAAAACAAGAACATTATTTTAAGAATCCCAACAACTCAAACAGTTTCTTTTTATCTTCTCCAGTTTTTGGGGGGTTTTTTTGTTTTGTATTTTTTAAGAAATCTCAGTGTAGAGATTCAGTTTAGTGCCATTCAGTAGTTTTAAAACAAACATCACTCATCATTATTACCAGTGATGCAACCAGGGAGAGGTGGCCAGGGCAGATGCTCCAAGTGCCAAATGAAGAGGTGGAGGCAACATGGGAATAAGGAAAAAGGATTGCCACTACAACCATATAATTCTGCTGCCAGTGGCAGTAGCTGGAAGTTGCTGCTGACTCTGCAGGTGGGACCTGCTATGGGTGCCTGGCCATGTTATATCTTTTGGTAGAGTCAGTGGCATAAGGAAAGCAGATTGGATTATATAAAACTTATTTGAATTGCCATATTAGAATATCAGTGCAGTATGTCTGCATATGTTTCCCACAAAAGAGTTGAAATGGCCTCTCCTTCCAGCACAACCTTGGGTCTGGAACAGGAGTAGGCAAATTATGGCCTGTGGGCCAGATTCAGCCCAACTACTGATTGGATCTGGCCCACAGATGGATGCCTGCCCTGTTGATATTGTATTTGGCCTGGGGTCCTGCTGACTCCCATATGGGGCAACCTGCACCATACTCCTGCTTACCCTGGCCCAGCTTGCACAGCTTCTTGGTGAAGCTGCTCCCAGTGCAGCTGGAGCTGCCCAGCTACTGCTTGCCTGTCCGTGTCCCCCGCCCCCACTTCCTGCAGCTCTTTCTCCTTCCCCTGCTGCACCATTCCAGGTAGCACTGGGAGGCGATGGCAGCTGTGGGGATGTTTGCTGGGTACCATATGCTGAGCCAGGGGGTGTGGGGAGCTGCAGCTGGTTGGCTTCTTTCCCAGCACACAGGGCTCCAGCTTCCAGCCACCTTTAACCTACTGCAGGTGACTGCTCATCATGCCAGGTGGTTGAAGTGGGTGAAAAGCAGCTGGGAGCTGGAGCCTCCTGCACTGGGGCAGGAGCAGCACAGCTGCAGCTTCCTCCTTGCTTGGCTGGGTATCTGCTGCCTGGCATGTGTCCCCATGGCTTCCCTGTGCTACCTGCTTCCCAGAGCAATGCAGAAAGAAGAGGAAGAGCTGTTGGAGGCAGGGGGAGCTGAGCAATACCAAGACGGCTGCAGCCCCATCAGGAGTAGCTCCACCAGGAAGTTGTGTGCACTGGCCAGACCTGGGGCTGGTGGGAACATAGGGCAGGTAGCCCCAGGCAGGAGTGGGCAGGGCTTGACCCAATACAGGAAGCTGCAGGAGCAGCTGTGGGCCAGATGCAGGGGGAGGCAAACCACCTCTGCACTGCTTGGGCAAGCTCTGCTGCATATGCCCCCTGCCTCCCTGAGTGGCTTCTGGGACTTGAAGCATGGGCAGCCCCCCACACCCACCCCTATGCTAACCTCTCCACATGTCCACCCCTCCTCCCACCCACATACAGTGTACAAGAGTAAGACTATTTTGGGCTATTATGCAATCGCCTCTATGCTGCTCAAAAAACCATGAACAGGGGCAACATATTTTTTTTTTTCCCAACTTAAATTAAAATATGTTATAGTAGATGTTTAATGTTTAGTATGTTTTGTTTTTAGCTATAATTTGTTAAAATGGTATCTTATAACAGATTTGGTCTGTGGCCCTCAACAGCTCACCAAAACTCCATTAAGTGGACCTACCCCTGTACAAACAATACAGCTTTACAGTGTAAAGTAGTGGCACTCAACCTTTATTGTATCGGGGCCCACTTGTAAACATCAGTGGCCAGTTCCAGCCCAGTGCCCCTCGCTCCCAACTACAGTTTTTCCCCCATTTTTCTCCTTTAAAGGAGAATCCATTTTTAAAGTTTGTTGATCCACCTTTAAAGTTTGCTTGTACTACTTTCATATATTATTATGATCCACTTTTGGATTGTGACCCACAGATTGAGAAATGCTGGTCTAAAGCAATGAAAGTTGTTACATATGCATTATACTGTTGTAAATCCAAGAGAACAAGGAAACAGAATTAACCCACACAATGGTTCAATAACTGTTGGATTGGTGGGAAAAAATATGAAATGGGGCAGGGTTGTGATTTACATCTTAGCTGATATACTGCCAGCTACTTGTGGTTATGATGCAGCCTGTGCTTATGGATGGAGCATAAACACTAAACAGCTGATTCACACATGAACTGTACAATGAGAAGCTAACTGCTTTGTAAAGCCTTCCTGAATACTATAGCTTTTTGATGTTTCAAAAAATATTTGATTTTTTTTTACAAATGGAAAGCAATAAAAATGCACATGCTGTAATCATTTGCAGTAAGGTGTTAGAACCCTGCTCAGTTGAAGGATAAAATTTGACTAAAAGGCAAAGCTTGTGATGAAGGCTTTATGTGCAGTTGTCCCCTCATCCAACATGGTTTGTGTGTATGGTGCAGAAACTTGGTTATATGTGCAGTGGTCAGTAGTTTGGTTCCTTTTGGCTTTTTTAACTGCTCATTGTACCAGGTCCCTCCAGAATTCACCTTTTTGTCAAGTTTTGTGTAATTTTGTGAACTTTGAGGAGTATGAACCTCAGTTGACAGGCTTTCTCCTAAATATATCTAGAACAAACTAACTACATAAAGCGAAACAATATAAATACTAAACAATATAAATACTAAGCCTATGTAATATGTTTCTTGGACTGGTCTGGTTGCTACTTTTATAGGGAGAAGGGGGGTGATTTAACAAGCATTCATACCTTGTTCTTAAGGCCCTTTTCAGAAGTTGGTCCTGATTGTGGAATGGTTACCATATGCTTCTGTAACACTGTCCTCTCAGTGCACATATCCGTGGAGAGATGTTGCAGATGCTGTGAGCTTCCATTGTGGAGTTGAGAGACTGAGATGATGTAAATCTCAGAATGCTTTGGCAGGGAGGGTGCTATAACAAAACTCTTGCCTCCCTACCCCTGCTGAATAATACTAACTTTAAAAGTTTTAGCTTAAACATGGAAGGAATTTGACCATGTAATTAACTTTTTAAATCCTGGTCTTGCTCTAACCCATAGTGATAAATGGAAGTGCTTGCTTGCTTGCTTGCTTGCTTGTGGTTTTTTTTCTGCAAATGCAAAAATGAGCATGTTGATAGAGAACAGAGTTTCATGGGTGACTGCTTATACTGGAGGAGTTGTACTAATTTATATTCATTGCAGACAAAGTAACAGTTGGATATTTGTGCCTGGAGCTTTTTTGGAGAAGGGTTTCCACAGCGCAAGACCCACCAAAACTGCCTGCATCCTTAGTCAGTTATCTCTCTCTAGCAGGGATAAATCACTTCCTAAAATGCTTGCTTCACTTATGTTTTGTCTTGGTTTATAAGAATGTCTGCATTTTTATAGCAACATGGGGGGAAATTGTATAGTAGTTGTTCATGCTCTGCCCTACTGGAACTGTCCCTTAAACTGAGTACTGTGACCAACCACTGCTGCTGCCTCCCCAGGTACAGTGCTGGCCTTATGGTCCCCGCACCCAGCAGGTCATCCTCCTTCCCAGTTCTGCCATCTCACTGGCTTGCTGCATGTTGATGCTCTTGATGAGCAGGACTCTAGGCTGGGAGGACCCTGCTCAGCTATGTGCAGTACCTTGTAGTTTAGACTCTTCATTGTGTCCTGGTGCCAGGTTTCTTACAAGTGCTGTTCCTTTGCAGTATGCTTTAGTTGGTGTGGGCATCTACAGGGGATGAATTAGTCCAATGCACATTAAGCTACTGTGCATTAGTGCAGGTGGCAAAATCCATGCTAAAGTGCAGTAGCTTTAGTCCAATGTGTATTAAGTGTCATACAGTTCGTCTGCGTTTAAAGTGCAGTAGTGCCAATTATAGCACATTAAGTTAGTACCTGTTGTTATTACAGGGTACTTCTTACACTTATTCCATTTGACTAGGTTTAGTTTAGACACCCCTGCCACCATTTTTAAGCATAAGGATGCTACACACAAGACACAGGAAACTGCTGGGGCACGGTAACTGCCACACTCCAGCAGACCCAATTAATCAAGTCTGCTCTGATGTGCTGAAATTCCAGTGAGACAAAACAGTCTCCACACTTTTGTGTATAGGTGCGCACAGGTATTAAACTTAATGCCCCATTTATTATGGTGCATTAATGAATGTGTAGGCAACACTGGGTGTGTCAATCTTGGTAACTATCTTGGCTTCTCTGTTAGCGCTATCATCTTCCACTGTTGGAGTATTTCTGACCATTGCTGCTAAGACCCACCCTTTATCTTTTTAAGGGTGGGGACTTAGAGCTGTTTAATTAGAGCCCTTCCCCTTCTTCCTTATGATGGAGACTAAATGGGACTCTGTTACAGGCACCTTCACAAACATTTAACTTTTCTTAACTTTAAAAATGTTTGTGATGGCTTAGTCCAGAGGCGGGCAATTATTTTGGCTGGTGGGCCACTTGACGAGTATTTGTGGGCTGTCCAGGGTTGCAAGGGTAGCCCTGCCCCTTGACAAGTACCTAGCCCCTTTGTTACCATGTTGGGAGCAGCAGTCTTGTCCCTACCCCCTGACCTTTGCCACTGGAAATCCCTCCCCCTACCTCTGGAAGTACTCCTTTTGAGAAGAAGGTTTGCCATCTTGGAACCAGAAAAAAAACATTATGTAATACTTATTATAACACTTTAATTTGATTTGAAAGACTATTTTTGTCCTGGCTCTGTGTGTCTGTGTAATGTGTATATATAAAGGCAATTGCATAATAGCTCAAAATGAAGCCTTACTCTTGTATGCTGTGGGAGGAATGGGTATGGGGGATTTGTGTGTGGAAGGAAGGGAGGGGAATGTGGGTACATATATATGGTGGAGTGTGCATGTGGGACCCCCCCTTATGAACATGACCCTCCATTGCACACAGCTCCTGCCTCCCAGTGGCAGCAGCGGGTGGCAGGAGCTTGGGGCCAGCGGCAGGCGGAGTCCCTAGTAATGTGGTCCTGGTGAGCCCCAGGACTGCATGTGGCCAGGCCTCTGCTTTCAATCGGACAGGGCATGCCTGAGCCCTGCACTGTTGGGTGGAGCTCTGCACAACGAAGCCAGTGGTGCAGGTCATGGGACTTGGCCAGGGTGACGGGGAGAGGGGAGGAGCAAGTGCAAGGTGATGCACCTGGGGAGGAACAACCAGCACTATACCTACAGGTTGGGGAACTCCCCTCTTGTCAGCACGGAGGCGGAAAAGGATCTTGGAGTCATAATTGACTCCAAGATGAACATGGGCCAACCGTACCTTGTCATGCATCCACAGATGCATCTCAAGCAGGTCCAAAGAAGTGATCCTCCCCCTCTATGCGGCACTGGTCAGGCTGCAGCTGGAGTACTGCGTCCAGTTCTGGGTGCTGCACTTCAAGAGGGATGTGGACAGCATGGAGAGGGTCCAGAGGAGGGCCACTCGCATGATCAGGGGACAGCAGGGCAGGCCCTATGAGGAGAAGCTATGGGACCTGAACCTGTTCAGCCTCCAAAAGAGAAGGCTGAGGGGGGGATCTTGTGGCCTGTTATAAATTAGTCAGGGGGGATCAGCAGGCATTGCGGGAATCACTATTCCCCCGTGCACTGCCAGGAGTGACTAGGAATAACGGTCACAAGCTGGCAGAGGGAAGGTTTAGGCTAGATATCAGGAGGCACTACTTCACAGTCAGTGCGGCTAGGATCTGGAACCAACTTCCAAGAGAAGTGGTGCTGACTCCTACCGTGGTGGTTTTTAAGAGGAGGTTGGATGAACATCTTGCTGGGGTTGTTTGACCCCAGTATTATTTCCTGCTGTGGCGGGGGGTTGGACTAGATGATCTGCTCAGGTCCCTTCTGACCCTAGAAACTATGAAACTATGGAGCCAGCCCAGCTCCACAGTATGGAGCCTCCCTCCCATTTCCCAGGACTTGTGTGTGGCAGTGAGTGGGACCAGGCTGCTGGCTCCATTGTGCAGGGCTCCCCCTAGAGGCTCATGGCTCAGGTAGAGAACCTGGAAACTGCATGTGAGCTCTGGTAAGCCTTGTCTGATGAAACCAGGGGACCCCTTGCCCCTGCCAACCTGGGCTGCACACCCCTGCCACCCCACTGGCCTCAGCCCTGGGGCACTGGTGTGGGACCTGTGCTCTTGCCCAGATGCCACTTTACCTGCTGCTGCCTTTCCCCTGCTGCTTCCCTACCTTCCTGCTTGCCTGCTGCCCCTGACACGCCCTGCTGCTGCTTCTGTATCTGTGGGGCCAGGGTCAGGGCCATCCCACAGGCAGGGGTGCAAATGCAGCATGAGTTGCCCCTGCAGGAGTGAGCGGGACTCAACACCATATAAGCGCAGCAGGAACAGGCCAGACTGGTACAGGAAATTGGGAGGGACCCACCCAGGGGCTAAATAAAATCACCTAGTGAGCCCAATCTGCAGACTGTATTTTGCCTGTCCCTGGCTTTGTTTAATTACAACATACAGTTTAAAAACAGTTGGTCAGGATCTATTCTAAAACCTCCAAAAATTTTTAGATCACAGTTCGAAGAATTATGTGCTGACCTCCTTCAAAGGATAGAAGCGCCTCTCCTTTCCTTAATGGAACAAACTCAGCTTAAAGTGGAAGATGTGACTTCTGTTGAGATTGTGGGTGGAGCAACACGCATTCCAGCTGTTAAAGAGAAGATTGCAAAGTTCTTTGGGAAAGATGTCAGCACAACATTGAATGCAGATGAAGCAGTAGCAAGAGGCTGTGCTCTCCAGGTACAGTATTCACAGTACCTCTTTTTTTTCCTCCTTGAATCTGAATTCTTGGGCACGCTTTGATGAATTGACCAGGCAGTTATGATGACTCGCAAGAAGAGCTCTTAAAGTAATATGGGGAACATGCTGGCTGCTGCAACAACAATTGGTAATTAAAGCTGTATCACTTACTGACTGAGTGAACAACAAATGCTCACTACACATCATCTGGCTTGAGCTCTTAGAGTGATTACCAGTCTTTTTTCCAAAACTCCTAATTCTGTCTTGTCAAAATACTTCATTCTCTCTCACCTTTCTTCTGGCCTATTCTGTTGATGCTGCTAAGTGTTTATGAAACACTTAGTTTTGAAACTTTGACTGGCAAGCAGAAATTTAGACAGTACAAATTGACAAAGACAGTAAGACTCTAAGGCAGGGGTTGTCAACCAGGGGTACGTGTACCTGTGGAGGTACTTGGAAAGGGGCTAGGGGATATAGGGCGTAGGCGGGCAGGGATGGAGCACTGCCACTCACCACCCCGCGTCACCTCCTAGGAGCGGGGAGGTGAAGAGGGCAAGGGCAACAGCTCCCCTCTCTGGGGCTGCACAGGTGCTGCCCAGCTGGCCACACTCCTTAAACGTTGAAAACCCCTGCTCTGAGGCATTCAGGGCATTATCTTTTGCCACTTTTGTCATTGCTTTGGCTGTGGAATACATCCGAATTATGTTTTGGAAGCACGTGACCTAGGAAGGTCATCTCTGGCAAGAATGATTTAGTTCAGCGGTTCCCAAACTGACAGATTGCACGCCACTAATTTAAAATGATACAACCTTAAGTACCACCAGCAGTTTTTTTTGTCATATAAAGTAATTATAATAAATCCGCTAATGTGTACCACTGACAGATTGTCTGCATACCACTCGTTACCCATACTACAAATTGGAACCACTGATTTAGTTAAATTTTTTTATCAGCCTTTTAAAGGTATATCATCAATATATTCAACTGGTTTATAGCTAGACCCTTCTCTGCTGCTATTTCTCACCCTCTATGGCAGGCAATGCTTACAATTGCTGCTGAATTTGTCCCCGCTATTGAGGCTGAGAAATGGCAGTATGGGTGGTGTGTAGTGGAGGTGGCAGCAAGTGGCTTGGGTACTGTGGAAGGGGATGCTGTGGAGAGGAGTGCTGGCCTGTGACGGGGCACTGACAGTGTGCCTCTCTATGAAAGGTTGCTAAGTCCTTCACACTCTTATTTATGGAAGTAGTCAAGTCAGCAACAACTGCAGTGGGCCACACACTTGAGCTGCTGAATGCATGCAGCAGAAGCACCTGACTTTCAGAGCACTGAAGTTCTCTTGACAAGCTAAGCAGCAAGATGAATTTAGACTAATCTTGGTTCCAATATTTATTCTGC
The DNA here is from genome assembly GCF_001723895.1 of Crocodylus porosus. Classification (NCBI taxonomy): domain Eukaryota; kingdom Metazoa; phylum Chordata; order Crocodylia; family Crocodylidae; genus Crocodylus; species Crocodylus porosus. The sequence continues at coordinate 163,606,878 of NW_017728906.1, forward strand.
AGCAAACCAGAATTGCTCTTTTAAAATAAAGGGCTCTTCACATTCTTCAGGCCCAACACTTGAATGTGAGGATTATTTTGTCTTCTCTTGAATTTAAACTCTCATTTAAACAGTTTAATTTTATGCAGTTCTGTTTTGGTATAGCCAGTACAGTGTGGCTTTTTCACTAACAGCTTAAAGAAAAGGAAGCTTTCAGGTGTACAACTTGCACAAATAACCAGTGGTAACAGCGCTTTGTTTATCTTCCAGTGTGCAATTCTTTCTCCAGCTTTCAAAGTGAGAGAATTCTCTGTGACAGATGCAGTCCCATTTTCCATATCTTTGCTGTGGAACACAGAAGCAGATGATACTGAAGGGTAAGTAAAAATTTAGTTATCTTTTGGGTGTGGACTCATGCATTTTAACCTGGGTCTTGATGTTCCATTGCAAAGCACTCATCAGTTTTGACTGTGGCTTTTCATCCTACATCGTTACCACAAAACACTTTGGCATACTTTAAAGTCAATCTGAATGAATTATCCCCACCCAAAATATGAAGCGTTTAGTAACTCATACTTAAAGGAAGCCTCTCATACCATTGGCATTCTGAGACCACTGCCTAATAAGTAATATTATTTCATTTTCCTATATTAGTCTGTAATCTTTCTTAACTAAGCGGTGATCTAGAAGAGCTAATGACTACAAGACTTAGCTTGTTACGGCTTCCTACTGGTTCATTCTGATTCTTGCATTGCTCAGAGCGAGCAAGCAGGAAGGTAAACATGGTAGCCACAGCAAACTAGTGTCTCTGATTCAAGTGGGGCTAATAGGAGTGGTGAAACTGTACCCCTTGTCGCAGTACTCTTCTGTAGGATCCCTGCTATGTCAGAGTAGCAAAGTTGCAGCTGAAATGATAGAGATGACAGACGGTGACAAACTAACAGATCTGGCAATACTATACCAGAACATTTGCTGTTCCCTGGAACTTCCCTCTGTCTGTCTTTATTGCTAATCATTTCCTAAAGACAACTACGTATCAAAGGTCAATTGTAATTCTGTTTACCCAAAACTGGCCAATGTAAACTGCAAGTCAGCCACTTTATTCCAAGTAGTAAAGTGTTCTCTGCTCTTATGCTAAAACTGTATTAATGCTTCCAGTGCTTCAGGATTCCATTCCAATACTGCTGAAACAAAGGGGGCACATGTAGTGAGCTAGCTGTACTGTGCCATACCAACAGAGGACTATTTTATACTTGGTGTGGGGGGTTTCCATGCAATGCTGGGTAAAACCACTGTAGGTTAGGCTGGCCAGAAGTGTGGCTTTCTTGATTTATACAGAGAGATTTAGATGAAGGTAAGTTGCCTAACTCTCCTAGGGGCTTCACTGGCCTGTCTAGATTGGGAGGAGTAATGTGATGGGACCATCTTTCCTGCTGTCATGGTTCCTGATGATGTGGGTTTTGTGCTTTCATGTTAATAGTTAGTGACTGGGGGAACAGGATCTGTTCCTTATCCTGGGAGAGTAGATAAAGTAGGAGAAGTTGCTGGTTCCCCCTCTCCCCTCATGTTTTTTCATCAGCCTGAGTTTATTCACGTCCTTTTCTCATCCAGCACTGCTGTATACAACCTAGAAATTGTTCTTTAGCAGGCAAAGCTCCTGAAGATAAGTTGTGTTCCCACTTTCTCAGAAATGTGCTTTCTGTGGCAGCTAACTTCTCACCTAGCCAGGGTTCCAAGACTAGGCAAGGAGTGGGGAGCAAACTTCTTGGAAATGGCAAGGAATTAAACTGACAAAGTGGAGGCAAGAGCTTAGAAAGCAGAAGAATGCTGCATGCTCCAGTTGCTTGTCCTGTTAGAACAAGAACAGAGGAACGTTTCAGTTTTGGGTTCTCTTGACTGAGCCAGAGAAAGCAAATTACCAGGCAAGTGGGAATATAATCGGCTTTTAAGATTCCATGATGAAGCATGTTACAGAAGTGCAAATTACATCTTCAACTATGTTATTTCAAAGGAGTAGAGGGAGATTTGACTAAAACTCAAGTTATGCAGGTCTGTCAATTTCCTTCCCATAACTAAACTGGATTGCTCATGAGATTCTAATGGGAGTGAAGTGTGATTAGTTTAAGTGTAAAATTAAGTTACTGCTCTATGTATATTTTTATAGCAAATGTGCATTTTTGGAAATATTCCTGAAGTACGATATGTCAAAGTATACAACGTTTCTCCAAGGAAGTTTGAGCCAGTCAATGCTGTTCCAGTGAAAATAACTCTTATTTGATTATTAAATGTAGGGTTCATGAAGTCTTCAGCAGAAATCATGCAGCACCTTTTTCTAAAGTCCTCACCTTCTATAGAAAAGGTCCATTTGAACTGGAAGCTTTCTATTCTGATCCTAAAGTTGTTCCATATCCTGAGTCAAAGATTGGTAAGTGATTGTCCTGATGAAGTGGCACTCTCCCGTCTCAAATCATTTGGTGTAATTTTATCACTGCTTTAACAAAGAGTGTGTAATGTTTATATGTACAACAGTTGTATTATATCATTGGATTTGTGTAGTCTTTGATATCCAGAGATTTGGTTTTAATTTGGCCCTGTTCACGTGAGATTGAGTTAAGATTTAGTTTGGTCTCCGGTAGCCTTTTCCAGAGTGCTATACTTCTTTGCACGCTTTAATTTGCAAACTCCCATGCTTGCAATTGTACTGCATAATTTTATTTTAAAGACTCTCTTAATGGTTCTATTAGTCCAATTTTCCACCTTGTATCACAGCAGTCTGATTTTTAAAATGTCCATAAACCCCTTTCCTGAAAACAAAGCCCTGGCTTTGAATTCTCTAGTGAAAGTGAAATGATTAGAAAATTAGAAAAGCTTTTGTTGCTTTTTATTCTTGTAGGGTTTCCTTGTAATGTTTAATCTTAGTTGTTCAGGGTTGGGGGTTTTGGTTTGGGTTTTGTTGGCTTGGCGGGGGGGTGGGGAGGGGGGCTTACATGAACCTTGGGTTGGTCAGGCCTGCTCAGGGCACCTTTTGATTCATGAGAACTCAAGTCATAACCTTTGTGCTGGTGCAAAACAATATTCAGAGGGCAGGGAGTGTGTACAGCACAGCTGCTGCCATCATGGGCAACCAGTGCTGGCACACGTGTGCATGCAGCAGCAAGAGCAGTGGAAAGGAGTAGTGGCAGGACAGGAGTCTGAGCCACAAATTGGACAGTCCTGATCTAGAAAACTAATTTGGAACTCTCATTCCTAAGTAACTGTTATAACTTGCCCTAGTTGTTTGTGTATGTACAGGAAATATGAATATTCTTAAAGAAGTCCATTCTAAATAAAGTTGCATAAACCCAAAGCTGTATAGCCTGCCAGTTTTTTTTTTCTTTCTTAGCTTCCCAATACTCAAAATTTTTTGAGAGTGGTTTTTAGCTCATTTTTACTCCTGTATCAAAGTACCTTATTAGACTTTTTTTATACCTATTAGAGTTAAAACTGAAGTAAGCTTTTTTTTTTTTTTTTTTTTTTTTACATGATTCTATATTGAACATTAACTTGCAGAAAAAAGATACTCATTTCTATCTCTGTATTGGTTTTAGCCCCTTGCTTTAGTAAACGTTGTAATCCTTTTTATCACTCAGTACTGACAAATGGGGGGTACTGTACCTGGGGAGGAAGAACCAGCAGCATACCTACAGGCTGGGGAACTCCCTTGTCAGCACAGAGGCAGAAACGGATCTTGCAGTCATTTATAGACTCCAAGATGAACGCGGTCAGGAAGGCTAACCTCACCTTGTCATGCATCCACATATGCATCACAAGCAGGTCCAAGGAAGTGATCCTCCCCTCTATATGACATTGGTCAGGCCACAGCTGGAGTACTGTGTCCAGTTCTGGGCGCCGCACTTCAGGAGGGATGTGGACAACATTGAGAGCCTCCAGAGGAGGACCACTTGCGTGATCAGGGGTCAGCAGGGCAGGCCATATGAGGAGAGGCTACAGGACCTGAACCTGTTCAGCTTCCACAAGAGAAGGCTGAGAGGGGATCTGGTGGCCGTCTATAAACTGGCCAAGGCAGACCAGGTAGTGAGAGAGTCCCTGTTCCCCAAGCACTACTGGGAGTAACAAGGAATAACAACCATAAGTTGACTGAGAGTAGATTCAGGCTAGATATCAGGAGGCGCTACTTCACAGTCAGGGTGGCTAGGATCTGGAACCAACTTCCAAGCGAAGTGGTGCAGGCTCCTACCCTGGGGGTCTTCAGGAGGAGGCTAGATGAACACCTAGCCGGGGTCGTTTGACCCCAGCATTCTTTTCATGCCCATGGCGGGGGGTCAGACTTGATGTTCTGCTCAGGTCCCTTCTGACCCTACCAACTATGAAACTGTATAGCTCTCTACAACTGAGTTTTCATTTATTGCTTATTTTTCATGTTTTACAAATTCAGTGTCTGGAAATCCCATTCTGGACACTGAAAAAATGCATCTGCCCTCAGACTTAAGCTATTATTAATTGGCTGAATTTTACCACACATTTGTACATTATCACTAGAATTAAATTACTTTCAAAACTGATATTGGCACAAGTGTTATGTAAGCATAGTCTGGTTTACAACATTTCTATTAGTGCTGTTAGATTCTGGGCTGAGGCTGGAAGCCTGGAATTTAAGGGGGGAAAAAATGTGTTGTCTTTCTATTAGGCATGTCTAGCATGAGATGAAGTTTAAAACTGCAACTGCATGTTAAGGTAACTTATGCTCCCCCTTCCTGTTCCCATTGTTGATGGGTTAAGAGTTCCGTGTAACTTCTGTTACCCAAGCTAGTCCTCATAACCTTTTTGCATTTTTTTTTTTCCATAAGATGCATAATTCTATCTAGTGTGACTTTACAGGGAACATATGTAAAATAATACCACATGAACTCTTGGTCACCTGTCTTTTTAGGTAGATACATTATCCAGAACATCGCCACTCAGAAAGATGGAGAGAAGTCTAAAGTGAAAGTCAAGGTCCGTGTGAACACCCATGGTATTTTCAGTGTGTCTACTGCATCCATGATAGAACAAGTTAAAGCTGAAGAGAATGAGAATCTCAATGCTGAGGCTCAAGTAGAATCTCAGAACCAGCAGCCTCCTGAAGATGATGTAAGTTGGCTTGTTCTTTTCTATAGTTATGAGAATTTATTTTTTAATATAACAGCATGAGGAATTCTGCTAAGCTGTTGCAGGCTGTGTCGGCACCTCTTCCCATTCCCCTCCCAACAATTCACCAAAGCTCCCTGTGTGGGATGGGGCCACAGGACAGGTGGGCGAGGCCAGGATTATAGGGTGGGAGTTTGCATCAGTGACAGTGCGGGACTGGGGCAGAGCCATGATCCACTGGCTGTACACCTCTGATGGGTGCCAATTTCTGGAGCCAGGGGCAGGCAGGGAGCAGATCATAGCTCTGCCCTGACCCTGTGCTGTCACTGCCCCAATATCCTTGCCCCCAGATGCAGCTTTCCACCTGTCTGCAGCCCCATCCCAGCTGTGTGCCCTGCCCATGAGGCTCCCAGCTGGTCTCCATGGAGACCACAGGATTGCATGGCAGTGATTGTAGCTCTGCTCCAGGCCTCAGCTCCATGCTGACCGCACGGCAATCCCAGGGTCTCCATGGAGATCGGCCAGCAGCTGCATAGGCAGGGTGTGTGGCTGGGCTGGGGCTGTGTGGGTAGGGAGCTGAATCTTGGGGCAGCGATAGTTTGGGGCTGGGGCAGAGTCGGAATCATTCCCTGCATGCACCTGCCTACAGAACAGAACCCGTGCCTGTTGCAGGGACATGCAGACAGCAGATCACAGCTCTGCTCTGACACCAGCCCCATACTATCACCACCCAAAGATCCCCTGGTCTCCCCAGTCCCTCTCACCCATCTTGTTTCCAGACACTGCTCTCTGCCAGCCTGTGGCCCCATCCAGGACCCCATTTGTGGGTGTGGGGCGGACAAGCTATGGTGCCCAGACAGTGGGGCTGGATCCAGCAGTGGCAGCTGGAAGAAGCCACCACTGCCAGCCAGGTTTGCCCAGAAATGGAGTCTGGCCACTGCACAGCTGAGGGCGGTGGGACTGGCCACACCCTTCACAGCCCAGGCTGCTCCTTAAGCCTGGACTGGCCAGGACCAAGGGACCTGCTGCAGGCCAGACAAAATCATTTGGTGGGCCATATTGGGCCTGTGGGCTGCCTAAGGCCTGTGGGCAAGATATGCATGAGAACTTGTAACTTTAGGAGCAAACAAAACCTCAAAAGAGAGAATCTCTCGCTGCTTCCCTGAAAAACATCTGTACTCTAAAACATGTTTATGCACCATTCTAGAAAGTCTAACACTTTAAGGAAACTAGAATGATGCATCTGTATATACAGATGAAACCATTTTAGGGTCAAGTTGTAGTACGTCTTGGAGATTTGGGGAGTTAAAACTTTCTAGGGTTGTTGGCATATACCAAATGGGGAAAACTTAACGCATGACTGAAGATGAGTAGTCGGAACTAAATCTTGATATTACAGGGATGTAAAGGGGTATTAAGTATCAAATTTATACAGAGGGAAAACTAGCTTTTTCTAGTAACACTGACAAGGATGACAAAGGGGGAAGAACCCTGTATTATGATGAACTTAATTCTCTGACACTTTGATTGCAAAGTTGCTACTCAGTAAAGTGATCTTCCATTTGGGAAAGTAGTAATGCAGAGTTGTCGCACCACCCAACTGCTAGTCTTTCCTTTGCTCGGGCATTTTTAACATGTGCTGTTACCCAGATTACCAGTAGCCTACCCACAAGGTTACCTGTAAGGGGCAGAAACGGGTCTACAGCCCAACCTTTTATTTGCTTGCATTTTAAGACACAAAAATAAACATATATCCCAAAGTCTACCTGGCTACAGCACAACATAGATTCTCACCTATACTGGCTGGGGAGACTCAGGAGGTGGGAGCAGCAGGTCTTTTTGAATTTGAGTTTTCCAGATTCCCTTCCAGCCTATGCCCAATATTTATAGATGGCTGGTTCTAATATTCTAATACAGGGGTTTTCAACCAGGGGTACTTGGGGTGGCTTCAGGGGGTACTCAGAAGTGGGCCCTCCCACTGCTGCTGACACTTCTTCTGCCACTGGCACACTAGCCAATTGGCTGTAAAGACCTCCCCCACCCCCCATCACCAATCAGCTGCTGGGGCACCCCCCCCCCCCCCCCCCGCTTGTTGACTGGCTGTTGGGGGACTCCTGCCTTCTCAACTGGCTGCTGGGGATTCACTGACCCAAAAGGGTTGAAAACCCCTGTTCTTATGAATGATCTCTGATTTTGCTTTATCTAAATTTCTTTGTTTCTTTTGGAACTGGACTGAACCAGATCTTGTGCGACTTGAAAGAAGTCCAGTCTCAGTTGGGTTGCATATCCTTGGGAAAGTAAATAGGAGGGTTTCTTATCTCCTTCCTTCCCTGTTGTAGAATGCTGTTCAACACTGGCCTGTTTCTTCTTTACCTTAGTTAACGGTCTTCTCTGGTGAGGCTGTTTTTCTTGTTTTTACAAATTATCTAAGCATCTTAACAAAAAGATATCTATTATATCAAAGTAACATCTAATACATTTGTTTACATTAATCACTACTACTAAGTAGCTAAAACTATGATTATGGTGTATTTGGATTATTTAATGTATGGTCTTCCCTTATGTCTCCTTTCAAGCCTTGTACTTTGTTTAACTGTGTTTAGTTAAATAAGTGTATGGCTTCCTTTACTTCGCTGACCAAACTAATTGTCATATCTGCAAAGGTCCATACTATGGTCACTCAAACAGGCTTGAAGGCCTTCTGCTTAGCCAGACTTCTGCAGCTTGGCCTAGGCCCCTTGCAAATGGCCAAGGCTGGCAACAGCATGTAATTGTATCTTGTGTGCTTGCACATGCTGCTGGAAAGAGATGCGTGTATTTGGGTGGAGAGTGCTTAACAATTGAAGTTTTATTAAATGTAAGTACACCTGCTTTATACATCCTTTGTGCCTGGACTTCCATTTCAGAACAGTATCCAGCAAGACAACAGTGAAGCTGGAACACAGTCCCAGGTACAAACTGATGAGCAACAAACATCACAGTCTCCCCCTTCATCAGAACCTCCCTCTGAAGAAAACAAAAACCCAGATACCAAGAAAGTGAGTGACCCTTTAAACTCATTCTATTGAAAAAAGTTACAACGTCTTATGCTGGTCTTTAAAACTAATTCTACAAAGTTGTAAGCAACTTGATGCCCTTGTAGCATATTATGTTAATACTTTTTGCATATTCTTTTTTTTTTGTCTGAAATCACCCATGTGTATAGCTATTTAAGACGAGAGAAAGTAGGCAAAAATCTAAGAATCCGTGCTTCAGCCTTCTGAAAGGACTAAGTTTCCCCTTCCACCCCCACATTTTCTGTTAATAAAGACATATTATGGTGCTTTGAAGGAATTTCAGATTTTGTAATAACCTCTGCTAGAGTTGCTGTGACAAACTGGGGAATCCAGACTAAAAAGGAAATTCTAGAATACAAGGGCATGTAGCTTGCAAAGCAAAACAAAGTCTTTCCTGCAAAGGGCCTATAATCAAACTCTCTTAACATTAATGCGTAACTCCAGGAATTACCACTAAAAAAGAATCAAACAGCAAATAAAATCAGCCTGAGGCTGCTAGCAGTTTGCACTTAATTTTTACCATGTGTTCTGATGATGAGCACATCAGTGTTGATGCTTGCAATCAAAAGCCAGAGATTCTAAAGAATGGCTTATTGTTGATGATAGAACATACTTCTGGTAACTGCCCACCCTGTTTCCTCAACCCCATTCATGATATGAAGATACCTGGCCATAGATGAAGTGGAACAAGACTGGAATAGCTGACAAGCAAACTGTCTGTATTGGGGGTTTTGAAGGAAAGCTGAGAAACTGTTAGTCCATATTCCTTTGAATAGCGTGGAGAGAGAGTGGAGGCCTTCCTTATAGGGCTCCCTATTGCAAGATGTCAGAAACATGATCTTGTTTCTCTTTTTTTCCAATCCAGACAAATGAGAAGAAAAGTGATCAACCACCAGAAGCTAAAAAACCCAAGATAAAAATGAAGAATGTGGAGCTACCTATTGAAGCTAACTTGGTCTGGCAGTTGGGGAAAGATCTACTCAATATGTATATTGAAACAGAGGTGAGTTAAGTAGCCCTGCTTAAGGAGACCTGTTCTAATCTACCTGCTGTTTCAATAAAAAAAACAAAAACCCACAAACCTAAGCAACAGAACACTTCTTAGATAAAAATGGAACACAGCATCTTTCATTAAAGCTGATTCATGCTGAGTTAATGCAATGCCAAAATAATGTCATTCTGAATGACGGTATGATAATTACTGATCTATGGAGTGAGAGAGCACAAATTGGTTTAGAACTGTCAATATTTTGACAAAGATGAGCCAAGGCCTTTCAGAGAGTCTAACATTCTGCACTGTTGTAAGATTCTATTTTTGTGCTTAACATTGCTCTAATAAAATATAATTTTTTCCCCATGATCCAAATAGGGCAGGATGATTATGCAAGACAAGCTGGAGAAAGAAAGAAATGATGCTAAGAATGCTGTAGAGGAGTATGTGTATGAGTTCAGGGACAAGCTGTCTGGACCATATGAAAAGTTTGTCTGTGAGCATGTAAGTTGTAACTTCTAATAGTTAACTGAAAAACCTTCCCTTCATCTCCCTTTTTTTTTTTTTTTTCCACACTTTTGCCTTAACAATTTTGCAGAAAAAATACCTGGAATTCTGTGTACTTGGATGGTAACTTGCAAACCTTTGGAGTTGTGTTTTTACTTGCAAAAAGTGTGCCTGTAGTCTTCAAGATTGTCTCAGAATGGCTGCAATTAGTATTTTGGAAATAGTAGTAGTTCACTAATCTAAATCTCACCAGCCCTAAGCTCTGTTGGTAACACTTGAACTAGGGAGCAGAATAGGACTGGGATCTGGAGTGGCAGGCATGACAGCTCAATCTGAATGGGTACAGAGTAAACAGTTGGAGGCAACTGGTGGTGAGGAGACAAAGCCATCATGCAAAAGCAGGGAGAGGTACAAAAAAACTAAAGCTATTGAAAATGAAATGGAAGGGAATAAAATGTATTTAGTCTGAAGAGAATTTCAAAGTAATTTCTCCCTACAGCAGCAGGAATGTCAAACATGTGGCTTGTGGATTGGATCCAGCCCACAGCCATGTCATACGGTCTGTTGGGCTCCTAGAAGGGCTGGGAATTCAGGGGTGAGGCTCTCTTCTGAACTCTGAGGCCCAAAATGAATGGGGGTGAACAATAGCTGCATTAAGCCCCTTGCTGTTGCATCAGAATCCAACCAGGGGGAGTTTGACACTCCTGCCCTACAGTATCTATATCATTAACCACTAAGTTTGGTTAGTGATCACATACAGTCGTCTTATTGTAGACGCATTGATACATTGGTCACATATCAGATGGCATCAATAAAAGGAAAATTAACATTACCAGCAATTGGCTCTTTTGGCTGGTGTAGCCAGTAGTATCACCAATAAATGCTGCATGTTATGTGCACAGCTGCAGCATGCATGCAGCCAGAAATGCAGCCTGGCAGCGTGGAGAGGCAGCATCTGGCCTGTGGTGGGGTGGGAAGGAAAGAGGTGTGTTTGGGTGGGGGGTACAGACTGAGATCTCTGGAGGGAGGGAGTGGGATGGGCAGGTGCTGCCTACCCAAGGTGATGAATGACCCCAGCCAGGAGTGGGACAGCCTTGTGGGTGGCTGATCAGGGGGTGGCAGCTCCCCACTGCTTTGTGCTCCCCTGAGAAGCATAGGGGGCCTGTGCTCCCCTGGATTTGTACGTGGGGTGAAGGTAGGCTGCCCACTGTGGGCTCAGGGCCATGGCTGTACCAGCCTCTTCCTGGCAGGGAGCTGGGCTGAGGCTGGGCTCCAAAGGGTGGGGCAGGTGGTGGCACTCAGCCCAACCCATAGCCACCCCAAAATTTTGCCATAGTCGCCCCTCCTAGTGCTGCTGCCACCTGCCCCACCCCCACCCAGAGCCCAGCCCAGCATCCCTGCTGGGAAGAAGCTGGTGCAAGCCCTGGCGCCAACCCTACAGCCCACCTTCCCCCTGTTTAACACATCTGAGGGGAGGGGGAACAGTGGTGGGGAGCAGCCCCCTCCTCACATCCTGTACCGCCTGGATGAGATGCCCCAGCCCCAGGGTCATATTCGCTGTCCTAGCTGGGCAGCACCTGCCCATTCCCTCCCTCACTGTGGGGGGGGGGGCCTTTTCCTGCCCCTTCCCACGCACATACTTACTTGGCAGGATGCTGCTTTCTAAACTGCCAGGCTGTATTCCTTTTAAAACAGCTATTCAGTTGGTATTGGCCAATACCAATAGCCAATTATTAAGCAGCCATATTGGCCAAGAAAATCTTTCAGTGCACCCCTGCTTTTTACATGATGCAAGGTCCTAGTTATAGATCAAGTACAGACTATTTGAAAAATGAGATGTGCCTGTGCTTGCTGCGACTGATCCTTTAAAATGAAAAAGGCAGAACAACACAATGTCTGTTGCAGCCTGTCCCTGGCTTTAACAGGGCACCATTTAAACTTTTGTCTGTGGTCAGCTTGGGCACACCCCTTGGGCTCAAAAATGAAAAGAGGCAGCTTTCTCAGATTTTCCAGGGTTACAATGTTGAGAGATTTCTTATAGTTGGTTAGAATCATACTTTTATTCTCAGCCAGTGGTAGAACTGTTGCCGCATGTTCTTCAAACTGGTCTGCATTTTTATTCCATCTTTTTGCCAAATAATGTTATAGCAGCATTGTATGCGTTAGTCTTTGACTGAAACTCAGTGATCATATTCAGAAAGCAGCTGATGCAAGAGATAGCTGAGGAATATATAAAGGCATCAAACAAGCAATTGGTCCAGTCAAGGAAGATAGTTCCGCTGAAAGACTTAAATAGAAATGTCATTTACTGATGAAAACAACTTGAGCATTGGATTGAACAGTATGAAATTCTGTACTCCAAAGTCTGATTTCAGTTTCACCAACTAGCTTGAAGAATTACTACATTTTGAAGTTGTGATGGATTTGGACAACAAACCTGTATTAGAAGATTTGCAGAAAGCTATTAAATCAATTCCTGGGAACAAGGCACCTGGCAGAGATCTTTTTGCCTGCTGAAATCTACAACTGTGCCAACAATTAATTACTTTGAAAGCTTTATGATGTTATAGTACTCTAGAAAGAAGTGCAATTACATAAAAATAAAAGGGATAGAAGTGACTGTGACAACCATTGAGGTATCTACCTGTTGAACATCACTGAAAATGTTGTCACTTGCATCATATGACCTAGGTTGCAATCTCTAGGGGTATCTGTACATGAGCTTGGAGGCTGCTCTGACATGCTGTAATTCCAGTTTGCTGGAGTGTGGTAATTACTTTCTTGTTGAACAAGCTTTAGTTCAAGCACCCCTGCTGTCAGAACTAGCCTAGGGGTGTGCAGGGCCTAGGGCAGATCAGCCTGTGCCGGGAAGGGTGGTGAGTGACCAGAGTGCAAAGCCAGCAGCAGTTCCGCTGAGCAGTGATGTCCACGGGGCCCCTGAAAGTGAAGGGCCTGGGGCGGTCACCCCATCGCACAAGTTAGAGTAGCCTTAGGACTGGACTGTTCAAAATCTAATAGAATACTACAGCTTATCTTTCTCCATTTTCCTTTCCTTGATGCCTTTTGTATTCTGAGCTGAATCTAAATTTTATTCTTAGGATCTTGAAAGATTCTCAGCACTCCTTACAGAGACAGAAAACTGGTTGTATGAGGAGGGAGAAGACCAAACTAAACAGGTGTACCTAGACAAATTGGATGATTTAAAGGTGGGTACATTTGCATGCTTATAAATTGTACCTTCTGAAGTGCAGCAAGAACAAATTTAATAAGTGTGGATGTGAATTATAGAATTAATAGGAAGTCTTAATACTTCAGAAACTAGGTACCCCAATTGAAGCACGGTATCAAGAAGCTGAAGAACGTCCAAGGATATTGGAAGAACTGGGACACAAGCTTCAAAATTATACCACAATAGCAGCAGAATACAGAAATAAGGTCAGTAACTTCACTAGTAAAGGGGTAGACTTTCTTTTATCAGGCTGTATTTTAGAGGCACGGAAAATGAGTGAACAGCTGCCTTAGCCTTTGTTGTACCACAGATGCCCAAAATTATAAGTGCAACAATTCCTAGTCCTAGTTTGTGCTGTCTTTTCACAGCCAATGTCTGTTTGCTTATGGTGGGAGAGGTGTGGGCAGCCCAGGGCTGCCTGTGCTTTCCAGCTGCTTTAAGCAAGTACTCCTAGGGCTTCAGGAGCCTGATCTTGTGTGCTCTGGAAATCCTACTGCAAGCCTTTCTTACTGCTGGGCCCCAGGTCAGGGTGTTGTTCTGCAAGCATGGAGGGGGCGATGTCTTAATTGCATTGTGGGGTTGGCTTCCATGGCTGTTGCCCTGCAAGGTCATGCCTATAGAGCAGCAGGAACCCAGCCTTGTGGGGAAAAAAGAGCCTGGTGATGTCTGTAGGTGCCAGTGGAGTGGGATCAGCTGTGCTGGTATGTGTCCTGGCATAGCTGATTTTTTAAGTAAATACTGTCTGTTTATATACACTTAAGGTGCTGGCAAGTGTGGGGGAGGAGGAAGTGCTGTTTAATAGAAGAGTAGCCTGTTACCTCAACCTGGCTCCAGGGTGCTTCAGTGGAGCTTTCTGGTGGTTTTAGCTAAAGCTAATTCAGTCAGCTATTAAATAAAGTACTATTTTTTTCCACACCTGTAAGCAGCCTTGAACTCTTAACATATGAATGGGGTATAATACTTGCTCTTCATTCTGCTCTTAAGGTTACTGTGCCATAAAACTGTTACGAGCAGAAACTTCTTTTCCACAGCAAGTCTAATCACTCGGGTGTCTTTCAAAAAGCTTAAGAGTAAAAACTTGCGTTAATATCATGTGGTCCAGATATGAGATGCATGAAGCAATGTATCCACAAAAGATAATGTCTGCTGTTTCAACAAAACTTGCATAATATTTGAAGACCCAAATCCTCCAGCCAAAATGTGTGATGGGTATCTGTCTTCTCCCTCTGTTGCCACTGGCTGCAGTATCACCCACAGATCCTAGGGCAGGGGCTTCTAAAGCATCCTCTAGCCTGCCTGGTTCACGAACACACACAAGCTTCAGAAAGTCGTCATGACACTGAATAGCTCCATCTGGCACTATCTTTCCCTGCTGTAGCCCAACAGTACTGGGTCAGCTGGGTTTTTGAAACCTATAGAGGAGAGGCCAGGATTTGCCCTTTCAACTCGTGCATAAGGAGTATGTTCACTGAGAAACAAATTCTTACAAAACCTCACAGGTGAAGTTTAAGATGCAGAATGTCTGAAGCTGCTTCATTGTTTCTTGTAGGATGAGAAGTTCAGCCACATTGATGAAACAGAAATAATGAAAGTAGAGAAGTGTGCTGGTGAAGTGCTGGAGTGGATGGATAATGTTGTGAATGCACAGGCTAAAAAGAGCCTTGATCAGGATCCAGTTGTACATTCAAGTGAAATCAAAGCAAAGCTAAAGGTAAGTGGAAGGAAATTAATTCCAGGGCCTGGAGTTACAGCCCAGCCATAATCTAGAGTGCATGGTCTCAAGTTTCATCCAGTCCATCAGAAGCATTCGAGTAATTTGGAGAATCTGAGTAGCTCCAGGTGGGAGTGGGTCACAAGAAGAAAGGAAGATTACATAGCAGATTTGTTAAAAACAAAAACAGTACTTTGGAGGGTAGAGTGTGCCTAGATTGCATCTGTCTAACTTTTGTGTGTTTTAAATATAGCTCTTAGCCAGATTTAGAAATTAAAACTTCTTTACGTGATTGGCAAGCGCAATATAGCAAAGCATTATTTATACTCTGTGCCAAAGAGTTTTATAGAGGAAGATAATTAACATAGTGCAGAGTGTTAAGCATCTCCACCTTTACTGGGCACAGGAAGCCTGGTTCAGACATTTGAAAACCCCGTTTGCTTTTTTTAGACAGTAGGGCTGGGTCACTCATGAGCCTGCTGATCAAG
The DNA here is from genome assembly GCF_001723895.1 of Crocodylus porosus. Classification (NCBI taxonomy): domain Eukaryota; kingdom Metazoa; phylum Chordata; order Crocodylia; family Crocodylidae; genus Crocodylus; species Crocodylus porosus. The sequence goes on from NW_017728906.1 coordinate 163,621,966, forward strand.
TAAAGTACACAGAGTGCCTTTTTTATCATAGGAGTTAACCAACATATGTGAGCCTATTGTGACACAGCCAAAACCAAAAGTTGACTCTCCTAAAGAAGAAAATCCATTGAATGGACCTGGTGACTTTAAAACTGAAGAGCTGGAAGAAGATAAAAATGCTGAAATACCTCAGCAGAATGGTGAATGCCATCCTAGTGACCAGACCACCACTAGCATGGACCTGGACTAGACCATGCATTGCACTGAACAGTTTCATCTCATGAAAGAAAATATTTTTTTTCGGTAGTTGGGGATGTGGGAGGAAAACATGCAGTCTTGAGAACTATTTATATTTTTTTTTCTTTAAATTGTCTGGACTTCGTTGTATTATGGAGGTGGGGAACAAGAGCTGTCATCATGATTATCCTAAAAGGAAAATTGCCTTGGTAACTTTCAGATTCCTGTGGAATTGTGAATTCATACAAAGCTTCTGTGCAGTATTTAGCCATTTGCATCACTAAGGATGAAATCTTGCTATGAAATGTCTTGTTCTTTTTCAGAAAATTGGAACTAAAACCTTGTGTAGATGCTTATAGATGCCAAGGTAGTTTTCTTTCATCTTGACATCTAATTTGGTATGTCTGTAAGAAGCCTATGTCTGTAAGAAGCCAATGTCTGTTCCATTCATAAAGGCTTTTCAAAATATTTTTTGTTTTATTCTTTCTTTTTCAAAGTCTGAAATGTTTGCTAGATATTGAGATGGTGAAACATGGTAAGTAGCATGCACAAATGCTTTGCTTGTGTCTCTTGCTGAAAAGAACATTTTCATGTGGAGAAAGCAAAATGAAAGAAATGTTGATCCTGTCATTGTGAAGCCTTTTAATGAGCTTTAAAATAAAGTTCATCTAAATGGTATTTCTGAAATGTTGGTTTTGACTGTTTTTAGTATCTGCTGCCTTTTTTTATTATAACTAGTAAAACAGTTGAGAATAGCTGCATCACAGAGAATTTTTCACAGCAATTATTCAGATGCTTGGTATGAAAGAACTACTGGAATGTGCCCTAACCAGGGCCATTGCTCTTACTGTCTCTTAAAACTACACAACACAGAGCTCACCTGTGAACTACAGAAATGATGGAAAGATTTTGATAATGTTACCCCATTATTTTTGTACCAAACCTGATTGGTTCAAGCTGCACAAAAGCTAGTGTAATCTTCAGTCATTTTAACAATATCAAGGAGTCCTTATTATAAAAGTATATCTATTTAAAAAGATTTTGTTCCAGTTTAACATTTCACTTGAGTGATTATTTGGAATGCCAAGTGTATGGTCAGCACCATTTAGAGAGAGAAAGTCATTGCAGAGCCTACAGTACAACACATTAGATACTAGAACAATAAAGGTTGGAAAAGGTAAAAGGCGTTGTTTAAAATTTCTATAGGGTTTTTAAAAAAAAATAACAGTTCTTAGACTAGTTCTCCAAATCACTAGGAATAAGCTTTGCTACCATTAAAGTGATACGATTTTTTTGTATTCGGTCACCTACTTGAAGCTATTGCTTCAGTTTTCCCCTAACCATTCTTTGTAAAATAAGTCTGTACCAAGAACAGATACATCAGGCTTTTTACAAATTGTTGTGGTGCTGACCATTTCATAATAGTTGATAGTACGATAAGGACTCAGTCTCCCATGGTTAAGTGGTCTGGTTAAATTCTTGAATTGCTCATGCTTCAAACTGGGTGAAGGAAAGAATAAAAGCATGAATTAGTAATTCTACTATGTATAATTTAGGGCCTAATCTAGGTATCTATGTAGAAAACGCAGCAAAAACATGAATGTGTAGGCTTGCTTTCAGTTTTACCTTTTGCCCACAGCTTCTGTGCAAGACCATTTGTCAACTTCCTCTTTGATATCTGCATCAGAAATAGTAACTTGAGAGAGTTTATGGTTGTAGCTCCCCTCATGCTAAAATACATAAAGGAGAAGACAAATGCAAGATTTATTTAGTCTCCTGATAGACTTGGTCTCTGCTGTGAGAAGTCGTATTACTGTTTGGGTTGCTTTACAGAATTTACCTATTTAAATACTGGAGAAAAATACACTTCCTCTAATTTGCATTTGAAAGGTGAACTGCATGCCTTGAACACATTTATTTCATTTATTACCTCTACCTGACTCGAAGTCTATGGGCCAACGAGAGGCAAAGCGCTGCTTGACCTGGTACTGGCTACGGGGGACGACCTAATCGGCGACCTA
>NW_017728906.1:163625576-163686212 GCF_001723895.1 Crocodylus porosus
AAATTGGATGCTTATCTTGCTGGGATCCTATGACCCCAGCTGACTTCCTGCCCTTTGGGCAAGGGGCTGGACTCGATGATCTTCCGAGGTCCCTTCCAGCCCTAATGTCTATGAAATCTATGAAATTATTGCATTTACTAGGAAAAATCTCTTGAAATTCTATTGTAAAATCCCAGGTTAGAACCCTTGCAACAAATATTTTGTGAAAACTGTTATTAGTAAGAAAAGTATGTACTTGGCACTACTGTTCAGTATTTGTTCACTATTTGGAACATGCTGTAGATCAGGGGTTTTCAACCTTTTTCGATCATTGTAGCACCAGGTGATCAAACATGAAGGAGTGTACCTCTAGACACTGAGTGTGCATGTGTTGTGCAGCCAGACACTGAGCAGGGGGGAGGAGGTGGGCATGGTATGTGGCTGGATGCAGAGTGGTGGCAGCCAGCTTGTGCAAGCTTTCCCTCAGCCCACTCTGCTGCTGTTGCCCCCGCTCCCCCCACCACATCTGGCCATGTGCCTCTGTAGGGTGGGGGAAGCTAGCATGTGGCAGCTACCCAGGCATACCTCCTAGGGCAGGGGTGGGCAAAATATGGCCTGCCAAGCACTTCCCTCCAGCCTGTGGAGCCCCTTCAAAAACCCACATAACAGTGGCTGCCTCTCTCAAAGCCTCTGGCAGCAACAGCTGCTGGCTACAGCACCTCGGGCTGTTTCCTTGGGTTCTGAGTGTGAGGCAACCAACCCTGACCTCAGCTTGCCCCAACTGGCCTCACCCCACCCCTGGCTCAGGCCATGTTTTCAGCTTGAGAGGGGCAGGGAGGCTGGGCCAGAACCTGTGGCACCAGTGAGGGGAAACAGTGTCTGGGCCAGCTTCTGCTTTGCAGCATGGGACTGGAAAGGGCCCTGCCCTGCAGGTAAGCCCAGGAAAGAGCTTGCTGGGCAGGCTTTCCCCATGCTGTGCCACTTGGGCTGTGCAGGGTCAGGCTAGCACCGGGGAGGGGAAGCAGCAGCTAGACTGCAGCTCTGGCCCAGTCAGCATGAGGGAGGAGGTGGCGATGGAGCAGTGTGCTGCTTAGGACAGGATGAGCCTAGCTAGAGCAGCAGGGGCTCAGTTGTATTTTCTCCCTGCCTGCACTGGTCAGTTCCACGTGGCGCACAGTTCTGCTGCCATTCACCCCATCCCCAGCAGTACATGGGAAGCTGGTTTCAGCCACATGCTGCTCCAGATGGGACAGACCTGGCCGGGTCTGCACCAGCCAGAAAAGGTGGCATGCAGCTGAAGTCTGCTCCTCCATTCTGCTGGGGACAGGAGGAGCCCAGCTGGGTCTGCACTGGCCAGCAGAAGCGGTGGCGGAGCTTTGTACTGCTCGGGACAGGATGAGCCCGGCAGGAGCAGCAAAGGCTCAGCTGTACTTTCCCCCTGACTGCTGTGTGCTGCTGTCCCAGTGTGTGGCTCAGGACTGGATGAGCCCAGCCAGAGCAGCAGGGGTTCAGCAGCACTTTCTCCCTTCCTGCACTGGTCAGTCACAAGTGGCACACAGCTCCACTGCCACTTCTACTAGCCAGTGAACCCAGTCCATCTGGAGCAGCATGTGGCTGAAGTGAGTTTCCCATGTGCTACTGGGGGTGGGAGGAGCCTGGCCAGGTTGGCACCAGCCAGCAAAATAAGTGGTGGAGCCATGTCCTGATCGTGACTGGACAAGCCTGGCCAGAGCAGCAGGGGCTCAGCTGCACTTTCCCCCTGCCTGTACCAGTCAGTCCAGAGTGGCGCACACAGCTCTGCCTCCACTTCTGCTGGCTGGTGGTGACCTGGCCTGGCTCCTCCCATCCCCAGCAGCACATGGGAAGCCTGCTTCAGCTACATGCTACTTGGAATGGGATGGGACAGGCCCAGCTGGGTGTTCACTGGCCAGCAAAAGTGGTGGTGGAGCTGTGCGCTGCTCAGGACTGACCAGTGCAGGCAGGGGGGAAGTGCAGCTGAGCCCCTACCGCTCCGGCTGGGCTCATCCAGTCCCAAGCCACACACTGCTCCACTGACACTTCTGCTCCCATCCCCAGCAGAACATGGGAAGCTGACTACAGCTGCATGCCGCTTTTCATGGCTGGTGCAGACCTGGCTGGGTCCATCCCATCTGAAGCAGCATGTGGCTGAAGTTAGCTTCCCCTGTGTTGCTGGAGATGGGGCCAGCCCAACTGGGTTGGCGCTGGCCAGCAGAAGCGGCAGAGGAGCCTCCTCTTGGGACCAGCTGGCATGGGTAGGGGGAAAATGCAGTGGCATCTGGAAAAGCCACTACTTGATAGGGGAGGGGAGGGGATGGGAAGGGCCCCACCAGGGAGGGAAAACTGGCTGAGCCCCCTGTGGTTTGGGACAGGAGGGGGTCCTACAGCACCAGAGGTGAGGGGACCTGGGCCTGGGCTGCCTTCTGCTGTGCAGGGGAGGGGGGCTGGGATGGGTCAAGGCCAGGTCATGCTGGCACCAATGATATGGGGGGTTGGCCAGCTTTTGATGCCTGGGGCCTGATGGGGTGGGCTGGGTTCTTGCTTGTGGGAAGGGTCTGGTGACCAGTACTGGTCAGGGGAAGGAAAGCTGGGGCAGGATGTTAGAGGAGTGACAACATGGTAAGTTGTGCAAGGGGAGGGATTTCTGGTGGCAAAGGTCAGGGGGTGGGACTTCCGGTCCCAAGATTGTGACCAGGGGCTGGAGTATCTGAAGGGACAGGGCTACCCATGTGGCCTTTAACAGCTCATGGAGCAGCCCTCTGCCTGAAATAATTTCCTGCCCCTGTCCTAGGGCCTGATCTAGTACTCTTGGGGGTACTTATACCCTCAGTTGACAACTGTAGATTATCATCAATACCAGGGTGTAGTGTGTGTAGACTGACTTTAACTACAATGCACTCTTAAGCTGCTTAACATTTTAACTGTGGATAAAGTCTGAACTTTCTTTCTTGTATTATAATACTAATCAAATAAAAGTCTTACTAGACAACCAGGAAGACTATAAGGGATCTGGAACTGTTCAGCCTGAGGAAGAGAAGACGGAGGGGGGTGGAGACTGGGGGGAAAAACTGTCCACCGGGATGCCCCAAGGGAGGACAAGGAGCAATAACCATAAACTGTTTCAGGTTGGATACAAGGAAAAACTTCTTTGTGGTAAGAGTGACCACAATCTGGAATAGATTTCCCAGGGCGGTCGTGCAGTCCCCAACCCTGCAAGTCATCAAGAGGAGACTGGACAGACACCTGGCTGGGATTACTTGATCTCAGCCGTAGCCCTGCCTAGAGCAGAGGGATTGGACTCTATAGTCTTCTGAGGTCTCTTCCAGTCCTTAATTTCTATGATTCTATGACTGCAATTCATTTTTTTTTATTATTATTATTATTTTTTTTTTTTTTTTTTTTTTTTAAAGCAAAGCCTTCTGTACCACACTTTCTAAACACCACTCTTGCTAAAGTTAGAGATTCAACTTCTTTTGCTTTTGTATATGGTGTAAAAGTACTTATTTCTCAATCCCACTAAAGGAAAAGTTACTGTAAAACATGGAGGATATATAGAAACTATTGAAAAGTGTATTGCAGTTGTTAGCTAGGGCAGTGGTCTCCAAAGTGGTGTGTGTGCACCCCAGGGGGTGCACAAGACAATCCATTAGGGTGCAGGAAGAAAATATTAGAACTTCTATTTATATTTTATTTATCTAAAAAAAATATGGCAGAAATTAAGCTTTACTAATTTTTAAAATATGGATTGCCACTGGTGCCTTTGCTTGGTCTGTATATCAGACAGTCACGTGTCACGTATGGTACAAGGTATCCTGAGGGAGGAGTGGGAGTTCCACAACGCAGTGGGGTTGACAGTGGCGCCCTCACTTGTTTGTTCACTTTCAGCATATTGTGACATATATTGGGGGGTGCGTGCTCAAAATTTTTATTGACGGATGCAAGATCAAAAAAGTTTGGAAACCACTGAGCTAGGGCACCATGTAATCCTTAAAAGCAGTGAGCCCCACCCCCTAGGGTGCTGTAATACAGACACTACTGCTAGTGGCAGAAGCTAGTTCAGACTATCCTGTGCATGCTTCTGCTGCCTTAGGACACTGGTCAGCCTGCAGCAGCCTTTCCTGATCCAGCCCCCCCCACCCACCTCCTGGAGCCAAGAGCACAGGACAGCATCTGCTGCTAGGAAAGGCCAAAGTAAAAGAACAGAATGAGTCAGTGCCTGCCTGCTTTAGGCTTATCACAGCCCTAATGCAGGAGTGTGTGCCCATGCCACAGTCCTTCCCCACATGACTGTACAACTGATGCACAGGGCACTTCTTTCTTGAAGGAGCAACACGCAGTGGGAAAGTACTGAGGGGAGCAGAGGCAGCACCCAACAGTGGTTCTCAACCAGGGATGCTGTTACTTTCAGAATAGTGGTAGAGGCGGGCCCTGAGAACCACTGGTATATTAAAAAAGGAATGGTGTGGTTATGGCATCTTGTTACAGCTTGAAGTTCAAGCTTTACCCTAGGTTCAAGCCAAATACACTATGCCCCAGAAGCTAAGAGCCATCTTGGAACCTAATTCCTAAAATAACAAAATCAAGTTGATCTACCTCTGCTCAGCAGCAGGCTGACCCTGAAAATGGAAGCGCCAATAGTCCTAAGATATTTAAGTTTTTAGCCACTTAAGCACCAGCTGCTTGGCTACAATGAGTAGGATTTCTTCTGTAGTTTCATAATTACTAGGGACTGGAAGGGACTTGACAGATCATCAGGTGCAGCCCCTGCCCTTGCACTTGGGCAGGAAAGGCTGCTGCGATCAGATGACACCAGCAAGATAGGCAAGATGCTTTTTGAAGATTGCTAGGGTAGATGATTGTACCACCGCTGAGGGGAGCCTGTTCCAAGCTCTCTGCACTCTACTTGTAAAGTTTTTCCTTGTGTCTTATCCTGAAGACATCTTCAACTGGTTTGTGCCCTTTATTTCTTGTCCTCTTCTGGGTGGCCTTAGTGATTAGATGCTCCCTCAAGCCCCGATTGTATGCCCCTAATATACTTACGGGCTGCTAACAAATCTGTGGCCCCCCCAGCCTGTTTTTTCTTCCCAGGCTGAACAGTCCCAAGCCCTTCAGCCGCTCCTTGTATGACTTGGGCTCCAGGCCTCTAACTGTGTATGGCCCTCTTCTGGACTCTCTCAAGCTTCTCCATATCCTTCTTGAAGTGCAGCACCTAGAACTGGATGCAGTACTCCACCAAGGCCAAGTGGAGCAGGAGGATGACATCCTTTGCCTTGCTCGAGGTATCTCTGGATGCATGCCAGCATTTGATTAGCTCTGCCACCTACAGCATTGCATTGGTAGCTCATATTTACTTTGTTGTCAGTCATGACACCCTAGTCTTCGTCAGTTGTGGTGCTAGCAAGCTGAGGCACTGCTGAGCCTGTAAGGGTATTGCAGATTATTTCTCCCCAGATAGAGCACTGTCATTTAATACAGAAAAATGTACATCAGGTTGAGGTTTGCCTACCTCACAAGCCTGACCAGGTCAGCCTGTATTGCCAATGTGTCTTAAAGTGTGACCACACTCCCCACCATAGTTGGGTGTCATCAGTAAATTTTGCCAGTTTCTTTCTTTATAATACCCAAATCAAAATTGGTGCTGAACATGTTAAAGAGCACTGATCTGAGTTGATTAATGTTAAAAAACAAGCCAAGATCTCCTCCCTGTGAGATACTAGTACAACCTCCATCTGCTCAATGGACTGTTCCTGTTTACAATTAGATTGATACCTATCAGTTAGTTAACCAGTATTTAATGTGTTCCTTGCTGAATTTGTATCTAAGGTCTCTTCATCAACATATTGTATCAAGGCAAATGCCTCACAAAAACATGTGCATCATAATAGCTGCATCTTGCTTTGCTAGAGAATAAGAAGAGCCACATTCTTAACAGGAAACTGTTGCTATCTATACACAAACCTTAGATAAAGAGTTCTCTTGAGCTGCATCATTTTGGTCTGAGCTTATGATTTGCCAGACAGAAATTTCTCCTCCCAACACTGGATGATGGGGCATGCTTTGAGGATCTATCAGAATTTCAAAGGGCACCATGGGATGTTTCCAGGAGGCAGGAGTAAAAATTTCCCAAGGTTCTTCTTGGCCAAAAGTCCCTAAAAGGGGAGGAAAAATATATGAGAATGAGAGGCATGTGTATTATGCTTCAACATGCACAGCCATAGACCTGTACAGAAGTTAACAGGTTGCAACTAGAGCTGGTCAAGAGTTTTCTAACAGATGTTTTTCTTTGGGAAAATGCTCATTTGATACAAATCAAGATGGTGCATCTCCATTTCAATAAAGCTTTGGTTGGCAAAGATTGGATGGCTTCAGAAGGGGATAGCCAATAGCTTGGTAGTCACGTTACTACCAGAACCTGAGAGACCTAGGTTCAAGGCCCTACTGTACTTGATCTCTGTTCTCATAAATAATTATGTAGAAAAAGAAGAACATCTCCAATAAGAGAGACTGAGAGAAGCTGATTGTTGAGCCAGCAGACAATCCAAACACCAGACAATGCAAGACTGAACTTAGCTCTTACATTAAGAAATGAATACTTTTCCCACCAGATCCTGATCTGCCTGTGTGCACATGCCTTTGTTTCATTAAAACCCTCCCAAGGTGAGAGGGGTGGTGGAAAAGCCATTTCTGCTGAGCTTTTAAGGCTTGATTCTCTTGGAAAATTTTCCTTTGTTGTACGTACAAACCTTTGCTGCTGGGAAGAATTTTTTTAAAACAAATTTAGCCAAGAAAGAGTCCTTGCTGAAATTCTAATTCATCCCCACACTAAATTAGCTCTTTTTCTGGTTGCTAACTGTCAGAAGCTTTTATTCCATGAGGGCCTGATTCAGTGCCTACTGAGATCACAACCAGAACTTCTCTCTTTATGCTAGTATGTGTCAGAGAAGATAAAATGATAGTGTGGTCATGTTAAATGGTAGACAGTGAGGTGGAAATCTAGAATCACTTGTTGCCAGCTTTGGCCATCTTTAAGGGGAAGGTGGGTCTATGCCAAGCTACAGCAGTGCTCATTATGGCTGTGCAAAGCTTTGGGTGCCAATTCAATTCAGAGGCGATTTGGCCTGATTCAGTGGCCAAATTTCCAAATCTGAATCGAATTGGGACCAATAAACGGGTCCAAATTGATTTGGAGCTCTCCAAATCTTCAGAAAATATTTGGGGAGCTTCGATGATTTGGGCAGTCCCTACCCGCTGCAGCAGGGAGCTGGAGCTGGATTCGGAACTGGTAAGTAGGGGGCAGGACTATGGGGCAGCACCTAGTGAGTGGGCTTTTTTTGAAAGCCCCGGGAGCTGGGATGGGTGGGGAGCCATGGGGGCAGGAGCGGGGGGACCACAGGGATGGGGCCTGGCAACATCACTCCTTCATTCACCAGTTCCTTCATCTTCTATCTTGCCTGTATTTCAATTGCACCAAGTAACCTCACTATCTAAGCTACCTAAGCAGTTTTCACTGGTCATGGAAAGCAAAGCAACCCTGGATCTGTTGGCTGCATCTCTGGTTTCGGTCAAGGGAGCCATACATGTTCCTAGGTCCAGTATAGGTCAGCATCCACCTTGTGCTCTATCCTTTATATTCTATTCTTCAAACCTTCCTCTTCTGGAAGTGCCAGCATTTCCACAAGAGGAAGCATCTTTCATCAGGAGTCCCCTCAGCGAACCATCCTCTGGACAAACAGACGGAACGGGGTTGATGTAGCCTACTGCCTCTAAAGGTACTACTTTCCCCTCCATTTCTGTTTCTTTCTTGTTTCTACACACATGAATCGGTGCATCTGGCTATATCTTTGAGGTGCCTACTCCAAATGCCCCTAATGTACCCTTTTTCAGGGGTCTTTGTCATAAGATTTTTGCTTAGACAAGGTCTCTCATATTTCACATCACCATCATGCTTTGAAAGCTTTGATTTGGTGGTAAGCCAGGACTGCTACCAAAACAAGGCCCTTCTGTTCGGATTTACAGCGACCCTAGGAATCTTCACCAAGCTCCTAACAATGGTGGCAGTCCACCTAAGAAAGAAAAAACACTATCTGGGTATTGAAGGACTGAACTTCCAAATCATTGTGTCCTTGTTCTCTTGACATTACAATAAACACCCCAATGTCAAACCTGATCCCAGTTTCAGAAACTGAAATTTATAGGTCTCACACTATACTTTATGCTGACCAGAGCCTGTCTTCCTCAAGAGTAATTCCAGTCCTTATTGGACATTGTTACACAAGTCAAGGACAATCTGACAATCTGTCAGGATTTGCTTATCCATCTAAGAGACGTGGTCTCCTACACTTATGTGATGCTGCATGCCAGACTACACCTCAGATATGCAGCCATTGTATAATGCCTCTGTTTCCAGGAAGATGTATGGACAAGGAGTTAGCCATTCCTCTGCTAGCTGGGTCATTGCTTGGGATCCTGTTTCTCTCTTCCTGAGATTAGGAGTTGTGATTAAGAGTTGGAAGGTGCACATGAAAAACCTTCAAGGACAAGGTCTTTGGCTTTCAAAGGCTAAGAAGCTGCTACTGAACATTTTGGAATTTAAGGTAGTCCACAGCACTAGCCAGGTGTTCGTGGGTCATAATCTGGATTTATGTGCTACAATATGACCACCATCGTTACTGTCACACGCACACCATAATGGTGGCATTGATGCGCGAGGCACCAAGATGGCGAGCCCTGCCCTTCTTCCCCACAACCATCACAAAAGGGTAAAACAAACGCTGCCATACCGTTAGTTTTGTTATCAGAGCGTCACCAACATAGGTGAGGTCAGCTAGTCTGCAACGACAAATAAGGCCGGGACACAGAACCCTGAGAGGTGATAGGTGAAAACAGCCAGCTCACTGCTGAGTGTGTCACCTGAGTGATTACAAGGGAGCGCACAGCCACACCCAAGTGAGGTTGTTCATCACCCGCTTTGATTATCACAAGGGATGCTAGCCTGATCACCTAGCTTTCGCCTCCCATTCGCGATTAGCAACTGCTGAACACCGCTTCATTGCCAGCCCCAACGTGATTAGCAATCTACTTCTCTGCATCTTGTTTCTCTCCTCAACGCTCACTGTGAGTAAATAAACCTTTACCTTCAACTCATCTCCGTCTCCGTGACTATCGCCTCACCTCCAGTCTCTTTGGGCGACGTGAGCTGGACTCGCGTTAACTGTCCCGTAGAGAGCTAATCGGCCCTTCTAGCCCCGCTGTTCCGGTCCCTTGCACGGCGATCGGACAGCAGCGTGACAACTACTACAGTGTTTGACAAACTGATAGAGGAATGAAAGCTTCCCTTCTGTACTAAACAGCAATCAGTTCTGCACTTTTCGGATTTTCAAAATACCTGAAAGGACAACCTTAGAAGGCACCACAAATGGATGATCAAAGACAAATATCTTCATGATTATTTTCTTGGACTGGGACCATCTGGAGATCAAGTTTTTTCTAACAGGAAGGCTCTGCTGCAGGGCAGGACTCAACCTGAGTTCACTGTCCAACAACAGGGAGGATGCAGAAAATAGAGGTACTGATGATGGATCTTTTCTATATAATGCTTTAACTGGACAAGGTTTCCCTGTTGACAGACTCCAAGTTGTCATGGAATTTCACCCAATTCAGATTCACTTACAAGTCATCTTCCCAAAACTTCTCTGTTCAAAAGCTAAAGCACATCTCCATATTTTTGATGTGAGGACAGCCTTATTTTTTTAACCTGCACAGGACTAATCCATTCCAGAAATCTCCATTGCTATTTGTTCCACAGCAAAAAGCTCAGAAGATGCCATCATTTCTCCCCCAAAGACTAACTACCTCAAACTGTGCTATTTGGTCACTGAAGTAAATTGATCAGAGCTCATTCCACCAGAGCCCAAGTGAATTTGATAGCCTTTCTTTTAAATGCAAAGCAGCTACCTGGAGCTTCATGCCCACCTGCATCTAGCACTGTGGTCAGCAAAGCCTCCTAAGGGATGTCAGTGTTTGGCAAAACTATATTGATTGTGTGTATCAATGATAATCCATCTCTATGTGGAGCAGGCAATTTGGAGTGACTTATAGCAGAATATGTATAGGTGCAAGCACTCAAAGGTAAGAAAGGAAAAGTAATTTTACATCCTCTGAAGAGAGAAAGAGAAGTTACTATAGTAACTGGAGGGGTTTTTTTTTTGCAGTGCATTGTCCATAAATACATTCCCTCAACTCCCATACTTCTCCTTCCCTTAAGGTGCACTCTGGGATTTCTGGCATTCTGCCTTTAAGAGGCAACTGAAGAGCAGGAAGTGCACTACTCTATGTTCTCAGCACAGCCAACAAGAAAAGGCAGGGTGCTTGCATACCATACCAGTACTGCTAGGGTAAAAACTTTTCCCAGCCCAAATGTTTAAGGCACATGTGCACCCCAAATGGATTGCAGATGGACAGCACACCTCAAAGAATTCAAGTCGTTGGTAAATAAGTTCTCAGTCCTTCAGAGTGCTAATGGGGGACACAACAAAAACAAACCAACTATGATTTACTGGAAGAGGAATTGCATCATTTTGACCCAGTATCTGCATAGCTCATGCATTTCAGCAGTACTTCTTGGCACTTATCTATTAGCATGGCTTTTTGGCACTTTAGACCAGCTGAAGCATGCAAGCTATACAGATGCTGGGCAAGCCAGGTCAAACTTATGCATTTCCTCTTCAGGGCATGTACTGCATTTGTGCAGGGGTGCTGAGCTGAAAGTAAAGCTCTGGGGTTTTTTTTCCTTTCCTCCTGTGTCTGTAGCACCCTGTTATTTCTCCTATATGCAACTGCTACTCAATTCCCATAGTCATTAAAAGCAACATCATAGCCATCCTAATACTATATATAATTTCACTTACCAATGTACTCTCCATCCAGACTCCACAGACGAACTGTACAATCTACAGAACAGGACAACAGCACTTTTTCTTCCTCAATAACTTCTAATCTAACAGAAGACATAATCAGAATAAGTATGCCTAAACAATTGTGTATATTTAAAAAAGTACTACAGTTGCACACCACTTCTGTTTTTTGTCATTAAAAACCTATTGTATCACAAATAACTGACAAGTGGTTACTTATGACAATGACAAAGTTTAAACATGAAATGTTGCTTCAGTGCCATTAAACTTGAAAGAAGTCCAGATAAGGAAATATCTGACATAGCAGATTTCCAATAACACCCAAATGCCATAAATTGGACTTCCTATTATTTGAAAAGTAATCACTATACAGGAACATCTTGTAAATGTAGAGAATGGATTAGGGATCTTGGTCCATGAGTGAGGCTCCTATGGATTGCACAGTATAAAGAAATTAACCTAATTGTATTTATACAGAAAACATTTGTTTGCAGCTGTAAGCATTTTTTTTTGCTATGTAATTTACACTGTTCAAATTGGATAGGAAAATACTTACGATACAACCATTTTTACATGTGCTCTCCAGTGGTTCACATCTACAGCAACATTTAAAAATAAATCTGTATTACACGTCATTTATAATACACAGATATATATTAGCACAAAAACACTGAGTGTCAATTCAGATAGGAAATATTATGTACAGGCCAAGCACAAAATCTGTGTAGCAAGAAAACTGAAGGACATCCTTGCCTGGTCTACAGCATTTTTTTTTAAAGTGCAACAAGGGGTTAAGGGGTTTTTTTGAAAACATTTTGCAAACAGTTCATTTTCTATTACTACACAGCTTCCACTAAAACGCACAGGTGCAAGTATTACTAAATAAAATCCTTTGGGCTGTGCTCTGCTCCTACCTCCTATTGAGTTCAAGTTAGAATGCATCTGTGTCAGCAATCGGCATGTCAGTATTTGCCTGCTGAAATTAATTTTATGTTCTTACTTTTTTTTTTGCTTTAGAAAGCTATGGGGGGAAATTATGACTAGAAAACACACTTCATTACAAGAATAATCTAAACATGAGGAAGAACTATTAATAAACAGAACTTATGAAAAGGGGTTTGTTTTTAATCCCTTTACCAAGGTCATGTATGCTCCTACACCCAGGCACTAAATAATCTGTATATGTAACAATTTATGTGGGCACACAAAGGTTTTCTGCATACGTCAAAACCCAATCCACAACACATACATTTTGGTGGTCCTTGCTCTGGATCCCCAAGGGCATAATCCTTTACATTGTAGACACACACGTATCCACTCTCGTCTGCTGCATAAAGAAATGAATCATCGGCAGTGACAGCAATGCTGCTGGTCTGGGATTTCACTCTAGACTGGGACCAACATTAATGCAGGCTGGATTGTTAGCTAATAATTCACACTGGATGATAATGTACTATTGATCATTTTAATACTAATAAATTACAAAGGAAATAAATTACAACATACAGATGGCTATAATAAATCCAAAAGAGCAAATATATAGTTCTCAAACAAGCCACATTTCTTCTCCTATAGAGACAGTTTAATCAAACTCCGAGAACTGTGCCAAACCTAGTTCTACATAAGCTTGCAAACACCATTAGCCAAACTTACAGGTATAAAACTCGCTGCAAGTGGAACTGCACTGAACAAACTCCAGAAGTTAAGAGAACCTGAAAAAAACCAAACAAAATGGGCAAAAATATTTCTTAAAAGCAATTTTAAAAGGTTATTAGGAAAATACACATACAGGGGCTGAATTCAGACAGTGAGGCAAACATTTTAAAAAGGCCATGGAGAATTTAGAGGAGGTCCAGGAGGCACATGACAAAAGACAAACCATTCAAAAACAGGTAGAAAGAAGTGTAGGCACTATCAGCTTGCAGAAAAGGGGAGAGAGGATATGGTAGCAGTCTTCAAATACTTGAAGGGGTGCCATCAAGGTGGAAAATACTTTCTCTTGCTGCAGCGGAGGTCATGGACCGATGGTTTGAAGTTTCAGCAAAGTCAGTTTATATTTGATATCCAGAAAAACTTCTTCATTATTAGAACCATGAGACAGAGGAATAAACTGCCTAGGGAAGTTGTGGATTCTATCACTGGAGGTGTTCAAGAAGAGGTTAGACAGCCACTGGTCAGGGATGCTCCAGGTGTAGATATGCCTATGTTCTATGATGGGTATTTCCCATGCTTATGGGCTTTGCTGGTTGCCACGGGGGGGCCACTGATACATACCAGGGTTTGAGGGTGTTTTTGTTTTGTTACAACCAGCTTTCTTAGACTCCTTTCACCCTCATACTAGCCTCCCAGGGGATCCTGGCCATCAGTTTCCTGAGTAAGTGGAAGTCTGCTTTCATTTCCACTGTGAAGTCCAGGGTCCTTAATCTGCTGCTCTTCTTCTTTTCTTTCCTCAGGATCCTGAACTCAATCACTTTGTGGTCACTGCTGCCCAAGTTGCCATCCACTACTACATTCCCTACCAAGTCTTCCCTGTTTCTGAGCAGCAAGTCAAAAAGAGTATGGCTCCTAGTTGGCTTCTCCAACATCAGGGAGTTGGCCCTAGTGCTCTCCAAAAACTTTCTGGATTGCCCATGCACTGCTGTATTGCCCTCCCAGCAGATGTCAGAGTAATCTGAAGTCCTACATGAGAACCAGGTCTTGTGATGTAGAAACTTCTGCTAGCTGTTTAAAGGAAGTCTCACCCACCTCATCCTCCTTGTGGATGAGGAAGATGTGGAAACTTTCTTCTGGTTTTGTTTTTTTTTCTTCTGGGGGTGGGGAGGGGCAGGGCTTGGTTTTCTTTTCTTTAAAGCCTTCCTCAGAGGCAGTGGATGTTGGCTGCAGCCACTGGCAACGCGTAGGGGGTACATGCGGGTGCACGTGCACCCCCTAAGATTGGCAGTGCACCCCCTGTGAAAACCACCGGCCAACACTGCCAGTGGCACCTGCAGGCAGACGCTACTAACCACCAGCACCTTCAGCATATGTGGGCGGTCCCCAGTTACCACTGGCTGCCACTGCCACTTCCACCACTGCTGGCAGTATCTGCAGGTGGTCACCATGACACCCCAGCCTCAAGGGATGCGGCATTCATGGCTACAGCCAAGGCTGGGGATTTTGGACTGTGTGCCAGTGCTCCTGCTGGGACTTAAAGCCAGAGTTTTCTGTCTAGAGGGTTTTGCCCTTATGCTCAGGGTTAGACCAGGTACCACACATAGGGTCATGAAGGAATTTTACCCCATGGTCAGATTGGTATGGACTGCGGGGGTTTGCCTTCCTCTAGCAAGGGAGATGGCCCTCTTCCTGGGATCTCTTAAACATATATTAACAACCTCTGCAACAGCAGGACATGGTCCCTCTCCTTCACCTGTGGCAAGTTAGGTTATTATGTCTTGAGTTGCATCAGGAGTGACTGTAGTTTCATTAACAGGTTAGACAATGGATTTGTATGGGATGGTTTGGATACGGATGAGCCTGCCTCAGGCAGGGGGTTGGACTAGACTGCTGGAGGTCCCTTCCAGCTCTACGGGCACTTTTACATGTGCTCTGGGGTGAGATAGTGGAGGTTGCTTTAATTAGACTGGCTCCAAGAGCCAGTCTAATTAAAGTGCTGCAGCAACTCATGTATCAGCATCGCCATGCTTCAAAATGGTGGTGTGGGTGTCTGAACTAAAGCTCATTCAACCTGCACCACCCCCACCACCATTTTGAAGTATGGAGGCACTACTGCACAAGACACAGGAGGATGCTGGAGCGCATTAATTACCACACCCCAGCAGACTCATAACTACAGTGTGTCAGAGCAGCCTCTGTGCTTGTGTACAGGCACCCTCTGATTCTATGATCTTTAATTGGGTTTCTGAACCACTCCTAGCCCACAAGGCAGTTTCTAGAGGCCTGTGACTACTTCGCTGTTCACGTAATTATG
The DNA here is from genome assembly GCF_001723895.1 of Crocodylus porosus. Taxonomy (NCBI): domain Eukaryota; kingdom Metazoa; phylum Chordata; order Crocodylia; family Crocodylidae; genus Crocodylus; species Crocodylus porosus. The sequence goes on from NW_017728906.1 coordinate 163,640,454, forward strand.
CCTCTGCCTTCTCATTTCCAGCTATACATGGATACTTGATTTTAATTCAGGACTTTTCCAATATTACTTTTCCATATAAATGATTACTGTAATTGCCTGCAATTACAAAAGGGATAGGAGACATCAATTAAACCAGTGGGGGGGCAACCTTTTGGCATGCTGCAAACCCCTACACCTTCCCTGAGTGCCCTTTCCCCTGCCTGATCTGCTGCTCTGCTTTTCACTCCTTGCCCTATCTGCTACTGTGCTGCCTGTTCCCTCATCAATCTGCTGCCTGCCATACAGAAAGGCTGTCCATGCCACAGGTTGGCCACCCTGACTTAGACGTTCCTTATGAGAAAAAGGTATAAAAGAGAATCTGATCATAGACTTCTCTTCAGTTCTACTCCCAGACAGACCCCTGGCACTGGGATTTCTGCAGAGGTCCTCATGGTTATGCTGCACAATACAACTGCAGCCAATACCAACAGATCTAGAGTAATGGGATCTAAAGAGAAAGCTGCTTTACTGTCTCCAGCTGAAACACCCACTGGAACTAAAAGGGGATTTGTTATGATGCTAAACCAGGGAATAATCATCTTTTGACTTTTTTCTGGAAAACTAATATAGTCTATTCAAAATAAAACCCAAAAAAGGAATCATTTGCGAAAACCTTATCCCTGGGAGCTGCACCACACTGCAGCATGAACTACAGTTCTTGATTCCTACCTTGAGGCCCATTGGAAATGAGAGATGCTGCTGCACATCCTAACTTCACTGTGCGAGTCCTCAAAAATATGACATGTTTAACACTTAGGTCTACAGCTGGGGATGGAGAGAGATTAAGATTTAAGCAAGCTTACAAAGAACAAATGAATCTTATTAAACATCCCTCAATTGCTCTCCAGTTGATGGATAAATTCACAACAAATAGGATTATGTTGTATCAGCAAGTTGCTCCTCCCACTTCCCACTCCCACGGTATTTAGAGTTGCAGCTATTGCATTTGCACTTCTCACTTTCTCTAGGTTGATGTAATGTTCAACTTCATCCATTAACTGTCTGTGTTCCTTTTAAGAAATAGTTAAGCTCCCAGAATACTGATAATAAATATATCAGATGGTTTTTATTAAAGCTTGTAAGAAAAACCACAGATGGAAAAATATTCCATTGGAAAATGCATTTCCACTGAAATTCAGAGTTTTGAAAAATTGCATCTATTTTGATAAAATTTAGTTCTGGGGGGGGAAAAAAAAAGGAGAGAAGTTCTAACAAGTTGGAGTATCCCAGTTTGTCATTTATAGAATAAAGCATTCCAATCTTTTCTTTCAAAACAACTTTTCATTTTGCCAAGTTTAGAATGTATTATAAACATTTTAAATTATTTAACATTAACAAACCATTTGAACATATCTCTAGCATGAGACAATTTTTGAATTTTCTCTTGCAGACAATGTCAACTTCTTTGGAGGGGCAAGTGTAGGTGGGGGCGGGGGGTCTCAGTTCAAGCTGGAAACAAATGGTCTAAGAAGTGAGTGAACAGAGACAGCAAACAGGGCAGTTTGCAAGCAGTTCACTGGGAGAAAGAGGAGGAAGGGGAAGAGGAAGTGGAGCCAGGCACTCTGCTCCTGAAACGTAAGGGATGCAAGGTTGCCTGTGTATTTGGCAGCTGAGTGTGTGTTTCAGTACGTGCTCTGAGCAGCTGGGAGTGCTGATAGCTGGGCAATTGCTGCCTGTGCCTGACAAAAGCCCTAAAGGGGCTGATCGAGTCCAGACCCAGGAGGGTTTAAAAGGAGACTCCTCAAGCAACTGGGGCAGTAAACAGGGCAGTTTGCAAGTCAATTTGCCCCTCACCCTCTTTGAAGAGGAGCCTTTAAGACAAGGGCAAGCAAAATACAGACTTTGGACTGGATCCAGCTCACTGCGCAATTCCATCTGGCCTGCGGGGGCCCTGTAAGGGGAAGCACCATGACCACATAGGTGGGCTGCCCAGGGCAGGGGAGATACCATGATTTGGAAGGTGGTTGTCCCTGTTTAATTGTTGGAGTGATGGAGGTAGTGGAGCAGAATGAAGAGGCTAGGTTACTGGAGGAGGCAGTGAGGAAGCGAGCTTTGATTCTTGAAGAGTATGGACCAGCAAGTGCTTCATCTAAGATCCTGTTGGCTTCAACTTTGAAGAGTGTTTCTGGTGAGCTTTCTGATGGCATTGCTGAGGAGGAGGAGGTGGTTGGGGATTGGTCCACGGTGGGCCAAGGAGGCAAGGTGGTGTCTTCAGAGAGGAAGAAGAGTCATGATGTTGCTGGGTGAGAAGGTTCTAGAGAGGGGGCGGTCCCACTGCAGGAAGAGAGGCGGAGCTCTGCAGAGAGCAGTAAATCTGCACGGAAGGCCCCAGAACCTTCCTACTGTTTGTGGGAAGAAGGAGACCCGCGAAGAACGGTGAAGCTGCGTGTGAAAGCCACTCTGACCCCAGAAGGGGTAGAGGGGAAAACAACCATGCTGAGAGCAGACTTTATGACCAGGGTGCTTTTCAAGGACTTACATGTGAACCCTGAAGATTTAAGTTGCGTGGTGGCTTTTGATAACTTCCGCCACTGGAATATCACCTTCTGGAGGCAAGAGGCATACGCAGCCTTCTGGGCCCGGTACGCGGAAGTGGCAGACAAGGAGGACTTGTGGGATCTGCATTTTGAAGCTGGCCAGAAGGCACAGGAGAGAGTTTTATACTTTAAAATGTATTCAGATGACCTAGAGTTTGCAGATGTGAGAAGGTAGCTGGAGGGGCAAGTCGAAAAGATCCTCGATATTCAGCGCGTCCTGGACCAGTGGCAAATCTGGACTGGGGCATGGAGAGCCAGAGTCATCCTAGATGAAGACCCAAGACACCCCAGTGGGGTGAGACACCTGCCCTCTGTAGTGTCCATAGGGCCCCACTGCAGGTACATGACCTATCATGGCCAGCCAAAACTGTGTAGCAGGTATGGCTTGGCAGGGCACCTCACTGCCTTCTGTAGCCTGACAGTTTGCTACAGGTGTGGCAGCATGGGGCACCGAGCCAAAGCCTGCAAACAGGAAATGAAATGCACCATTTGTAGAAATGAGGGGCACCTGCAGCGCCGGTGCCCCCTGTCCTACGCAAACAAAGCACAAGAGTCTCACGCAGCAGAGGAGAGGGATAAAGAAAATCCAGAGGATGCGCAGTCCAGCAACTTGGATATGGACACCTTCATAGTGAAGGAAACACCAGAAGCGGAGCAGAAAGACGATGTGATCGAGGCGGCCAACCAGCTCTTCGAGTCAAGAGGAGAGGAACAGATGGAGGAGGAGCAGAGTGAGGCAGCGGGAGAAAGGGCACATGAATCTGACTCGGCAAGCATGGACTTGGATCTGCTTGGGGATAAGGGGAAAGAGCCTTCCCCTGCAAAAAGAAAGAAGAAACGGAGGGTTAAACCAAAGAAAAAGAGAATAGAGGAGGAAGGGGGAACGGTCCATGAGACAGAAGGAACTGCACTGGAAAAAGACAGGGGGAAGAGCAGGGAGCTGCCTGTGGAGGGACGAGAGGTTGAGGAATCTGGAAGGGCAGAAAGTTATGGCTTTCTGAGCCCAACCGCGATTAAACATCTGGCTAGGGCTACAGGGATGCGGAAAGTGGGGGAAGACACCTCAGAACCCAGTAGCGGCATAGATGATTTACGAGGCATATTTCTCTCTGGAAAATAGCTTTGATAGCATTGACCATAGCATCCTTAAATGTAAGAAGTTTACATGGGAGGCAGAGATGGTATTCAACGTATACCACCTTACAAGGCCTGGACACACAGGTGTTTGGCTTGCAGGAGTGCGGGATTCCCTGGAGGAGAAATTATAGATATCTGGAGAAGCACTGGGAGGTGGGACCATCGTGGTAGGGGGGTTCAAATGAGAATAAAGCGGCAGGAGTAGGGTTCCTGGAAAGGGAAGGGGGTTTGAAAATTAAAGACCAGCAGGTCCTGGAAGAAGGGCGACTGCAAAAGGCAGTGGTTGAGGTGGAGGGCGTCAAGGTGACTTTGTACAACGTCTAATGCCCCAGCCGAGAGAACGGAGAGGGTGCGCTTCTTCCGCAAAATGGGGATGTGTATGGGGGGTGGAGGACTGCAGATCATGATGGGGGATTTTAATTGCATACTTGAAGAGGGTGGGTGGATTGGGATAAGGCAGGGAGTTGGGATGGATAGTACAGGGAAGTGGCTGTGGGGGTGGATTGAAGATGAGGGGCTCCAGGATATTTGGGAAGGGACAGGAGTTTTTACTAGAGTGGATCCAGGTAGGCGGGGGCAAATCAAGGATTGATTTTGTGTTGATGTCGGAGGGGTTGGCAATCCACAATAAGCGACTGATAGACGTCAGCTTGTCAGATCATCATGTCCTGTGGGTGGAAGTGGGCATCAGTCAAGGGCTTAAACAGGGGAGAGGGGTCTGGAAATTAATGTGTCTTTACTGGATGACCCACAGGGATGCATTGCCTTTCAAAGGGTGTATCGCCAGTGGCAAACTTTACAGCCCTTTTTCCCCAACACAGTGGGACTGGTGGGTAGAAATCAAGAAGCGTGGGCAGGAGTGGTTCACTGGTGTGGGGAGAAAGCGAGCGTGGCAGAGGAAGAAGGAGCTAGCGCGCTTACAAGGGGAAGTTCAAAGATTGTGGGAAGAGCTGAAGAAGGGGTGAAGGGAGAATGGGAAAGGGCAAGAGGGGGAGTGCAAAATTGGTTCCAGACCAGGATGCAAGAACGGATGTTCCTGGTCAAGACGGAGTGGGTGGATGAGGGAGAGGAATGGGGCAGGTTTTTCACCTTGTGGGTGAGAAGGAAGAAGCGGGTGATGAGGGCGGTCCACATGGCCAATGGAGGGAGGGTGGAGGACGTGGATGGAGTATTGCGGGAGATGACTAGGTTTTACGGGCAGTTGTTTCGTAGGAAAGCGGTGAGGCGAGAACAACTGGAGGGACTGGTGGAGAGTTTGGAAGCAAAAGTGGGGGAAGAAGGGAGGCAGAGGCTGATAAAGGAATTGACAGAAACCGAGATGCTGGGGGTCTTGAGGACTATGCCATTAAAGACGACCCCAGGACGTGACGGGATCCCGGTGGAATTTTATGGGAAGTTTTGGGATTTAGTGAAGGGGGATCTCTTGGCCCTGTTTAAGGAAATTATGGATCGGGGTCGGGTAGGGGAGGGCTTTGCCCAGGGAGTTGTGGTATTGATCTATAAGAAAGGGGGATGGGAACACATCAAGAACTGGAGGCCAATCACCCTGCTGAATTCCGATTATAAATTATTCTCCAAGATCCTAGCGACAAGGATGGGAGAGGTGTTACCGTAGGTGCTGGGTGGGGAACAAATGTGCGTGGTGGCGGGGTGGCAGACGACACAAGCACACTGGATACTACGGGATATGCTGTCGTACATTACTGACCGGAAGTGGAACACGATAGTGGAGAGTCTCGACCTGCAAAAGGCGTATGACAGCATTGGGCACGAGTTTCTGTTTCAGGTTCTGGCAGGGATGGGGATGCTGGGGGAATTTGTGGGGTGGGTGTGGGCACTCTACGGGAGGGCAATGAGCAGGGTGCTGGTGAGGGGCTTCCTGGGAGAAGCCTTTGCAGTGGACTCGGGGGTGAGACAAGGGTGTCCGCTGTCGCCAGGGCTCTTTGTTTGTGCCATTGAACCTCTGGCACAGCAAATCAGAAGTGATAGGGTGATCAGCGGGGTTAGAGTGCCGAGGGGCGGGGAATTAAAAGTCCTCCTGTACATGGATGACGTGACATGCATGGTACGGGACGAGGTGTCCTTAGGAAGAGTGGTGAAGCATGCCAATGAGTTTGGGGAGGTATCTGGAGCAAGAGTGAATGTGGACAAGAGTGTAGTCCTGGCAGTTGGGAATTGGGGGGGGATTTGGGGAAATTTGGATTGAAGGTGGAAAGAGAGGAACTGAAAATACTGGGCATGTGAATGGATACCCAGGGGAAGGGGAAACGGGCTTGGGAAGTGTTAGAGGGGAGAGTAAACCAGATGGTGGGGTTATGGATCACACAGAGTTTATCATCAAGGGGTAAGGTGCAAGTGATCAAACAGTGCCTGTTGCCAATGATCTTGTACACGGCGATGGTGTACCCCCCCATCGTGGCTACAGGCCCGGCAGGTGCAGCGGGCATTATGCCTCTTTTTTGGGAGGGTGGGGGGAAGGGAGTGGAGACAGAGAAGGTGGCCAGGACAGAGTTATATAAGGAAGAAGGGCTGGGGAGATGGGATCTCCCCAACATAGAGATCTTTGTTTATGCGCACTTTTTAAAAGATGGTTGTGAGGGAAGTGAGGGGTGCACTGGGAATGGTTTCCAACTTCTGCATTTTCCTGGGGGGAAGACTCCTACAAAGGCTGGAACTGTTCAGGTGTGGGTGGCAGGTGAGGTGGGCTTGGCAAATGTCACTCCCTTATGCGCGCCTCGGATCCTTTGTTACGAGGGAAGGCTTGGCAGGGTTAGGGATCGAAGGGCTGGAATGGAAAGGGGAGCACGAGGAGCTGGCGTGGAGGGCCACGTGAAATGCACTGCCAGTGCAACAGGTGCTGCATCGATGGAGACTCTCACGGTCCCCCAAGTGTCCAAGAGAAATTTGTGCTGAGCCTGAGTTGGTGGCACATGCCTTGTGGGACTGTTTGTATGCACAAAAGGTGTGGGAGAAGGTAGCGACCTATTTGAAGGAGACAGGAAGGGAACTGAGATCACTATCGAAAGTGTTCTCTATGGGTTAACAGAGGGGACGGATGGGTCATGGGGTGTGAGGGTCTTTATCACATGCACCAAAGTAGCAATATGGAAAGTGTGTTCCCTGTTGGCACTAAAGGGCTCGTACTTTTCAACGTCAGAGTGTTTGCAGTTAGCAATGCACGAGCTGCACTTCTATAGAGGCAGAGAAAAGCATGGGACGGAAGGAGGGGATACAGCGCTCTGGCAAGGGCTGGACTTCAGGGGGTTGTTTCAGCCCCGTATAGGATAAACTAAGGGACAGCTTTTGTTGTCAGAAAGAGTGGATAAGGGCTTTGTCACTACCTTTCTATTAAGTATCGATGCGTGAACCTGTAGTTATATAAGCAGCAAGGGTAAGATGTTCACTGAATAACACTGGAGTTTTAAGCAAAGTGAATGAGATGTTGTTTATCATGTGAGTATTATGTAATTTCTTGAAATTGTATTTGTATTCCCTTTGTGAGGCCTCAGGTGGGGTCCTTTTTAAATCTGTTTGATATTGGCTGTTTTCTAATAAAATGTTACAAAGGCCCTCCGTAAGCCACAAGAATTATCACAGGCCCCGGCCCTGAGCTGCCCCTCTGAAAGCCAGCACCTCCATGTAGGAAGTGCCTCTGGAGCAGTGAATAAGCCAACTTACAGGGAAGTTAGCTAGGGAAAGTCCAGTTGGAGAGAGGGGCAGGGAGAAAGAGGAGGCATATATATAAGTGACCCAGAGAGATGGCTGGAAGACATGGCAATGCCAGAGCCACTGCCACCTCTTCTGCTTGCACCTGTGAGGTGTCTGTCACTGTCAAGGCTTCCACCTAGGTTCTAGTTTGGTTCTGTGGAGACTGTAACTGGCAGGTTCCTTCCAAAGACAGGTGGGTAGGGGAGTACCTATAATGTGAGCAGTGCCTCTTGGGGGTGTCCCTCAGGCAGCAGACAAGAGAGCTACAGGAAGGATGGTGAGGCTCCAAAGCATCCTCTACCATGAGGACTTCATTGATTCTCTGGTGGAGGAAACTTCTAGGACAGTGGAGGAAGGAATGCCAGAGACAGCCCTGGAGAAGGAAGACAACATGGACTCCCAGGAAGGTGGAAGCTGGAAGCTTGTGACATAACCAGAAGTCTTCATCTCCACCTGCAGCAGTTTGCCTGGAGAACGGGTATGGAGCACTAGCAACAGAGGAGGAGCACATTCCATTGGCCAGGCCAGGAATCCCCAAGGTTGAGAGGATCAAGACCACTACCACCAAGATGAAGTGACAGGCGGTGGTGGCTGGAGACTCCCTTCTGCAGGGCATGGAGGCATCCATCTGTGGGCCTGACTTGGTGTTTTGGGAGGTCTGCTGTTTGCCCAGAGCCCAGATCAGAGATGTCACTGAAGGATTACCAAGACACATCTGGCCCTCTGACCACTACCCCATGCTGCTCATCCATTTGAGCACCACTGGATGACACTGAGCAGATCAAGTGACTACAGGGCTCTGGGTGCAAGGGTGAAGGGGACAAGGTCTAATGCATTTTCTTCAATCCTTCCAGTCAGGGGTAAAGGCCTAGGCATGAGCGGACACTTCCTGCAAATCACTGCAGAGCTATGCAGATGGTGTCGCTTTGGCTTCTTAGACTACAGAATGTTCCAAGAAGGATTACCATGAAGAGACAGGATCCACCTGACAAAGAAAGAAAAGAGTATCTTCACAGACAGGCTTGCTAACCTAATGAGGACTTCAAACTAGGTTCTCTGGGAGATGTGGACCAAAGCCCTTGGGGAAGTGGGTGACCTAGAGGAAATGCAGGCAGGAGGGGGCAACTGGGGAGGCCTTCTCATTCTTCCTGAGAAAGTAGGGCAACCAGCTAGTTACCTCAGGTGTCTGTACATGAATGCACAGAGCAAGGAAAACAAGCAGGAAGAAAGGGAAGTCCTCACACAGTCACAGAACTATGATGTGATTGGAACAACAGAGACTTGGTGGGAGCTCGCGTGACTGGAGGACTGTCATGGATGGGTACAAACTGTTCAGGAAGCACAGGCAGGGGAGAAGAGGAGGAGGAGGAGGAGTAGTATCTAAAAGCCATAATTGTTCAGAGCTCCAGTATGAAACTGAAAATAGGCCTGTTGAAAGTCTCTGTGTTATGGGTGAAAGCAACAAGGGTGATGTTGTGGTAGCAGTCTACTAGAGACCACCAGACCAGGAGAATGAGGCTTTCTTCAAACAGCTAGCAGAAGTTTCTATATGACAAGACCTGGTTCTCATGTGGGACTTCAGATTACCCCAAAATCTGCTGGGAGGGCAATACAGTAGTGCACGGGCAATCCAGGAAGTTTTTGGAAAGCACTGGGGACAACTTCCTGATGTTGGAGAGGCCAACCAGGAGCTACTTTTTTTGACTTGCTGCTCAGAAACAGGGAAGAATTGATGGGAAATGTAGTAGTGGATGGCAACTTGGGCAGCAGTGACCATGAAGCGATTGAGTTCAGGATCCTGAGGAAAGAAAGAAAGGAAGAGTAGCAGGGTAAGGACCCTGGACTTCAGAAAAGCAGACTTCCACTTACTCGGGAAACTGACGGGCAGGATCCCCTGGGAGGCTAGTATGAGGGGGAAAGGAGTCCAAGAAAGCTGGCTGTACCTTAAAGAAACCTTTCTGAGGTTGCAGGAATGAGTACGGATACACAGGAAGAGTAACAAGCATGTCAGAAGACCATCTTGACTTAGCAGGGAAATTTTCAATGAACTTAACCACAAAAAGGAAACTTTCAAAAAGTAGAAACTTGGCAAACAACTAGGGAGAGGTATAAGAGTATTGCTTGGGCATGCAGGGATGAAATCAGGAAGGCCAAAGTGCAACTGAAGTTTCTGCTAGCAAGGGATGTGAAGGGTTTCTACAAGTATGTCAGCAACAAGAGGAGATAAGGGAAAATGTAGGTCCCTTACTGAATGGTGGAGGCTACCTAGTGGCATATAATGCAGAAAGTCTTAAGTACTCAATGCCTTTTTTACATCAGTCTTCACAGGTAAGATCAGCTCCCAGACCACTGTACCTGGCAGCATAGTTTGGGGTGGACGTGAGCAGCCAACAATGGTGAAAGAACAAGTTAGAGAACTGTTTAGAAAAGCTGGATGTGTACAAGTCCATGGAGCTAGATACAACACACCCAAGGGTGCTGAGGGAGTTGGCCAATGTTATAGGTCCTGGATGACTGGATACGGTCAAATATAGTGCCCATCTTTAAGAGAGGAAAGGAAGAGGATCTGGGGAACTACAGATCGATCAGCTTCACCTCAGTCCCTGGAAAAATCATGGAGCAGGTCCTCAGGGAGACAGTGATGAGGAACAGCATGGATTCACCAAAGGCAAGTCAGGCCTGACCAACCTGATTGCCTTCTTTGATGAGATGACTAGCTCTGGATGCAGGGAGAGCAGTGGACATGATATATATCTTGACTTTAGCAAAGCTTTTGATATCAGCTCCCACAATATTTTCACAAGCAAGCTAAGGAAGTACAAGTTGGATGACTGGACTGTAAGATGGATAGAAAGCTGGCTGGATCATCAGGCTCAATGTCTAGTTGGCAGCTGGTATCAAGTGGAGTGCCCCAGGGACTGATCTTGGGGCCAGTTTTATTCACTATCTTCACCAACGATCTGGAAAATGAGATGGAGTGCACCCTCAGCAAGATGACATGAAGCTGGGGGAGTAGTAAATATGCTGGAGGGTAGGGCTAGGATTCAGAGAGACCTACACACGTTGAAGGATTAGGCCAAAAGAAATATCATGAAGTTCAATAAGGACAAATACAAAGTTCTGCCTCTAGGACCGGTACAGGCTAGGGTCTGACTGGCTACGCAGCAGCTTTGTAGAAAAGGTCCTGGGGGATACAGTGGACAAGCTGAGTATGAATCAACAGTGCACCTTTGTTGCCAAGAAGGCCAACAGCATTCTGGTCTGCATTGGTAGGAGTGTTGCCAGCAGATGGAGGGAAGTGATACTTCCCCTCTATTCAGCACTGGTGAGGCAACATCTGGAGTGCTATGTTCAGTTTTGGGCTTCCCACTACGGAAAGAATGTGGACAAATTGGAAAGAGTCCTGGGGAGGGCAAAAAAAAAGTGATTAGGAGGCTGGGGCACATGGCTTCTGAGGAGAGACTGAGGGAACTGGGTTTATTTAGTCTGGAGAAGAGAAAGCTAAGAGGGGATTTAATAGCAGCCTTCAGCTACCTGAAGGGGGGTTGAAAGAGGTGGCAGATGACAGAACAAGCAACAATGCTGTCAAGCTACAGCAAGGGAAGTTTAGGTTAGCTATTAGGAAAAACTCTCTCACTAGGAGGATGGTGAAGCACTGGAACAGATTACCCAGAGGGGTTGTGCAATCTCCATCCTTAAAGGTTTGTAAGACCCAGGTAGACAAAGCATTGGCTGGGATGATATAGTTGGGGTGGTCGCGTTTTGAGCAGGGAGTTGGACAAGATGACTTCCTGAAGTCCCTTCCAACCCTAATTTTCTATGATTTTAAGTAGGATTTCTGTTCCCTCTCCAGCTCTAGCATTTGTACTGTATACAGTGGTAGACTGTGGAGACCTAGAATGAAATGTATTTCACTGGTCAGCTCTTTGGGACAGAAACCACTTGTGTGTTCTGGATTTATACAGCACTAGCCCAATAAGTTACCATCTATGACTGAGACTTATAGGCACAAGACTTTACTCACGGGCTGAAACTAAATAACTGTTTTGAAATTTTTATTTATGAAAACTGAAACTATTATGTTGACTCCTGACAGCCTCCACAAAGTTCATCTATTTGTCCAATTATTAGCATAGCCTTAAAACAACAGAACCTCTGGGTGCCGGTGCCAGGACAATGAAAAAGCAAAATAAAGATGATGCATTTGGCAGGAATGCCATTTTCCTGTTACAATTGCTGTGGGCAAGTCTCTCAGTGCTTCACTTTCCACATCTGTAAAGATGCTTTAACTTCTCTCTTTCAAGCATGAGCTCTTCAGGACAAGGACCTTTTCTCACAAGGTGTGGATAGCAGGTACCAGATTGCACCGCCCTCCCCACAGTTGCATTTTAATATACAATTCAAATCACTATTTAGATTCTTTCAAGAAAGCCAAGATAATGGTTTGCCCCTGGTATCCATTACAGAGTATTATATTTGCTTAGGTACTAAAGATAAGTTAAAGTCACCATTGCTGTACTGCTCCCTTACTCTAGCATGCTATTATGTCCTCTCTCTCACAGCTACTGAGATGCCTCCCAGCATAGCTGATGTTCTTAATAAAATTCCTTTTCATAGTAAAGTTGGCTAAAACAAGCTTAATCCATGTCTCTTCAGGAAAAGATTAGGCTTAAAAAAGGTTTAGAATTGCTTTCCCTGGAGTCTCCCCAGACTACTTACCTTTTGTGCCAGAACTATCCATGGGAGTTGGGGTGTGAAGTTTGCAGTGTACATGTCCTGAAATCATATTCCAAACAATGATTTCACCATCATAACTGGAAGTAGCAAGAAAGGTAGGTGGACACTGAGCAACACAGAGAATATCCTCCTTGTGGCCACGGTTCTAAATTAAAATTAAAAGATCCTGTCAAGAGACATTGCTGCTACTTTCTCATTTTACCACAGAAACCCTAGATGTAAGGACCCTCATCTCTCCAGCCTAGTTTTCTAGTAGCACTGGATATGAATATCAAGACAAGTGAGATTCTTGACTTTGGGACAATATAAAAGGAAAGAGCCTGCTTATAGGTACTTTCCATCCCCTTGTGAGGGTCTACAACTCATGCAGCTTTAATCATTGCCACTCTGTGACTCACAGATCTCTCTCCCTATCTAGTTCAGACTCTTCCTGCATCTCTGATACCTCCTTGTGGATGGTGTGAAATTTTTTTTCCCATATCTGGCATAGTTAACTGCTTCATAGTAAACTCTACTGGTCTATGTTGAGCCCTATGTACCAAGTATCTATTCAACTTGTAATACAGATGAATTGAGGTGGATTCTTACTATGTCATCCTGCCAATAGGGTTGCGGTTTCTGAAAATGATGCAGATCATCTGCTGAATCCTGTATCAGGGAACACAGAAAAAGGAGAGAGGCTTGAGTATTTTCTATATGTTCTCAGGTCAGAAGGGATCTGCTTTTCTCCTGAGGCTTCCAATGAAAGAAGTGTACATGGCACACGAGTCACATGTGCAAAGGCTAAATGGCCCTAACCTGCAAGTTAGGTTGACTGGAGAATATTAAATTCTATTTTCTGAATAAATTTAAAGTTTTGGGGATAAGTTTTTGTTCTAACCTGAGAATGAAACAGACCTTGTGGAAAAGTGTGCGAGAGGAAACACCAAGCCACCCTAGAAAAGAGCCACTACATATTGCACTCAGCTGTGATGTGGCAGAGTCTGCCCCAAAGCAGACTAGCCCTGCATTTCCTACCTCTCAGATGTGTGTTCAAATCACTTGGCTAGTCTAAGCCCATCTGCTCTCACTCACTCTCTTCCCTTAATGCAAGATTTTCCCACCCCTCCAATTCCATCCCTAGATCTAAAAGAAACCCTTTTCCAATAACTTTATCCAAGGACTAGCATATACAAGATGCAGAAAACACCATTCAGGGCAGGGGCCAGGACCTTGTACCCCATTTCTTCCAGGGCAATACCAAATAATAGAGCCACAGACATTTTGCTCTACACCTGGCTCCATATCCCTTCTCTTGGCTACCCAGTGAGCCAGCTTCAACAAGAAGAATGGAGAGTGCAGTTGTCTCAGCCTACACCATATTCTGGTGGTTAGAACAGTTTGCTGGAAGATGTAGGTGGAAGATGTAGGTTCAAACTCACTCTGGAAAATGGAGTGGTAGGGGACAGAAATAGAACTTGGGCCTCCCACTTCCTGCGGAAGTAACTGAAGTGCTGGATTCTTGGGTTGAAAGGCAGGAAGGGACCTTCTTCTCCCTTCTCCAAGCAGCTTCTGTACCTATTTTTTCCTCAGCCCACACTTCTATGACTTACACATAGTTATGCACCTACTTTGGCAAAATATGGCTGTGTGTTCTCTGGTGATCTAATGGAGCTCTTGCAAGCATGCCCAGAAGGAACAATCTAAGGCACGTAACTGAGAGACAATGCACAGCTACAACTGGACACCTTTAGGCAAAATAGGATTTGTTCAAAAGGATATTTAAAATAATCATTTTATAAAATAAACAATCTGTTTCAGCTCTAATCTTTCTACTTACAAAATACATAGTTATTCTTCGGTCCCATCCAACAGCTATGATATACCTAGAAGAATCAAGTGTTCAGTTTGATATGATCTACATGTTCTATACTAAACATTTTTTTTAAATGAGAGATGACAGATTGTGTTTAAATGTTTTTGTTCTAAAACATTAAGACCACAGGAAAGTTAAACCTAACTGGCTGAAGAGTGTAAATAATCAACTGAGAATGGTTACTATGGAATCACACCATTATTGAGTGCAATACAGTGCTTTTCATTTGATGTTGCACAGAGGCGAACACAGAAGTCCTGGTTTCTAAATAATGCTGCAACATAAATAATTTAATATGGAGCACTGCATATTGAGCATCAGAACTATGGCACAGATTATTTAGATGTTAGATCGTTATCTGACTCATCAAATTACAGGCTGCAAACTAGGGAAAGATACAGTAGCAGAGGACAGTAAAAGGCTCACGTGCAGTGAGGGTGCTCCGATGTGCTGTAATTGCAGCGCGTTACAGCTGACTTGGTTAATCTAGTCTGCTGGAGTGTGGTAATTACTGCATTCCAGCCAAGTCTAGCATCATGTGCATCAGAATCCCCGTACTGAAAAATGGTGGTGAGGGTGCTTGAACTAAAGCTCATTCATTGAGCTTAATTAAAGTGCCATGCTGCCAGTTTTCAGCACAAAGATACCAATACATGTGACACTCCAGGTGCTTTAATTAAACACAGCTCTCAGAATGTTTACAGATATGCTCTGGGAGGCGTGGGACATTTTAATGAGCATGGATCACAGAGCCACGCTAATTAAAGTGCCTGGTGCATCACACATATCAGCATTCCTGTGTTGAAAAAATGTTGGTGGGGGTGCTTGAACTAAAAGCTCAAACGAGCTGGAGTCTGCTGGAGCAGCATGGTAATTACAACGCATTGGAGCAGCCTCCCTGTATGTGTATAGGAGTCCTCGGAGCTTGTGCCCTCCTCCCCCGCCTCCCAGAGCACATCTACAAACACCCAAATGTAACATCACTATTAAGTTTAAATCTTTCTCAGGGCTCGCTTTATCATCTCTAAGGATTCAGAATAAAGGCAGAATAAGTCTGAAGACTTGGTTCCAAGCCCTTTCACCTTTCAGCAAGCATTTTTCCCCAATGTCCTTGATATCCTCTTGGTTTCCTGTTCAGTACCCTTGAAGGACATTCCCCCTGGGTCTGACACATTCCCTCATTCCTTAATGCTGTCTCTAGCAAGCCATCCCAGATGCTAAGCCCAGTAATCCCTTCCCATCAGGTGCCTTGTCTGAAGAATCTCAGCATATCTGTGCTATGCATTACCTGGGTGCTACAT
Organism: Crocodylus porosus; assembly: GCF_001723895.1. Taxonomy (NCBI): domain Eukaryota; kingdom Metazoa; phylum Chordata; order Crocodylia; family Crocodylidae; genus Crocodylus; species Crocodylus porosus. The sequence continues at coordinate 163,655,768 of NW_017728906.1, forward strand.
TACAGGGCCCCACTGGCTGCCTATAACTGTTTGTTTGCACCAGGTTTATTTTTCAGGCTGCAGTATATGCATGTCTGTGTGCAGCTTAGGCCTGACTAATGCTCCAAAAATAAGTTCCTGCAGGACAGAGGTGGCACTTGCAGTTTCACTTCCCACCCAATCCATCACTCCCTATGACAAGGTGCACATCAAGCCATGAAGCCACTTACTTGTTTCTGTTCACCTCCACGTAGGTGCAGTCACAAATTTCATCACATTTGCCTTCTGCAGGGTAAAATAAATCAACGTACATTCTCTTAAATGCTTTGTGTGATTTTTTTTTTGCAGTCTCCCAATATTTTAAATCACCTTGCTTACCCCTTTTCAAGGTATGCAGACAGTGTCCATTGTTGTAATTCCATACTTTCAAGCAGCCATCTCTTCCTCCAGTAACTAACCTAACAGAGGGTTACAATTCAACACCTTTTTTCCACAAGTGCCAACAATCATACATAGAAATCCTTACCCACACATACAAACATACCTTCTTCCACTGTCATCAAAGGTCATACAGGTGATAGCAGCACTTCCATGAGCATCACAAAACTCAAACAAATGCTTTCCTGTTTCAAAATCCCACACTTTAACTACCTTTATTAACAACAAGCAAACAAACAAACAGTGATTAGAGAAGCACCGGAAAAAGTAGCATAAATTTCCCATTTCACCCATCCATACCCAGCCTTTCCCAACTCATCCTGGGGTTTTAGATGAAAAGTAGAACTGCATCCAATACAAAGGAACACATTGCTTAGTTTCCTTCACAGAGATCTTTAACTTTTGCACACGAGCCTTGTACAGCCAAATACCACTACAATGGGTAGCAAAGGCTAGATTCATAAGAACTTTGTACTTAAAGACCTAATGAGGCATGTAAGTCCAACATCTAGGCACTACTGCCATCCACAAAGCCTTCACATAAAAAACTTAAGGTACCCAAAAATGCTCAGTGTCCAAGTGTCTGATGGCAAAGTCCCAGAGGCACCTAAGTGTCTATTGCTAGACATGTGCACAACTGCTGACGTCCTGCTTGTTTCCACTGAGATTCACTTACTGTACTCATTCTAATCTAAACCAAGTTTCCCCACCCACCTTCCATTTAGCACAGGGAGGGGGAAAAAAAAACAACTCATCTTAGATTCAAGTACAAGCCAGGCAAGCAGTTGCTGTGACTCCAGACAGGGCTAAGGTGGCTCATGTGTCAGGTAGGGGATGTAGGGAGTGTGGGGAGCACAGGGAAAAAGCATGGAGAAAGGGGGTGCAGAGCAAGGGAAGCACGGGGAAGGGGTATGGGGAAGGGATGCAGGATCCTGCAGCTCTGGTCCTGAACCTAACCAAAGCTGGAGCCAGAGCTGCCACTACTGCCTGGCCCAGCTGGGTACTCAGCGACCATGGCAAAGCTAGAGTAGCTGCAAAGGTAAACAGCAAGGGGGAAGGAGAGCAGGCATCAGAGGGGAAGTCACTGTGGGGAGGGAAAGGACAGGCAGCAGGGGGGCCAATAGCCAATACCCCAGCAGCTGCTTTCTCTGTGGCAAAGGTGGGGGGGATGAATTTAAGAAGCCTTTCCAATAACTAGATTCTAGACATAGAAAAAATTTAACAGATGTATATGTTTCCATGTCTAAAATACAATAATAATTGAGAAGGATGGGGCAGGGTGCTTCTTAAATTCAGTACCAGGCAGGTCAACATCTGTCACTTGCAGGAACTAATCCAGTACATGTGCTCAGAGAGCATCTAACCATATTGAAGGCAGCTACAGAAAGTGTGGATGATCCCAGTTTAGCTCCTGAGACTAATGGTTAGGACACTCATCTGGCATAGTAGACCCAGGTTCAAGACACTTCTCTACCTGAGTGGATTTGAACAAATGATTCCCAGGTGACTGAAGAGAGTCTCCCACTTCCTCCTATTGCATCTCTTTTCCTTTGTACTACACACTTAAGTATTCACTGGAGCAGGAACGGGAACTCCCACCCACTGGGAGTCTTCTAATCATAGCAGTGTCACTCTCTCTTGCCATCTGATCTAAAGTATACAGAACTGTTCCATGAAAGAATGAGCCAATGCCTCCTTGCTTTTTGAAAGAAAGGGATAGGAGCCTCAGCTCAAACCAAAGATCATGGCTGTGAACCGCAAGTGCAACGGGGCATCTCCTTGCAATCTAGAATTAGGTACTTAAGTCCCTGAGAGGGACAGTGCTCCAACCCAACCCCTTCCATCAGCTTCTGCATTTTCTTTCTGCATTATACAGAGGAGCCCAAGCATCTAACTTCTGGTTGCGACTTCTACCACATGCCTCCAAATCAGACATTGAAACATTCAGCTTTGTGGCACTTAAGTCCCTCTTGCACATCTATGGTTAAGATCTAGGCTGTAGATAGACATGGTCAGCAACTGACAGATTACACTGACTGGTGCAGACTACAAAACTAGCAAAAGCTTGAGTTATAAATTATACGTACTTAAGCTGGTATGTAATCAATAAGCTTGCATTTAAATCATAAGCAGTAGTCTAGGCAAGATGAACCAATACTTATTTGACAAGCCACTAATATTAGACTAGGCCAAGAACAAATAACTGCATTTTGGAAAAGCACGTAACAGTAGCTAAAAGTGACAATTGAAGTTTTGCCTTTTGATAACAAATGAGTTGTATGTAGTCAGCTGGAATACTATCAAAATAATAATGTGTCTTTCTTAACCTGTTTTATTTTGTAACTGGCCTACTCAGCAAAGTAAAAGAAGCAGAACATAGCAAGTAGCATTCCCAGATGGTGAGGGAAAGAGAGAGATTAGAAGTCCTGTCACCCAGAACTGTAATTTTCTCAAGGACACAAACCCCAGCTAATTCGCATCCTCCCAGACCACAGGAAAACTGGTTCAGTCCAGTTCTCAAAGTCTCAATGAAACAAATATTTTAATAAGACCAATTAGAATATTTATTTAAATAACACACATATACACATTGTGTGTAAATAGGGGGAACCTGGGGAAGACATCAGGAAATGTAAGAATCTGCTGCTAGCCTGCATGCCAGCTTCCTCCCCACTCCTGTATTTCCCCAGCTAGCATAGGTGAGAATCTGTATTATGCTGTTGCAGGTAGCTAGATAGGCATAGAGTAGGGTTGCCAACCCTCCCGGATTGGCCAGGAGTCTACTGAAATTGGCATCCATCTCCCAGTGACTATTGAAAGCAATCCAGGAGACTGATACTGTGAACTGGTTGAACAGTACAATTAATGACATTACATCATATTGGGGAAAAAAATCTCCTGGAATAGCTTCTGTCAGAGTTAACAACCCTAGCATAGAGACAAGTGCTTATTCTTATGCTTTGGGTGATAAAATCAATAAAAGGTTGGGTTATAGAAGCATCTCTGCCTTTTTCTAGCTTAGGTGTTAATAATCCCTTACCTGCTAAAGGGGAATGGAGGATCATTGGGAAAATGTTATTGCATCTTGAGTTGATATACAAAAAGGGTAATCATTAAGGAAATTGAATTCTGTGTCTGAGCTTGCAAAGGCCTTATCAAGACAGATTATAGTCCTGTCTCTCAAAAGACCAAACAATACTGGGTTTTTGGTAACAAAGAAGCCCGACTGTCTGTGTGTCCTGGACAACATGGTTGTTCAGCTAAGGTTATATAGCACTATCTGATGTGATTGCCTGGTTTTATTATTGCTGGTTAAGACAAAGTCTTAGGCCTCATTAGGATGACTGGAAAGATTTAACTGCTGAAACTTGCTGAAAACGTAGAAGAGCTGGGTGGATTGGGAGTTACCAAATGGAACTGAGTGAGCAAAACCAAAGACTTTATGCTTGGTATAGAATAAGACAGTATTAGAATGTGTTTATTCTGAAATGAACAAAACACATGTAGCTTGGTATAAAACAAAATTATTATTTGAATGGAATGCGTTTAAATGAAGTGAAGAGACATGCATAAATCAATATTTGATTATGCATATGTGGCTTTATACGACTGAATCGTTATGAAGGACAAGAAAATGAAATGTATAAATATCTGATTTATGTAAGATGACTTTGGAAATAATGTATTCCTATGTTACTCCCCGCTGCCAGAAGTCTTATCAGGTACTTGACAGTGATTATAGGCTCTTTTAGTAACCAACTCATGACTTGTACTTTTTGTGCTCAAATCTACAGACAAAAGGTTGTGGTGGTTAGTACAATTATCACTTTAAACCATGCCCAAATATACCCGTTGTTTGGGAGAGCTAAAAAGAATCATCAGCTCCAGAAAGTTGCAGCACATACTGGGAAAAAAGTTAAGTAACATATGTAAGTTCAAGACTATATATGATGATATAGTTGGGGATGGTCCTTCTTTGAGCAGGGGGCTGGACTAAATCAGTGTTTCTCAACCTGTGGGTTGTGACCCAAAAGTAGGTTGCAAGAACATTTGAAATGTTCACACACCACAGGTTTCCCCTTGCAGGCTGACAGCCTTCCAGGAACTGCTTGGAGGCAGAGGGGACCACATGCGTTTGTATGCATACATGCATGAGGCTGGCATACAGCCAGGCAGGGTGCATGAAGGTAAGTCTATGGGGAGTGGGGATTCAAAGTCCAGGGCCATGCCTTGGAAGAGAGAGTGTGTGTGTGTGTGGATGTGTGCATGGAGGGAGGGGGCCCCTGCCAGTGCTGGAGGAAGGTACCTGGGCACTGGGTCTGTGAAAGGGTGGTAGGGGAGGCACCTGTTTCTCCAGCAGAGGAACAGGGCAGGGGAGCCCTTTAGGGGCAGCAAGGAGCTGCATGGTTAGGTCAGCACCCATGGTTGCAGGGGTGGGGCGGCTGGGAGACGCTGCCCAGGGAGATAGGGGTCACGGCCTGGCCACCTGGTGTAGCGCAGGAGCCCCAGCCCAAGGCAGGGGGTACCACAGGCCTCCACTACTCCTCCCTCCAGCCCATGCCAGGACCAGACTTGCTCTGCCACTGCCTGCATGACCCAGAGCCATTGCAGCTGCTGCGCTCCAGCCTGGGAGGGACAGAGGGTTGGGGGGGGGGAAGGGGCTCCCTCCAGCAGGGTTGGGGGTGCAGCTATGGCTTGGGAGTGAAGGGCACCAGTAGGACCAGGGGGCTGCAAGTCGCAAATGAGGAACATCAGCAATTTGCATTGTGCAAACTGCACAATGATGAATGTCACTTGGGAGTAATTGTGGGTCACATGTTGGTATTTCTGTTAATGTTTTCCTGTCAATGCTGATTTCTGTCTTTAAAAATTAAGACTGATGAGCTGCTTTAACATGTAATATGTAATAAGTATTTTGGGGGCAAAATACTTGTGTGTTTTCTACTTAAGCTATTTACTGGGTCGGAACTGGCAACAATGTTTACAAACGGGTCCTGGTACAAAAGAGGTTGGGAGCCGCTGGACTAGATGACCTCCTGAGGTCCCTTTCAGCCACTGGCAACACATAGGGGGTGCACATGCATGCCCTGAGATTGACCATGCACTCCTTGAGAGAAGCGCCCGTGGCACTTCTGGGTTACCTCCAGCACTTCTGCCGATGGCAGCAATTGGCCTTTGGGGGACACCCCGCCAGATGGCAATCAGGTGCCAGGGCACCCCCCAGTTTTAGGAGGCACCAGTCACCCATGCTTCCAACCCTAATTTCCTATGATTCTAATACTCAAATCAATTAAGATGTCACTGTAATAACATGAGAAAATTAACTCCCTTTAAAATATTTTACTGACTGCAGATTAGATAGTTTAATGGTGATGGGCACATTAAAAATGCACAAGTTAGAGACAACAGACACAGGCCATACTGTCAGCAACTATTTCCTTTGTGTACCAAAGCTGTCACTTACAGATCCTTCTGAGCAGCTCACCACGTGCTTAAACTCTTTGTTGTACTTGCAGCACAGAACTGGCTCCTTATGAGAAATGACCAAATGGGGCTCTGGAGGAGGCCTGTTTCATGGAAAAACAAACTAAATACCTTATGCTCCGTTGTCACAGTCACTGTGTATCAATAGCTCACAACTGGTCTATACTAATGCAGTAGAGCTCATATAGTAGGAATTAACTTCATGAGTACTATGGAAAGCACAATAGCATTAAATATTTCTATTCTATCATGCTTGAGTAAATATAACATATGTACATGATTATATACAATATTGCGTTCTATTCAGGGTGGGTTTGATTTCAAGGAAATAAATTTAAATCACTGGTCAGGAAGCTTCATTGTTTTCTACAAAAAAATGCATTTGTGTCGTTTTATATCCCTTATTCATTTAATGTCTTGAAAATTTGCACTTTTAGAGAAGGCAAGGGCTTGATTGTGTGCACAGACTTGTAGAGAGGCAAACAGGGCTCATGGGTGGATAATCAAGTCCATTATCTCTCCTCTCCATATACTGCTGTTTAATAAGGATGTTATCTCTGGAGACAACAAACTCTACCTATGCCTGAAGAAGGGCATTTGTGCCCCAAAGCTTGGAAAGTACCATTTTTCTAACTATTTAATTGGTCTAATAAAAGATATCACATCTACCCAAAGAACCTTGTCTGCCTATGATCTCTGGAGACAAATCCACAGTTTGAGAACTGAAACTAAGCATCACAAAGATGCTTAATGGGATCTTCCAGACTGAGCCCAGAGTCCCATTGGGTAGAGTGGCTTTCTTTAATCTTTACTAATCTATAGAGGAGCCTCTAGGAATCCCATAAGATTGAGCCCCTAATAAAATCCATGACCTGCTGTGATTTATTTATAAAATTTCTAAAAAGGTTACATGAATATATTGTCTCAAACAGTATATAATTAGAAGTTATAATCCCTATTCCATGATGACCTCTTTAAGCTTTAACATATCTTAAATTAAAACTATCTTTATATAAGTTTTTTAAAAGCATCTTAACAAAGGATATGATTACATTAAAAATCCAGTTTGATTTAAAAATCATTGATTTTATCCACCCTGATTCTATCCTATATTCTGTTTTATTAATTGTTTCCAATTTCTTCATGCTAGCCAAAGGGGCCAATGTAATGCCACAAACATCACTTACAGGCAGTAGAAGCAGGGGGAAGATGACGAAGGCTTTTGTCTTCACATTCAGCACTGCCCCAGCTAGGCCAATTCAAGTGAATTTGAACCAGCCATGCAACCACAGTTGTCATTGGTCCTCTAGGCTAGGAGCAAGTCTTAATATATAGGTAGGAGGGGAAAGGACCGAGAGTTCTGCACCAGCCTGTTCCCACAAAGGGCAATCTTCTCCAATTGTCTTTCCAATGCTCTAGAGTCTAGACACATACCCAACCCACCCACACTCCAAACTGCTGCTAAATGAGCTCAAAAGCCTTCCAACCAATGTAGGCTTGTGCTTCTACCTTAATCGCAGATGAAGAAGAGCGAGTGTATCCGTGGCAACATAAAGTGATCGGGTGCCTGGTATGTAGTGGCAGGCAGTGAGCTCCCCTTTAATTCCACTGCTTTTTGAGCAAGCTGTAAACAAGCAGCTGTGGTCCTCAGTATCCCAGATCTACAAAGAGAGATGCAACACAAACTGAAAAAAAAGGAATAAGGCCATGTTCTAATCTTCACTGAAGATTAGGTGGCTGTAGAAGTGCTCTGCTGTGCTTCCCTCCCCATCCAAGCGCTACATGGCGCATTGGAATTGAGAACCCGAGTTCTGTCACATTCCTGCCGTATCAGGGCCTCTTGGCATTTGAGCCACAAAAGGAAGCAAATAACTTACTTACTCAGGAAGTGTTGCAATTACATCTGAGGCTTTAAAAGGAAAGGACTTGAGCTGGGTTATTAGACGTTAGCAATGGGCACATTAGAAAAATATACAATGGACAGAAGGAGGAATTCTGCTCTGGTATACAAAACATTTTTTCCACAGGCTTCAAAGAACCTACTCCCAATTTACAAAAAAGGCAATGGAGATAAGATTTTTTTTTTTAAATCTCAATCATCACATTACCATAAACCCAGTCTGTACTGCAAGCTTAGCCATGGTGGATTCCTACATTTGGACTATCTGACGAGTGTGGTGCAGCAGTTTAAGTCATGAATGAGCTGGAGCCACACATGATTTATGCAATGCCTCACTAGAGATAGCTCTACCAGTGCAGCTCTGCTTGAGTTTTAGCTACTAGCAGAGATGAGGCAGAAGGAAGCACAATGTTTGTGACAGCGTGAAACCACTGATGTAAATCTTAGCAAAGATGGGTCAGCCGTTTTCCTGGAATTCAAACCAATCTCCATATAATTAACTGGGTCAGGGTGTTCCTGATAAAGCCATAAAAAGCTACTTGGCTACTAAGTACTCTGAGTAGATATTTATAATATAGTACATGGATTATTAATCAAACTGATTATCAGACTGATCAAACTGTCAACATTTAATTACAGCATATTTGGGAATTGTATCAATATTAAATCTATGTAATAGAATAATGTAATTAGTATTTAATAATATATAACATAACTTATGGGCAAGTATTAACATGCTATGTTAGAAAAGTATAGGGCATAATATTTCCTATACATATTAAAAATATTGGGAATAATATTTATATAACACTATATAAAAGTATAGGGACAATATTTCATGTAAATATTCAAAACTAAGAGAACTCCCCAATAATTAGATTTGATAAGTGGAAAATATATTTGTTTGTTATAAAACTTTCCATGTATAGATATAATTATTAGAGGATCATCTTAAATTCATCCTCCTCCTCCCCACCACTGCTGCAGGCAGGTACAGAGGTAGTGGAGGGGCAGGCAGCTGCTGTGGCTCCAGCCCTAACTCTGGGTCAGGGTTGAAGCCACAGCAGCCCCCCACTCCCATGTTAAACAGGGAAAAAGCCTCATCTTGGGATTTGAGTAAATGCAGTACATGTGATTTACATACAAATTATATGTGTATATTATTTCCCTATTATTACAGCATAGGTAAAGCATTTCTATACTACAGATTAGTGCAGTAGTATTTACTAGGTAGCTTGATATTAATTTCATCATTATATATAACATTTATTAAGAAATGTATCATTACAACATAATTCACTTTTGACTGATCTGGTGATCAGACTTTGGAGGAGGCTATGAAGAGATATGGTGACATCTCCATCCCTGGAAATTTTCAGTAGTAGTTGTAAAAACATTTGGCTGGGATTTTTTTTCAGGAATTATCCTGCCATAAGGTCCTTCCCACCCCTACTTTCCTATGGTCCTATGATTATCAGTTTGATTAATCACCCTGCCATTGTACCACTGACATTAAAAGATGGGAACTTTGTGCAGAGGGCTGCTTGGCATCCTGGACTGATATTTATCCTTCCCCCTCTAGACAAGCTATCTTTCTTGCTGCTGCTTTGCAGTCCAGTACTGGCTACATTTCACTCTCAGAAGGTACCAACTACCTATTTCAGGTCTCTATAATATACTCACCACTGTGGCATCCAGTCATATGATATCAACGGGAGTTAACAGTGCTCAGCATCTGGCACAAGCAGATGTGCAGACCTGGCCTATTGCCCACCCCCACTTCCCTGAGGTCATTGAGAGTCTGCCTAATGACTTCAGAGGCTGCTGAATCTGACACACAGTTTGCCAAAGGGCTCCAAGATGAATGGTGCGGTGTAGAAATTGACTACTGCTATGCTCATGTATGAGCTAATTCCTCATTAGTGGATATCTACAAAGTCAGTGGACACACAGCAGACTCCATTTAGCCTCATAACTAAGAAAAGGCTATGCATTTTACCCAGAGCATGTATTTATCAGAATTTAATGGGAACAATTAATCGCATCATGTACACACTGCTGTGGTATTAGCAGCCCTAACACTGTTTGGCGCCCTTCACTTTTCAAGGTTTTTGTTTTTTGTTGTTTTTCTTGTTGTTTTTTTTGGGGGGGTTATATTGCAACTGTTGTGCCTGCTATTAAAACAAACAAACAAACAAACAAACACACACACACAAAAATAAAACTATGGGAGAGTAGCTGTGAAACCAATGAGTTCCTATCATTTTTAAGGCTTTCAATGATAACCTTTGACAGCAGCTCTCTTCACAGTTTCTGGACTGGTAATGGAGAGTTCAATTGGTTATAAAACTAGAGAGAACCAGAATTTGTTACAATGTAGGCAATATACAACAAAATTGGGCCTGCATTGTATGTTGAAGTTCAGCAAATTAAGTACTTATCCGGTATGCATGTAAGTAGAGTACACTGTGCACCACCGATTAGCTTGGCCTAACGTTTAAGGACAAGACATATTAAACATTGACATAAGGAAACAAATTAATCCTTGCATCATGTTTGTTCAATATTGGGCACAATGAACAACAGTTAAATCAAACAGGTAACAGTACATAGATACGTGTTTGACACCAGATACCAACTTGGAGAAATATGGTGGAATCCTGTGTCAAGAAACAGGATGAACATAAAATCACCAGAGCTTCAAGGCTATGAAGTATAGATTGAAATGTAGGGTTTTAAAGAAAGTTATCTTGCAGTGAAATAAGTCATTAAATTAATAATATTAGAAGGCTTACTAATACAGCAGTCAGAAATCCAACCTTAGACTGGAAGCCTTAAATTTGAATAAATGTAAAAAGGGAAAATTACAATAATTATAACCAGGCAAGTAGGGAAGCTAACCTCCCCTTTCGTTAATGTTACTTAGCACTCCTTCTGATAAGAGGTTTCTTTCCATTGCTTTCAACTTTACAAAACTAACTGTTTGGGCTTACATTAAGTAAAAAAAAAATTAAAAATAATAAAAAAATCTTAATAAGATCTCAGGTAACACTGTAAAGCCATTTCTGAGAATGAGTTTTGGAAACCCCCCCCCCCCACTGTTTTTGCCCTTTAAAAAAAACGGTATGGCCTTTTCATTGAAGAGACTCTTTACTGCTCCAGGATTTGTAGCACAGACATGAATGTGGTAAGGGAGAAACTGTGCGTCAAGGATGTGTCTTTTGTCATGAAAATCCACACAAATGTAGTGTCCTTATAAACCTCAAAACATAGCAAAAACAAGCACCTGCTCAGTAGCGTCTTCTTTTCAGTCCCCTGAAAAATCAGCCCACAACCAGGCACATCTCATGGAGGCACTGAGCAGGACTTTTCCTGCAATTGCAGTTCTAGACTCTTGTAGCTCTGATTGGACATCTGAACTGGGAGCAAAGAGCTCGTCTGTCCTGTGTTGTCAAGTAATACAGTCCCAGCAACAAGGGTGGAGGAAGGGGAGGAGGGAAGACAGGGAGTGAAAGCTGTCCAATTCAATTGTGAAAGGGACAAGAGACAGACTTGTATGGCCTGCATGTTGGAACATCAGTTGTAGTGGAAATGATTTGAGTCACAGACAGAAGTTCAGCTCCCTGGTCTAATTCATGGAGCTTTGTAGAAAGCACTATGAATCAGACCAATCCTTCTGACCCAACAGACATTAGCTTTTGGGTCAGGAGAGTAGAGGAAATCGAGCTCCAATTTGAAGCTGATCCAGCAAGAGAGGCTACACATTGACAGCCTCTTCCCCTCACCCTGCCCTCCCCTCCCACTGCTTTGAAGCTGTCTCAGGATGGGAGGATGACAGCACAGGAGGCAGGGCTGGGCTGAAGCAAGTCCAGTTGCCAGAGCAGACAAGTTAATGACTAGAACTAAAAAATAGTGAGGCAGGGGAAAGGGAGGGGAGGCTAAAAGGGAAACCAATCTGATGGGGAGGGGGGAATTGAAAGAGTCTGAAGGAATTAGACTAGGAATTTGCAACCTTAACAAAAGGTCTTTTAATAAGTTGCCTATGCATAATTTACATTACACACACACTTGAAGGTAGGAACATTTTGGCAAATGAAGCGAACCTCCCCCCCACCTCCAAGAATACATACCTTAGGCCAGAACGCTAATGTCTGTTCTGTGTTACAAAATCATTTTTGAAGTACACCCACACTTTCAAAGCAGTAGATCTCTGTTAAAAGCTTTGCTATCATGTACTAAAATGTTTAAGAATGAAGGGTTCAGCTATGCTGATCAGTTTTGTTGCACTGAAAAGCTGACAGAACTTTTAGCTTACAGAAGCAGCAGCTAGAATTAGACTCTCTACATTCATCAAACGGTCAGATCCAAATCCCATGAAGTCAGTGAGAGGTTATTGACTTCAATTACAGCTGATCAGGTTCTATTTTTTTTTTTTTTATACACACACACGCGCGCGCACACACACACACACACACACACTGCATTCACCTTGTTTAGGTTCATTTTTATAGAACATATTGAGAGATCTTATTTCCCCATAAAGAAAGAGAGATCGGAGGCAAGGTATTGGACAGATGCTGCCCAGACAAAGACCTTAAGAGTGTTGTCTGTGGACATGGAAAATACTCTGGCATCTTCTTCAGATACATAGAGGTAAAAGATTGGTGCCATATGGCTTCTGAGCATTCCTGTTGGTCGTCTGAAATTTAAATTAAAAAAGGTCAAGATTTAGCAGTTTCAAACTAATGATTTATAAAACAAAATAAAAGTAAATGAGCCAGAATCTATAATACTTGTTTGTTTGGAAGAAGTTATATTTTGTGTTTTGTTATGAAGACCTACATATTGGAGGGGGAATTTATTAATATAAGCCATGTGGAATGATAGCAGCCAAGTTCAACTTTTCATGCCAGCTACTTTAGTCTCACTTTTGGTTCCCCTTTCTGCATCCATCCTATGTTTCATCTTTCATGCTTAAATTGTAAACTCTTTCGGCGCATCAACACATGCAGACATGCGCTTGTAGGAGCAAATAGAAGCAGTGCAAATTTGAGCTAGGGCTTTTTGCCTCAGTGCATGTACTTGGACATGCACTTTGTTGTGGAGCAAATTGTGCCACCTGGGGCAAAATAAGCCTGCCTGGCTCCTCCCAGATCTGCAGCCAGGGGAAGCTAGAGCCTGGGGCCAGCACCTGTGCTGTCCCAGCGGTATAAAAAGCTGCCCTGTCCTGGTCCCATCAGTATGAAAAGCCACCTTGGCAAGTAGCTCAGGGCTACTTGCTCTTGGGAGCTTCTGGGCGTGGCCAATTGGTACCTGGGGACACCACCCCTTGTTGCAGCTGGACTGCTGAAGGAGCCCTGAGAGTTCCCTGCACCCTCTATCCACTGCAGCAGTCTGGCAGTGGGGGCTGCTGCCTGGCTGTAACCTGCTGGGCACCTGCCAGACTCGGACAGGGACTGCAGAGCCAATAGAGGCATCTGCCCTTCTGGGTCAGCTGCCAGTAGGCTGTGGCTGCAGGGTTGGCCTTTGTGCGACACTACTGCCCTGTGTGCCCCTGCCCAGCCATCTGGGCAGCTAGTGCCCGAAAGATGTTTCCAGTGTGGTGGCCTGCTTTGAACTGTCAAAGCATGTCCTCCTGGCCTCAATTGGCTAGGAGGTCAGCCACCTCCAGCTGGGTCCAAAGTGCTACCTCTGAGCAGGCAGGGTCATAGTTTCATAGTTTCTAGGGTCGGAAGGGACCTGAGCAGATCATCTAGTCCGACCCCCTGCCATGGCAGGAAAGAATACTGGGGTCAAACGACCCCAGCAAGGTGTTCATCTAGCCTCCTCTTAAAAACCCCCAGGGTAGGAGCCTGCACCACTTCTCTTGGAAGTTGGTTCCAGATCCTAGCCGCCCTGACTGTGAAGTAGCGCCTCCTGATATCTAGCCTAAACCTACCCTCTGCCAGCTTGTGACCATTATTCCTGGTCACTCCTGGCGGTGCTCGGGGGAACAGTGACTCCCCCACTGGTCCTGCCACTGGCCTCCCTAGCAGGAATTCTGGTGTTCCCTACTGGAAAACTGAAAAATCCCTGATAAAAAAATCCAAGTCACTCTGTAAAATACCCCAAAATCCATCCTCCTCCACGATTAAAACAGAAGATCACTATATTATATACACAGAGAGACAGACCACTTGGGCATGTTTTATTGATATAATCTACTATGTTAAAGCAATTTGGACACCTACCAGTGTCTTTATCATCATAAAACATATATGTATTTAGAATTAATTTTATTATAGCCCCCCCACAAGCAGCCAAATAGCCCCAGCAGGGGATACAACCCCTCCCTGCAGGGCCTACATGCCCCACCCCAGCCTCGCAATTCCTGCCCCGCCTGGTCCCATCCACTGCCAGCTCCTGCAGCCCTCCCTTCCCCGCACATAGCAGCACAGGCCAGCAGGGCCCAGGCTGGTGCCACTGGAGCTGTCCTCCTGCCCCGCGCTGTGCAGGCAGGGCCCCCCGTAACCCCAACAGCGGCTAGAAGTGAGGTGAGTGCTGGGTGGGGTGAGGTTTGTTTTCATTCAGGTTTTTTTGTTTTGTTTTGTTTTGTTTTTTAATTGTGGGGATGCTGGGGTGGGGCCAAGCGGGGAAGGGATGTGGGGACTGGGGGAAAACAGGTGGGGCCGGCAGGGGTCCCCTCCCCCCTCCTCCAGGACCCCCGACCCCTTACTTACCAGCACTGGCAACCTGCTGCTGGCACACTGCCTGCCCTGCATGGGCAGGCAGGGTGCTTCAGCACCAGGGTGAGGGCCAACCAAAGAGATGCTCTGGGAGCCAGAACATCTCTGTGGAGGACCCAGCCTCCAGTTGCCCTGCTTTTTGAGTCTTTTTTTTTTGATCCCTGGATATCCAGGGGTCTAATTTTGTGCCCCCCCCCCCCCCCAACTTGTAGCGGGGTGGGGGGGAACCTTTTCCCATTCCCGCACATGCAGGCTTATCTGGATGTGTCCTTTGGGGGCAAAGACTTTTTTTTGTTGTTCTGGGTCCATATAGCACTTCACACATTGGCAACCTGGTTCTTCAATGGGGATCCTCAAAAACTGATAACAATGATTATTTGTACTGCAGCAAAATGGACTTCCAGGCCTTGCCCAGAGAGTGACCTTCAGAGAACTTTGCAGGTTTGAGAACTTAGGAGACAAGCAAAACTTTAACTCAATTTTACATACAAACAGTTGTTATTAGCTCATGACGGCTTATAAACACTCCAACTTACAGAACCACTGTTACTGCACCAATTATATGCAACATCCATTAACTGCAATAAGACCATAATAACTGCCATTTACTAGGTCAGCACCATCTTGCCCAGCATCCTGTCACACAGGGGCACAGAGTGGGTACTGAGAAGGAGAGTGAACAGGGTATGACCAAGGGTTTTTTCCACTCTTCCTCTTTCTCTTGCAGTCTCTAGCATTTAAAATCTAGGCAGTTCTGACTCAGAAGCTGTAGCCCTAATTCCCATCATCAATAGCTACTGAAACCTTTTTCCTTCAAGAATTTGTCCAATCCTTTTTTGAATCTGGTTAAACTGTCAACTTCACAACCATCTGGCAACGAGTTCCACACTTTCATGGTAAGTTTAAAATTAACAAAAGGAAGCTGTCTTTCACACAACTTCCTTTTGTTAATTTTAAACTTATTACCTACTAATTTCATTTTGTGACCCCTAGTTCTCGTAGTGTGAGAGATACTAATTAATAAATCCCTATTTACTTTCTTTACTTTGGAAGCCCTTTTCATATCCCACCTCAAGCATTTCTCGTCTAAACTAAATAGGCGTAGCCCAGGGCAGGCAATTATTTGGGCCCATAGCCACGTAGGCAGTTGTGGGGAGCTGCCACGGGCCAGCCAGCAACCCCCTCTCCCCAACAGCTTGGAGCCCATGCACCCTGCAGCTCCTCAATAGCACACAGCCCCAACCCTGCACCATTCTGCCTTTCTAGGCAGCCCAGGAGGTGACAGTGGCTATTTCTGGCTGCCACCACCACTGGCCCCAGCCCCATGGTACTGGTGGTGACCCACATGCACAGTTCTGACCTCAACCCACCCCATGCCTGCTGCAAACTCAGCCTGACAGAGTAGACCAGCTCTGGACCAGCCAGAACCAGCATACACAGCCCCAACCCTTGCCTACTCTAGACTCACCTGCCCACACTGAACAGTGGCAGCAGCAGCCAGGCAGAAGCTGCTGTTGGGCCAAGCACAAAAGTGTAGAGCTGCCCCAGCCCCATGGTGTGCCCAAGGGGCAGCAGGATGCACCATGGGCTAGATGACACCTGGGCCAGGCAGAACCAAGGGACCTTCTGTGGGCTAGAAAAAGTCCCTCCACGGGGTGGATCTGGCCCACAGGCCGTATTTTACCCACCCCTGTATTAATGTGCATATTTTTCTTAAGAGTAAGGGAAACTTATTTCTGTGTGTGCATGCATTAGTGCTCACACATGCTAGTACTATACATTGTGCAACAAAACCATTTCTACCAGTTCAAACCTATTCTGAGGACATCTATGATTTTCTTCAACATATACTTGCTTAGCTGATTCTTACCATCAAGCAAGAGCTGCTTGTCATTAAAGGTGTGCTTCCTTTGCAACAAGTATGCTTGAACACACTCTAACCTGGGCATGTAAGGATTCCATAGCCGGATAATCCGATCCATGCCTCCGGTCACTAGGAGGTTGTATTTTTTGCAGAATGCAAATGTTTTCACTCCCTTGTAGATGCGGAATACTGTCTGATCACCTTCAGCTCTCCTTGTGGGGACACTGGGGATCATCTGTCCTTTTTTCCCCCTTGATTCTTTTGCAGAATCTTTTATTTCTTTCATCTGCTGTTCAACATTGGTTGCCCCTACAGTGCACCCTAAAAATAAAAGGATAAACTCACTTAGAGTTGGTTGAAGTTGTCACAGCCAATGCAGTTCCTGCCATCTTGCAAATATCAGGCATTGTCAATTCTCAGTTCCAGGAAATTTCTCCCAACAGTCATTTCACATTTGTTGTCATGCTATTGCTCCCTTTTAGCATTACTTCAGCCACCTCTGCAGGGGAACCTTCAGATCCTTGTAGAACCATGTTTCCCATTAGCCAAAACACAGAGATAAGCCAATTCCGTCCAGCCCCTGAACTATTTTGCGGACCTACTCTGAAATTTCTCCGATCTGTTAACTTTTTTCTGGCCAAGGAAGCCAGAACTGAACTCAGTGTTTCAAGCTCTACTCTGCTTGTACCATGCCACAACATTTCAGAGGGGCACAGTCTCTGTGCCAGTGCTTAAACACATGGAACATGAAAACGCACCGGGAATGAGGGGGAAGAGATACACGCAGGGGTGAAACCAGGATTTGACAGAGGTGAGTACAGCAACAGCCATCCTCCCAGCCACCTCCTCTCCATGCACCAGAGTGGGAAAACTGCAACACTGGAGCCTCTGGAGACTTTTTAAACTCCCCAAAACAGGTAATAAACCCCCACTTTCATTCTCAGAGGCACATCCCCTTCCTTCCCCCAAACCTCTGCCTACTGCTACTGCTTTTTCTGCTGTCCCAGGCCTAGGAGGTTTCAAAGCCCTTCATGCCCATTCCAGCTGAGCTACAAAGGGGCTGGGCTTAGCTGGAACAAGGACAGTGGTAGCAGTGGAGATGGGCAGGGGTGCATTTCTCCACCCTGCCCAGTCCCCCTCAGGAGCAAACACAGGAAGGGGGAACTGCTTGCCCATTGCCTCTGCTGCTGTCACTGTTCCCAGCTGAGCCCACGATGTACCGCCTGGCTGGAACAGGCAGGAATGGTTTTGAAGCTTCCCTGTCCCCAGAACAGCAGGAAAAGCAGCAGCAGCAAGTGGAGGAGGGGGAAGGGAAGGAGAGGGGGCCTGCCTCTAAACATGAAGGGGAAGGGATTATCTGCTTTGAAAACTTTTTTTTTTTTTTTTAAAGCCTCCAGGGCTCCCAGGGTGTGATCCACTCCAAAAAGGAGGGAGGAGGGGATGCAGTCATCCCACTGCATCCCCTCTGGATACAAATATAAGGAGGAAAGATACAAGAAGGTATAAGTGCAAAGCAAACAACTCTGAAGCCGCATTACTATTGTTTTTACAATACTACTTTCAAGGTTTATTCCCAACAGGAGTCAGAAGAACAGAAAATAGAATTGCCCATGCCAGAGGGCAAAGGTGGCCAGAAATGCAAAACAATGGTGTGCTAGTCCTCCTTTCCTCTCCAATATCTAAACTGAAAGAGGCTCTAGAAAATGTAAAGAGTTGCATTTAAATGGAAAGAGAATGTGTTGCTGCAGAGAGCATTCTGCCATTGGTAGGTTCAGATTAATGATCCATTATTTTCTCATCTCAGGCTCTGTACATGGCCCATCTGTGATCTACTCAGAAAATAAGTTCTTGATGAGGATTAAAAGAAATGGGTGTGGATGGCTATACCAAAAGCAAAGAGAACCTCTCTGATCACTGTGCCAGCATCACCTATTCTTGATTACGTGCATCTGTAGTCCCATGTCATAAAACTGCCAGTACCATGACAGTGCAAGTATTAGACAAAGAATGTGTTTGGGCTGAAAAAATAACCTTTTTGACATTTACTGGTTGCAATGTTCTACCCTATTTTCTTCTCTTAAAAAGCAGATGACAACATTTCTCTAACAGCAATGGTAGGTAGTAGATAATACTTGTACTTTCTATTGAGACTATTGATGGAAGCTACTATAAAAATGTGGCACTTACAGCACAATTATAAATTAGGCTGGAAAAAAAAAATTAACTGAAACAAAAATTCACCATAAACAGCATGAAATCTCCCTGAAATGCACTAAATCAGTTCTTAGTGTCATCTGCTTGTCCTCCAGCTCTTGAGTACATGAAATCTAGATAAGCCGAGAAGGACAAACGCTCAAGTCAGGCAGGGGTTGCTTCAGCACTGCTCATGTGGCTAGAGAATTAAGATTCTTAGTTAAGAAACTGAAGTAAAAGGGATTTTCATCACAAGTGAGTTCTGGGGCACTGGGCAACAGTATTGGGTATTTCAAGATGAAAAATTTAAGGACATTTTGCATCAAAAGTAATTTCTACTATTTCTAGGGGTCTATAAAAAAACCCCTGTAACATATGGGGTTAAAACCATTACCATAGAAACTTGGAAGGATTTTTATAGTTGCTTATTGAACTAACAGAGGTTCAGATTGATAAGATGGTTATGTTTAAACAGTTACTATGGAAACCAAACGTGAACTAGAGGAGGTATGAGCACCCACCACTTTCATTGACAGATAATGATCTATGCTGCAGTAGGGAGGGCCCAATTTAGGTGGGTAGGCAGGGAGAAAAATACCTGTAGACAAAGCTTGGTATTTGTTCTCCATTATGCTGAAAAAGAGAATTTTTCTGTATTAGATGACTAGGGGTATGTAAGCACTTCTTTGAATATTGGCAAAACTCCACTCGTGTGTTCAAAAAAGAGCCTGTTCCCATTTGCACTGAATCAATGGGATTTAGAAGGTTATTCTGGTCATAATTCACATATTGAGGTGTTTTGCAGAACTGGAGTCTCTGAAAGGCGCTTAAGAGCTGTGTATCCTTTGCTCAATCTACAAGATATACATATGCTCCATATCTCCTAGGGCCAGAAATGTAAGTGATCTGAACTAGCAGTAAACAAAAACAAAAACAATCCTTCATTCCTAGTCATAGCCACCTCTGGATTTCTGTGTCAACATATTTTTCTCATTGCACCTACCATTTAGTCTCAGGATTTGAGAACACACTTGAAAACCAGCGCCCACAGAAGCAGCAGCTGGGGAACAGGGAGCTCCCTACACCCCAGCTGCACATACTGCTTCCTGGTGCAGGGCCCAAGCAGCTGGGAGTTCCCTGCTCTTCAGCTGCATGTGCAGCTTCAAAAAACAGCCTTGCCCTGCAACTCATGGGACAGCAACAGGACAGAACAGGACAGGACTCCTACCCATGCCAGGGCTTGCAGTGAGGGGCTCCTTTGGTGCTGGCAGTTGGCAATGGCATGAATGGTGTTTGAGGAACTTTGAAGGTGGGGCATAAAATTCTTCAAACTCCAATTATACCACCGTCTTAACATCTGTCAGCAGCCAAAGTTTCATTTAGGTTCAAAAGAATTTTTCTTTTCTTGTTTTTAATTTATTTAGTATAAATAAAGAGGGATGGAGGAAAAAAAAAAAAAATCAAAAAAAAAAAAATGAAACATTCTGAAATTACTGAAATAAAGCATGTTGAGACTGACCTGATCTGATTCCTCTCTCCCGGGCTATCAGGGTCACAAACATTTTTTCAAGTTTTTAAGGGTTTTCAAATTTTTAATCACATTTCAGGACAGGACAATTTTAACTAACTTGTGTGGGACGGGAAAATCTATTTTCTGCCCATCTCTGGGTAACTGTCATGATCTGCCTTACACCAAAGGTGAGAACAGATAATTTAATACTTTCTGGCCTAAAAATCTTTCACTCTGTATGGATTTTGCTGCATAACACAACTGTGCTGCATAACTTCTGTAAAAGCAAGACTGCTCAGCAGATAAAATTTACACCCTTTTGGGAGCAACAGTGTTCTCAAATGGTGCAGAACCAGAACTATTTGAGCATAAATAAGATGAATGTGCCTTTACAAATGCCTTGCACAGCAAGGCAATCTGTGGTTCTGCTCATCAGACCCATGTATAACACACCACAAAAAAGGCCTTGCTTATTGTGCTTCCAGCTGGAACAAGGTGAAACCATTGGCAGCCTCTGAAACTTGTTCTTGTGCAGTTTCCTCCGGTTGCCAGGTGAAATATGTAAATGTAAAAGGGAATGGGATAGCTGAACAAATCTCACAGGCTCAAATGCATTACAGGCTCTTGGCAGATTTTTTTGAGTCCAGAGGAACAGGAACACAGCAGTGCAAGCAACTTGCTTCTTCCACTCTGCCAGCAGATCCAGAGCTAGCTGGTTCAGTTGCAAGGTAGGTGGGCTGGTCAGGGTGGGGCTCCCAAAGTAGGAAGGTGGGGAGAGGTGGAAGATGCATTGCTTGGTGCCTCTTCTGAATGGTCCCAACTGGCATTTTAAAAAGTTGCCCATCTCAATTGCACAGCTAGCCCTAGGACTGCAGAGCACAGTTGTGGAAGGCAATTCTGACCATGCCCTTTTTGTGCAGAAGTTTATCTGATTCAAATTGAAAGGTGGATCTCGTGGCTAGGGACAGACATTCACAAAGCCTGAGCCTGAATTGAATCAAATCTTTGCAGGTTAGTTTAACCTGACTAGACTGAACTGGTTTGAAACTGGACAGACATTCTCTCTGAACTGAGGAAATTTAGGTACATGCCTGCAGTGGCTCAGGCTACAAGCCAGGAGGCGCTAGGGAAACCCTCCCTCCCCTTCTGCAGGGAGCTGAGCTGAGGGGGGTGTAGGCAGGCCCCAGCAAGACTCTCTTATGAGGGATGTCTGCCTGCATAGTCCCAGGCTTTTCCACGCTGGCTGCTCCAGTGGTGGGAGTGTTACCAGCCCACAGCCAGCACTCTGAGGCAAGGGTGGGGGAATGTAGTGCATGCATCCGTTGATGATACAGAGCTTTTCAATCTCCCTCCTTGCTTCGTCGTATTGTCTGCAGCAAACTGACAGGCAAGCCAGCCAGTGGGGGTGGGGGTGGGGGCTAATAAACAGTCTTTAATCACCAAGGCTGCAACTGAACTCCAACTAGCTTCAAGCATCAAGGACAATAAAAAGTCCTTTTTCAGATATGTGGGGAGCCAGAGGAAAAGCAAGGGCAACATTGGACCCCTGCTGAACCAGATGGCGCAACAGACAACTGACGCCCAGGAAAAAGCCAATCTATTAAAAGGGTACTTTCAGCAGTCCCATGGGACGCCCATGTCCACCACGGGACAGGGAGGTCCGGGTGAGGGAGATCCCCTGCCCTCCATCAGTGCTGACCTTGTGAAGGAACACCTTGAGAGGCAGGATACCTTCAAGTCAGCTGGCCCTGACAATCTAACACCCCAGGGTACTCAAGAAGCTGGCGAGCATCATAGCCCAGCCCCTGGCACAGATCTTTGAGAACTCCTGGTGCTCTGGTGTAGTGCCTGAAGACTGGAAGAAGGCCAATGTGGTGCCGATCTTCAAGAAAGAGAGGAAAGTGGATCTGGCAAACTATAGGCCCATCAGCCTGACTTCTATCCCAGGGAAGATCTTAGAAAAGTTTAGTGAAGAGGCCATCCTTAACGGACTGGCGGACACCAACATCCTGAGGGACAGCCAGCACTGGTTTGTTGCAGGTAGGTCTTGCTTCACCAATCTCATTTCCTTCTACGACCAGGTAACCTATCACCTGGACAAGGGAGAAGAGATTGAAGTCGTATATCTTGACTTCAGAAAAGTTTTCGATTTGGTATCCCATGATCACCTTTTGGCGAAACTGGCCAATTGTGGCCTTGGGTCCACCACTGTCCACTGGCTGGGAAATTGGCTACGTGGTCGGACCCAGAGGGTAGTAACTGACGGATGTCAATCATCATGGTGTCCTGTGACCAGTGGGTCCCCCAAGGCTCTGTCCTTGGACCCATACTGTTCAACATCTTCATTAATAATGTGGACATTGGAGTCAGGAGCAGACTGGCCAAGTTCACCGATGACACCAAACTTTGGGGCAAAGCATCCACACCAGAAGACAGGCAGGTGATCCAGGCTAACCTGGACAGGCTCAGCAAATGGGCAGATGAGAACTTGATGGTATTTAACACTGAAAAATGCAAGGTTCTCCACCCTGGGAGGAAAAACCTGCAGCATCCTTATAGGCTTCACAGTGCTATGCTGGCTAGCACTACGAAAGAAAGACAGACTTGGGGGGTCATCATTGACCACAAGATGATCATGAGCCTGCAATGCAATGTTGCAGCTAGTGAAGCAACCAAAACGCTGGCATAGATGCTTCTCAAGCAAATCCTGGGATGTCATTGTCCCCTTGTACTCAGCCTTGGTGAGGCCACAGCTGGAGTACTGCATCCAGTTTTGAGCCCTACAATTCAAAAAGGATGTGGAGAAGCTTGAGAGAGTCCAGAGAAGAGCCACGCGCGTGATCAGAGTTCAGGAAAACAGACCTTACAACAAACAGGCTGAGAGCTATGGGGCTCTTTAGCAGGGAAAAGCACAAGCTCAGGGGTGATTTGATGGCCACCTATAAGTTTATCAGGGGTGACACCAGTATTTGCGGGGATGTTTGTTCATCAGAGCGCCCCAAGGGATAATGAGGTCCAATGGTTATAAACTACTGCAAGACTGTTTCAGGCTGGACATGAGGAAGAATTTCTTTACTGTCCGAGCCCCCAAGGTCTGGAACAGCCTGCCATCAGGGGTGGTTCAAGCACCTACATTGAACACCTTCAAGAGTAGATTGGATGCTTATCTTGCTGGGATCCTATGACCCCAGCTGACTTCCTGCCCTTCGGGCGTGGGGCTGGACTCGATCTTCCAAGGTCCCTTCCAGCCCTAATGTCTATGAAATCTATGAAATTAAATCTATGAAATTAGCAAATCAATAGCCTCTCTCCACATTACTTCAAACTTTTTAAACAGCTTACCAGCTGACCTGTTGATTAGCTCCAAAAGCCCTAAGCAGTCACTGCTCTGTCTGCCTATCCCAGTGAAACTGGAGAGAAAGACACACACAGACACCTCTCGGCATTAGCTAGCATACTACAAGCTGGCTACGGTCCCTGCTGTGGCAGCAAGGAGGAAGGAAGGGAGGGCGGGAGGAAAAAGAGGGGGGCACAGGGAAACCATTAGACCCTGCTGCGCCTGCGAGTCTGTGCCAAGCTCCATCCAGGGAGCAGAGAGGAAGAGTAGCCCTGCTGTGGAGCAGAGAGCCCCGCCCAGCCCAGAGAGCATGCCAGGATATTGGGGGACTCTGATTTAACTTAAACCAGCAAGGGGTCTGGGACAGACATTGAATAAACCAGTTTGAGCCAAATCAGTTAAGTCTGATATTACATTTAACCAGGGTTTATCATCTCAAGCCGGTTTCAGCCATTTTCAAACTGGTTTATGTGCATCTGTTCTGTTACAGGTTTAAACCAGTTTATGTGTAATGTCTGTTCCTAGCCTAGCTGAAAAGTTCACACACACAGTTATTACTAGAGATAGAACTAGCCAGCTGGAAGTGATGTGACCAGGTCACTACACTAAAGGGAAGACAGCAAGCTTAGAAAAGTTGTGTTTAAATCATACAAATTTATGCTGGAGGAACTTCCTGGAGAAAGTTTTAGAAGTGAAATTGTTACCTATTACTAAAGCTGTAGACTCATGGCTAGAGGTAGAAATCACTGCTTTCATGGAATCACAGTAGTTTAGCTAAAAAGAACAGAACAAGAGAATAACATTAAATACAAATAATACAAAACACTGATTAGAGGAGGGTGTAGGATACTGGAGTTACTTTGTTTGTTTCCATTGTTCAAGGGGTTTTGCTTCTGAAGGGAGGAAGCATACGTTAATGCACAACAAAATTTTAAATTGTGCGAGGGTGGATTGAGTGGGTGCATTACAGTGGTTAATGTTCCTACTGTTCCCTTATGTAAAGTGACAAAACAGTCTTAAACTGCTCCTTTCTGCATCCAAAGGCATGACAGATTCTTAGTCTTTTAGGACTTTGTGCTAATCTCCACATCTCCACAGCCCATTGTAGCGTATGGTGCCAACTCAATTACCTTAACAGCAATCAGCACAGATGGAGCTGGATGCTCCCTAAATTGTCTTCCATGTTCAGCACTATCTGCCCTTCCCTCTGAGCTATGCCCTGCCTTGTAGGGGTTCTCCTATTGATTCTGCTCTCTGGAAATCAGCAAGAAAGGCAAAGATCATCAGCACCTCTCATGCACTGTGTCTGTGCCCGTTAGACCAGCTATCAGCCTTCAAGAATGTCAAGCAAAATTCTTCAGTCAACACCAGGCAATTTTTGACCTTTCCTTCAAGACCAAAGATTCCCTCTTGCTGCTGACCTATGTGGGCTGCATTTGTGAGCCACAATGACCCAATATGTGGCACAGCAGGGAAATGTGGGCAAGGCCAGGCCAGAGGCTTTACCAGCAATTCCTTCCCCCCTTCCCCAACACACACCAGCTGCCACCTAGAGAAAGCAGGTCAGTTGGGCAGAAGCTTTACCAGCTGTGAGGCTTTGATACCAATAGCAAACCAGACTTGCTGCCCTTTGCGGAGAAATTCTTTATTTCCTTAACACTAGATATATTCCTCATCTGCTTGAGCTGTGACGTGGGACTACTATTTTGGCTTCTGTCACAAGAAATTCTTTCTAGATTAGGGGCCACAAGTTTAAGACAAAATAAAACAAACCAACCCTCTGGCACTATAGAAATGCTCCTCATTTCTTCCGCTCAGCCAGTCAGCATGCATCTGAATATCTCATTAGCCCATCACCACTGGGGCTACCGTTACATTTCTGAACTCAGAGCAGCCTCAGGAACCTGTCAAATATTTATTTCTCACACCCAAAATAACTCTGGGGAAAAGGTCCAGGAAGGGCAGCATTCAGCCCTGGCACATGGACAGGTTTGAAGTTTAGAGCTGTGAAAGGTTTAGCATGTTTCTTCAGTTCCATGCCCATTCTTTGATAGCTCCTGATTTTGGATCCTGAACAGGCTGTAATCCTCCACTCAGATCTCCTCACTAATGCCACAGTCCAGCAATTCAGCCCAATGGGCTGATGTTGATGCCACATTTTAAAAGCGGGTGCCACTGGGGCCAAAGTAAGAGCTAAGGAGTTCTTGACTCAAGGTTCACAACACCTTCTTGGTCTGAATTTCATTCCTTGTTTTCTGATGTCAAATTCTCTCCTCTCCTTGCATCAGGTTTGACAATTTGGGCTGTTCTGCAGTTCTTCCTGCCTCTATGCCAGCTGTGTTATTTTAATGAAAAGGTTCCTCCTGCACACAGACCAGACATGCAACTGAAACCTTACTATTACCATGGAGATTTCATTTGTGGAAAAAGTTTCCTGTGTTACTGGTTTTTAACATTTGGAGTCAGGAAGAAAGGCTGTTATTATTACTACCTGTGTAACCCAATCGCCATGCACTTTCCAACGAATGTAAGTGACATTTAGAGAACAAACAGCACTCTCCAGGCCAATATTAGGCAGGCTTTTGTCTTTTGGTAGTTTTTTCCAAGTTCTGAAAAAAAAAAAGTGAAGGCAGAAAGATTAGAAGAAAGAAGGCAACAAGCATCCTTAAGTGTTAAGAAGCAACTTCTTCTTTGATCTGTTTGACCCTGCACATAGAAGGCAGGGTAGACTTGCATGCTATAAACCAACCAAATTATGTATGTGTATTATATTATAGCAAATATGTCACACAATATTATTTAGATTATAAACGTTATTTGCATTATACATCACATGGACACCCATTTAGTCCATACAGGATGGACTACAGTATAAATTCCTCACAAAAGCTTGGGCTACATTGTATATAACCCAAGCTTTTGAGAGTTATAGCTCACTTAGAAACCTTGACTCTTCCTCACAGCCTGAGGTTATTTATAAGAACATAGCAATTTATCTTGCACTTCAGCACATAGACAGCTGCCCCAGGAATTTCTGTTCTTGAGGCTTTTCAAAAACAACCCTCATGCAGGGATAATGCCCAAAACATCAAAAACACTCTAACTTGCTACAGGTAAAGCAGAGATGAAGGTGAGATCAATGCCCTGCCACTGCAAGGACAGGAGTTGCTTGTTAGAACTCCTGTTGATGAGCACAAGGTAGGGCAGGATGGCACCAAAACGAACTGGTTCAAAGAGGCAAAAGCCTTTGTAAACAGAAGTTGTCTTTGTCAGATATTGTGAGTGGATGCAAGCTCCCCCTGAATAGAAAATACAGCAGCTTTCTTCTCAGAGCTACAAAGGTAACCAAAGCTTTATTGCTGACACTGGCCACAGCACAAAGCTGTCCTCTCCTGCACTGCCCATCATCCTCTTCCTCCTGGGTGGAGTAAGGTGGGTCACATAACTCTTCTTACATTTGTTACGCGGCTGTGACCCCCTGAAATTCCATGTTATAATATACACACATTTTATGCCATTACAACCACACTGGATGCACCTACACATGCTCTTTATTGTGGAGCAGACCAATTAGCTCCATAGTAAAAGTGTCTTCCTTTTATATCATCCTTTTTGCCATCCTCTGCTTTTTCATTCGTTCATCTTGTTCTTTTCAGCTTGTCAAATCCCCCCAGGGACCCACCCCTGCTTTAGAGTGTGTTGTAGATGATAGGAGCAACACTTTGGGGAAACAGTTCACGAGACCTGTCAGAAGCCCACCGTTCTGAAACCCAACGGTTAGCGTCAGGGGGTTTCTGTGGTAAATAAATCGACTGTAGGCCAAGTACGTAATTTGGCCAATACACTACAATGGGGATTTATCGAGAAGGCAACATGTGCCATCTGCTGGCCCAATTATGAAATTATCTGACAGGATGTGGAATGGGCTTGCACTTCTTGAAATTGTTTCATGTCCAACTGTAGTGGTCCTGTGAATTCTGGGAACACATGCATCCTGCGACTGCTGCAGCATCCCGGAGACCACCGCTGCACGCACAAGAGAGAATGCTGTAGTAGTTAGCAGTAAAGTAGGACACGAGCAAAGAAACTCAGTGTTCATTTAAGACAACTAAAGATTTGCACTCTAAACCTGTTTTTTTACATTATGTTTAACACACAAGTACTTACCTCAGGAGCTTTCCCACAGAAGACATGAGCAAAATATTGACACAACCCTGAAGAAACAGCAAGACTTGCATCAGAAACTTAAAAATATAGGGCCAAGTTCTCAGACCATCACTGATGTCAGTGGGAGATTTCCTCAAATAAAGGTGTTAGACATCTGTATTGATGGTTAGCAAACAGATAATTAACACCACAGAAATTGATCAAAAGGCCTGACCTTCTTAAAATCAGTAAAAGTTGAAGGCAATTGAACACCATCCAGAAGCTGCACAGCAATCTGCAGGATCAAAGTACTGATAAAAGCAATAAAGTATCCAAATGCCATTTTTTTTTTGCATTCAGAGAGGCAGAATCTCATATTCATAAGCGGTACGGTAAGCCTGGGAAAATCATCAGCTTCAGAAAAATAAAAGCTCTGGAAGGCCTGAGCCTAGGGGGTGCTGGACACCCTCAGTTTAGTGCCAGCCATTGAATTCAACTGGAAATTAAAAGGATACTCGGCCCACTGCAGAACTGGGCCCTAAGTTACATCAGACAGACTACTAGCTAGCAGTAACCCCAAGGACAGAAGTTTTGGAAACTGGTATATTAGTGGGTGAACTTCATTATTCAGACCTCCATACCCTCCTTCCAAAAGGTTGGGACATGCAACTCAAGGAATCTCCTGGGCCACTGCTACATTATCTGACCCCAATACTAACTTTAACCAGACACTGAGGGTCAGGGATTGAAAAGATTCATCTTAAACAGTCTCGTCCCAAAATCACTTCCCAGCCATGGCACAGGGAATTCTGCTTCTTTGCAGTTTCTTTTTACTGATCTTCTCTATGCATTAAGTATCCCATGGAACTGACTGGCTTGCCAAGAGACACTGCTAGATGGCACTACAAGTAACCAAAGACCTGAGAGGAATCCTGAGCCCTTCAGGTTGTCAGTGTTGAGGGTTTATGTTTTGGGCGCGGGGGGTTTGTCTGTTCCAGAAATCTTTTTGAAACATTTACCTGATCATCCCCATAGAGAATCATGCACTCATCAGTATCAGTGTAACTAAAACAAGTAAAAAGATAAAAGGTAATAAATGAAAATGTAGTCATGACATTTCAGTTCAGGATAAACAAACAGAGTTGGATGTAATAGATAAGGCAAAGGGAGTGTTGTATTTACTGATGTTTTGCAAAGACCAAATCCTGGCCTGGTGGAAGATGGTATTGCTCTTCTGAAGGCTATCTGCTTATATCAGGAAGATCCCTGCCCTCCCTGGGGTAAAAAGTAATGGAGGAAGGCTTGTTTCATTTTGCAAGATGAACTCAGTGCTTTGTGTCTAAGGGGCCTAAAATGTTGCCTAATGCTTTGGGAAAACAGTATTTGACACTACCAGTCCTCAGGCACAGTGGAGCCATTTGTCACAAGGGTGAAGTTTTCTTGGGGGCCAGTGTGGGACTGCAGAATGGACTCCCACAGCAATCAAGGAGCCCAACAAACCTGCTCAGCTTCCTCCCTAAGCACAAGGGACATTTATTTGATGTAAAATAGATAGTATGTGCTGCTGTGTGTTTATAGTGAAGAGGCTCTTTGATAAGTGAGAGAATGAAACATGGAACAGTTGGTCAGTCACCTCACTTCACATGTACTAGCAACATCCATACATTACAGAGATGGAGCTACAACAGACTAGACTGGCCAAAATCCTTCCCTACATGTTCAGTGTGGGTGTAACCTCTCTAAAAATTAGGGACCTACCAAATTCATGGCAGCTCCTTTAATTTTGCAGGTTCCCCGGTGCGCTCCCCCCCACCATGGATTGCTAGAGGGGCCCCACTGCTTGCCACTTGCTCCTGATCAGCGGGGAAGCAAAAACAAGATTTTTAAATATGACGCTGCTTCTTCTGCTCACCGCTAATTGGCTGAGGGGGGCTGGTAGCTGTGCCATTTGTTGCTGACTGGCCAGGAGGCAAAAACAGCACCATATTTAAAACAGTGGGACAAAACCTGAAAAGAAGCAAATAGCTTGTGGCAAAGAGGAAGCAGGGTGCTGTGCTGGGGCCAAAGGTCTCCCACCCTATTGCCCTTACTGACAGGGCAGAAAGGTTTGGTTTTTGTGTTTGCTTGCTTGGTACTTAAAGACTGTGCTTAACTGAGGAGGACTGGTTGAGGAGGCTCCCCAAGGAGAATAACCTATCTGCAGAAGCCAGCAAGCTAGACAACCTGCTTACAAGCATCTAACACATTGGTGGCAGCTGCTCAAAATAGATGTTACAAAGTGTCACATTCACTCCTGTTATGGCAGGGACACATTGGTGTAGTGTAATTTAGCACATGCCAAGCTAAGCCTAACAAGGGATAAAATTATACATTTGATGATGAAATATTGTACATCTGATAAGAAGTTGGTGAAGAAACATCACCTGGTACTACATGAATGCCAAATTGAACACTGGAGATGTTGTAAGGACCAGACAAATGTCACCAATGAAATACTGTTTAAATAGAAGTGTGCAACAAAATAATGTTAAGATAGAACAAATGATACAAATGTAGCGTTGCTTACCAATAGTCCAGTCGTAAAGGGATAGCTTCCAAGCTACTGATCTGGCAGTACGGTTCGAAGTTAGAGAGTTCATAAAACTGAATTTCATGATCACTGTCAACCAACAAGACATATTTTTAAAAAGAGCAGTAGTTTCATTTTATAGCACAGTAAATCTTTCCAGTAAAACATGCATCAAAAGTAAAAGCTTAAGCATGCTTGTGGCAGAGTTAATTCATAGATTTCATAGATTTCATAGACATTAGGGCTGGAAGGGACCTCGGGAGATCATCGAGTCCAGCCCCCTGCCCAAAGGGCAGGAAG
>NW_017728906.1:163686223-163740247 GCF_001723895.1 Crocodylus porosus
GGGCCCCTGGGAAGCAGCAGACTTCCCAGGCTAAGGGGTCGGGGCGGCAGATTGCCCCCTCAGTGCCCCGCAGGATGGAGTCTCCCACAACAAACATGATTGTTGCTTGTATTTCTTGTTTAAATAGCATGTGAATTTACTGCTTGTTTAACAGCCCCAAGGACTGAAATCTCCATCAAACAAGGATATTGAGGAGAACCATCCACCCCTACACTTCCATGGCCAACATGTCTAATCCCCAACCTCCTGCAGCCACATCCCTGGTTGTTCCATGGATGGTCCCTGTGCACTGAACAATGTGTGTTAAGTACAGTGATGCTCTGTGGAAGAAGGCGCACCAATTCTCAAGAACTTGGACTGAGACCAAACTCAATGCACACAGGCCACTGAGCCAATCAGGCAGGAGTAAGCCTCTCACCACATTTCCTATCCAGGCTGGATTTGAACCATAACACCTGCACTGAAGGGTTTTGTAGAATAACTTAGCTTTGGGGTTCAGGAATACGTTTTCTCTCTTTAAGCAGCACAAACGACTAGAGGGAGAGAGTGAGGAAGGAATACAAAACAATGGAAACTTGAAAGAAAACATAGTTTAGCAAAACAGAATGGGCTTGTTGGCCCTTTTAATGTAGCCAGTAATTTAGGATTAAGTGAACTGGACAAATTTCAGGTAAAATTGCTCACATGTTCATCCAAAGACTGATGGAGCTCTGGAGGCTTGTTGCTAGTTTCAGGGTTTCAAAAATGACTTCCCCCTCCAAAATGGAGTGACCCCTTATAAATCTTTTGTGACCTCATCACTAAGTCCCAACCAGAAACAGGCAGTATTGGATGCAGACCAATTCTTTTAAAAGTCATCAGCATCCTCAGGTAGAGACCATGGTCACAGATTGTTCACAGGAAAAGCTCAGGACAAAGGAAGAACGAGCTTCCCCCTCCCTACGGAAATTTCATAACCCAGTCACCCAGCTTGACCAATGGGATCCAGCAGCCAGCATTTGAAATAGACGGCAGTGGCAGACGAAAAGGGCCATTTCTTCATGCACCCACACCGCCAACACACCCTACTGCACCATGCTCCTACCCTTGCAGGTGGAAGGGCCTGGTCCAGCCAGCAGCAGCTTCCAGACAGGGCTGCTGCCGCCGCCGCCACTGGGGGACCTGCTCAGCTTCCCTGGCATCCTGCTCACTCCAGGCAGCAAGTAGGGTAGTGGCAGGGGGGAGCTGCAGCTGGGCAGGAGCTGAGGTTGGCAGCACCTGTCGGGGAGTCCCCACACCCCTCACCCCACAAACATCACACCACTTACACCCTGCCCACACAACCCCCTATACCTCCCAACATGCCCTACTGCCCCCACAACACAGCCACACCCCCGCACAAGCCCCCCCATACACACACCCCATGCAATATACAAGACTAAGAATTTATTTTTTTAGTTATTATGCAACCACCTCTATATACACACTACTCAAAACACAACTCATGACAAAAATATTTTTTGTAATAAAATTAAAATACACTAAAAGTCAAACACCTACTATAGTATACAATTTGAGGGGGTTTTTTTTAATGCTTTTAAGATGGCAAGTCCCCCCCAAAAGGACTATTTCTGGGGGGCCAAGGGGAGGGATTTCTAGTGGTAAAGGTCAGGGGGCGGGACTTCCAGTCCCAAGATAGAGACCCAGGGGCAGGGCAACTGTCTAAGGGCGAGGCTACCCATGTGGCCCTCAAAAGCTTGCAAAACCTCATTAAGCAGCCCGCCAGCCAAAATAAGTGCTTGCCACTGTGATGCTTGGCAAGTGTCCCTCCTTTTATCTCGTGGCAAGTTGCTCATAGGTCCATGCTCCAAAATCATTGATGGGATTGCCTATGCAACCTCTTTCAGCAAGTTTCCTTGCCTCACAGATACCAACAGCACTGCTAAGACATTTCCATTTTCAGTTCCAACTACCACTTCCTATAAGGAGAACACTTACCCAGTTCCCAGGATGAGCTTGTTGTACTGAGTCATAACAGCAAAATCCATCACCCACTTAGGTTTCTTGTGGCTGAGCTTTTCCTGTAAGGCGAGAGAGGTGGTTGTCATCTGTATGTTAGATGGAAAGGCAAGATGCCACAGCTGAGGCTGGATTCTGCTTTTGGTTACATGCTTGCATGGGCACCAAAATTAATGGGCTTGCAAGAATTAACACAGAGCATCAGGCTTCTCAGCCAGACCCCGCAAAGTGCTTGGTACTTCCCAGTAAATGTAATGTGAATTAAAGGGCACTCAGCACCAGCAAAACTACCAAGCCAACTATTTTAAAACATGGCTTTTACATTAATCCACTTTGTTCTGGTTAAGAATAAAAACAAAAGAGATGAGACAAGCATTTTTGCATGGGCAAGTGTAATTCCCATTAGGGTCAAGTGGTGTAACATTGGTTGGCATGAAGGGAAGACCTGGCACATCACGCATCTGCCACCCTAACAGTCTCTGAACCATGCTGTATTAATTTCTTTTAGTGTTGTTTCTCCTCCCCTTCCCACCAAAGCCAAACCTTCCAAATCTGTTTAATCAAAAGTAAAGAACACAACTCTTTCCACTTACTCAAGTTTTTTATGCTACAATGTCTTCTAACATGCAACAGATTCACTTATTATTATATTCAAATTAACTGTAGCACTATACCATCTATATAATAATGTTTCTGCTTGAAATCACTCTGGAGTAAGGAGCATGACAGAGCTGTGTTTTAAGTGCAGCTCCCTGTTTCTCCAGGCAATATAAGAAAATCAGTTGTGAATGTCACAATTCAGAATGACATACTAGGAAAAAATAAATCATTAGTAAAAATCAAGGAGTCCTGCATTGCTCCAAAACTCAAAAGATTTATAAGCAAATAAAACATACGTACAAAGACCATTTTGCTTCGTTTCTGCTGTAACTGTGGAGACCAGAAGGAAATGAGTCCATCTTCTCTAGCTATTACTAATGTGTTGTCGGGCAGAGAACTAATGCGCAGGATAGCCTCTCCATAAGAGAGTTCCTGCATCATGGCAGGGAGTGAGAAGGTCAGCTTTTTCAGCTGGGCAGAGGTCCCATCCTGTTCAGTGTATTCAAGCTGCATGTATGTGCAGAAGTCATCCTACTCCAGAAAAAATAATTGGTCAGTTATAACTGCAGCTATTAAACAGCCAACATGTTGCTGTTCCCCTAGGAGTTCAGCAATCATACCCCCTTATCAAAGATGCTAAAAAAAAAAAAAAAAAAAATCAATAGAATACTCCTTTCTGTACCGATAACTGAAACAATGAAATGCTCCCTCCCTAGGACTAGACCAGGGCCTGGGGGACTGCTGAACAAAGACAGAAGCCGGAGATTGATTTGATGGAAGTGGGGTGTCTACATCCATGTGAAAGCAGCAGCACAAAGACTAGAATAGCAGATGGTCTGCCCCTCCACACTGCAGAGCTTCTGCTGGTGCAGTTATGTTGGCAGAGCCAAGTAGCAGACACTCCACAGATGTCAGCAGGTGTTTGCAGGTATTTCCACACCACTTTCCCAAAACAATATTACCCTAACTGGCAAAAGCACCCCATGGATAGAGCTGCATCTATCTCAGGGGTTTGGCTGAAATGGCTGTCAGTGAGGGTTAGGTGATATCTTTATACCTCCTAACTGGGGAAGTCCCTGCCAGTACCATGGGGCTGGGGACAGTGGCAGCAGCAGCCAGAAGGAGCCACCTCAGCCCCACTGTGTGCCTAGGGGTGGCAGGACAAACCATGGCTGGGCAGTACAGAGCAGATGTGAGGCAAGCTGGGGCTGTGCACTGTTGGTGGTGGTGGGTGCTGACTGGTTGAGGGGGGGCATGTGCAGGGGGCTTGCATGTACACCTCACCATACCTTCAAACCCTCCCCAACAAACCCCACCCTCTGTATCCACCCACACCCTCCCTCACCCCCCACCTCCCAAACCCTCCATATACACCCACGTGCCTCTGGGGGTGGAGCCCTGCTCACTGCTACATGCACACAGCCCACCATGTACGCACCCACCCACACACCCTCTCCCTCCACACATCCCACAACCCACATCCATATATACCTCCACACCCTACATACAAGCATATTCACACACATACACACACACACACACACACACACACACACACAGCTCCATACCCACCCCCCATATGCCCCTACACCCCTGCAATATATAGTAAGACTTCATTCTGAGCTGTTATGTAATCACCTCTATATACACAATGCAAACACACACAAACTGGGACAAAATATATATCTTTAAATAATATTAAAATATGTTATTGTGGATGCTTGATTTTTAGTATACAGATTTTTTTTCTGGTTCCAAAATGGCTGAGTAAGGAGTACTTCTGGGGACAAGGGAAAGGACTTGCAGTGGCAAAGGTCAGGGGTTGGGGTGGGACCACCCTTGCAGCCTTTGACAGCTCCCCAAAACTCATTAAGTGGCCCTCCAGCCAAAATAATTGCTTGCTTCTGCTATATAAGCAAGCCAAGCCATATATATTTTTGCCAATATAACAGCACTGGAAGTAAGGACTTTTACTGGTGTGGCTGTACGAGTTGGGGACAGTCTCCATAGTTCTGTTCGGCACAGTCAGTGGCAACTGCACTTGCCAGTGCACCCCCTGACTGGCCATGCTCACTGCTTAGGCAATGGGCAGGGGGGACAGGCAGGAGTGCTGGTACCCCCCCTGCAAGCGCCAACCAGGGAGTGGAGCACCATGGCACTCCTGGAAGCGGCTGCAGCAATCGGCTGTTTCAGGATCGGCTGCTGGGGATTTCCCTCCACCCCCCCGATTGGCAGGATCAGCTGCAAGGGAACTCCCCTGCAGTTGCTCACAGAGGCAGAGAGAAATATAGACAACTTTTTGCAAGATCATGCCAAGCGAGAGATTTTTTGGTAAAGTGCTGGCTGGAAAAAGGCTTGGGACTGAACAAAGAAAGCGTTTCATGTTTGCTTCCTACTGTGTTCTACGAGAGCTTTATATGCAGCTATACAGACCATTGAGGGCCCCAGTTCAGAAAACATCTGGGCATATGCTTAAATTTGTTACTGAACCATGGCCTCTGTTCACAACCTGGTGCTTACTATTGCTGTAAGACATAAACAAATCAATTAGCAGCCTTCTCTGTTCATCTGTCTAGACTTTTTCTGTATTTCTGGTTTATGATCATGGGACATGAATGAAAGGTTTGGGGAATTTATTTTTTGAGCATTAAATCACATGACTGGTACTGTACAGAAAAGAGAATTAAAGACAATAAGTAGAAATTTGTATTCTAGCAAACTTATTCACTTTTCCCTCTCTCAATGTTGGCCAACTTGGACAAAATGAAAGTCTAATCCCACCTGAGCTACATTTCTGGAAGCTGCAGATCTGCTATTTGCATGTTCATTCCTTACTGCTTTAAAGAACAACAACAAAAAGAAAGCCACATCAAAACCTCCACTTACCCACCGAATTGTTCCAGTTGCACCATAGTCAATTTTCATGAAAAATTCCTCAATTTGTTCATCACTCTGTACGGAGGAAAAATTACATGATGAAAAAGCCTTTTAATATTGTAATACAGGTTTTCCTGTTATTTAACTTCCAAATCATTGTTGTTTGCTTACTGAATTATATGGTGCCATACTCTTCTTCACTATCTGCTTGAATTTCTCTACATCCAGTGATTTCCATCCATTCTCTTCTAACTCCTGAAAGCAGAAGCAAGAACATAAAAGAAAGTTAGTTAATAAAAAAGCTTACCTTTGACTTGCTGATGGTAAAAGATCCTTAATGTGAGAGCATGTTAATAAGAAGTTAGCCTGAAAGACTACTTCCTCTTAAATCATGGTCATAATCTCACGCTATGTAACAATGTAGAATATTCATTCTTATAGTAGAGGAGCCTACAAAACATAATCACAGGTTCCAGCTTGCATTACTGTAAATAGGTAGTTAGATAATGGACAATACAGCCTGCTTCAGTAGATTAAAACATTTGGCTGAAACTGTTCATGTTTTTTCTCAGTTCAGACTTTTAAAAAATAATTTCAAACAGATCTGTTGAGCTACATTTTAGTTACTTGACTGTGTTAATAATACTTTCTCTCAGCCATTCAAAGTCAACAAAACAAAAACCCAACAAAAAAGAAAACTGCCACTATGTTAATTTTAAACTTCCTAAAAAAAAAAAAAATGTTAAATCGGGAAATGAATGGTTTGCTTATAGTCTGGGAGCATTAGCAGAGACAGAACAAAGTTACAAGCATCGAGGAGATAGTTTTGGTGTCTGCCCTGGACATTACTAAAGTATCTGGGCATCTGGCTTAATGTACCTGCTGAGGTCAAGAAAAACTCAGGTGGACTTTCAGCCTTGGCCAGCAGCTCACCGGGCTAAGACCCAGCACTCTCTGTAGACAAAGACATGCAAGGGAATGTTATCGCTAGCTTCACATCTAGATTTCTTTGAGCCCCTGGCCCAAATGAGCAGGTCCTCATTTATAGCTGGGTAAACTGCATATGGCCTTTGACATGTGCCAGGATTGAGGCCTGAACTTTAGACCTGGAACCACACTAAGATGCCGTCACTGCTCTGTCACTAAAGCCCAATGCCCTGGTGAGATAGGGAAATAGTACTGCCTCCATTTTACAGACAGGCACCGAGGCAGAGACCAAGAGGCTTGCTCAGGCTTACATAGGAAGCTTGTTGTGAAGTTCAGAGTCAAACACAGACTTCCCATGTTCCAGGATGGCATCCTAACCATTCTCTGTCTCATGTACACATCCCCTTCTAGTTACAGTTACTGAGAACACAACCCTGGGGCTAATGGGACTACACTGAGTGAGATCTGCATCAGGGAAATATTTGGATATCTGATTAGAAATGATTTGTCCTCTTCAGAGGGGGAGAAAAATAAAACACAAAACACCATACTCCCTCCACTGCATATTTCCCCACTCCTCTCCTTGTTTCTCTTCCCCAGATACTTTTTCCGCCTCCTGGTGGCTCATGGTTCTTCTCCTTAGTTATTGATCCTAGTGCAGGGGTAGGCAACATTTTTTGGCCGGAGTGTCAAAAAACACCACACAATGCCTACCTTGGAAGGTGCTGGAGTGCTGGCATGCCAGAAGAACAAAATGAGAGCAGAGGGTACATGCCAGGATGCCCTGCTTGTGCCCCTTGCCCCCCACCCAAAGCCCCTGCCCTCCAGCCCCGCAGCCCTGCTGCCCCATGCCCCCAGAGCTGGGGTTGGCTGCAGCCAGGAGGCTGCAAATAGCTGTCAGGGTCCAGAGCCCTGGCATCAGCTCTGTACTGGCGCATGCACCCACGCCTCGGGGCAGACAGCAGGGCACCATGAGGAAGTGCTTCAAAGACAGGCTACAGATTGAGAACCATTCACATCCATGTATCCCTTTACTTAAGTCCTGTCCACATTGAGGAAATACAGAACATCATAACTCCACCAGCATAGTTAAAAGGGTTTACAAGAGTGCAGTTGTTTGCCATTGCAGTTTTGCACTGATTTAACCATATTAAGATGCAAGTCTTTAGGGGATCTGTTCTGCGTGTTGTTTTTTCAAATCAGTGGGCATTCACTGCATTCCTGTAAGTTAAAGTAATTGGATGGTTGAGCCATTAATGTAGGGTCATTATTGTTGATTGGCCTTGTGATGTCACCACAGGAATAAAGGAATGATCCACTTGTTAGGATTTTAATAAAAGTCTTCCTTATAGATTTCCCAAAATGTGTGCGAGAGCAACAGCATACAAATGAGTTGGGGAGCAAGTCTTCATGCAAACACAAAGAAGATTTAAATCTGCTGGCCTGTGCATTAAGAAAAAACACATATACTAGAGAGAGAAAGAGTAGTTTAGCATGTTTAATTATAAAAATCCTGAGTTCCAACCAAAAGGTTCTTATTTCAAACAAAACCAGAAGAGACAGCAATTCTGAGAAATAAACATTAAGGTGATTGAAAACTACATGTGGAAACAATTGTCAAATGTAATTTACTTATTATAGACATTAACAACAATTTATTTATTAAAAACATAAAACATTTATTTTAAAAATTAGTATATTGCAGTGGTGTTAAAAACATGCTCATCATTGTACCGATGAAGACATAATCTTTTGGGGCCAAGACTATTTCAAATCAACTCTGTTTTGAACAATGATCATCATATACTGGACGGTTTTTTTTGTGAGCAATGCTGCATATCAGTATAACAATGTCACTGGTGCAGTCATACCTGAAAGGCTGTATTTAATTTCTTGAGTTGTTCAAGGGTCAGTTGCTGTTCAATCTTGCAAAAGAGAAAAAAAAG
This sequence comes from Crocodylus porosus, assembly GCF_001723895.1. NCBI lineage: Eukaryota > Metazoa > Chordata > Crocodylia > Crocodylidae > Crocodylus > Crocodylus porosus. The sequence continues at coordinate 163,694,572 of NW_017728906.1, forward strand.
AAAGCAGGAGTTAATACACACCCAGTGTACTGGTGCCAACACATGCAGTAAAGATTTGTAGTGAATTATTCAGAAGCCCTGTGAGTACAACAGTCTGAAAGAGAGTAAAGAATAAAAGAAAACCAAAAAAAAAGAAAAGAAAAGCACCTGCATTAATTAGCAAGTTAAAACCTTTCCCCCAGGCCTATTCTGATACCAGGTCAGCTTAAACTGCATCTCATCACGGCAGACCATAGCCTACCCCTGAAAGCTCAACTTCCATGAAGTGTATTCAATTTCCACTGAAGCCAAATACATGGCATGTATTCTATGATTCTATGGCAGAAGCAGCTTTCACACTCAAATGAGCCAGGTTTTATATACAACTTCATAACAAAGTAAAAAGACCATCCATCTATCTTTCTCCTGCCAGTATAAGTGCTTCAGGTGCTCTCATGTATTCAGTAGAATGAAACAATACAATAGTTTCAAACCTTCACTGAGCTACATTCATTAATAATTTACTGAATAAATAACAAGTCATTTGTAAATTACAAACTATGAGACGAGGGGATTCTTGACTTCACTGAAATGTCATACAGTGGGTCAGGCTGAATTTTTCTCTGCTAACCTTGTTCATGCGTTATGGCAGCTCACAAGGGTCAGCCAAGACCGGTGTCTCTGTGACTTTGCATCACCCAGCACAGTGGGTAGCAGACAGGCCCTGAGACAGTGTAAATAGTTAAGACAGCAATATGGCAAGGGAAGGGTACCATACACTAAACAGGCAAAGGAAACTATTTGCTTTTCAGCCAGTAGCAAGTTTGTTCCATGATTTTTTGTGGGAGGGGGTGGAGATGGGAGTTAGGAAAGGATGCAAAGGGAGGAAAAGGGAAAGGAGCAGGAACCTTAACCTGAAATTGGGTGTGATGGCGGGGTGGGGGAGTGTTAAAGAGTTAAAAGAGGGTCATGTGTAGAGAGAAGCTCAAGGGGCGGATACATAACATTTACTGTGTAGTACTGTAAATCAATGTTAGCAGATGGTAAAAAGTGGAGCGGACGTAGAACATGACTTAAAAAAAAAAAAAAATCAATTTAAGACAGAGTAAAGTTACTCCTTGGAAAAAAAACAACATAGTAACTTCCCATACAGTAGTTAACTATGTAGAACATGTAGCATGTCCATTACTCTAGTTTAGCAAGGAATTCTTCAGTAAACTAAATCACAAAAACAAAAAAGGGGAAATTTGGATCAACAACTACTGAGGAATATAAAATCATTGCTCGAGCATGAAGTCAGGAAGGCCAAAGTGCAACTGGAGTTGCAGCTAGCAAGGCATGTGAAGGGTAACAAGAAAGGTTTCTATAAGTACATCAGCAACAAGAGGAAGATCAGGGACAGTGTGTGTCCCTTACTGAATGGGGAAGGCAACATAGTGACAAGAGGATGCAGAAAAGGCTGAAGTGCTCAATGCCTTTTTCACGTTGGGCTTCACAGGCAAGGTCAGCTCCTGGACTACTGCACCTGGCAGCATAGTTTGGGGAGGAGGTGAGCAGACAACCGGGGCAAAAGAACAGGTTTGGGGACTATTTAGAAAAGCTGGACATGTACAAGTCCATGGGGCTAGATGGGATACACTCAGGGTTGCCAAGGGAGCTGGCTGATGTGATTGCAGAGCTGGTGGCCATTATCTTTGAAAACTCATGGCAATAGGGAGAGGTCCTGGATGACTGAAAAAGGTTAAATATAGCGCCCATGTTTAAGAAAGGGAACAAAATGGGTCCAGGGAATTACAGACCAGTCAGCCTCACCTCAGTCCTTGGGGAGAAAAAAAAACAAATCATAGAGCAGGTCTTCCAAGAACCTAATTCTTCTCCTCCAAGTGCTTAGAAGATGATTAGGAACAGACAGCATGGATTCACCAGGGGCAAATCATGCCTGACCAACCTGATTGCCTTCTATGATGAGGTGCCTGGCTCTGTGGATGTGGGGAGACGCGTGGATGTAGTGCATCTCGATTTTAGCTAGGTTTTTTATATAGTCTCCAAAAACATTCTTGCAGGAAAGCTAAGGAAGTACAGACTGGATGAAGTAAGGCAGACAGAAAACTGGCTGGAGCAGCTGGCTCAGACTATAGTAATCAATGGCTCAATGACTAGTTGACAACTGGTATCAAGTGGGCTGCCTTGGGAGGTCAGTCTTGGAACTGGGTTTGTTCAATATCTTCATCAGTGACCTGGAAGATGGCATGCAGTGCACCCTCAGCAAATCTGCAGATGACACCAAGCTGGAGGTGTAGTAGATATACAGGAGGTTAGGGTTAAGATTCCAATTGACCTAGGCAAATTGGAGGATTGGGCCAAAAGGAATCTCATGAGGTTCAATAAGGACAAGTGCAAAGTCCTGCACTTAGGACAGACAATCAATTGAAGCAGTACAGGCTGGGGGCTGACTGGCTGGGCAGCAGCTCTGTAGAAAAGGACCTGGAGGGTTACAGTGGACAAGAAGATGAATATGAGCCAGCAGTGTGCCCTTGTTGCCAAGAAGGCTAATGACATACTGGGCTGCATTGGTAGGAGTGTTGCCAGCAGGTCAAGAGAAGTGATTATTCTTTATTCAGCACTGGTGAGTACTCCAGAGGTGGCTTGTGCTTAGTTTTGGGCCCCACACTACAGAAAGAATATGGACAAATTGGGGAGGGTCCAGCAGAGGGCAACAAAATGGTGAGGGAGCTGGGGGACATGACTTATGAGGAAAGACCAAGGGAACTTGGCTTATTTAGTCTAGAGAAGAGGACACAGAGGGAATTTAATAGCAGCCTCAACTACCTGAAGGAGGGGGGGTTGAAGAAGAGGATGGAGCTACTGTTCTCAGTGGTGGCAGATGACAAAACAAGGAGCAACAACCTCAAGTTGCAGCAAGGGAAGTTGAGGCTAGATATTAAGAAGAATTTTCTCACTACGAGGGTAGTAAAACACTTGGAGCAGGTTACCCAGAGTTGTGGACTCTCCATCCTTAGAGCTTTATAAAGCTGGTTAGACAAAGCCTTGGCTGGGATGATCTAGTTGGGGCTGGTCCTGCTTTGAGCAGGGGTTGGACTAGATGACTTCCTGAGGTCCCTTCTAACCCTAATTTTCTATGATTCTAGCCCAGTGCACAGATGCTCAACCAGGATGCACAGCCCCTGCTCCAGTGCAAGGAGGTAAGCACACCGCTTGCTCTTCCCCCTGCTTGCCCCAAAGTTCTGCAGACAAGGGGCACCTGTGGCTGCCCTCTTACTCTGCAGCAGCCATTCTGAGCTGCCTGCTCTGGCTCTTTCCCCCACTGCTCCCAGGGCTGGTGGAAGGGGTCGCAGAGAGTGGATGGCTCTAGACCTGTCCCAGTCCTGAGAGGAGCAGTCACAGCAGCAGAAGCTGTGCTTCTCCCCTTAGGTACAGGCTAGGGGTAGAGTGGGGAAGGTGTTTCCCCCACCAGAACCTGTGTGTGTTCTGTTGCTCACCCCTCCTACCCTCTCAGCACCCCCACATGACATGTGTGTATAGCCCAGCACCTGGTCCCTGCTGGCTGTGTGTCCCCAGGCTCTATCTGTTTTGATCCCAGGGCTGAAGTTTGTGGGGGATCCTAAGGGCAGAAGTTGGGCCTTCAGATCTCAGTCCCAAGAATGATCTGGCCCCATGTGCCACACTAGGAAAAAACATGTGGGGCAGGAAAAGCCAGGAAAGTAGCTGGAAGGCTCAACTGCCATGCTGTGTCATGCCGTGCTATACTGAAATTAATTAACACCACATTTATTAATAATATAATGCTAATATTATAATATTCATATTAAATTTGCATTAGTTTTTGCAATATGGTGCTGCTAAGTTCTGGACATTTGCAGAGGGGTGCCTTGAACCTAAAGAGGTGAGAGCCACTGCTCTAGTCCAGAGGCTGGCAACCTTTAACAAACTGTGGGCTGGAACAGCCTCGATCTGGTCCAACACAGCCCAGGTGGCTTTGGCAGCACAGTGATATGGTGGAGTGGCGCTTTCCCTGCATCCTAGTTTCCAGTTCCCTGGCTGCAGTGCAAGTACAGCTTTCTTTTGGAGGGGAGTTGTCTGAGGCCAGCTTAGACTGCCCTGAGCCAGGGTAGGTGGGAGGGCAGGGAAAGGGAGGGTTGGAAGGCAGCTTCCAGGTTTCAGTCCCTGATGCAACTGTCTTCTGGCTGGGAGCCATGCCTGTGTTGCCGCTGTTTCTCCCAGCACGCCCCTCTTCACCTATGGTATGAATGCAGCTTCTGGCTGAAAGATTGTTGAAAGTTTCTTCTATACTGCTCCCATTTCTCCTCACCTCCTCCACCCCTTCCCCTACTGCCCCAAGCCTAGCCCTAGCACAGCTCCAATCTGGCTGAAAGCTGAACTCACCACAGCTTCAAAGACTGGGGAGAGAGGAGCAAGGAAGAATGGCAGCAGCCCAAGCACAGCTTCTAGCTGCCCAGCCCTGGCACAGCTCCTCTTGACCCAGCCCCAGTGCAGGCATAGACACAGGCAATAGCCCTACAGCTCTGCAGGCAAGATCTGGCCCATGCCTGCTATGTTGCAGACCGCTACTGTAGGCAGTTCCATCCCCTGGTAGTCGTTTTCTCAGCGCCAGATTTAGGCATAAGTTTAGAAAGCTGCAGCTGAGGGCCTCGCATTATGAGGGGCCTTAAAAGGGTCAGATGCCGGACATGAAGTGACCATGAAGCAGCAAACCGCAGTCCCGCAGAGCCAGGCGGAGAGGCCACAACTTCTCCCACTGGTCCCACAGCAGCAGCAGTTGAGGTTTGGGTGCACCATCCTGCCCGGTAGGTGAAAGTATCTTTACCTGTGTTCTGGCTAGAAGTTCTGGCCACGGGGCTCTCTACGGTGGTCCACAGTTTGCCAGGCCATGGCCGCTTCTGGTCTCCAATTTGCCAGGCTGTGGCACAGAAAGATTGGAAACCCCTATCTTAGGGCCCAACCCTGCCATAATCTGGCCTTGCATTTTCTCAATGCAAACTAGCTGCCCACAGCACCTACCAGACAGGCTCTGCAATGACACCTATGAAGGCAGCAAATTGGGAAAACTAGGCATGTGTCTGCTCCTTGCTACTAAGTTTAATACAGAATAAACACAGGGCCTAATATCTCCTCAGGGAGGGGGACATGCAGAAAGATTTCTAAGGTGAAACGCTGTAAGACAGAAGACAGGAGAACATTGATGCAAACAGCAAAATTTTCACAGCACAAAGAAAGAGGTAGTTAGCTGTGTTAGTCTGAAGTCAGGCAGAAGGCAAAACAGAGATGCACTTTATGGACTAATTCAATCAGAGATGCTTACGGTTTTCTAAGCCAGAGCTTGCTTCAAGTGCTGATGAAGTGAACTTAGGCTCACAAAACCTTTTCTCTCTCTGATTTAGTTGGTCTACAAAGATGCATTTCTACCCTGCCTTCAACATAAAAAAGTCCAGAGAACTGCCTACAGTTTTGACAGAATATCCACACATTCCTACTTTTGCTACTCCCAGCTGCAGTCTCCATCTTGTGGCTCTGCAGGGTTTTGGGATTTTTTGCTTGTTTGTTTTTGGAGAGGGGCAGGGAGGTTGACTCCAGCACAGGGGTGGGCAAAATGTGGCCTGGCAGGCCATTCTATCCAGCCCGCAGGGCCCCAAAAAAGTTTAGAAAATTAATATTTATTTGCCCCTAGCTGCCTGTCATGCAGCCCTTGATGGCTTGCCAAAACTCAGTAAGCGGGCCTCCGCCCAAAATAATTGCTTGCCCCTTGCTCTAAGACCACAGGGGAAGGTGGGCAAGGGAAGGATCCACTTAGTTCCCCACTTTGAAGGTTTAGGCGTCTCCTGTACCAATTTCTATGGCCAAGTAAAAGCTCACCACCACTAACCTGACACACAGAGAACACCACCAATGAGACACAGGCACTGTACTTTCACCTCTGTCCAAGTACATAAAGCTACAACATTTATCCCTACAGCTATGCTAGTACTTCACCTTGATATTGAAACTTTCACCTTCCAAGCACCACATCAGACAGTAAGGCATGAATTTTGCTCTTGAATACAGACACACCTGCCCTCCCTTTCATACGCACAAGTTCCCCCGGTTCCCTTGGAAGTAATGCTTAATAAGCACCCCAGAGGGTGGCCGATTAGAAGAAGCACAGTACTTTTGTTTCAGAGCGTTCATGCTAGTGGGAACGTCTTGTTTACACTGGGCATGCTCAAAGCCTTAATACAAACATAAGTGTTAGTATTCACCTGACAACAGCGTATGTTGCTACATATACACTCCCCATACTCATATTACCTACCCTTGTCACAAGAGGCTTTTAGCCTCAAACTGGCACCTGAACTTTCTCTGGCTAATAGATCTGTGTAATTACCACTTGATATTTAACTTGCATATCACATTTACAACCAGAGGCATTTTAATACTTCCTACCCTCCTGCTTTATCTTCATTTCAGCCAAATCCTGGACTCTTTACTCAACCCAAATTCTTACAATGGACAGTCCACCCAGATTGCCACATTCTTCTTACCCCATTTCATGGGAGGATGGCATTCTCCCAACCCTCTGTGCTCAACCAGAGGAATCATTCTTCTGATGGTGCTCTTGTATAACCTGCAGCCCCTAGGGCCCAAGCATACACATTGGAAATTAGCCGTCTGAACAGCAATCCTCACTTTGGGCAACTCACGCCTCTCAGGTTTAAGGGTCTGGCTCTCCCCTTGTCTGCCCTTCGTTTGGGTTCTGGGTCAGGTCTGCCTGACCCAGAGATAACAAGTGGGGCCTCCATGACTCAGATACTTGAAAGAGAACAATCCATCGGAGAATGCATACATTCTTCCCACCACACAGATGTACCACAGAACTCAGCACATCAAAAGGAAAGCATTTTCCTAAACATTTCTCTATATTAGGCATGTCTACACATTGCCCCACAGTGATGTTGTTACTGTGCTGTGCTTTAGGACTTCCACAAGGAAGTAACATCCCATACTGTGCCGTATGTGGGGCACACAGTTATTTTTAGCAGTTACTTCACCATAGCAGTACACTGTAACTGAGGAATATACCACTATGGCAAAGTAGCTGCTGGTTACATGTAGACACCTGTGGATGCTACGTTGCTGGAGTGTGTCACTATGGTGATGTAGCCTCAGTGTAGACATGCCCATTGTATAGTAAGGTCTTGAGGGAGTTAAGCTAGCACTGACGAGGAGGGTGCTAGCTGTTCAGCTCCTCAGCTTTGGCAAACCTAGTTTGCAACAGAGACACACAGGAGTGGGCCTGGGACAATGCTTACAGTACCTTCCCTTTCCACAGGCTCCTGGCAGGGTCAAAGTGATGCTGAACACTTTCACTCTCTGAAATGTTCTCCATGAGTCCAATTGAGTGACTTCTCTGCTGCCCTTTCAGCAGCTCCTTCGCCAGCCATTCTGGGAGCTGAGAGCTTTCTTCCGAGAAGCTGCCCAAGGAAACTGGAGATGTGCCTTGCAACGTGCAGCCTCCTACAGAAGTTTGAGCACGTTGAAATGAAGGCTCTGTCACAGTTTTTGACTCTCTTAGCTCATCAAGGATACTGTTGGGACACAAAACAGTGAGCCACAATTGGGGAAGACCAGATTACTCCAAACACTCAAAATCAAAATGGTGGTTTTCATCTGTTGATCTCAAGCCATTTCAGACAGTGAGAGGAAAATGGCAAAAAAAGACTTTTATACATGAAACTGGTGATAGGGAAAGACAGGCTGCCCAGTTTCTAGACCAGGGGTGGGCCAAATACAGCCCGTGGGCTGGATCCGGTCTACCAAGCCATTCTATCCAGCCCATGGGGCACTTAATAAGTTTAGAAAATTAATACTTATCTGCTCCTGACTGCCTGTCAGAGATGACAGGAGACAGTAGCAGTAGGACCCAGGGGAAGCCAGCAGCACTCAGGAGAAAGCCCAGCCCTGCCCCCACCCTCCCCCAACCCAGAAGCCTCTGCCTGCAGCTACTTTCCCCGCATGCAGTTGCTCCAGCACCATGTGGCCCCAGGCTGCATCACTAGACCACAGGGCCAGGAGCTGGAGGGTGTGTGTGTGTATGCGTCTGTCTGTGCAATGAGGGGGTGGGGAAGAGAGAGAGTGTCTAGTGAGGAAAGCACACATTGTGTGCATGTTCGAAGACTGAATCCCACATGCACACCTCACCATACACATGCACCCACACCCCGCTTATACCCCCATACCCCCTCACACACCTCCAACCACCCTTCCCCACATGCTCCCTCACCCCACACACCTATCCACCATATAAATCAGGACAAAAATATTTTTGAAATGAAATGAATGAATATCATAGAAGTTTGATTTTTAGAATATAAATTTAGTATTTTTCTGGTTCTTAGATGGCAAAACCCCTTGCTGAAAGGAGTACTGCTGGGGCAAGGGGAGGGGCATCTGGTGACAAAGGTCAGGGGGTGGGGCTTCTGCTCCCAAGGGGTTAGGGGGTGGGACTTCTGGTCCCAAGATGGCAACCAGGGCTATACACAAGGCCCTCCACAGCTTGCCAAAACCCAGTAAGTGGCTCTCCACCCAAAATAATTGCCCACCCCTGTCCTAGGCTAATGTCCTACCTTCTGCCCTCCTTGGCTCTGGCATACCCCTACTTCTTACTTTTGTCATATGGAAAAGTCACTAAATGGAAGGAGGTGGGAGATGGAACACACCATCCCTTTGAGGAGGGCCTGGTGTGACAGGACACTTCAGGTAGTAAATTTTCCTCAGCAAGGTCTAACTCTATTATTTCAATGTTATATAAAACCCGTGTGCTCAGGGTCCAGTCCTGCAGTCCCTCCTCCAGCCAGCTCCTACTGCCTGCTTAATACATTGCAAACAAATTTATACTTCCTCTCATGGCTAGGAGGAACTTCCTATAAACATCAGCAAAGCTACCCCATCTTCCTTCCCAAATCCCTCCTTTAAAGTCCCCTCAGCCATGATGCCACTGAAAACGTGACAAGAGTTAGGTGGCAGGTGTTTCAAGACCACTGCCTGTTATAATGGCTAATTGCCTCATTGTTGCCTTGTATTTCCTACCTTTGCCTTATTCTTAAGTGTTGAAGCTTTTGAATTAAAAATCATCTCTGTTTTTTGCCTGCAAAAAAAATGGGGAGTAACTACTGGCAATAAGTAAGGGCACTATTACGAAAGGGTAAAACACCCAGTGTTTTTTAAATGAAACTGAAGTTGGTTCCGTATTCCTGGTTTCTAGTTTCTTATTCAGTGACTAAACAGACAGCACAGATGTTAAAGTTGTGGCAACAAGCTTCCTGCAACAAAGAAGCTTCTTTTTGAAACAGCATTTTTTTGTCCTAGATCCACCATTTTGTATCTGATCAGCCATTTTCTCAGAAAAACGAACAGTGTGAACGTGGAGCTGTCCACTTTTTGTCCCATTAAACTAGCGTATAAAGCCTCATAAGTGTAATGTCTATCATAGCCCTGAGACATCTCTGGACAAAACTTCATAATATATAGTTTCCTCTTTCTATTTTTTATTAGTTCTTGGTAATAATAATACCATGCATGTAGAAATGAACAAAAACAAAATTAAAAGCGATTTACTAGAGATCCAAAAGGATGGCTATTACACAAATTAAATGGATAGTTAGAGATTAAAAAGTAAATAAAGCCCTGGTTTATCTTTAGTCAGGAGAAGTGATTATAACGGTCTTAGAAATAAGAGCATTGGTTAGCATACTGCCTTTTGCATATTGCAGAACAAACAATTCTAAAAGAAAGTATATAGAAAATAGTCATGTTTACTTACCATGTACAAGTGTATAAGAACTATTTTAATAGCTTATTGTTGTGCATTTTATAAGCATTACAGTAAGATACAAACTGCTTAAAGGGTTACCACCCTATTCCCAAAAACTACAATTAGTTGACCCTACAGGTTACTTGCATGACTGAGAGACTCCAACAACAGCAGTGAGACTTGAAGAGTTTTAAAATTCCTTGGGAAAAAAAAAAAATTTATATCATCTTTTGAATTCAGCTGTGGAAATATTAGCACTCATTTTCAACAAGCTTATAGAAATATACCAAAGGGTTCCCAGTGCTGTGTGCTATGCCAGCAGTTCTATATCTGTAACATGTAATACTTCTGCTCGAGTAATTTCTACTTTTTAACGCATACAAATTTTGATGATCTTTCTTGAATTAACTGGTATTTTATGTACCATTTTATGTATTAAAAGGTGGCATTTGAGTAACATGGGAAATACTTCCTGGGAAGGCAATGAAGGATTTTCTGTACAAATTTTCTCCTGACCTAGAACCATTTTTTACTCTGATATTGGAATATAGTGTACAGTGTCTCCATTTTAAATGAATGTAAGACTGGCAGTCTCACAAGTGACATAACCAAAGATTATTTCCCAACTCCCATTGATTCTTCTCCTATTTATGTCAAAGGATTATATTTGCCCTTTTGCCACAACTTCATTCTGGGAGCACACATTGGGCTGCTGATCCACTATGTGCCATACATACTTTTCAAATTGCCTTCCAAGACAGACAAGGTTCTTTGGGTAAATCCAATATCGTTTATTAAACCAACTCAAATAATTGAAAAAAAGTTCTTCTTTGCAAGCTTTTGGGTACAAATACCCTTTGTCAGGCTGAGGAAACACCTGCAGATTGTCCGTGATCTTTCTGGATAGACTGGTAAAGCAACCAGAGGCCAGTGTGTATGCAAGAAAGCCAGTCTGTTAAAATGTAAATTGAAGTGGTCAGTAGGTGACAGACAGGTGGTGGGGCAGGGAGAAGTGGAATGAATGTAGCTGTAGTCAATAGAGCGGGGAAGGGGGGAGTGAGAATAGCTGGTAAGAAGTGAAGGATTTACCTGGGGAGTCAGATGTTAGACAGGTTATAATGTGGCATAAATCTAATGTCTACATTTAGTCCATGATTTTTTGTATTCAGTAGGTTGATGAAGAGAAGTTCATAGGCTGATCTGTGAAAAGTGTGTTGTAAATCCCTAATCTTTCAGTTCTAATCCCTTTGAGGATTAGAACTGAAAGATTACAGAGAGTGGTTCTCTTGTGAAAAATGTACCTCCACAGGTAATTGGATTTTCTTGTCTTTGATATTTTTTTGGTGTGCATTCATTCTGATACGCAGTTGTTGTTCAGTTTCTCCTACATATTTTCCATCAGGGCATTTAGTGCACTGGATGAGATGTATTACATTTCTGGAGGTGCAGGTGTAAGATCCAGGAATGGTGATGGTTCTGTTGTGGGGTGTAGTTATGATGGGATGTGGTGGAGATGTGTGAATCCAAAAAAGATGACAAAGCCGGTAGGGAAATACAGATCGCCCAAGTGAGGGACTAACAATGGAGGGATGGGGGTGAGGAGGGGAATGCAACTAGGTTACAGGAAATACAGTATTAGCCAACTAAGCCCAGGGGATGATGGGTGATGGAGATGTGTTGGCAGGTTTTACATTTCTTGACAAGGCATCCAAGATATACTCTATCCTTCCGTAAGTATAGCCCTCACTCCTCCTTTCTAGAAGTAGACTTTCATTTTTGCCATATTCAGTTTTGCATATTATAGCACCTTTTTTCTGACCAAACCCAGGCTATTTACCAATCCAGATCACCCTGTACAATTGCCTTGCCCTCATTTATAAAGACTGGCACAGTGTTAAATATTTCCTCAAAGTTGTATCAGCCGTATATTTACTTCTGGATTGCTACATACATGCCAAATAGTGCCAAGATTATTTCTAACCCCTCCCCTCCCCTCCATTGGAACTCCCCTCCCCACCCCACCCCCATTTAGTGACTAGTTCTTATTGACAGCTGCATTTGGAGATGTCAGTCTTACACTACCTAATCCTTTGAATGTACGCACTATTGATATCGTATATTGCAATTAAAAACTAGCAATATGAGGAGGCACAAAAATCAAACTCATTGTAATAATCTAACACGTATGCAATTGCTTCCATCAATTAACTCACAACTTCATTACAGAATGAAATCAGGTTTGACAACACCTACTGTTTATTAAACCCTTAACTACCTGCATCAATCTGACATACTTCATACCCTCTAATGTATATTTCCTGTTTTTACTGTTATCTAATATATATAATATTATTATTATTTGGTGATCTCTGCCCTTTTGGTGCATCCTCAGACTTCACATGCTACATCTGTTCAGAGAGTTGAAGGACCCTACCACTCAGCCTTCATCAAGACAAACTGATGCATCTCACTTGGCCTGTTCAGAAAAACTCACAGCCATGGACACAACCAACAAATATGTTGTTATCTTCTGAAACATGCAGTTTTGGCTTCCAAGACTCCCTTGCTTGCCCATACTAGTGTACTGCTAAAGGTTGCATGTTTTGGGAGGAAGAAGACTTGGAATATGGAACATTTCTTTCCACTAAGGAAAAAAGCAAAAAAGCTTTGGGGCAGGAATAGCTATGTCCCAGCTACTTCAGAAAAGTCCAGTGATCACAGGGACATGAGATTAGAGGCATGGGTAACTGGTGCCTCCCGAGTCGTGGGGGGAACTTGCCCGCAAGTCAGTCAGCCGTGGTCAGTCAGCAACCAGTCCTGCCAACCCGCAAGTGGCAGCGGTATGCCACTGCCATTTCCAGGCATGCTGCTGGCACTTCCAGGTGAGCGTGATTGGTTACAAGGGAGACCACTTCTCCTGGTGCCCCCACTCCCCAGCCGGTGCTCTCATGGGGGTACCAGCGCTCTCGCCAGCCCACCCTGCCCAGGAATGATGGCTGTGATTAGAGGCAACTTAGAGACACACTCTGTCACATATAGCCAGTCACATTTCTGTTCTTTATTCAAGTGCTGTACATAAGAGAAAAATGAGATAGGATATAATACAGCAACATATCAAGTAGAAGGAAAACTTTGAACCAGGGCAGAGTCCATCTCAGCCAATTCAAGCCTATTTGTTATGCACAGAGAAATGTGGACCTAGGACCAGCAAAAGAAGTATAAGCCTCCATTAATCCTGGGGGCTAGTAAAGGCATAACAATTGATTGCTTGGGCCAACTAAAGACAAAACAGGGGCTGGTATACAGGTCACAGGTTACTAAAGAGTGCTCCAATCCCAGCCTATGCAGGAAGTGTTCCTGATGGTGATCCAGGCCAGTTTGTTGTATGCAAGCCCATGATAACCCAGTTCCTTACTGAGCACCATGCACAAAAAGAAAGCAGGGGAGGACTGTGAAATGTAGCAGCATATTGCTCAAGAATGACACTTGAAATCAGAACGTGGCCTGCCCTGGCTACACTGGACCCAGCTGATGGTTACAGGGATGCATTACTGGGGCAGATTTGAGAGACCCTGTACCATACAGCCGTTCAAACCCAGTTCCTTATTTGAATAAATTATTACATAGCTACTAAAATGAATTGTTTGACAAATTAATCTTATTCCTTTTAATGAGATTGTAGAGATTTAATATTATATTGGCAATCTTTTGTTTTGTTTTAAATGCTCTTTCAATGGGGAACCAGGACCTACAAACTAGGGACTGTTACCACAAAGAAACTGGGAACAAAACCAAAAGAAAACAAAACAAAAACAAAATTCTTCAACTTAATCAGCAGGGATCTGGGCTTTCTGATTCCACAGAAGAACACAGTAAACCACAGGTTTTACCTTTTACCAGAGGCAACCACAGATTTCTCATTTTACTGGAGACACCTGCTGATTTTGCAGTTGTGACAAGCCCTCAGGCTTGCAGAGGTCAAGCCTGCAGGGGGCTGGGAGGGAGCAAGAGGAGGGTGGTCAGGGAGGGGTGCCATGTGCATGCACACAGCCCCAGGCAGCCTGGAGAACAGCTTCTGCAGGTAAACTGTGGAGGGGGAAGGGATTGAGGCCCCCATAGTGAGGGAAGGAGTGGGGCAGGGCAAGTGCTGGGGATGCTGCCCAGTCCGGCAGTGCCTGGGGCTGCAATACCCAGCCGCAGCAGGGACCCGTGCCCCCCCAGGTCTATGTGCAGGGGGGGACTGCACACCGTCCACTTCAGGCTCATACTCCCGCCGTGCTGCCCTCCCCTGGAGCCCCCATGGCTGGGCACGTGCACCCGGCGCTGCAGGGAACAGCAGAGCCATGCAGGGAAGCTGCCCGTGTGCCCTGCATGTGACCCCGCACTGCCACCCCAGCTGCAGTCATGCAGGCAGGGGCACCTCACTGGGATGGCACGGAGCTGGCAGTGGCAAGCAGCTTCTTGCCGTTCCTTGTAGCACCGGGTCCTACACGCCAGGCTGCGGAGGCCCTGAGGGAGGGCAGCAGGGCAGGAGCCCACAGCCCCTGCCCAATGCACAGGTGTGAGAAGCATGGGTCCCTCTGCCCCCCAGGAGTGTGTGCCAAGGCAGGGAGTAGCCACCCCCTCACCTGAGCCCACAGCAGATGGCTAGCACGGGGGCATCTAGGCTCCCCTCCGCTGCAGCAGCTGCCTCCTGCCAGGGGCAGGGCATGCAAACCCAGGTCCCTGGCTCTGTACCTCTGGCAGCTGGGGGCCCCTTCTGGCAGGGCTGGGGGAGCAGGAGCTGGGAAGGGGGGAGTGAGAGGTAAGAGCAGGGCTGGGGGAGAGGGCTTTCATTTTAATCATGGATTGGGGGGTGTTAATCAGACAATTTGCAATTTTTTAATCAGGGAAAACCAGGATCCCTACTTATCAGATACATGGCATCCCACCCCAGAGCATCTGCTTCAACTTTCCTTCCTTTAAGCCTCCTCCCTCAGTCCCAAGCAGTGGCTGATTTTTCAGTATTTCATCTCAGCATTCAAACTAGCAGCTTTCTTCTTTGGCAGCGAGCGCTCCAGGAAGATACTAATGAGAAAGCAGTACACAGCAGAGCAAGAGCTGGTGGAACAAAAGAAACCCTCACTTGTCAGAAGAGCTACCCTTGGATCTGAAAATGTTTGGGCTGAGAACTTAACACGTGAGAAGCCTCCAGTGAACGGTTTCCTACAGGAAAGCCTGAGCTGTTGAGCAGGAGCTGCAGCACTGATGCCTTGACAACAGTAAACAGCCTCCAAACAGCTCTGAGTTCTGCCAAGAGAAGGGCAGCCTGCTCCCTTGGACCCAGCCTGCTCCCATTTATTTTCTAAAACCTGGGGTGTGGGTGGACACAGCATGCTGAAAGGAGGCAGGAGGGGACCCTCTTACCTGCTAAGGCTGAATGTTTCTAACTTCCCTGAGGCAGAACTTGGCCGCACTTTCTTCCTCCGAGACATGATAGCAGGAAAATCCTTCAGACAGCACCACTAGCTGCAGAGTCTCTCCAGATCCTATCCAAGACCCAGGATAGGAAAGAAGAAGCTGTACCTCTAAACTGGGCTGCTCTCCCAGTGCTTGCAGCTGCTCTCCTGGGACCTCCCTCAGGCTATTGGCATCATGTGTGAAGGTGTTGATTACACAGTGCACACAGAGCTGGAAGGAGGGGAGCTGGGCACAGCGCAAAGCCCTCCTTCTTTGTTCTGCTTGATGGGAACCAAAAACCTGCTTCTGTTGACTGCATCCTGAACCGTTGTGTGCGCTGGGCTGAGGTTTACAGAGAGCACTGCTCTGCTCCCCTCAAAAGAGGGAGAGAGAAGAGAGGGGTTTATCCCTTGGTGCTAGTATCAGTGAGCAAACGACTACAAAAATTACCACAAATGCTCTTTTGAAGAGGTTTTTAAAAAAACAGAACAAAACACTGACCCAGTCACTGCAGTCCCAGTGTGATGAACAGAACTTTAAAGATACCTAGCTTTTTTATGTACTAAAAATGCCTGCCTTGAATGATTTTCCCTCTTTTGCTGTTCATTAAAACTAGAAAAGATTTTGTTACAAGTAGTCTCACGTGCTTTGACTTTCCCCTGATCACGTTTCAAAAGATGAGTAAAGAGCGAGGTTTCCAAATTCTGAATATTTTAAAGAAAAAGCCAATTCCCTCATGTGGAGCTCCCTAAGTGGAACATTGCAACAATTTTAAATTAATATTGTTTATGTATGTTGTGCCTACAAACTAAGGCTCTAATCCAGAAAACACTTATGCATGTACTTACATGAAAATATTAATGTGCGTAAGTCAATTGTGTGCACATACATTTGCGAGACAGGGTTGCAGTCTGAAAATAACACACCAAAGGTGAAGTTACATTTCAGTGTTCTCTGGGTTATGAATGTAATAATTTGTTAATATGCCTTCACAGAGTAAGAATCAATTTTCCAACAAAATAGAATCAAAATATGTTATTTAAAAAAGTACATGGTATCAAGGGCCAGAAGTACAGCTTAACAACATGTAGTTTAGAGAAAGACAAGCAAAGGCACAGTGGATACATGACATTAAGAACTGATTTGTGCTTCAGTTTAAGTCATTAGCTTCAGGGATTTGAAATACCTTGACCGTGGTGAAATTCAGGAAATAAAGATCAAACTATATATTTTCACTGTAGATGGCTTATTTCAGATAAGTTAGAACAAAGTCTTCAGGAAAGCAAACAAGTAATTCTCTCAGGAGTATCTGCATCAGAAATAAAACGCATGAGAATACTTTCCTCACAGCAGCTATGGGCAAAGGGCTCTTGTACAAACAGGTTCCATATAGGGCAAAAAAGAATACAGCACAACTCTTAGCAGCAAAACCACCCTCACCATATTTCATGATAGTTATAATTTAACGGCTTATGAATTAAATAGTGAGGAGACAACATGGAAATATACTTCTTAATGCAACTAAGCAGACCTGCACCAAGAAGTTTACATTGAATGAGCATCCAAGGGTGTTGCTTCTTATTATGGGGCAAGGTTGCTTGTAATCTATGTGTACATATTGTGGAGGTTCTCTGGCAGCCCACATTGCTATTCTCTTGTGGCAAGTATGGAGATGGATGGTCACTGGTCACTTGAAAGCTTTTGCTCACAAGAGAAAGAACTCAAAATTGAAGATTTCCAAGAGGAGCAGTGGGAGGATGTCAGTCAGTAGCAAGCCCAGGTAAAACTGCAGATTGGAGCTGGCCTTGTGGGGACATTCATACATCAGCAGCTTGTGGTTGGAATTCAAGGGGAGAGGGGTATCTAGTTTTTATCTACAATGAGATTTTATGTACACAGCAACAAACAGAATTAGAGTACACTACATCTTTAACATGTCTGGTGATATACAGCAGGGCTGTCCAACTTCTAAGTGGCTGGGGCTGAATGCCTGCCCAGCTGCACCAGTGGGGGTTGCATGTCTGCCAGCTGCTCCAGGACAAACCACAAGCCCCTGGGCTGCACACTGCACTGCCCCTGTGTCCCACTGAAGTGTGCACTCCTCCATTGCTGCTCCGTGCACCCTGCATCATATGCCCCGCATTGCTGTCCCATGCATCCATGTGGTCCCAGGACACCCTCATCTCCCCTGCTGTACATGCCCCCTCAGAGGAGAAAGCAGGTGCCCAGAGACTCTGGCTACTGTTGTAGTGGAAGCAATGGTGAGGAGGAGCAACTGGGCAGAGACCAGGAACCTCAGCTTTATCCCTTGTGTGCCATATGCAACTTTACTCCTCATGGACCATCTATGGGACAGCTCTGATATATACAGCATCCTCCGAGCCAGGGACAAGTGTTTCGCTGGTATTTGCAATACACGGATCACAAAACATTCTTTTACATTCTGTAGCCCTCAAAATCAGGACCCTGCTGCATGAGGCAGCAGCACAAAAGCCTTTATTATTTTAGTACATGGTTTCGTTCTGCAAACTGCTTACCACACACCCAGACACAGACATGAGGGGTTACAGTTACAGCACTCATTCAACACTGAACGTCTTTCTCCCCTTGCATTGTTTGGTATCATTTGCATTCAGTTACTTTGTCTGCTGGCGGTCTCTTCGGAGGTGAAGGCCTTCTGAATTTCTCATTCTGGTTCTCATTCACTGTGTTAAGAAAGTTCTGAAGAATCATTTTCTCTGTTATAATTAAAATAATAAAGGAGTTTGTTTGAATTACAAATTGTCAAATGAATAAAAGATATTTGAAGAATTTCATTTATGAACTTTTGACTGTGGTTATAGAAGTCCCAGCACTTTTAACATAAAGTTATTTTTAAGAACACAATATTATCTTCTACGTGTTCTTGTATGGGGAAGTAGGAAAAAATCTCAATTTCCTAATAATTCCTCCAACGGAGAGACAGAGGGCTGGGGCTCAAGGTCCACCCACACTATACGAAAGAACGAGACTGTTTTTCTGCTTTTCCAACAGATATAAAAAGAGCTGTGTCCACATAGGTTCAGGCCTTATGGATTAAAATAGATCTTAGTACAATATCCTACCTTGCTCTGGAGCATTTTCAACATACTTATTAACTTGTTCTGGGTCCAGAGATTTTAAAATTGAAATAATACTGAAATAATCTTTCCCAAAATCACTTTGGTATGTGGTCAGCTGCTTAGTGTTTCCATGCTTCTGGGTGTGAGCAAGTGTCACTGTAGGAACTAGGAAGATAAGGAAGACAGAAACATGGAAGTGAAAGCAATACTTTGTGAAACAAAGTCTAGCCACTTCTAAACTGAAGTCTCTTTCTGTGGCTTTCACATTAATTTAGGCTTCTTTCCTGCACTAGAATAGGTCCTTCCATATGGGTCATTTTGCAGGATCTGGACTCTTTAATAATCTGTCTTAGTTCTATAGGGAAGGAGATGACTTATCTGTATTTTAAGGCCCCATGAATATCAATGGATACACACACACACACACACACACACACACACACACAGAGTAATCATGATACTTGGCATCACATACCCATTTAAAATCCAGTCAATATCTATTTCCAGGTGCCAATATTTTTAATTTTTAATTTTTTTCCCTGACTCCAGAGTCCCCTTGGAGAAGCTTGGGAAGTCACCTGAGACTCTAAGTGGTACAAAATCAAGAAGCCAATGGCTGAGTGGCCAAAGCATCATCAGTCCACACAAGGCATCTGTGGCAAAAAGGGTAGTTTTAGATCTAGCATGCTGAACTGGGACTCAAATGTCATCTGCTGGCTCCATTACAAATTTCCAGTGTGACTTTGTTCAAATCACATAATCTCCCCTGTCTCTGTCTTCCCCATCTGTAAATGGGGTTGGAGGGACGAAATTTCCCTATCTCAATGGGGGTCTTGTAAAGACAAAATTCATCCGTGGATGTGAGGTGATCAGATACAGAGATGAAGACCTAGGTGAACAATCAGCTTTTTCTCCCAGCCTCGGTGAACATTCAGCACCTGGATGAAGATCAGGAATTCTGAATGTATCCCTGGTAGATGAGGGATAGCTTGACTGTGGCCCCCTCTCCCAGCAGACTTTCCAAGAAGCCCAAGTTCTTCCAACCTAAAATACAAATGCATGTCTAACTTTGATTTGCAACTTTGGTAAAGTTCCTATTACCGTCAGCAGGAACAGACAGAAGCACTTTTGACAATCTCTTGAGTGCATCTACATATACATTCAAGCATGACTGAATTTAACACTCATTAAACTAATGTCCATTAAACGATTTTTGGCAGATGTCTACACATGCAGGGACTTGGCACTAAAGTTAGTGCACTTGGCACCCTGCAGCCCTGCTATGTGCCCCTAGTGGCTGGGCAGTGGTTAGTGCCAGGTTGCATCTACATGTGCATTAATGCACTTTAAGTAATCACGCCAAAATTTGATATCTGCATTTGCATTTAGGTGCAGTTAGCCTATTTTGCCATTTTTAATGTGCATCAAGGGCTTGCACATATAGACACATGCATGCAATAATGCCTTAAATTGGGCTAATGCACATTAATGTGTCTCATGTAGACACACCCTTCAAATATAGAACTACTGCATGGTGCAAAGTGACCCTGGACTCTCCTAAAGGAACAGGTGCATCTCTTTCTTTCACAGGAAATCATCAGCCTTCAGTAAACAACTTCTAGACTACCAGAGGGTTGTGAAGAATCGATATAATAGTCACAGCAATTTCAGCTGATACTGATTCCAAAGAGCTGTACAATACCAAGATGTGAATCCATTATTTTCATCAATTTTCAGTATTTTACTTAAGTTTTTAAGACAAATAAATTCTTACCAAGTCCCTTTTTTGGAGCATACTGTTTTGCATTGCATCCCTTTTCCCAGAAAAGGCCCATTAATTCACAGGCCTGGGTTGGAGACTGGTAATGACACCTAAACTCAGTTTCTGTAGGTTTGGGGATTAAGATTTTCAAGTCAGAATGAGCAGAGGTAGCTGCACCTGGAGAAATTAAAAAGGTATATCACAGGAAGTATCACAGCCCAAAAAAGGACCTTCTTTTCCACAGAACAGGAAGATTTGTATTTGGCTGTACATACCAACAAAATATTTGGTTAATAAGTATTTGCCAAAGTGTTTTTGATATAAAATATGACTTTTGATTAAACATTTTTTTCACAAGGTATCTTCTTCCATAGGAAAAAAGAAATTTAACTGAATAACTCAGTGCCTGAAAATTGAAACATTTTCCATTTTTATCCAAGAGTTAAAATATATGATTCTGAAATATACCTCCTGGGATTTGTGGTTTGGGTACTTCATGCTTCAACTTTTGTCCATAGGACAACATTTTGCATGATTCACTTTACCTCATCATCAACAAGGGAGGCCATGCTGCAATCTGGGAGTTTCAATTGCAATTTGCAATTTCAAGAGGAAAATAGGAGCATGCAACACCATGTAAGGAACTGAGACAGCATGTCAGAATTTTAATATTTTGTATTTAAGCTTAAATGTTTCAGTTTTGATTTCTTTCCAAAACCTAAACATTTTTCATGGAAAATTTTGATGGAAAGCATCTTTTTTTTTTTTTGGGGGGGGGGGGGGGGTTCCCCATGAAAAGTTTCTGCAGTACAAAAAGGCATTTCCTGAAAGCTCAACAAATCAGTAATAATGACTCCTCACTGCTGATAGAGAGACATTGTGGATATGGTGGTAAACTATAACAGATGGGCACTACAATCAGGATGTCAACAGGCACTTTACTTTCAAGAAGATAAGTTAGGGCTTGATCCAAAAGCCATCAGTGTAAAGAGAAGACTTCCCATTAATTTCAACTGGCCCTTCAGAAAGAGACATTGTCCAGGCAAGTGGCCAAATGCCTGGCAAAATGCCATTGTCCTTAGCAGTAGCAAAATGAATGATGCTCAGCTGGCTGCGTTGGATAATACAGCGACAGGCCTGTACTTTTACCCATAACCTATTGGCTCACTGGGAGTCTTTGAGAGGGTATGAGATATGCAGGAAAACATCAGAAGCACTATGCGTGGGGGGCAGGGAATGGAGGAATTGAGGAGAGAGGGATTAATCGGGTTGAGAATAGAAGATCACTTAGGCTGAAGGTGAAGCCTTGACACACGGCCATCCCTCTGATCCAGTGGTGAGAGAGAGCATACCCTGCATCCCATAGCCCACATACCATTTAAGTAGGATGCTAGAAGAATCCTGGATATGTCTGAGCAGCACCATACCTAGACTTCTGGTGGCCCCGGGCAAATTTTTAGTATCAGGTCCCCCTTCACCAGCAATAATGATAATAATAATAATACAAATTACCGTTTTCAGGCCCCCTTTCTATCCGGGCACTGGACGGCCACATCGTTCACCCACGCCTGTGTCTGGCCCTGCCTCTGACCTTAACATTGCAATAGGACCCGAAATGGCCATTTCAAAAGGAGAGAGAGAAATTAATGCCCTTACCCTGTGGTAATCCTAAATAATTTGTATTGTAAGAAGAGATGGACTTTGGTTTGCTTGCTTCCCTGATCTCTTGTTTAGAAAAAAGCTGTGCCCAGGGTGGAAGACTTTTGGAGGGCTTTACTTTTTCTCCTCGAGGCAGCTTCCAATCCAGGATATCCTATCAACACACACGGGGACTTTGTATATTTATAGATCTACAATGAGAGCATCCTATCTACTGTAAATAAGGTCACATGCAGTCAAGTTCTACAGATAAAGGTGCATATGATATCAACCACAACAGTATCAACCAGATGAGGATTTTCAAGTAGTATCCCTAGATAGATGTCAATTTTGAAAAGGAATGGATAAACTTGAAAAAAATTCTAAATCTTTAAAAGGTATTTAGAGTATACTATTAATCCATGTTGGGGAAGCACTAACAAATTAGCAAACAAAGCTGAACTAAGATATTGGTTAGTGGGAGTTCTGTTTATGTTGATACTCTAGTTTCCCTTTTAAATGTTCTGTTCTCTTGTTCATTCTCCTGTTCTTTAAATTGTTCTTTCCTTTTATTGTGCGCTGTCCTGCAGATTTGTTGTGAAGGGTGGCATATAAATCATATAAAATAAATACATATAAGAATTTAAAGTACTTCACCAAGTCCCAGCTATACTGGGTGGCTGTTTTCTTTTCATTTTTGTTTTTTAATTTTATGATCAGCATTTTCTGTTTTTTTTTTAAGTTGGTTCCTCTTTTTTTGCAGCTGCTTCAATAGAGCTATAGAGGCATGTAGCAAAAAATAAGTCCTGCAAAACTGATCCCATTCCGTGGTGCTCAGACCCAGAACAGAGGCAGTGAGGATGCTCCAAGGAAGACCCTTCTACCGCTCTTAAGATCTGTTTTCTTGAAAACACTGGCAGCAGGGACCATCCCTGGACTGTCCTCATGGTCACAGTTCCAGATTTGGAGCACACAGAGCAAGACTGGGTAAGTGAGGCTCTTTTGCCAGGGACCCTCTTAAGAGCACCATAGAAGCGGTGTAGACGCCCAGAAATACACAATCAACTGCAGGGTAAATTGACAGAAAATGGAAAGCAAATGAGGTACAGTGACAAGGCAGTTAAGTTATCTCACCATGGCTCTAGTCTAGCAGCACAAGTTGAAGCCCTGCTCTGGACACATGTTAAAGGTCACCCCTAAGTTGATGCAACTGCAAATGGGTGCAAGTCATTTAGGCTGGGGGAAGTCTACTGAAGTCAACTGCACATTAATCCCTTGTGTTCAGTTGACTTCAGAAACTGGTGTGCTTGAACTACCCTAGCTCAATGAACTGTTAATCTATGGTGGACCTTTGACCTTGCCCCTGAACACTGTGGTTATCAAAGCAGGTCAGGCAGGTTGACTGCATACGGCAGAATGAGAATATCCTTGCATCGGTATTGGAGATGCAATCTATCCTCTAAGACAATAAGCCTAAGATAATACTTATAGCACAAACCTAACCTTGTTCTGTTACACTCAAAAAATTGGGGACTGATGATGGTTTCTTCAATGCCAAATCCCATGGGTAAAATTATCATATGCTCTTCAAAATATCTTGTTGCTAAGTGTGCTAACTGATATCTTGTTCAGTGATGTGCTCCAAAACTACAGCATCAAAAACTTTATAACAAAAACTAAGGCTTACTTCACTAGGCTGAGGGTTGTGTCTCCTTGCTCCCAATGAAGTTCCAGTACTCATAGGTTCTACTTTTGTATATGTTTTCCACAAGACATCTTCTCTGTAAGTACCATAGTCCATAGGTTTGCTATTTAGGTATGGAATTACATGTCCTTTTGCTGAGGTGGGACTGTGAGAAATGAATTACAATTGATGGTAATAAACAGGGTCATGGGATATAAAGGCAATGACTATCATTTTCTATCCTAAGAACTGAAAATATTGGTGTAAAATCAAACATTGTTATACATTCAACAGGCTACATTTGTTTATAGCATGGCACCCATTATCATTCATGGATATGAACAGAGGTTTTTAATCTTTCACAACAAAACGTAAGTAACATAAGTGTTTGCATTAATTTAGCTCTATTGCCTTACCATATTGCATCTGTCTCTCTTGGTGTGTTGTATGTATGTTGGTGTTTCACTGTAATTTCATAAGGATGCCATGTACTTTTGTCCCCTAAAGATAGGATGCAGTGGTTATAAAGGTGAAAAACTGAAGAATGTTCCCAAACTCAAACTTTGTGACTATTCAGATAAATCATTTAATCAAGAGAAACTATGGATAAGCAGTTTCACAAGGTCATATGCACAAAATGATGACAGAGCATTTCTGGCTGCAGAGAACTTCCCCTCAGATGAATGAATCAGCTGTAGACAACCACAGCATCTGTGCTCCTTACTTGATTTTGTATTATCATGTCATACCAATGTTAGGATCAGCTGCCTTTCTAAGTATCTTCATTGTTTCAAGTAGGTGACACAAGCAGGGGCTGAGTCTATGCTGGCAGAAATAGGTAAGCCCTTTACTTAGACTGTAAATTCTTTCAGGCAGGAACCACCATTATACAGACTTGTACATTACCCAGCAGAAAGGGGTTAGGGCCTCTCTGTGCTAACATAGGACACTGTTAATACTAATATGCTCAGTACAAGGGATGATGGCTATACTATACTACAGACTACTATACTACAGCTCCCCACTTCAGTGTAGAAGTACAGGTCCCATCTTTGAAGGGTACACCCAGAAATGGGAATCTGAAGTCCCTCATGCTAAGGAAGGCCTGCAACCTAGGTCTGCCACTTCCTGGAGGGGCTATAATGCAAAAGATTAGCACCACCATCATTTGACCCCCAGTGTTTCTAAAGGAAAGTGATCCTGACTGCTGAACTGAGTACTGGCAGTGTGTGTTAGGTATGCTCAGAGCACACTTACTAGGACACATGACTTACGAGAAGAGGCCGAGGGAACTGGGCTTATTTAATCTAGAGAAGAGAAGACTGAGGGGGAATTTAATAGAAGCCTTTAACTACTTGAAGGGTGGTTACAAAGAGGATGGAGGTTAGATATTAGGAAGAACTTTCTCACTAAGAGGGTAGTAAAACACTGGAACAGGTTACCCAGAGAGGTTGTAGACCCTCCATCCTTGGAGGTTTTTGAGACCCAGCTAGACAAAGCTCTGGCTGGGATGATCTAGTTGGGGATGGTACTGCTTTGAGCAGGAGGTTGGACTAGATGACCTCTTGAGGTCCCTGTTACACTGTGACTCTGTTACACTGACCTGCAGTGTAACAGAGTCACACTGTTGGGGGTCACGGTGGCACAGAGAGGGGTGGCTGCAGCAGTGCTAAGATGAATTTAGGGTGGCTGTAGCCCCAAGGCCCACAAAGCGCTGCCACCCACAAAGGTTCAGTGCAGTGCTCCTGGCCCAACCCCCCTGCCCCCACCAGGTAGGACACGGCTCTCCCAGCCCGACTCGGCCCCCTTCTGTCCAGACACGGCACCACCCAGCCCACCCCTCTCCCCCAGGCACAGTGCTGCTCTCCCGGCCAACCTCAGCCCTGCCCACCCCTCCCCTCAGCCCCATTGGTGGAGGGGCCCCGCTTCCCGCTCCCAGGGAAGCAAATGTGAAAGCCACAGTTTTAAACTTGGTGCCAAAGATG
The DNA here is from genome assembly GCF_001723895.1 of Crocodylus porosus. NCBI lineage: Eukaryota > Metazoa > Chordata > Crocodylia > Crocodylidae > Crocodylus > Crocodylus porosus. The sequence continues at coordinate 163,719,986 of NW_017728906.1, forward strand.
GGCTCCAAGTTTAAAAGTGCAGCTTTCACTTCCCTGCTGATGAAGATCCCAGGGCCAGGGCCCCAAATTGGTAGAGGCCCTTGGGCTCATGCCCAGCTGGCCCGTGCATTAATCCACCTATGCCAACAAAGGACAAAAAACAAATCAGAACTCAATTCTTCAAGGGATTCTATTCAGACAACAGTGGCAAAATCTGCTCTGGCAAAAGAAGAAGCAGAAGTCCTCTCCTGCTGGCCTCCAGATGCAAATATTGAAGAGAAGCTAGTGAGCGGGACAGCGCCCCGCAGGGTGACTGCTGTTCGAGGAACGCACCAAGGTCCAGCTGCGCTGCTGAAAACACTTGTGGAAAGGGGGGCTCTGTTTCTAATGGTGAGTGGTGGGTGAGTGGTGTCTACAAGGCCAGTGTTGCCCAATGTTCAGGTGAAAGGAGGCAGGTGGGTGGAAGAAACCAGCCTGGTGCCTGGGTGGGGATGAGCGCTGGGCACAGGGGGCATTTCTGAGGGGGCAGACTCCTGCCCACAGCCAGGCCCAGAACTAACCCTGCAGCGAGCATCTGACAATGGCTCCAAGCCTTCCCTTTTCCTCTGCATCCCTGCTGCCCACTTCCCCTAACCAGCCCTTTCGCCCCTGGCCCTGTCCTTCCTCTGCTCCGGGCCCCTTTGTCCCCTGCCCCTGATCTGCCCTTGCCCTGCTGGCCTCACACTCCCAGAGTGACCAGGCTGCACTGGTGTTGGGGGGTCTCATCATTGCTCTGTGCATGCACAGCTGGCTGGTGCATATGCAGTAGGACTCTCTACCAGCAGCCTCACCTGGTGGTACAGGGGCGGTGCTGGGCCTGGTGTAGGGCTCCGTGGTGTTGGCTCTGTGGATTGGGGGTAGTGGCAACCTCAACTGCTGCCATGCGGCAGTCCGGGGGCGAGGGCGGAGGAAGCAGAAGGGGGCGGTGCCTCCCCCCTGTGGGGGCCCCAGCGGTGGCTCCAGCCTGTCCAGCTGCACCCTGGGGGCTGCTGCTGATGCTGCTGCTGGTGCTGGCACAGGGATGCTGCCTGGGTGCCCCAGTGACCAGTTCTACATTATGACCCGAGTGGGGAGTACCGTGGGGAGGTGGGGAGAGCTCCATGGCAACAGGGAGAGTTCCATGGCAACAGAGTCGGGGGGGAGCTCCATAGCAATGGAGGGGCTCCATGGCAACAGGAACCCTGCCCCCAAGTGGGTGCCAGGGGTGGAGTGGATCCTATCACTGCTGCCTGCTCCTCCAAGGGCTCTGATGGGGTCCCTGGGGCATCAGTCAAGACTTCCTACCTAGGCTGGTAGGAGTCAAGCTGCAGTGCACTTCCTCAGACCCGCCTTCCCTTCCTTCTTCATGGCAGGAAGGTTGTCTCGTTATCCCTGAGGAGAGGTGACCCCCTGTAGGTCCTGCTTCATGGGGTGGTGCATTAATGGACTTGTGCACGTGCACTGCAGCCGCTGCCCAGAGCAACACAGGAGCTACCAGGTGAGTGGGGAGCAACAGAAATGCAGTAACAAGGGGCCTGAAAGCATTCTGGGATCTGGTCTTTTCAAGCAGGGCAGAGGTTAGAAGCTCAGCTAAGGAGAAGCAGCCCAGCCTTAAAGAGTTTCAGCTAATTTAGGCTAACAGGCTCCTGCAGAGCAGATTTCAAGATTTGTTTCCCCCTGGCAGGAGCCCTGCTGGGAAAGCCATTCAGGAAGATCAAATGGAGAGAAAGTGGCTGTTTCCTGCTCCATGTCAAAGGAGATGTGGAAAGGGTGGAAAATGCTTTGCTGGCCTCAGTGGTTGCTGACTACGTTGGTGTCAGTAGTGTCTCCTTACAGATTCTGTCAGTATGCTTTCTTACAGATTTGCTGAACATGTTTCTGAAAGTTTCAAGCCAGCCTAGTCTGCCTCCAGCTCTTCAAGTTACCTCCAGTGACCCATTGGGCAAACAGAAGTATCTAATTAGTTTTTAGCTGTTCTTCTAATTGCCCGTCTGCCTGAAGTCCCTGCCTTGAGCTGATGTGAAAGGCCGCAGCCTGCTCCTGGGTCTCCTGGGTGTTGCCACACCTGTAAGCTCTCTGGTGGCTTGGATTGTGCAGGGACAGCTGTCGTGTCTGGAAAATATTCCAGAACTAGAAACAGGCAAGTTCTCCAGTTACCAGCCATCTGTACATCACTTACCACAAAGGTCCAGAACCATAGAAAATGAGGGTTGGAAGGGACCTCAGGAGGTCATCTAGTCTACCCACCCCGCTCAAAGCAGGACCAGTCCCAACTAGATCATTCCAGCCAGGACTTCATTGCGCTGGGCCTTAAAAAACCTCCAAGTAAATAACCTGTTCCAGTGCTTCACCACCTCCTGGTGAGAAACTTTTTCCTGATATCCAACCTCAACTTCCCTTGCTGCAACTTGAGGTTGTTGCTCCTTTTTCTGTCATCTGCCACTGCTGAGAACCTTCCCTCCCTTCACCAGACTTGTTACATCCTGTTTCAAGTTAGACTGCTAGTGCCGGGCTAGCAGCCACTCTTGTTTGTGTGCAAACAGCCAGTTGTGCAGTTGGGGCAATGATCTTCATTGGAGTCTTGGCACCAAGGCCATATTTAGTGAGTGGGGGTGGGCTAACTGCAGTTTACAATAAACTCTTGAGCATGGCACAGACTTCCAAGGTCCCAAGGATGTCCTGGTGTTTTCCTGTAAAGAAAACCCCTCACACGTTACTCTGTTGGAAAGAAGATTGTACACAGTTAATCATTTGAAGTTTTTGTTACCATTTTGCTTCTAGTAGATATTTTTGTTCTTTGAATCATAAAACAGCACTAGGTTTAATCACCAGAAGTATCTACTTAGAAGTCACTAGATCAGGACTGGGCAAAATACGGCCCATCCAGCCTGCTAGGCAATTCTATCTGCCCTCTGTAAGCCCTGGCCCAGGGAATTCAGGTGAGGGCCCCACCAGGCCAGGGCCAGGGCCTCCTGTTGGGGAAAGGGGTGGGAGCACAGGGAGCCGTACACTTAGGGGCTGGTTCAGGCTGGCCCTGCATGTTGCCATCACATGGCCAGGGACTGGGGTGGAGGTGTGGGAGCTGCAGCTATGGGGCCAGGCTGGGCTGGTTCTGCACCCTGCCACCATGTGTAGCCAGGGATTGGCTGGGCTGGCCCTGCATGCTGCATGTTATGGGGCTGGGTAAGGCTGCCCTGCACCCTGCCACCACATGTGGTGAACAGGTCTACTATTGGGAAGGTGGTGCTGGTCCCACGTGCTGCTGCCACCTGCCGCTGGGACCTGGGGTGGAAGCACAGGAAGTTGTGCCCCTCTCTGCCACCACGTGCAGGTCCAGGGACTCGCATGCTCCAGGGACTCCAAGGACTACCCAACCCCCCACATACACATACCTCATTACACACCCTCCCACCCTCTCCATACCCCCAGACACACACCCACACCCCTCCACACCCACTCACACCACACCACACATACCCCACCACATACGCACACCCACTCCCCAACCACACAGCCCTAAGTACACCCCCTCCCCCCCACACACAATATACAAGAGTAAGACTGTATTTTGAGCTATTATGAAGTTGCCCCCTACATACGCTACACAAACACACATAAATCAGGACAAAAATATTCTTTTTAATAACATTAAACATATAGTAGGTGTTCGATTTTTTTAGTATATGTTTTGTCTTTTTTTCTGGTTTCAAGATTGTAGCACTCTCCCTCCCAAAAGGAGTACTTCTGGGGCAAGAGGAGGATCTTCTGGTGGCAAAGGTCAGGGAGTTAAGGGTGGAACTTCTGGTCCCAAGATGGCAAGCTGGGGGCAAGGCTACCCCTTTGGCCCTCAACAGCTCACCAAAATTTAAGCAGTCCTCCAGCCAAAATAATTGCCCACTCATGCACCAGATTCACTAGTCACAGCGAATGTATACTAGCGTTAGATAATATTTGCTATCTGAGGCAATGCTGTGTGGTAAAGACGGTAGAAACTGTTGTCCAAATGGACCTCTGCTGATCAGTACTCAAAAGGTGCCATTTCACTGTGCTTGTAACAGCAGAGATTCTTTTACTGCAACACTCCTAATGTATCAAATCTGTGTGAAATAGAAAACTTTATCTTATTACAGAACAATCTGAACAGTTTTGGACTTCACTGTGTATAGTGAGTTCCAAATAATCAGATACTCCAAAATGAAAGGATTATATCTTTATTTTTGACCAAAGCTTGTGTAAATAAAATTCCTTTTTATTCTTTTGCTTCATTTTTCTGAACTATTTGGTATGTGTTTTTTCTGTTGCATTTTCCTAGAGATCCTAAAATTTCAAAAATGCTGTAGTATTTATGAGTGTGATTAATATAGAGTATTGCAGTGTAGTTTGATGTAGCTAGCTCAAGTACTACTAGCATAGTGCAGTAGCAAGGTGCTACTAGCTACTTGAACGTAGTCAGCTTTTCAGACAAGTTTTGCCCGCAGTGCTACGGTAACTGCATTGCTATTAATAGGGCCCTACTTAAATTGCAGTAAAACAAAAGGTTTTTCAGAGCCCGCTCATGGTGAGCACAAATGATTTCATGGGCATTTTGTAACAGCACTGCCCGTCAGCACTGATTGGTGAAGAGGCCCTGCCCCTTGGAGCTGATTGGCTGAAAGGCCCTTGGTGACTGATGGCTGTCCTTTGTGCTGCCCCACCCCTCAGCATTGATTGGTGGAGAGGCCCCCCGTGCAGGGAGGATGAAGGAAAAGGGAGCAGATGACATGCCTGCTGCCCTCTGTACTGCTCCACCAGGTAGTGCCTTCCCCTTGCAGCAGCAAGGACCACTGGTTCTCAGTGGAGGGCCAGCCTTTTATTTTGATTACATTTTTTTTGTTGTTGATTTTGCAATTTCTACAAAATCAGCAAAACTACAAATTAAGTAGGTTCCTAGCTATTAGGACCTGAGCTAATTAATTTAAAGCTAATGTGAGGTTACAGAATGCTGCCATTCATACAAGCTGTTTTCCCAGTATATTGTGCCCAGAATATTTTCCTCCTGAAGATATTAAAAGAAAAGAGAAAAAAAGAGATGAGACTATCCATGGAAATAAATATCAACCCTCTTTTCTTTTGTCATGTTCTCATGTCCAAATATGTGTTGAATACTTATTTTGACATGCAGCATATTTAAAAGGTTGCTTCCAACAGATTTTGCATCAGGCTCTTATGTTATAAGCATATGGTTTCTCTTCGTCTCCATTTTTAAAGTACAGGGTGCAAGTTGATACTACCTAAATAACATCCTGATTTGACTTTTGATATTAAAACAATTTCACCATGAGAAAAATAGTGGTCCACCAAATTAACAACTGCTTGTAGCTGCAGCTACTGGGAATAGAGCAAGTTTCCTGTATCCTCTCATTTTCTACTAATGACCATCGACCTGGTCATCTTTAATACTTCAGCTGTGTGTGTGGGATGTGGCCATTAAAAGGTATTCTGTTAAGGATTTTACTTCACATTTCATTGCCCCAAGAGACTAGATGAGAAAACAGAAGGTAACTCTTCAGTTTGTCACATAACGTTCTCGCTAATCACCATTTCTTCAATAACAAGTGCAGCATGCACTGCATTGTGAGAAGCACAAGTTCAAGTGGATTGTATGGATCAGAACGGAATGTCATGGTATGGTCTTCCTTTTCATTTGAGCATATTCAAAAATTCTGCATCAGTTCCTTTCTCCTTGAACTGGAGGTTAAAAAAAAACTTCAGAAGACACACTTGAAGGGGCAACTCAAAATGCAAATGGCCTGTTTGCATTGTATAGTGAACACAGAAGTTTTATTTTGGACCGAGACCAACTGGGGATAGACAAGATTTATTGTAGGTTTTTGGATAAAATTTTGTTGCAGAGTTTATCCAGCATTTTAAAAATGAATTGGATGATGCATGACTGGTTTTTTTTAATTAATGTGTCAAAGGAAGATACTTTCGGACTAGAAAAACTTTTTTTTAAAAAGTTAGTTTTCTGGACAGTTTTAAATATTAGCAATTTTGTTCTCTTTTAAGCAATTAGCATTTTATTGCTTCTAATTTTAGACCATGTGTCACAGTTTAGGAGTCAGAAGTGCATATGGTGGTGGTTCCCCCTCCTTGCTGCTGGCTGTCTGTTGGCTAAAGGACTTTAGTTCAATGAACAACTTTACTCCCTGCTCATCCATTGGAACTCAACGTTATTGTTCCTTGCCATTCACAAATGCTTTAGCAATGCTGGACAGTGGTTATCTTCTGGATATGAAATCAAATAAAAAGTTGCAAATATCAGTTTCTAAGAGTTTTCCTTTTAATGATTCATAAGAGACAAATGTACAATAGAGGTTGTATGTCATATCTATACAGACAGAAAGAAAGAAAGAAGTCTGTTATTCAACGCTTTTCAGAAAAATTCTTTGCATCAATTACTTTTTAACATTACTATAGGTGTACTTGTGATGTGTATGATCCTACTCTTTTTAACTTCAGTAGAAAATCTTTTAAGTTTGTTGGCTTTTTTAAAGATGAAAATATGGAAAAGGCAAGATGTGTTACAGTATTTGCCTGCATATGAAAAGTGTTTACTTTTGTTTTTTTAACGTGCAATGTCCTTAAAACAGAAGTACAAAATATTTACATACAGTTTGTTTGGTCCTATAAAAGTGTAGCACTGGGAATCTACATCTAAAATTCAGTTATCAGGCAAGATGATAACTCTAGGGAGATTCTACTAGCGTAAATTCAGTATTTTAAGTGTTATTTCACACCCAGCATGTAAGATTATGTTTTCTGAATATGCAAGTTTAAGACATCACAAAATATGCAGTCCTCAACATATATCCATATACATAAAATAATCTGACATATATTATACTTGCATAAAATCAGAAATAGTAAAATACTTTAGAACTTCAACAGCACCAGTGCATTATTACATAATGTGGTATTTTAAGAGTCAGCTGTACTCAAAATACTATTTGTATTAAAAAAAAAAAAGTTAAGAAAAAGTAACTGTGGCAAGCTGCTATTTTCATGTAAATGCATAACAAATGCACAAAAGGTTTTCAGAGTCCCATTTTTTCAAAGTAAATATCCAGCCTACATTTTGCATAATGTACGATTGCTATTGACAGTTCTCCCCCAAAACATTTCCTGAAAAGTTACCTTAGGATCTCTGCCATGAAGTTTATTTTTATCATTACTGTAATTCTTAATGACCACAGTACTTGCAATCTCTGTATGTCCCTTGGTCTATAGATTATTCTAGATTTCCTGTCAAACACTGTCAAGAATGTCAGTGTTGCTAGACACAGGTGCAAGATGTACTCTCTCTCAGCAACTCAACCAGTTCTTACTGACCAGTCATTCAATGACGAAGATATGTGGTTCATATAGTATTACCATCAATAGCTGGGTTAAAAGCTGTGAAGAAGATCCTCATGACTGATTTAACACTTTAAAAGCTACCAGAAAAAAAAGTTAGTGTTCAAAACAAAAATAAACAAAAATCAAACAAAAATTACAGCTAAATATCTCAGCCTATTAAAGCTAAAGTGAATGTGCAGCCCCAGTTTGTATTAACGCCTCTTTTGGAAAAAAGATTATATTGACTGGTGTTTTGTTTAAAATATATTCTGGTCACAGAATACTGTAATGAATAAGTGGCCAATAAACCAAAGTGTTTTTATTAATGATGTAAGTAACAGTGATGAAGTTCAAAGTTATTGTAAACTAGCTGACTGTATCAGCAGGAACAACTTGTAGTTGAAGACTGCAACTACCTCAAAGCTGGTTATTGGTATGAACTGATGTTAAAAAAAGTACAAAGTACAGTTACACTGCATTTACTTAGCACCTCTTTTACGAAACTCCAAAAGTGCTTTACAAACATTAATGGACAAAGCCTCACAATGCTCCCGGGAGGTAGATTAAATATTATTCCAATGTTATAGTTTTATAAACGAAGGCATAAGAAGGTGAAATTACTTGGATCAGTATCTTATGGAAGCAGGTGGAATGGCTAGGATTCTTAGTCCCTAGTCTCAACCACAAGACCCTATTTCCCCTCACCCCCAGGTGGGAGTGGGGGACAGGGTGGGAACAGACCAAGAATTGGATTATAGGCCGTGTGCAGACAAAACGAGGGACATGTCACTTTCAAGCAGGCACCGCTTTAATGGTGTTGGTTTTTGCATACCTCAGCAGCATACTGCACGTTAATTCCAGCCGCTGTAGGAAATTCAGCTGTGCAATGCACCTTAAATGAGTTGGGGTGCGGCAAAGTAAAACTCCTTGAAGGAGGAGTTTTAGTTTGCTGCCCCTACAGCTGTGAAGCGAAGCACCAAGCTCCATGCAGCTCTGCAGGAAGCCCATGCAGGCAGCCTGACAGCAGCCCAGGAAAGCAGGCTCCATCTAAGGAAAATAGCTAGCCTGATTCCCCCACAACCCTGAAGCCCGCCTACCTGGTTGCCTGAGCTGCGCGGGGCCCAGTGCTTCTTTCTGCAACTGCAGTGTCCCCTGGAACAGCCCGAGCTGAGTGCCACCTGGGGGGGGCGCTGCCACTGCTAGAGGGAAACACTAGCCCCCACCACAACCCAGTACTGCTCCACCCACCGGCAGCTCGCCCTCCTCTCCCTGCCAGAGGCAGGTAAGTCAGCAGGGTGTGTGCATGACACAGAGGTTTAAAGTCAGCCCTAAATTGAAGCAGTGTTTTTTTAAAGCCCACCGCTTCAATTTAGGGTCCCCATTTCATCTACGCATGCAGTGAAAGGGAAAAAAAAAAGTTTACTGTGAACACAATTCCCAGCTACTAGGTTGTGAGCAGCCTTCTTAGTCCCGTTTCCCACTGGCATAAACACACTGTTTTATGCAAGCCCCGCCCCCCTGCTACTCAAGCATAGATTAAAAAAAAAAAAAAAAGATCACAACTAATTTATAACCTAGTCTAGCTTCTGTGGAAAGGGATCCAATTAATAGGTTTTAAATTATTTTAAAATGTGTGCTTAATATAGTTTGCTGATAGTTCACAATTTGCTGTAAGATAGTTCAAAAGCTGCAGCAAAAATTGCTGAAACAGATCCACAGTCAGCAAAGATAGGGCCTAACTTGGGTCTATTTGTTGGAATACTCTAGAAATGACAATTACCTGCCCCAAAATTTGAAACCCAGTTTTATGCTGCTAAATCCTCATGAGATCTGTGCTGATCATCTCTCCGTCTGGGATTAAGAAAAGCAAGTGGAGCAACTGTCACAAGAGAATTCTGTGTTCAAAAAGGAATGTTCTGTAGTGTTCAGGAAACAGACCCAATATTGTGGGATGAGGAAAAGAGAAGCCATATGCTACCTCACTGATAACTCTCCTTCCTATTGAGATGTCCACCTCAAAAAAAAAAAAAAAAAACCAACCTCAGAGGAGGATGGTGGAAAGAAAAAATAAAAAACTGAATATAGCCCCTACTTTTTCCACATCTGAGAGGGGAAAAAAATAGAAAAGAAAAATCTTCCCCTTCCACCATTCTTCTCATCTCAGGAAGTTCCTCTCCCATCAATGCACTGCTGTGCATGTGATTTTTCAGCGGAAAAGGTTTTGATGTTTATACAAATCTCGCTATTTTTGCTGATCTTTCTTCTATTTCTTGAACTGATGCTGTTGACCAGACAGTCATAGGGGGCTCTGTTAAAGACCGTTGTGGTGTCAGATTGCAGTTAAAAACGTCATCTATTGAACCTGAAAAATATTTAAAAGAGCAGGATTACAACAGACTTGCAAGGAACTGAACAGAACAGTAATGTACATTACCAAACCATGAGCAAGAAGTAGCTAAGTTAAAAGACTGAAGAGCAATAAATTTGAGTACTCGCATAACTCAAATATGAGAAAGGAGATACAAAAAAAAAATCTAGTATTTCATGATGTTAACAAATTGACAAGTTGTCTTTTTAAAAAGGGAAATATCTTTTAGAAGCTAAATGGAACTGGTAATGTGGCATGGTTATTAATATAACTAATTATGTGTGAATTACTTTACAGCCAAATAAATCCTAACATGATTATCTCTGCCTCTAAAGAACTTCTAGTCTCATTTTGGTTGCAATGCAAAACACAAATTTAACAATAAAGGGCAGAGAATAAAGAAGAACAAGTGTTAAAGTCAATTTTATGCAGAATTTGAGCTTCTTAAAGCCAGAGTATTGTATACTGTAAAAAAATCATCCTCTGCAAATAACAAAGATGCGTTAACTTTAATTCATTTGACATGGACTGCATAGCTTAGGTTTTAACTGAAGGTACTGAATGACTTAAGATATCAGAATTTCTCATTAAAAGAAAAGAATTTCAGAAATCCCAATTTTCTACAAGTTGTATAATCATAACTTTAGAAAATCAGAGTTCAGATAACAAGGTTTACTTCTACTATATAAAACCAAGTGCTGTGTTGTTTTGTAACATACCTCTTGAGGTAACACTAAATTTTCTGTCTGAAAAGCTGTTGCTCAAGCGGGCATGTGGCTCGCTCATTTTTTCAAGAAACATTGTGATTATTTCCTTCTTTTCTGGGTTGGTGCTGGACAAATTCAGAACTTTCCCATTCACTGCAACTGTGCTTTTGCTGATTCCAAACCAATAAAAGAAATCAAACAGGGCATCTGATTTGAACTCAAAAGAAAAGCTCAAGGCATCTCCATTAACCACGTGGCTTCCTGGAGGAAAAAAGCTCTTGACCACCTCCTGGAAATCAAACTAAAAATATATATAGTTAAATGTCTAATTCAAACTTTGCCCTCACAAATTTAGAGTTTATACTGTAGTTGTATCTTTATTTGAAAGCCTTACCCACAGCAGGATTTGAATCTGAAACTGCACAGAGATTCCACGTATAATTCCACTTCCCCAATACCATACATCTTGCTTATATTTCAAACCTTGTGGCAGAAGAGAGCTCACCTCAAAGCAGCAGAAACTGAAGCAATGCACCCGTCTAGTGAGGCTTTCAAGGAAAATCTAGGGCTGCATCTAGACGGTCATGTGGTATGTGGCACCACAGACCCATCTGTGGCAGGGTAACCTGGGGTAACCTACTGCACACCAAAGGGCACAGGGCATGGGTGTTTCCCAGGGACAAGAAGCAGTGACGCAATACGTGCCGCAGCTTCTTCTCTCCAGGGAAACAAACAAATGTGCTCATGTGGACGCAGTCTAAGCAGACACAGGAGTTCTGTCTTAACACCAAGAAGAGAGGCTACCGTACGTTGAACTTCTATGATTACAGGGTATATTATTTTATTATCATTATCATCTTCCTTCTGGGAACTGCAGAATCTGACGTATGAATTAAGTTTAAGGATTGGTTCTTGTTCGTGCAACAGATATGCTCCCACTTATGAAGACTGCAGACTCATTTAAATTAAATCCTCATTTAAAACCCCCTTTTTCTTAGCCTGGCTAATATTTAAAATTAAAGAAGACAACAAGCTAGCAAATGTTTATCATTTTTCTTGTATGCAAAACGTTACAAAATGATATTGTAATGCTTCACTCTGTTTTATAGATTTGCTTCATTCTCAGTACTCAAGTTTGTTACCCTTTTGAATATTCTCACAGAATGAAATATATACTTTATGACATATGTTCAGAGGAATGCTTTATATTTAAGCTTGAGTAAGCTTAAATGGATTAAGCTTGAACAAGGGCAGAATTTTGCTCTTTACTTACTAAATTTTGGTATAGGACTGAACTGCAGTCTTGGAAGCTAAACAGCATCAGTTCACTGCTAAAGAGGTGCTTTAAACTTTGAATTAATGTCATTTTCTTAAATTTATGTTGTGTTGTTTATATTTGAAGTGAATAAACCATATCCAACTGTGAATCAAAGCTATTTGTTCTTGGTTATTTTATTTGGAAAAAAAATCTCTGGTGATAACAAACATGGCTCATTTGCAAATCTTAAAAAGCACTTCTTTTTGTAGCTCACATAAAATAAAGATGGAATGCTATTATTCAGAACTGATAGCCTTGACTATCTTATAACAATGCATTCATGACTTACCCGAAGTTTATAACTTTCTCCAAACACTGAGGATATTATGTTGTCCATACCATGCTCTATCTGTCTTCTTATTTTGGGATGTCGAGTGTTCACAAGAAAGGCATATGTTTTTTCTGAAAGCAAGTTAAAATGCTACTAATTTCTTAACAGGACATCAGCAACATTCATCAACATACACTGAAACCTTTATACCATGAGTTGTATTTTCATAAAAAGCCAGCTGTAGTTCTAATAATCCATGTTCAAGAATTCCCATATACCTCTTAATACATATAAAAACTACAAGACAGATGGCATGATAACAGCTCCTCCTAGTAGCAAGCCTTAGTAACCTGAAAAGCCTAAAGAGCTACATGGGCCTAACAAAGAATTTTTTTAGCTCTTTGTGGAAGTCTGTCATTTTGGTGCCAATAGTCGTATCTCTGATCTCTCTTAAAAAAGACAAAAATATATGTATGAAAGCAGTATTGGTTTTGTACTACTCAGTGGGTGTGTCTACACAAGACGCTATGGCACAATAGCAAGGAGCTACTGTGTCATGGCTCGTTGGTACCATGCAGCCGTACTGCTGGGCACTAACTGTGTGGCAATGATACTGCACAGAAGTAGTGAGCTACTTAGGCAGTAGTTCATTGCTAGTGAACAGCAGTATCAGGAAAAAATCGTGCGGCAACGGTACTGCGCAGTCATTTAGTACTTGCATAAGCAAGAACTAAATGACTATGCAGTAACAATTGTGCAGTCTGCCACTCATGTAGATGTGGCCCGTGAACTACACCTATGTAACAACAGTTCATCCAAGTATTAAAACTGAAACTGTTGGCACTTCAGTCCTATTGGATATTCTGTAGATTATCTGGGGAAGGATGGCTTATAGAGTAATGGATCTCCAATTATATACAGGTATCCATGACTTCCTAATAGAAGTAGAGCTGGGGTGGAAGAGACAGTATCTTCTCATGTCACTCTAAAAATCTCTCTGTTGACAGTTTCTCCTCAACAACCTTGGGTTTACAGGTTTCCCTTGATTTATACTGTACATGCATTCCCAGAGAACAGCGCATAAATTGACTTTGCATAAAGCGAATCCACTTACAATGTTACAAATGTGGATAGGTTCCCACGGTGGTGAGGCAGGGAGTGAAGCTGGGACTAGGGAAGGGGCAAGGGGAGGGAGCAGCAAAGCAGAGGAAAGAAAGTGACACTCACCCCAGCCCTGGCTGCAGTGGCCCCAGGAGCTGCTGGCACCAGCTGCCTGCTGGGCAGCACCGTGCTCCACCTGTCCCTACTCACCTCTGCTCCTGGGCTGCACTATGCCCTGGTGCAGGCAGCTGGTGTCAGCTGCTCCTGCTGGGGCTGGGGTGAGCATTGTGCCCCACACCACCCAGAGCTCCACTTGTCTGCATTCACCCCAGCCCAAGCTGGAGCAGCCCTGGGAGCAGCTGACACCACAGCTCAGCACAGCCCAGGAGCGGTGCAACAGGCAGAGCACGGTGAAGCCCAGCAGCTGCAGGCAGCTGTCTCCAGCCATTTCTGGGGCTGGGGTGAGTGGAGCCATGGCCCTTTCCCCTCTCCACACACTTACCTGCTTGGGTAGGGGGGGCATCTATGCTAATGGCATAAGAGTGAACTTACCTCACATATAATGAATTATGGGTCTAAATACGTTCACTGCATAAGAGAAAAATTCACATATAAAAAACCCGCATAAATCAAGGGAAATCTGTACATCTTTTACTCCTCTCTGTCCTTCATCTAGGCTTTTCCCAAATCCCATTTCACCTTCTCCACTTCTGAAGTCCTATTAACTGGATGCATCTCCACAAGACACTTTACTGCGCAGTAGACTAATCTAGATTAGTCTACTGCGCAGTAAAGTGTCACTATGTAACCGTGCACAGGAGCTACCATGAAGTAGATGCGTTTACTGTGTGGTTTTCTAGTACCTGTAAATATGGATAGTAGATTTACTGCACAGAAGCGCATGGTTACATAAACACAGGCAGCAGGAAGGAGGAGAATTTTCCACTTCCCAGGGCAGCTGCCTACTTCCCAGCTGTCCCCTGCCCTCGGCAACTGCCTGCTGCTGGGGCTGGCTCCAATCATGGACCAATCTTGGAGCCGGGGCCAGGAGCTGCCTGCTGCAGGGGCAAAGGGACATTATTCCCATCTGGGTTTAGCAATCAGAGCTGGCTCCGGCAGCAGGCAGCTGCCCAGGGCAGGGGTGTGGGGTGGTAGCCAGCTGCACCAGAGGTGGGAAAGATTTTCTTGTCCCCCAGAGCCCAGGCCTGACCCTGATACCCCCTGTCAACCCAGGGCTGACACCCTGAGGAGCCTAGAGCTACCCCTGGCTACCATATAGTAGGAGAGCAGAACAGGAGTATCCCTGCCCTGAACTGTTCCTGCTGGGAGCAAATTTGAACATGTAGAAGTGCTCTCAGGGAAAGTAAAATACTGTGCAGTAAGCTTTCTGTGCATTAACTGCATGTGTAGACAAGTCCACTGCTTGGCTTTTTGTACTGCAACATCCTCAGATTCATCTGCAGACTTTCCTGACAACAGAGTTTTAAATTGTACAATACAGAATAATGAAACCAATTAAGTGCTTTGTCCATCATTTTAGGAGACTTGCAGGAGGGGGCTCAGAAGCTGAATTAAGGACACAAGCACTGCCCCAGGTTATTTCACTGAGGTAACTGAAAGTTTGGCCATGAATCTGAAAACTGGAACAGGATCAGAAAAAAAATATATATTTGCTGAGGATTACAAGGTTTCAACAGGGTGAAACTGCAATAGTGTTGACAATAAAAGTTACTCTGTGTGTAGATACTCCATGGATGCAGCCTTCTAGGAATTAGCGTGGAGGCACGGCTCTTCTGCATGCTAATAAGCATAATAGAGAATTCCTCAACTGTAGACACTGCAAACCCTGGGAATGCTAGTTTTGCAAGACAACAGGATCTGTTACAAAGACCCCTAGAGATGCCTTACCTCAGTCCCTATACACCTCCAGTATACTTTTCATTGTACAGCTAACTGACCGCATATATCATAAGCTTCCTATCTGCACAATCTACAAGCTAGTATTATAACTCATGGAAAATACACTAAACATTTGCAGTACCTGATTTTCAAATCAAATTAAATAAAAATCAATTGTCAGCCAAGCACTGAAAGTCACTGCTTCCCATTGAGGATTTTTTCACACCAAATTTCAACTTCCAATGAGCTGGAAATCAAAATCGAAAGGAAATCACAAGTGTACTTTTCATGCATCTTCAGCTTAAAGTGCTGAACCATTTTTGTTTAAGTTTAAAAAAGGGAGAAAAAGAAACATATTAACAGGAGGAATAAAAGTATGCAAGACAAGGGTGTTCACCCTTGGCCCATGGGCCAGATCTGGCCTGTGAAGCTGTATTATCCAGCCCACATAGCTCCCTCCAGGTCTGAAAAATCTTGTGGTATGGTGACAGTGGCAGCATTAATTGCCACTCCCTACCCATAAAATGTCAAGACCTGCGGAGAGCCCTGTAGGCAGACAGCATGGCTCTGCATGCTACCTTGGGCCAGGGCAGCACACAGCTCTATGTGTACAGGACCAGGGTGGCAAAGAGACCTCCCCAGGCAGCACAGGGCCATCCCCATGTGGAATCCAGCCATGGACCAGCCCCATGCTGCTTATTTAGCTTTTGAAGCTAAAAGGCTGAAAAGTGCTGGTGTAAAACACTAAGCTCAAAAGGTGACGTTTAAGAAAATTATAAGGAACTGAAAACAGAACAAAGTAATCAGTGGGTCCCAAATGATGAACCCAATGCACCAAATTGCACAAGAATCTATCTAGCCCTTGTTTTTATTTGAGGAAATGTAATGTAAATAACAAAAAGAACAACATACTTACCATTTGGGAAATCTGGTTTTATTTTCACATTTGTGAAGAATACCAGCGGCCTGCTTAGTATAGTATCTCTGTAGTCTTTATAATCACGATGGCTTGTGAGCACTACATCCCTATTTTAAAAAAAACACATTACAACTCTACTAGCTATTATTTTGAACAGTACATGTTTACCAAATACAGTTTTACAAAAAAAATACCCAGGATCTCTAGAGTTCAAGTTTTCCCTCATAAAACCATGAAGATAATCATGGGATTTGAACAGGATTCCAACTCTTTCATTAACACTGTGGAGTCTAGACAAGATTTTTACATTTTGGCAACTATCGTAAGGCAACCAGAAGGTACCTGCTGAGGACCTCTGAATAAAACCAGCTACTTTAATTTAGACACCCAAGTTTATCTACCAGAATTCGAAAATGCTGTCAATACTTTAGATGTATAGTGTTATGTTGAAATGTACAGTGTTGCTAGTTATCATGCTTTTACTGTGAAGACCACTGTATTAGATACATTTCTTAATGCCTTTGCTTCTAAAGTCACATGATGCAGGAGTCTCCATCTAAAAGAGATACCCTCTTGGAAGCCAACAAAATGTATTTTTAACAAAAAGCACTCTAAGATGTAGTTGAGCACTGGACACAATTACTACCAGTCCTCAAAAGGTGTTGTTTTAAAGTAACATTTTGGCAGAGAACCCCACATTTAATATTTTAAACTAAGTTAAGCCGAACTCATGATTTTCTGGGAATTTTCAGTGTTTTTCAAATTGGGATTCTATAGTTCTGGAAAATCCACTTCACCCAACCTTCTATAAAATTATGACCCATCAGTTAGTTTTATTAAAGATACAGGCATGAACTAGGGAACAGATCCTATTACACCTGTTGGGCACCTCAAGATATAATCCTATTTCACTCCACTTAAAGCCCTAAATAAATAAATAAATAAATATGCTAATTTGCCTATTTTTGTAATCTGCCATCTCTAAGCCAGGAGTGGCCAACCTGTAGCATGTGTGCCACGAGTTAAACAGGCAACCCAGTGACAAATAGAGCAGGGAGCAGAAAGCAGCGCAGCAGATTGGGCAGGAGTTGCAATGACACTCGGGAAAGGTGTGGGGCTAATTTGCAGCCCCCCCAAAGATCTAAGCCTTCAGACCAACTCACAAAAAGCAGACCAAAAGGACCCATCCATGAGCTGCATTAAAGGTGGTTTCCATTCCATCACCAGTTACATGCCTCAATGGCACTTGCCTAGCTGCATGGGTGGCATTTCTGGAACTTGGGCTTAACTTGCAATTCTACACTCACGCAGTGCAGATGCATAAGCATCTGTGTAGCTACTGCACATATTCAGTAGGCTTTGCACTAGCTGGGCAGGTGTACATGAACACTGATGTGTAAGGAGGAGAACCTTCTCGTGTTTTATCCCTAGTAGCTAAGTAGTTAGGCCACTTGCTCAGGAAGCAGAAGACCCAGTTTTTAGGGCCACCCCCTCCACCCCACATCTTTCCAGCTTCCCAGCAGAGTGCTCTAACCACCACATCACACTTTAAGCATTATCTAGCATTCATGCCTCTCTGAACCAGTTGGTTTCCACGGTGTCACCCTGCCCTACCTTCTGCATGTTAGTCACAGACTTTTGTCTCACAGCAGGATTTGAATCTGAAACTGCAGAGGAATCCCACATATTTGTCCCACTACAATTTCATGACTTATGTGCATACACAGGACCTACATATGTAGTCATCTGTATGGGACTCTTATGTGTTTACACTGCACAGGTAATAGAGGGCAACAGCATTACAAACTGTGTGTAAATGCCAAAAAGACCACTTAAAGAGCTGGCAAACAAAAGGTTGCACTTCTAGAGTAAGTCATGCCTCAAAATACAAATAAAATAAATATTTCAGGGGCATCAAGAGCTGGCCTATATGGAAAGTGAAATTGTTAGTGTCCAATTTAAAATTAATTCATTTTAATTTTTAAAAAATTGCAACCAGGAGTGTTAGTTATTCTGAGGGCAGCTTGTGTGGACACATTTCAGAAAGTATATGCACCTTTTGTACAGGTTTGACTGCATGTGTCTGTGCAAAAGGAGTAACATTTCCAGAGTAATAAACTAAATTAGGCTCTTAAGTCCCATTTATGGTTGTCACTTAGGCCAATTTAAAAATTTTTAATCATGGTCCTATTTAAAAAGGTAGATTATGCAACTAATGGACTAATTACAAAGGGGTATTTAAAATGCACATGACAAAAATCTTTATAGAAAAGAAGAAGTCTTTCCCCGTCTACTAGATCAGGGATGCTCAGCCTCCAGCCTGCGAGCGGGATGCAGCCCGCAGAGCCATAGGTATCAGGCCTCTGGGGCTCCCCACCAACTGGGAAATTTGGCAGTAGGGGAGGGGTGGCGATAAATATGGCCACCCTCCCCCACTGCCAAATTCCTAAACCCCAAGCCCTACATAGCAGGTTGGGGCCAGGTTACACCCCTCCCTGTACCCAAGTGGCTGGATAAGGCCAGGCCATGCCCCTCTCCATGGGCTGGATGGGGCTAGGCCATGCCCCCCTTGTCTCCCCGTGGGCTGGCCCACACCGCTTTCCCACACTGGGCCGGGCCAAGCCAGGCCAGGTTGGAGCCCGGATGCCCCCTGCCACCCTGCACACTGCTAGATGGGGCCCTGCCGCAACTATCTTGTGCCAGACCGGAATCATCAGCTGGAGCCAGCCTGAGGATGGCATGGGCACAGCCCATCCGGCATGCCGGCCAAAACACTGAGCACCACTGCATTAGATAATTACAATGCTGACATAGTTACTGGAACCTATTAAGATTTTGGCAGGATGGTTTCAGGTATTAACAGATGTCTGTTTCTGGAAGAATGGCTTGCCAATAGTTTAATATAGTTTAAAGCCGTCTTAGTTCTAAACACAATACACAAGTAGGATTTCAGGGAAAATTTTTCAAGCATTTTGTCACAGTCAAGTTATAAACCTCAGAAACTAGGAACGTATAATGGAAGCATTAGTCGACCTCACAGCACACTGTGACCAAAGATAAGTTCACAGAATTACCCAAGACCTTGTCAACCCAACAGTTTTGACAGTATAACTGCATCTGCACCATAACTTCCCTGGCATAGCTACATCACAAAAAATAAATGACACCCCAAACTGATACAACTAGACTGAAACACCTGGGTTTAGTGCCAGGTTCAGAGATGCGGGGGGAAAAATGGTTATCTGCCTTTCCCTGCAAGAGCTGAATTAATCTGTTCTTCAAATATGCATGAACTCCAGGATGTGGGACAGACCAGGAAAGCTGGGTCAGTCAGCCACAGAACAAACTGCACAGATATTTACATGAGTCAACATGCTGGCTGCCCTCCCTCCTGCACCAGTTAAATTTCCAGAAGAGGGAACCAGCTGCAGGGGAAGCTTATGCTTATGCTTTTCCCTTAGTTTATCACCCGCTCTAGTTTTATAGCCCCTCGCTCCCTTCAGCTCAATCTTGTTTGTAGCTAGCTGCCAGTGTGCTGGGCACCAGGAGACACAAGGGGCTCTCTGGACACTTCTGCACTTACCATTGTCAGCACTGTTAAGGACAAACCAAAACACCCAGTTGCAAAGCCAAAGCAGCCACCTATGTTCAAGCAGCTTATACTATACACCAGGGGTCAGCAACAGTTCTGTGGCAGAGTGCCCACAACCTCAACACCAGGGGCAGATGGTGAGGGAGCCACCAGGGGCCCGATCCTTGTTGTGCCACTGCAGCCCTGGCCTGTTCCATGCCATCTGCCCCAAGATGCACGTGCCAAGCAAAATGCTTCCGAATGCCATGCTCTGCACCCGTGCCAGGGGTCACCTACCCTTGCTATACACTTCCAAGGCAACCGCGGAGCTGGGGCTAGCATCAAGATCCAAGACCCCAGAGCCCAACTCAGGTGCCTAAGTAGAAGAGCCCGGTTTTCAGGGGTGCTTGCAAGGCAGCGCCCAGCTCTGAAACGTCCAGGCATCGGGATGCCAGCTCCAAAGCTCACCCTTACCCAGGTTAGTGGGCATAAGTAGGGAGAGGTGGGGAGGCCCCTGGCCTGGTTTTGAGGATGGCTTGCATGGGCAGGAGCCTGGCTCCGCCTAGATGGGGTCCCCTGCAGCCCTAGGCCTGCGGCTGGCGCTGCCCCCCCCGCCCAGGGGCTCTCTACTTTTCCCGCACGGACTCGAGCCCCCCGGAACGCGCGGGAAGCGCAGAGCCCGGCCCGCGGCGAAGGCCCGGCCCGAGCAGGGCGGGTTGGGGCGGCACCTGCGG
>NW_017728906.1:163740347-163743989 GCF_001723895.1 Crocodylus porosus
CGCGCAGCTGGAAGGCGCCGGGCTGCAGGCGCAGCAGCTGCTCCAGCGGCAGCACGGCCAGCTCGCAGGCGCACGTGCGCAGGCTCCGCAGCTCCCCCGACGAGATGGAACTCAGGCTGGGCCGGCCCGGGGCCCCCGCGGCCGCGGCTGCGCCGCCGCTCCACACCACCATGGCGCCTCGGCCGGGCAGGCTCTGCGCCCACCTTATATCGCCCCGGGCTGGCCCCGCCCGCCGGCCTCGGCTATTCCTCTCCCCGCGCCGCACGCGCTCCGGTGCCCCCGCCCCCGGCTCTCCTGCCCGAGTCAGCTCCTCCGCCCCGCTCAGCTCTGCCTTCCCCCTCATGTGCCTCCAACATCCCTCCCGCGTCGCTTTTCCCCGCGGCGCTGCCCCTCGAGCACCCGCACTCCCTTCCCCCTCAGGGGCCAGCCCACTGCTTCCCCCCGGCCCGAGGGACAGGCCGCCTCTTCCCTTTCACTCCGGCGGTGGCGACAGACGGACAGGGCACGGCGTCCTCTGGTACCAAGGCCCGACACAACTCAGCCGGGCAGAATGGTTTTCAACACTGCGGACGGATTCCCGTGGTACAGCGCTGGGTTGAGCTCGTGACACATGCACATCTCACCGTGCAAAAATGGCGTGGGCACACCTGAGGGGACTCAAGGCACCCCACTGGTGCCATCCAGTAACCTGGTTGGGAATCATGGACCTCATCCCTGCCTTGAAGCCCCCTGCCGGGGGTGGGCGCTGGGGGGGTGGATTGCCTGGAAAAGGGAAGCTGCGCTTGTCTTCAGGTGCAGACATTTTTCTTGTTCAGCAATGAAGTTTAAATCCAACATTGGCTAAAATTCATTGTCTTCCATGTTTCAGGGATGTATTTGGTAGCTGTGTTGCTCTGAGAGAGAAATGCAAGACTCCGAATTTTAGCCGATTTTGGTGAACAGCAAGAAAGATGTCTACACCTCCTTGCCCATCTGCCATCTGACACCCCCAGGGAAGGAGAGTGTCTTATCTGCTCATCAAAGAGCAACTCAGAAAGACACTCGCGGACCCAGAGAAACAGACTTCCACCTTCATCTTCCTTTGTGCAAAAATGATGCTTATTTTCTACCTATGGGGACTATTTACTGTCTTTAATTTTCCCTGAGCCTGAGGAAGGGGGGGCGTGCCTAAAAGCTTACAGAAAAATAATTTTTTTTGTGATTTCTTAGTTGATCTAATAAAAGGCATCATCTCTGAACCAAGAATTCTAGAGTTTTGCATTTCTCTTAATAACAATAATCTTAGTCTTATTTTTATCAGGAAAAAATAGTATATGTGTTTAGGTGATTGTTCAGTATGACAAATATTCAAGCATTCAAAAAACACAAAGATTCAGAAATATGAAAGTGCTGCGTAAAAGACTGTTCATGAAATAGCAATTGGAAGTCATTTTAAATAGGAGCATATTTGAATTCTTGCACAAATATTTCCAGGTTCAGTTCTGAAGTCAAATCACTTCCATGCAATAAGAGAATTAAATTCCTTTTTCTTTTATGGGTCAGACATATCCTTTTGTATGATAAAATTATTTTCAAGCAATAAAAACTACAGTCTGATGCTCAAATACAGAATAGTGCTGTCAATTTTATTTAAAATAGATGGAAAGACCTTTAAATCTTGGCAGCTCCTAGAACTTCAATTTCTTTGCAATTTCTCTTGTCTATCCATGGTTTAAATACAGGTATTTCAATTTTCTCCTTCTCAATATCTAATCTAAAAAGGCAATTCAAATATTCAGGGGAGGTGTCTACACACATGCACTTTAATGTGTGGGTATTAAATTAAATGCACCGTAGCAAAAGCGCATTAACGAACATGTAGACGCACCCAGAATTCCAATTTCAAGAAAATGAGAGAGGTGTGGAACAGTACTTAGAAGATTTTGCAGAATGTTGTATGACTTGTTCTCAGACAATTTCCTTTGCACTTTGCCACTGATTTCAATCAATTCTGAGGTTACTGAACCTTATTCATACATCAGAATCTTGGGAAGTGCTTGGTGACTACAGAACCTAGGTATTTTTTGAGCAATACCCTGGCTCTTTTAGTGGCATACCTTAATTATTTGCATCCTTCAAAAAGGGTGTTTAAATGAAATCTCTGAGAAAATCTTCAGACTTTCTTTTTTGAAGGCCATCATAGGCAACACTAATCAATTCAGCTCCTTTGAAAAGATGCATCAATTTCTTTTGAAGGTAATTGTTACAGAAGCAAAAAACTTTCAAAATCACTCATACACACAGCATGGAACAAGAATCTGGACAATTCTGTTAATTCTAATAGCCCTCCTGCTTCATTGGACAGATTGCCAGACTGCTTCACACAGTTTGACGAAATAGTCTCATTATCTTCTAAATTACAGAGGGGTTTTTTTTAGGTGATCAGTCCATCTTGTGAGTTTACAAGTCTTTGCAGGTGCTGGCTGTTCTACAGGATCTTCATGGCTCAGAAAAATGCATATAGAGAGACACAGTGTGAGAACATACCTGCTAGTGCTCAGTTCTTCTCACCCACACATCAGATGTAAGTGGTGAACTATTGCAGATGTATCAGTCAGCTTTGTCACTAAAGGCAGCAACCAACATGTCCAGCTAAACCAGTAATGAGATCCATTTAAACAGAGCACAAGGCCTTAAAGGACACATAAGAGATGACTACACATTAAATAATCCAAATATATCATAGCCTTATCTTAAAACATTAGTGGTAGTAATTGCTATAACAAAATGTATTAGATGCTGTTCTGCTATAACTTATACATTTTTGTCAAGATTCTTAGGCAAGTTATAAAAACAAATCAGTCTTGTGTACAAAGACAATTCTGGGGAAGAGAAAAATAGGATGGTATCAAGCAGTATTCAAAGATGGTGAAGGAAAAAGATGAGGAATCCTTCCTTCAGGAGTGTAACTTTCACAGGAACAGAAATCCCAACTGACTGATGCTGTTCACATCCACAAGAAAACTGGTTAAGTTCAAGTTCAAACATTTCAATGAAACAAAGAAATGTAAATAAAACCAATCAGAAAACATTTATTAGAATATTAGAATAAACCATCTATAAATATTGGGTATAGGCTGGAGGGAAATTGGAGAATTCAGCAAGTTCAAGACCTGCTGCCAATCTCCACCCTCTTTCCACTTCATAAATTTCCCCAGTTGGTATAGGTAAGAATCTAGCTTGCACTGTCATGGATAACCTGATAAACTTTGAGATAACTTCTTATTTTTGTGTTTTGAGGTATAAGTAATAAAAGGTCAGGCTGTAAACCTGTTTCTTGCCTCTTCATAGTTTCATAGTTTCTAGGGTCAGAAGACACCTGAGTAGATCATCTAGTCCGACCCCCTGCCATGGCAGGAAGGTACTGGGGTCAAACGACCCCAGCAAGATGTTCATCTAGCCTCCTCTTAAACACCCCCAGGATAGGAGCCTGCACCGCCTCTCTTGGAAGCTGGTTCCAGATCCCAGCCGCCCTGACCGTGAAGTAGCGCCTCCTGATATCTAGCCTAAATCTACCCTCCGCCAGCTTGTGACCGTTATTCCTGGTCACTCCTGGCAGTGCTCGGGGGAACAGTGACTCCCCCAATGCCTGCTGGTCCCCTC
>NW_017728906.1:163744684-163763564 GCF_001723895.1 Crocodylus porosus
TAGAAGGCCACCAGGTTGGTCTGACAGGACCTGCCACTGATGAACCCATGTTGGTTGCCCCTAAGCATGAAATACCCTGCTGGCCCCTCATGGATGTGTGCCAGCATAATTTTCTCAAACAGCTTGCCTAGGATTGAAGTAAGATATAGTTTGGCCTATAGTTTCCTGGGTCCTCCTTCTTCCCTTTTTTGAAGCTGGGAACCACGTTGGCCCTCTTCTAGTCCTCTGGCACCATACCAGAGCACCACAAGTGCTCGTAAAGCCGTGATAGGGGTCCTGCAATGACCTCAGCCTTCGGTCTGCAGCCAACCTGCAAATTTAACTGAAATCTAAGTAACATCACACATTCCTTCATCCTCTCATACATTTTTCATGCTCCTCATCACTCTTAAAGTTTCAACTATATTTAGTACACAAGCACTTGGCACAGTCGCATAATCTTGGTTGATTCCAAGAAAGGAAGATAATATGTTTAACAGACCATTTAAATACTACGCTACATATTTTTCTCCAGCGTTGATTTGTTTTAATTAATTCAATAATCTCACAAATGAATGACTCATGAACCTTGATCATATATCATTTTAATTGTTCTTGCAAATGCCCTCATTGACTCAATTTCTTCTCCCTGGTTCTAAACTAATCTTCTTCAATAACCACCTCTGTTGTAATTTAATGTTGTAATGTAGTAACTTCAGACATGGTACACAGGGAAAACACAAGTATGTGCTTTCCATCTGAAAAACCATGAGGCCGACCACCAGCTCAACATTGCATGGTCTGGAACCCCACTATCCCTCTGTCCAAATCCAGTTTACCTTGGAGTCACCCTCAGTCAAATCCTCCCATACAAAGAACACATCTTGAAGACAAAAGCAAGTGAGCATTTGTAAAAACATTGTATATAAACTTACCAACTTGAAATGGGGAGCTAGCCCCTCAACCATGCAAACTGCTGTTTTGGCTCTCAGCTTCTCCTCTGCTGAGTATGTATGCCCTGTATGGAAGAGATCCATACATGCTAAGCACCTTGACCCCATTCTGAATGATAGCTACCAATGCATTGAGAAGCCTACCAGCCTAAACAGTGTGTACCTGCTGGCTGGCATCGCCTGCCTGACATCAGAAGAGCAGTGGCAAGCAGGATATAATGATTGAGACAAACTGAAGATGTGACACACCCGCTGTACGACCATCCCACGGCACAAAAAATTATGAAGTCATGCAGGATCTTCCTCACCAGCACCCAATCTCTTGATTCCACACCCAAGGAGACACAACTGCAGATGTGGAACAAAAGGCTAAAGAAAATACCTGACAGTGGAAAAAAGGACATTCCAGTGGTCGAGTTCTTACCACCAGGGGATGACGAACCATGGCGGCAATGTCTCAGCCACTTACGTACTGGAGTTGGACGTTCCAAGGAACTAATGAAGAAGTGGGGTTCAACCACCTGTGACTGTGGCACAGAGCCTCAAACTATGTAATACCTGTTGAAATGCCTGCTGCTTGAAGGCACATGTGCAATGAAAGATCTTGCAAAGTACAATAAATGAGGCCAAGCACGTGTAACAAAATGATTTAATATGGTGTACAGACATGAAAAGAAGACAAACTGAAAATTGAGATATGAGATTCTCTGGCTCTATTCAGCGCTGGTGATGTCTCACCTGGAGTGTTAGTTTTGGGCCCCTCACTTCAAGGAGATTGGAAACAGTCCAATCAAGAGTGACAAAAATGAGTAGGGAGCTGGGAAACATAATTTATGAGGAAACATTGAAAGAATTAGGATTGTTTAATATGGAGAAGAGAACATTGAAGGCAGATTTGATAACAGGCTTCAAATATCAGTACTTGAAGGGAAATTATAAACAAGATGGAGATAGTTTTTTTGTTGTGCCCAAGGGGACAGGACTGGAATTAAACTGCAGCAAAGGAAAGAGACCAGGAGAAACTTTCTGACTGTGCAAGTGGTTAAACACTGAAACAGGCTACCTAGAGAAGTTGCAAAATCTGCAAGCCTGGAAGTTTTCAGAAGCGCACACCAGCCAGCAAGAGCACACGCCAACTGCAGAAGCTTCCTCAGCCTGACAATTGTATTTATACCCGAAAGCTTGCTAAGAAGAATTTTTCCAACTATTTAAGTTGGCCTAGTAAAAGATATAAGATTTACCCAAAGAACCTTGTCTGGCTATAAAAACATCTAGACATTTTTATCTTCAGAAGACTATGCAGTGATTACATTTATTCACGTCTAAAAACTCCAGTTTTGTTATTGGAATGTCAGATTGTTCATGTTCCACCACTTTAACTTAAGATGAATGGTAGACGAATGGAGTTATTAGACATGACTGGGTGTGAAGTATAGTGTAACCACCCTCTAAAGAACTTTGGCAAAATAACAGCAGCTTGAGTGTATCCAGAGGATCAAATGAAATCCTCTGCAGTAGAGTTTCTGCAAGGTCTTAGAACAAGTAGGATATCAAATTAGTTTTAACTTAAATGAAATAGCAGAGTTAAAAAACCCAGTGATTTGGGGCCAAATTCTGGCCTTGGATATGTGCATATGCAACTCCAGCAGATTTCACCGGGTTTTGAGCAAATTTATGCTAAACTATTATTCAGATTTTGTACCTGTTGTTTTTGTGTTTTTTTACTTTTTATGGGCATACTGAAACAACAGCAAGGAGCTAGGATTTCCTGCGAGTCAGAGCCCAGTAATTTTAGGCAAGTTTGTGATACTTTTGTTTGTCCTTTAAATTGGTATATGCATTCTAGATATAGCAACAGCAAGCATAGGTGACCAGGAGCTCACACATAATCAGAGAATGGAATGAAGTGCAGTTGTATTCCCCCCCTGTCTCTTCAGGGTACAGTTTGCAAGGTATGGCTGAGACAGGAGCTTCTCAACTCATGATTTTTACTTGGTTTCCTGCTCAGAAACTTAGAATGTTTATATCCAATGAAAGGAATGTGGAAATTATTAATAACTCACAGCAGAAAGCCATACTTAAAGCAGAAAGGTGTAACACTGAATTCAGTGTATTTGCTCTAGAAAAATTGGCGTTTACACTAGGAAAAAGTAGGAAATGTTACTAAGAAAAGAAAATTAAGAGCCACATCATCCCCTCCAGTACATGGCCTTCATGGGAAGAAAGGAATGGAAAAATCCATCAAAATGATATCATAATTGTCATAGGGAGGAGAGAAAATATGGTATTTGCTTCCCCTTGATTTCAGACGCTTATGTACTTTCACTGCCATGTGGTCAAGGATCCAGGGGCTGCTTTGGTCCAATGGAATGGGGTCAGGGAGCCATAGTTCCCATAGCCTATTTCCATAGCAACATAGGAAGTAGGATTCAAAAGGATGCCCTGGGTCATCAAATCTGGTCTTTTGTATTCACAGGCATCCCATCATGTAACTCTCAGGTTCATTCTTGAAACCAGGAACGAACCAGGAACTTTCACCCCCTACTTCCATTGGAACTTCATTTCTCTGATACTTAGAAACCTTCTAATTTCCAGCCTCATTTTTTTTTGGCTAGTTTATACCCATTTGTTTTGTGCCAATGTTTTTCTTTAGATTGACAAACTCTTCTATTTCTTTCCTCTCATCCCTGATATATTCACAGAAAGCTAGTGTGTTACCTTGCATCCTTTGTTTTACTAGGCTAAATATGTCAGTCTTTTAGTATCCTTTCCAGTTGCCTTTCTCTATACCTGCATTTATTCTGAGTCATAGGTACTTATATTGCTGACAAAAATAAGTCTATTGCTTTTTATTCCACTTAGCTCTGCAGAACCAATATGTTCCAAGAAAGAGAGAACTGGATACCATTTTGGATCAACAGGATTGTTTATGATTGTAACCCGGGCGCTACTCCAAGAGGCACCCCCTCTCCAATTGAAGGGATCAAAGCAGGTGCACAAGCACTGTGGGAGGTGTAGGGACTCTCCTCCCCTATAGAGCAGAGCCAGACCACCAATGGGGACTTAACCATATACCTTTTAATACTGGGAACATAACAGGCATAAATCAGAGGGTATAGTGGACACTACAGTGCCCCAAGGTGGCAGGATTCAACAAAGGTTCGACATTTACAACCATTGACAAAATAACAGGGTTAACAAAATATAAAACACAAACAGCAGAACAAACAATACAGGTTGGTGAAATATAAAAAAGGCACAAAATGCAAAATGTCAAGGAAATTGGCACCTGGAGGGGGAGGGAACACAATGGCCCCTATCACCTGCAAGAAGATTTGTTTTTTGTAAGCTCACTCAGCCGGGACTTGAACCAGATCTCCCACATGGTAGGCAGCAACACAGCCACCACTGGTAGCACTGCTCTAGCCTGCTAGGGGTCTTGACCTTCCTGGATCCCAGCCTCATGTCAAGCTGCCTGGCCTCTGATTGGAGGAGCTGGAAGCAGAGCTGGGACCCTCTCAGGTCGCTGCTCAGATCCTTGCTGGAGTGGAGGGGAGCCTCTTCTGCTAGATGCAGCCTCTCCCTGGGGATCCTGGAGCCCAGTGGGGAGCCTCTCCTGCCACCAGCACTGCTGAGGGTCCCACTGCTGCCTGTAGGTCCTGCTCTTCCAGGCTGTTCTGGGGCACTGCTCCTGCCCCACTGGCTCACCTCTTGCCAGCTCTGTGAACCTTCTTCCTTTTTGTCCCTTGCTGGTCTCTCCTGAGTCAGCCCATGCTGCCCCTTTTATCCCCCTCCAGGTGATCCAAGGGGCCAATCAGGGGACATGGGGGGGGGGGTGAGTTTCTGGGGCCTGATTGGTAAGGAAAGGGAATCCCAAGTCTTCCAATCATCTTTTGCCATTTCAAAACCCCTGGGCCAGGTCACTGCCAGGCAGCCCATCACATGATGTTCCACCGAGCCTAATTGATGGCACCTTATTGAAACAAAGTCAGGGTTGCCACATTTCCAATTTCAAAAAGAGGACACTTGTCAGGGAAGGGGACAGGAGATAATATGCTTGTGGGGGAGATAATGATATGCCCGTGGCCCATTGGCAGATTAATGTATGGGCCTGTGGGGCCCCTGCCAATCAGGGGTCCCCTGGGAAAAATCTCTGAAAAGCACTCATTCAGATGGGGCCACCTGCTTCCCGCACCAGAAGCCCATAACCACTGACAGTGCAGAGGCAGGAGGAATGAGCATCCTGTACCCGGGCCAGCCACAGGACAGCCCTGCATGTGGGGATGGAGCTGGGATTCTGCCCACTGCGTTAGGTCTGCCCAGCTCCTACCAGTGGCACATGGGGTCTGCTGAGGAGCCAGGCATTAAGTAACACTGCGTCCCAGCGTCAGGGGAAGGAGCTGCTTCCCTGATCTGAACCTGCCAGTCGAGGTGGACCTTGGCCCCCTCCCTTCCAGGTTCCTCCAGTCCATCCCAGGCAGGACCTGTACTGCTCGGCTAGCCCTGGTTGCTCAGGCTTCTCTGAGAATGGCAGCTCCAACAAGCATGGGTGCTTCAGGGAGGGCAGTGCACATGAAGCTGAAGCGCGAAGCAGAACCTGCCCTGCTGGAGGCTGCAAAGGCCCATGTGTGAGCTGTGGTATATGGAACGTACCTTTAAGGGACCAGCAGTGGGATGACCCAGTCTCTCCCCCTGATGCCTTGTGAGTGCAGTTTGTGGTGGTGGGTAGTTGTAGATTTCCCTGCAAGCTGGGAGCATGTGAGTTGCTGAATCCTGTTCCTAATAAACATAAAGCTCTTTACCATCCCACCAGTCTCTGCTGAATGGTGACTCAAGGACAGAACCTCAAAGGTATGGAGGTCTGATTGAGTACCCCATCCCTGGAACCCAAAGGCATAGAGTAAACATTATATAAGGGGACTAGTGATTTGCTGGCCCCAGGTGCTTGGCAGGGAAGTGCTGGTGGAGGAAATGCAGGGAGGGAGTGGTGGTGGGTTTGGCAGGTGGGCAGAAGCAGTGCTTCCTCATTGGGGAATCGAATCCAGGCCTCCAATTTTCTGTTTGTCCAGGGCCCCAGTAAATCTTAAGCTACCAATGGCATGGCCTACACCTGCCCCTCACTCCCAAACCACAGCTCCTACCGCCCTGTTGATGCCCCTTACTCCTGACCTGTAGGCCCTTGGCACTGACTGTGCCCTGTGCTCCTGACTCACAGTTCCCTACCCCCGACAGTGCTCTTCACTCCCAAGCCACAGCCCCCCCCAGCCTGCCAGTGCCCCTTACTCCTGACATGCAACCCCCTACTCCCTCCAGCCCTGCAGCATCTCCTAGCTGCCCCACCCTGCAAACACAGGCGTCAGTTCTGGTGCTACCAGCCTAGCCGTGCAGCTTCCTGATGCTCCTGAAGGGCCTTTCTGCTCTCTTTCCCCACTGGAGAGGCAGGCACCTCCTCTGCCCTGCTGTAGTCCCAGCAGCCAGACAGCTTCCCCCAGTGCCAGCAAGCAATCCCCCTCACACACTCAAAGCCTCCACACACTCTGCCCCGCCTCTGACTCTCCCCAAGCTCTGGCCCTCCAACACCCTGCCCACCGTAGACTTACTGGCTGAGGCTGCTCCCAAACCCCCTGCCTGGCTACATGCCAGCCACGTGCATGTGCATGTGCACATGCATGTTGCACCCCCTTCCTCCAGTCGCCCTTCCCCCACCCCCCCAGCCCCAAGCAGCCCCTTGCTAGGGTAAGCCAGGAAGTGGGGGGAAAACTTTGATGCTAAGCAGAGCAAAATCCTGCACATTTGTTGATATTTTAGAAAACCGCCCAGATGGAGGTGGGAGGATCCAAAAAGAGGACATGTCTGGGAAAACCTGGATGTATGGTAACACCGAAACAAAAGGCTTTCCAAAAGCTGCTGTGAGCATAGCTGGAAGGCCTTAGCATTGCACAAGTATAACTTTTGGTTCACAGAACCTTTGTCCTGCAAGGCTGGTGGCATGAACACCTCATGCCTCCCAAGGCTGGGGGGGCACAGCAACCATCCGCAGGCCTAGAAGTTAGGAAGGGAGTGGGTGGAAACAATGACTTTCTAGTTCACTGATCACAACTAATGTGGAAAGGGCTGGGAAGCAAGAAACAAAAGGGGCCTGCAATTCCATTTTTTCAGTCCCTTTTCAGAGTACTGAAGTGCTATAAGAACGAAAATATTACAATTAAGAAAACATCATTGTGGAGGCATAGTGTACAAGACAAAACTCTTTAATTTTGACCCCAGTAAATGGTTTAAAGCATTGGTTTTCAACCTGTGGTTCATGGGCTCACAGGCTATGTCTAAGGGTACTGGGACAATCAGAGCAGCCAAGGGGTCTGTGAAAGACAACTATGATCAATCAAAAGTATGTGAATACCTACACTTATCATTCAAAGGGGTCTGCACTTCCATGCAAAATATTTTAGGGGTCCACAAATCAAAAAAAGGTTGAAAAACACTGATCTAAAAAAGCTTGCTACAGTTTGGGAGTGAGGTATCTAAATGAGACTATTTCATAGATCTTGTGACTTGTAATGTAATGCCTCATCTTGAACTCAGTGTCCGCTAATTTATTTTGATAGGCTAGCAGCCCACATCTGTACACCCTGCTTCTATCATTATCTGAATGAACAGGAATGTTTTAAACATTACAGCAGGGCTGGCCTCTCCTCGTTTGACTTGGCTCTTTTTTTGGATCCAAAATTCACAAATTATGATCAAGTAGCATGAAAAGAAAAGGAGAAGGAAGTGCTGTAAAACTTTCAATGTAATATAATGTAGAATATCTGAATATGCAAAGCCATATTAAATGGGGCGAGTTTGTGACAATATTTTTAATAAGTAAGCAATGAGTTACAGATTCTATCCTCTCTACATTTTTAACTTAGTACTGTAAAGTTTAAATTGGTTCAAGAGCATTTAACTCCCTTTTTAAAAAAAACACTCCCAAGACTACATGGAAGGTAGTGGTATCTGTGAAAAGGGTTCTGTACTGAGCGTAAGGTAGCCCGGCTCTTTTATTTTCAGTTCAGCGTTGATCAGCTGTCTGACCTTAGGCAAGTCACTTCTCTCTGGGCATCAATTGCTGCATCTAGAAAACAAAAACGATACCTATCTGTTTGTAAAGTTCTTGGAGAACTAGGGGTAAAAGTGTCAGAGGTGCACCGATATATCAGTGCCATATCAGATCAGATAAAAAGAAAATTAACATTATCAGCTATCAGCTTTTTATGGCCGGTGTAACTGGCAATGTCACTGATAAAGATAATATGCCTTCTGGCCAGAGGCCCCAGACGCTGCACGCATGCACGTAGCCACAGCATGCACATGGCCAGGAATACAGCTGGGCAGCACCAGGATGGAAAGCAGCTCCCTGCAAGTAAGTCTGTGGAGGGGAAGAGGTGTGGGGGAGGGAAGAGATGGCGGGGACATAGATTGAGGGAGGCAGCAGGGGTGGCGCAGGGGCAGAGGGTGCTACCCAGCCAAGGCAGTGAATGGGACCCCGGAGCCAGGGTGGGGAGCAGGATGGAGCCGTAGGTGGCTCATCCAGAGGGCACCAGGGGAGGGTGGGGTTTGCTCCCTGCCACTGCATGCAATCCTAGGGGAAACATAGAGGGGCATGTTCCCCCCTGATTTTTATGCGGGGCAGATGTGGCCTGCTCACTGTGGGCTTTCTCCCTGTTGCCTTTGATCTGGGAGCCATGTGCTGGTATGTCCCCTGCCTGCCTGGTAGCAGTGGGGGTGGTCAGTTGTGCAGGGGACATACAGCCAGTGTGCAGCTCCCAGGGCAAAGGCAACAGAGCAGAGAACCTCGAGCCTGCAGCAGGCAGCCTGCATCTGCCCTTGCCCCACTTAGCTCTGCTCTAGTTACAAGTGTACACATATGTAAAAATGGTAGTGGCAGCACTTGAACTAAAGCTCATTTGGTGAGCTTTAGTTCAAACGCCCCCACTGTCATTTTAAGTGCCGGGATGCTGTTCCCCTGGATGAGTCACCTGTGGCTCCATCCCACTCTCTGCACCAGCCCCAGGGATCACATTTGCTGCCCTGCTCCCACCCCTCTCCCACTCTCTCCCTTACCGTGGGGGCCTTGATCTGTCCCCCTTCCCTCCCTCATGCCCCTTCCCCTCCACAGGCTTACCTGCAGGGCACTGCTCTCCATGCTGCCCAGCTGCATTCCTGTAAATAGGTTATCAGATTGATATCAGCTGATATGCCTGGTGAATAATCGGTACTGGCCAATCAGTGCCCCCCTAAAAAGTACTATAAAAGAATTTATTATTATATTATATTATAGATCATAGTATAACCTAATTCTCAATATTTGCATTACTAGTAAATGCATATTTTTTCGCCAGTGACGCATGCCCCGGTGTGTTTCCATACTGTCTCTCAGATGATATCAAATATAGCTGATTGCAGATGGCCAAAAAGATCACTTGCCTGTTCTGAATCAGTCTTTAGATTGTCTCAGAACTGACTGCATGCGTGATGGAAGAAAGTCCCTGCCTCCCTAAGTAAATATGGTATCTCCCAACTCAGACCAAAACAAGCTCTCCAGGTTGAAGCTAGAGCATCTATTAACAGATAATTTCCCCCAAAAATTTTACAGCAGATTGTAACAGGTTGTTTAGGTTAAGCAATGAGAACTTACTCTTTCTTTGCAGTCAGGCATTTTGGGAGTAATGACTGAATTAGACCCCAGGGATCTAATTCTGCTTCCTGCAAAGTCAAAGTCAAAACTCTCAGTGGTTTAAGATTTGGCTTTTAAAGCTAAGTGTCTGATCCAACTGAGACTGAAGTCAATGGGATGCCCATATGATGACAAGAGCTGAATGCCATCACTACACTTGAAGTGGATGCCAGTTGCAGTGTTTTGTGCTTCCATGAAGTGACCCACATTCCTTGTACCACTACA
Source organism: Crocodylus porosus (assembly GCF_001723895.1). NCBI lineage: Eukaryota > Metazoa > Chordata > Crocodylia > Crocodylidae > Crocodylus > Crocodylus porosus. The sequence continues at coordinate 163,754,558 of NW_017728906.1, forward strand.
AGGACAGAGATGAATTACTGTAATATGCATGATGGGATCTTCTAACTCTAGTGTAAAATCAGGAGCAATTCCACTGAATCAAAGGACTTATATATCAAACGGATATAAAGAAGCGGCCAGCCAGATTATTTGCTCCTGAGAACTAGTTTTTCAGTTCTGTCATAACTAAAGTTACAGAAAAAAAATCCAAGTTATAATTAGTTTAATCATATAGTATGCTCTAAAATAGCTATGGCCAATAGTGTTATAAAAGGATTGTTTATACACAGGCTAAATAAGGGGAAAATAATAGTGCTATGAAAATATTTATCCATATTTTGATGATAATTTTCTCCTTCAATAAGATGCCTATTAGAATAATGGAATTAATATGATTAGATCTGTACAAAAATAAAATAGCATCTGGGCATAGTATTTTCATAGCAGTATCATTAACATGTACAATGTTGCTCTTTTTCTAACTTGATTTGAGTTATTGCTCTCTCTCAAAGTTTCCAAATTAGATTGAAATTTACTTATTTTTCACTACTGCAAATGTAAGTGCATCTAGGAAAAGTTCATCTGCCTCCTTTTCTAGGATTATCCTAGACAGCACCTAGAATAATGGGGCTCCCAACTGGACTGTGATGGAGTAAAGAAGCCTTAAAGCTTATGAAATAATCAGTGGAGAACTGCTTCCATGAAGAGGAGTAGTATAATTATGTAGCTTTACTATCTGCCTCTAAAACTGTACTCCCCCTAACCCTCAATACCAGATAGGGAGTTTGGCCATAGAGGCCCATATACTCATGTGACCAGTGTCTGCTGGTGTGGCCCCCCCTGGCACCATGAGCAGCTGAATTTGCAGTAAACCTGAGGATATGTTCATTTGCTATGGGGGCTAGACTCTCAGTGAAGCAGGCCACAGATCAGAGGTTATGAAGTTGACCTAAGACCGACATTGCACACAGCTCTTCTGACGTAGCTGAGCAGAACTTGGGTCCAGCCCGGGATCTACCCCCTTATCTGACAGTTTTGCAGAGGAATGAGATTATGTAAATATGCAGAATGTTGCAAACTTCTATTTACATGATATGTCTCTCTGGTAATTCATCAAAAAAAATCTAAGGAAATCATGTTTTCCACCCATGGAAAGTCTAGAGTGGGTGTATCTGCCGCAGCTGATGTCAACTTATCCTTATTGGAGTGTTTTCATTAAATGAGAACATGTTGAACAGCTTATGGCAGATGTACAACAGTGAGTAGGGTCTCTTTGCACAGTTGGGAGGCTTCTGTTTATACTGAATAGTAAAAAAAAAATAATAGAACAAATGAGGAGCTATAGGGACGTTTCCACATGTTTATTGTTCTAATCTCCAGTTTGTAAAAACTCACAAAAGAAAGATGTTTAGAAATGAAGAAGAATGTTGGCACTGCTCCCTTATTTCTATCCCACAAGAATTTGTCGCTATGGAGACTCTCCTGTTTTGTTCAAGAATGACTCAAACTTCACTGATGGAACATATGTGGTGGAAGCAGAACAACATCAGGAGGAACTCACATTAAAACATTTTAAAAGAACGATAAGTGTCTGAGCTCTAAATAATTCATCCAAGTGTGAAAACTGTACAGGGTTCATGCAACTGAAACACACCTTCACATTTTCTTTCAAGCTTTTATTTTCTGATGTGAAGGTCACTGAAGGCTTTATTTTGACAGTAGACTGTACTGTAAACTGGATTTCCATAAACTAAGATACAGAGGGCTGAAGGCACAACATCTGACAAAATAAGCTATTGCCTATGAAAGCCAATGTCTCTCTGAACCAGTTAAACCCAAGGTGCCACCCTGCCCCACCTTATACCACAGAAATACAACTTCCAAAGAGTTAAATGGAGGTGTAGCTGCATAAATGATTTTAAGGGAATTGCACAGCTGAAATCCCTCAAAAATTTATGAGATTATGTTATATCCTTTTCTATTGCTATTAATAAAACCATGCAGTTACTGTCCCAAACAACTACACCAAACATAAACTGAGCCAAGAGCAGGTAAACTTTGAACACACTGAGCTAGGTGCACTCAGCTCATATGAGATTATTCTTAACTAAGTATGAAAAGTTATATATTGCTATATTGACATCAGAGGAGATCAGAGTCCTCTCTCCCAACTGGTACAGCATGGACAGTCACAATACAGTACAGCCTTCCCTCTGCTGCCTGACAATAGCAGCCTTCCCCTGCTGAGGCTGACAATATGGGGGTCTATTAAGATTAATTTCAAAGGAACTGTACTGTGAAGCAAGGAACTTCTTAGCAGAAGAAGACAGGCCCAGAAATCAGGTCCTTAGAGCTAGTTTCTGGTTAATAAAAATGAAGTAGTAAGAAGCCTGTCATCTCCTTCAAGGCCAGAATTACGGCTCCTACACTAGAAGTGCACAGTTCATAGAATCATAGAAAATTAGGATTGGAAAGGACCTCAGGAGATCACCTAGTCCAATCCCCTGCTCAAATCAGGACCATCCCCACCTGTATCATCCCAGCCAATGGTTTGTCTAGCTGGGTCTTAAAAACCCTATGGTTACCAAGGGGGTGCACCACATGGATGATAGCGTGTTGCCCCCAAAAGGGTGGAAGGAAGCCAAAATTAGGAACTGAGCCCAATATGTTCCAATCAGCAAAGTTAGCTCATCATGTGGAACGGCCAGAAAGGTAAAATGACCAACCTGCCGGGAGCAGAATCTGGTACACGGCACTGGACACTCTAGACCTCCAGGATCAGAAGGCACTTACACCACTTCTGTCTCCACCTGTTGCAGCTCTACAGTGTGGGACTGTGGACAGAGCTAATTAGTATGGCCACAACACAGCTCCACTGTTTTTGTTTGGGAGGCTGTCTGTGGCATAATGCACAATAATTCTGCCTGGCACTGATCCAGGACAAGTTTTTCAGATTCATGAAGGTGGGTGACCAGAATTCAGGGCAGGGTTCTAGATGAGGGCTCACAGAGGCCTTCTACAGTCACATGCAAACTTCCCTAGCACTACAAGGAATAACTTGTCTGATACTACATCGTAGGACTGCAATTGTTTTTTTCTCAGCTGCCTTGTACTGGTGCCTATGTGGCAAAAACAAAGCCAGGCAACAGAACCCTCCAACATGCCATGTTTCTCTGCACAGGCCGGCTCCTGCACTGGAAACTGTCTGAACAGCACTCTAGTGACAGTGTCACTTGCCTCCATGCTAAACAGCACACTGACATCACTACACAAATGCCAGTATAGGAGACAGCCCACAGGATATCTGAAGGTGCTGCTGCCTGGCACTAAATCTGCCATGTAGAAGTGACTTCAGAGTCAGCCTGGGAACAAGCACTATATTCCAGTCTTTCTCTTCTTCAGTCATCTCCAACTGTTTACCTCCCAGCTTATAGCAGAAATGCTTATGATTAATCCCTTTGTGTGACTTGAATTTTGAACTATTCTATTTTATCCCATTTTTATTGCTTCAGTCTTCAAGGTCATACAGTTCTTCCAGTGCAATATTCCTACCCGCTTCTGTTTTGATGATGACTCCTAACTTTGTCATCATCAGTATTACTACTTTTTTGCCAAAGTTATTAATGAAAGTATAAGCAAAGTTGGTCCTTGAGGAATTCCACTAGTAACCTCCCTCTACCCTCTCCCCCTACTAGTAACCTGATATGTACTCCTTAACGCTGTTTTCAACGCTTTAAACAGTTCCTTAATTTCTTCCAGTTTTTCCACTATCCCCATTTCTCTAACTTTATTAATAATTTCCCATATGACAGTACATCAAATGCTGTACTCCAGGCCAGCTGAGGAGGGGGCATGGTTGGGGTACTATGGCCGGGCTCCCAGCTCTGGGTAGGTAGAGTCAAACCCCCACTGCAGACTCCTGACCCCCCACCCCACTAGGCAGCACCCAGCTGGGAGTCTGGTACCAGACTGGGGGACGGGGTGGATTCCCCCTTTCCTCCCCCCAACTCCATCCTCAGCCGACCCAGAGACTGAGGAGGGAACATAGCTGTGGGACTCCAGCCTGCCTCCTGGCTCTGGAAAGACGAAGTCAGGCCCCTCACAACCCCCCACACTGAGCCTCATCCAGCTGGAGGTCCAGTGCTGGGCTGGATGGGTGGGTTTTCCCTCTCACCCATCCATCCATCCCGCCTCAACTGGCTTGGAGGCTGAGGAGGAGGCGTGGCTGAGGGACTCCAGCCTAGCTCCCAGCTCCTGGCTCCCAGCTCTGGGCAGCTGGAGTCAAGCCCCTGCTGTGGACTTCCCCCACACCCCACACCCATGCTGGGCAGCACCCAACTGGGGGTTGGGTGCTGGGCTGGGGGTCGGGGTGCCCCCAGTCTAATATTAAGTCTAGTAACAGGTGGAGGAATCCCCTCTGCACTATGGGCAAGGCTTGGGGACCCTGCAAGGGACAGGGAATCCTCTCCAAGGCTGGGGGACCCAGCCAGCCCTCGGCTGCAGTGCCTGTTCCCCCTGTGGAGGTCCTCAAGAGTTTGGGGAACATGTGCTGGACAGCCAATCAAGGATGAGCCCCACTTGGCTGCATCCAGGTGTCCGCAGCAGAGACGGACAGCCTGGGAGGTGTGCTCTATTGCCCCCCACCAACTGGTATGGGCACTGGTTTCAAAAGTCAGCATGAGATCACTTGCTTATCAACAGGGCTCCTGGTTTTCTCTGTTTAAAAATCACAGATCCTCTGATAAAAATAATTTGATTTCCATGATTTTTGGTGTCTGGGAGGCTGATGAGGTGGAGTTTGTGGGCTCATCTCTGGGAAGTGTTTTGATGAATGTTGTAGAAATGTTGTATGCAGACCAGACCAGCCTCTAGCTTCTTTACTTTTCATTCCATCCAAGAAGAGCACACACTGACTGCTGAAACTTCCTCAGCCTGATGGAGGGGTTTTGAACCCGAAAGCTTGCTTAAAAATTGTTCTCCAACTATTTAAGTTGGTCTAATAGAAGATATCAGATTCACCCAAACAACCTTGTCTGCCTATGTCCTTAGACCAACACACCTACAACCTACACCCCTGATAAAAATAACAAATTATCCAATTAAAAAACCCTGAATCCATATTTTTCCATGATTAAAATTCCATGATTAAAATGAAAGGCTACTGTATATATAGGCAGGGCTGACCCTAGGGGGTGTGGGGCCCAGGGCACATCGGCCTGTGCAAAGCCCCCTTAACATTTTTATATAATTAAAAGAAGTTCATATAATTTTTAAAAATTCACCAATCCCAATCAGTGTTGCGCCACCTACATTCTGAAATCCACTGTGAGGGCAGGGACAAGGCTGTAGCTCCCAGCTCAGCGCTCGCTGGCTGTGGGGATGGGGCTGCAGCCAGGGCCAGGATAGCCAGGCGGTGCAGGCTGCAGAACGAGGTGGAGGCAGCAGCCCTGGCCCTGGCACTGAGGGCACTGCTACTGGTGCAGCCCACCCCAGGGGGGCCACCTGCAGCATGGAGCAACCAAGGTGAGGGCTGTGCCAGGCAAGCCAGGCTGGGTCAGGGATGCCCTTGTGGCAGGGGGTCCCAACTCAAGACGACCCACAGTGCTCAGCAGCCTTGCAGGGGCTCCGGGCCAGGCTGTGTCATGGGGCGGGTGCTAAGCAGCACTTCTGTTATAACCCTCAGAGCCGGAAACAGGGCTCACCTGCTGCCAACCTGTGCTGTGGGGCACTGCCAGCCCCTGCCAGGGGCCAGGTCAGCATCTCCTGTGCCTTGTGTGGGGCTCCAGAGAGGGGGTTTGCAGGGTGCTGGACCTACAGCTGGCTCTGGCCCCAGCTTTCTGACTTTCTCTAAGACTTTCCTTGTCGTGATGTCAAAGCACAGGGCACCCTAAAGCGTGGAGTACAGGGCACTCGTCCCAATTTGCTGTACCCTAGGGATGGCCCTATATATAGGTATCAGTTGAACACAATGTTTTATTGATATATTTACAATTTTAAAGTAATTTGAAAGCCTACCAGTGCCTCAATCGCTATAATAAAATAAATTATAAGTACCTATAAGTGTTGGCATTTGGTCTTGGGTTTTTTATTTTGAAAACTCAGAGCTGTCTCTCACCCCTTTGTCCACCAGGACTCAGGTCCAGCTGTGGCTGCCTGCTCCCACCCTGCTTTGTGGTGCTAAGCAGTCCTGATATGCTTATGCCTTGCCCATGTTATTTCCCCTCACTTGCAAGCCACAGCCCCTGCTGTTTCCCTTCACTCCCCACCCACAGGTCCCTTGGTCTTTCTGGTGCCCCTCACTTGACAGCCACAGACCCCTGCCCCCATCAGCCTGCCACAGAGGGCCCCCAGGTGCCAGGGCTATGGGGCCAGGGACCCAGGTCCACAGCTCCTTGCTCCCTACAGCAGTGCCTGAGCCCTGGCTGTCACCCACGGGAGGCGGCAGCCGCTGCAGCAGGAGCAGAGCATGGAGCCCGGCTCCCCCTCCCCCATGATGCCCCCTGCCTGCTTGCCCTCCTCCAGCTCCTTCCCACACTCCAGCCCTAGTAGGCTGGAGCTCTACCAGCCTGAAAGGGAAATCCACCATTTCCTGCATTTTTTTTCCTTTAAAGGAGAAAATCTGGGTTTTTCCCAGGTTTTTCTGGGTTTTTCTGTGGCAAGTGGAAAACTGAGATCCCTGCTTATCAGTTCAATCTACACAGTCCAGAGAAACTGCAAAGATTGAATTGATTCAATCTGGGGCTTTTTGAATTTCTGTACTTAGCCCTAGTGATCTGTTTATAAGCATTCCCTGCTTGAGTCAAACCTGGGGTCAGACAAGACCAATAACTTCAACTTTTCAACCAAAAGGGGGAGGAAATCATTAAAATATGTTTTCAGAGCATGCATTTTCTAAATAGCTCTGTTCTTTCATTGAGACTATGACTGCTACTCAGCTCTCCTGTAGTAAAAGCATGTATCACTGCAAGATATTCTTCTTGTATATTAAGGCCCCAAACAGAGATCAGGACCCCAGCATGCTATATGCTGTACCAATAGGTAAAACAAGGACAGTCCCTGTTCCAGCCAGTTGACAGCTTAGAATTATGACAAGAAACACTAAGGGAACAAACAACAAGTAGAGGTGAGGTGGAGAGGAGACAGTAATTTTAAGAAGTGGATATTTGCATTAATAGTCTCAGGTTTCACAGAAGTCCAGTATTTATAAGGCATGATCAGAGAAAAAAATAAAAGTTAATAAAGGGCTATCTGTCTGCCCAACTATGAATTAGGTCACTAAGTGCCTTCCAGGACAACTGTCTACATTTCGTTTATTTAAAGTTGCAGCACAGGGATTTATTAGTTGGTATTTTCAGGCATTATTTGGCCAAGCTAGCTTTCACATGTGATAGAATTTAGCACTCTTTTGGTCTCCCAGGAATGTTATTACCAATGAGGCTTAGTCACATTGTTATTTAAGGAAAAGTCTAACCACAAAAAAACATTTTAAGACTAATAAATGCTAGTGAATCACTTCCCTCTATGTCATTCCTATCTTCAGCTCTCTTTTAATTTGCTTTCATTAGAAACAGGATCACTCCAAGTTCTGTGACAGTATTATTTTTAATTTTTACTATGACAGTGCAATGGTATCAATCATTTTAGTTAGGGTTCTAAGTTAAGCAATTGCTCATTGCTATTCTATACTTATTTTCAGATTATGTACCATAACTCCCCAAAGCTTTCATCTTTAGGGCTGAAATTTTCCTGGGTTGTTCTTTACTCAAAGGTGAACTGTTGTGGAAAATCTGAGTAAAAATGACTGAATCACTCTGAGCGGGGAAAAAGTAAATTTTTCCCATTATACACAATTTTATTTCAGCCTCTCTGAGCAGTCCTGTAGCTGAAACAGTGAGAAGAAGCACATAGTTAGTAGATGCACTCTTGAGTAGTGTAGTACTTAAGCAATGTGATATCCTATTTATTTGTCCATATAAAATTGCAGTGCCTCCACATGCAGTGCATTCTGTACAGGATTTTCTTGTTAAATTCATAAAGTATGGAGCTAAGGTAGGGTATGCTGTATGGGTGAGCAGAGACTCAGAGCAAACAACCCTCAGTTAAGCTGCTTTCACTCTCTTCATACTCCATAATGCCAATTCCTGTATGGGGCGTTACATAACTGAGGGATAGGCCTTTTGCTGGTTGTCTGCAGAAGAGTGAATTTCACCCTGTAACTATGCATAACTAATTTAGCTGTACACTGAAAAGCATCATGCAAAATGTAAAGTGCTGACCAAGGAAGAAAACTGTATGTTATACAGTCAGATTGAGACTGGAGTAATTTCTGGGAGAAAGTAGTATTCTGCATACGCCTGCAAATGTGCTGAACCCTTCAGAGAAGCAAAAACAAACAAACTGCTACAACTACAAAAAACAAAATTAAGCGCACACACAGACAACACCCCTCACCCCCCCACCCCCCACCCCAATCCCAGAACATTTGCTTCTTGGGAAAGGGCAGATGTCTAATCAGGATTTTTTACAAGACAAAGATGCCTGCAGGCAATTTCTTCCCGCTGCTATTCAATGAAACAAGAACAGTGAATCGTTTGTAAATAAATCATACAAAGAAAATACCCTGAGACCACTGCACCACTTTTTCACACAAAACAAAGCCGGTAACCTCACAGGCAAAAGGGAAGCAGGATTCTCTATTTGTTATGGAGAATTCTTCAGTAATTTTTAAATGAGATATCAGTAATTTCACTTACTTAAAGTGTTACATCTTGGCACTGCATAAAAGGAATTCCTAGAATACTTTGCAGTAAAGATCCATAATTCAAATAAAGATATTTTACAGTTTACTGATGGTTAGCTGTGAGGGAGTGGGCGGCTAGGGGCGGCCGTGAACCCCCTAGCGCCGCCTACCGTCACTTTAGGGTGACGTAGCACCCTCAGAACCTCGCCCGCCACGACTTTGATGGTAAGATATATATAAATGTGGAGGCTGCCAGTTTCCCTAATGGACGGTCTTGTTAGTCGTCCC
>NW_017728906.1:163763664-163779540 GCF_001723895.1 Crocodylus porosus
TAAAGGCCTGGCCCTGCCCCCTTCCGGTCATGTGACCGCCTGGTTGCCCTGGCAACCAGGCACCTGAGCTGCCTGGGTGATTGACAGCTCTGCCAATCACCCTCTCAATCACGGAGCACCTCTGTGACTCCGTGACATTAGCCTTTGTCTCTTATTGTGATGTTTCCGACGCAACATTTTCTAGTTTTTTTGCCTATTGGCTCACCAGTGAGTTCTAAATCATCCCAAAGAAAGATAGCAACCATATGCTTGGAAAGGAGATAGGGCTATCAGAGTTTAATGCTATTAGTAATAGGATTGCTGCCATCTGTTGGTTAAATCACATGGGGAGAAGATATTAAGTGGAAAGCAATGTTTAAAGTGATAGTATCAACCAGCTCAGGCCTAAGATAAAGATCTTAAGGAAAGAGAGGGTGAGTTTTAGGGTTTTGCTTGTTTTACAAAATCTGATAAAAGAACATATATTTTTGTAATAGGGTGGAGGGAGTCAATTGTTATGCACTATTCTAATATCCTACCCTCTTTCCTGCCCTTCAGATGAGCTCTGAAGAACAGACCAGAGTCCTATTCTTTCATGACTTTTCAAAAGACCTGCACAAACTTAAACCTCAGAGCTACTGTATATGTAACCCAGAATGTGACTGTTAGTAACAATTCCCGGTAAGTTTCAAAGAGAGAGTTGGATGAAAACAAACACAACACTTCCTTCACTGAATTCAATTAATACATTTCAATTTTTCCTTATATAGATTGCTCTTTTTTGCTATTACGAATATTGAAGTATGAGGCTCTAACATTATATATGTGCTTATGGAAGCAGAAATGCCTTGAGATCATACCACCATTTTTTCATACAAACTGAAACTACTCTACAAAACTATTTCAGCAACCATTTGCCAAAAAGACAACACTCTAACACACACACGAACACATCCCTCTCTGATTTTCTTTCAGAGATGATTTTCAGTCTTTATACAAAGAGCTAGAACGTGTGCAATATATAGTGTGTATCACCTGGGGTATGTCCATACCCCTACTCAAGCTGCTGTTTAGCTCTACCCTGCAACCATCCATATCAAAGCAGTTTTCCTTCACCCTTGACATCAGTCCATCGTGACCCAGAAAGCTTTCCGGAGTGTTAGAGCCCAAGGCTGAGCTTCCCCAACATGTGTTCACTCCTTACCCAAGTTAAGAAAGATAGAAGCACAAGAATTTCTCCAATTGCTCTTCTAAATCTCTTTCATTGCTTTTAGCTAGAGTAAAGCACAGGAGAGAGACAAGTAGTAGGAGTGATTCCTAGAAAAACTCAGCTGTATAGGAACAGGAAACTCAAGTGAGCCCTTCTAAGAATCAATCTTTGTCCCTGTGCTTTGTTCAGGCAGAGCAGCAAGGTAATATAGACTGGAAGGTGAATACTGCATAGCTCAGGATAACTGAAGGTAAGCTTTATCTTTCCCAAAAAGGAGTATAGATATATCCCTGAGCCCTTCAAAACTTGAGGAGCATGGCTGACTGAGTTCTCTTCCAAACATTTCAGAATGCTGCTTACAAACAGCCTGGGATCTCACCACCCAGCAACCTGCAGAGATAGAATCAATTGAGGCTCAGGGTTTTTAAATGTCTGTCCCTAGCCTACATTCAATCAGGTTTACCTCAAACTAGTTTCAGCCATTTTCAAACTGGTTTATGTATACTGAACATCTGTTCTGTTACAGGTTTAAACCAGTTTCTGATCACTTAAACCAGTTGATGTGTAATGTCTGTCCCTAGCTCATAGGTCCAGGAATGTTACAGGGGAGGGGGAGGGGAAGCTGGGCAATTAACTTTGCAACCATTTCTCTCCCAAATTCCTGGACCTGTGGGGAACCCCTTGGCTGAGGTGGCCCTGCACATCAGACTGGGCCAGCACCTGAGGTCAGTTCACAGCTGACACTGGTGCATTGGGTTGGACCCAGCACATGGCACTAGATCTGATGCATGGGAACAGATTCAGTGCACAGGTGTGGACTCTGGGCATTGGGCTGGACCTAGCATGTGGCTCAGGACCAGACCTGGCATGCTTGGTTGGAAGCCCGCTGGTTCCAACCCAGTATGTTGGGTCCAACTGGGCCTGCCAGATCAGTCTGCAGGTCTGCCATCCGGTATGTGGGGCTGGCAGCAGGTTCAGCTCCCTAACAGCTGCTGTTCAGTTTCTGCAAGAAGTATATTTTTTTCTTCACCTTCTTTAAAAACAAGGCATATATTACATGTGCAGTGGTGCAACTAGGGCGGGGCTATTGAAGCATCCACCCAGGATGCTGACTTGTGGGGGATGAAAGAAAACAGCTGCCATCCCAGCCGCATAGTTATGCCAGAGGCATGGGACCAACCAGAAGTCACTGCTGCCGCTGTGTGTGACAGCTGCCCTGGGTGCACAGCCACATTGTTACATCTTGATATATGCAATGGTGTGGTGTATGCAAGAAAATATGGTACTTTGGTGGCATCAGTGAGAAATGCTTCTTCATGTAAAGATTTCCCTTAGTTGTTACTGTCATTGATTTGCTTTACAATAGTTCATAGACATCCCAGTAACAAGAAGGGTTCTGTGGTAGAAGATGCTGTATAACTCATAGTAAAATGATAGCCCCAGCCTACAATTCTTGCAGTCTGAGTTGGTAAGTACAAGTGAAAAATAAAGAACCATGGTGGAAGGGAATCTGAGGTAACGTTATTACGAACCTTTCGTAGTAGACTATACAGTATGATTCACCAATTCCAAGTACAACAGCCTTGTGCTAAGGGTCCTCCCACCTGTTCACACACAGGCCACTTACTAAGTGAGAGGTGTTCTCATTCCCAAGCCACCTCCTTCCACCGCACTGCTTGATTCTCAAAAGTTTTCTTTCTGTAAAAGGGCTCTCTGGGTCATCATCATTGGACACCCTTCAAAGCAAAGTTGACTGTGAATATGAGAGACTCTGATGACCGACCAGTCTTGTTCCACCTGCCAGCCTGAGCACAGTAAGCCTGAGACTGAGTAAAAGCATTCATTTTCAATAACCTGTCATGTGTCATTAAGCATAGTGTTTTTTGTATTACATCATGGTGCCTTTAAGAGTAAAGATGAATGTAAGAGCAGGAAAGTAACAACTCTTCCAACAGTTTGCATAGGAGCTAAATTCTTGTGTTAAATTGGATTAGAAGTAGGAGACTGTTTCAGCTTGAGAAGCAGGAGACAGATTCATCAGCTAAGAGCAGAGGGTCTCCTGGGCACAACAATCAGTTAAATCAGAAAAGGACATGCAGAGGAAATGAAAAAAACCTCTCCGGGCCATGAGCACTTGGTGGTTACTAAAGGCGTTTCTGGTAAAAAGCATGACTAATGTACTTACTGAAACTGTCTTGGCCTGGTGCCAGCAGCCACAACTGCCTAGTATATGCAGCTCAGGGAGCTCTGGATGGTCTGCAGGCCTCAGATTACTCAGTAACGCAGTCAGGTGAGCGCCAGAGGCAAACAAGCCTTCTGTGAGGCAGGGAAAATAGAACAGCCCACCACTGTGCAAGCAGCTACAGGCTCCCCGGCAAAAAGGGATCAACAAGAGATGCTGAGCACAAACCACATTCCACAAATGTAGCCATCTGAGGACAGGAATCTACTTTTAAGCAGCTTCTCATACATCATATAAATCATGTAACATCCCTGGGGAAAAGGGGGAAGGACAAGTTTGACTCTAAGTTAAACTTGTGCAACTCCTTTGATTTTAATAAAATTTCACAATTAGCTGGAAGCACAACATGGCCCTGTGCTTCTTATAGGAAGTGTTTTTATAAATTGTGAGGCCATCCTAGGGAGTAGTAACTGTTTCTTCTTGATTGCTTTCATTTGCCTCTGCTGGAACAGACTGTTCTGTTGTAGAATGGTGCAAAATGTGTCCACACCTACAGAGAAACTGGAAAATGCGATATTATCGCACCTGTTTTGCTTTGGACACTGACGGTAAGCAAGGTGCCAGGAGCCTTCAGAGTAGCAACGAGCAGCTCTCAACACTGAAAAATATTTTTTCTGCACCTGGGCCCCTGCTTACACTTGACCCAGAGAAGGCATGGGCCATAGTGGGGTTGGCTTTACCAGAGAATTTTATCTTATTCAAACTTGGTTGTGAAGAGTCAGATTAACTAATACGATAGTGAGCAAGATTAGACTGGGTCTACAGTAGTAGGTCAGCCCTGGGCAGTATCATGGCAGCTGACTCTTCTCTTCATAATCATTGCTCAAACATGGAAAATGCCCAAATTCTCTGCAGCATCAGTTAGTACAGCCTACTGACCTCAGCTTACACCAGCACAGACCATTCAGTAGTGAAGACAAGAACAAAGACTAAGGTGTTTTTTCAGTCCCATCATCTAAGATTTTGTGTCTTGAACTCCCCTTCCTTCTTATTTCTAAGTGCTTCTTTGCCCATTTATGTACATTTTTCCCAATACCACTGATGCATTTTGCAATGCTCTATAACAGTATGCGAACAGAGTGTTCTCAGTAACGGATCTAGCATAGATCCTTTTGAGGTTAAGATGGGAGTTAAGTAAGGCTGCTTTATTGCTCCAACACTCTTCTCAATATTCTTTACTGCCATGTTACATCTGACCACCAACAAGCTTCCAGTTGGAGTGAAGCAATACTACCAAATGCTTGGTATGATGCTTAATCTCAGCAAACTCCAAGCCAAAACCAAAACTATCCCACCCTCAACCATTGAGCTCCAGTACACTGATGACGCTGTAATGTGTACTTACTCAGAAACAAACAATCAGGCAATCACTGACTTTTTTACCATGGCATTCAAGAAAATGTGACTGACAGTTAACATTCAGAAGCCTAAGGTCCTCCATCAATAAGCTCTTAATGAGCAGACCACAGCTCCTATAATTCAGATTCACAGTGGGACCCTGGAGAATGCTGATTATTTCTTGTACCTCAGAAGCCATCTCTTGCAGAAGGCTAACATCAATAAAGAAATCCAACATTGCCTCAAGTGGGAAAAAGCAGCCTTCAGATGCCTGTGGAAATGGGTGTCTGAAGATCACAACATCAGATCCAAAACCAGCCTCATGGTTTATCAAGTGCCCCCCCATATTTGTGTGCAGGACAGACACAGACTGCTTGCTGTGGCCTCAGGTCTCTCCCTCTGGTCTGCTGCCTTTCCCTCAGAAGTGCCGCGCTGGCCATGTGCCCCCTGCCTGCCTAGTAGCAGTGGGGGTAGCACGTTGTGCCTCTCACTGCCAGGGAGGCAGGGGGTGTGCGGCTAGCATGGGGCTCCCAGGGTAAAGGCAGCATAGCAGAGAGCCCTGAGCCCACAGCAGGCAGCCCGCATCTACCCTTATCCTGCTCAGCTCCATTCCCAACTATGGCAGGGGAAAAGGGGGCGCGGAGCAGGGAGGAGAGGCAGGCATGCACCACCCCACATCTAGCTCAGCCAGGTCCATTCAGCCATTCGGTGGGGCATGGAGGCACCAAGAGGCGAAGGGGCCCTTCCTCACACTGGAGTCCAGCTCTTGGGACCTGGATCCCAGCTGTGGGGGAGGAGTGGCATGATACGTTTATGTTTATAATAGGTTGTTGGGGGGCCTCCAATTTTCTGTTTGCCCAGGGCCACAATAAATCTTAATCTGCCACTGAAGGGGGCAGTGCTGTCACAGAGAAGAGAATCACATTGGGATCAGTCACAATGCTGATATATTAATCAAACTTGTAGCACACATGCCACAAGTGGCATGGGCAGTCTCTGTATGTGGCATGCAGTAGACTGGGGAGGGGCCAGGTATCTCAGTGATATATATAGTAGGGAGCAAGAAGCAGAGCAGCAGACTGGGCAGAGGAAGGGGATCGCATGGGGAGGGCATGGGACTTAATTTGTAGTGCACCTGCCAAAAACAAGCTGGTCTGTATTAATCTTTGTTTGTTGAAATATCAGCTCAATGCTAGTTAAAAGGAGGGAAGGCATGGAAAAATGCATGTGCCTGTCTCCCCAGACATTTTTGCAGAATAAGATTTTTTTCTAATCTTTAAAGGAGTAAAAAAATATGGAGCAGTTTCCCCTCCTCTCCCAACAGCCCTGGCTTCTTTTTTTCCCCCTGTCTTCTACCTACTCTGCTGCTCTGTTGCTTCTTTACATTCCTACTCAGCCTTTTCAACTGATCTAAAGTTTTACAAAGCCTTTCTGAGTCAAATATGACTGGAGTGTCCTTTTAATACCATGAGAACTATCACTGATAAACGGGAGCAAGCTTTCAGGGACCACAGCATTCAGCAAGCCATGGAAGCAGTGACATTAGGGCTAAGTATAAAAATAGTCAAAAAGCCTGAGTTTCAATTGATTCAATCTTCACAGGTTAGTCTAACTGTGTAGATTGAACTGATAAGCAAGTGAGCAGACATTCACTTTTGATTCTGGAAATGCAGCCACATGTGTGTAGTGGCCCAGGCCAGAAGCTGGGAGCACTTGAGCACACCTCTGTTCTCGGCTGGAGCAGATAGCTTGGGCCAAAGCTAGCCCACCCACCCTGCAATGGGGGGTTTGCAGGGAAAACGCAAAGCATCCTGGGATGCGAGTGGGCTGTGAATTAACTTGATTTTGGAGGGGATCTGGGACAGAAGGTCAATAAACTGATTTAACTTAAATCAGCTAAGTCTAAAACTACATCCATCCAGGTTTATCTTAAACTGGTTTTGGCCATTTTGAAAGTATTTATATGCACTGAACTCCTGCTACGTTATAGATTTGAATCAGTTTCCAATCATTTATATTGGTTTATGTGTCATTTCTGTCCCTAGGCTAGGTGTAACATAGTCATTCCATTCAGATCCCATAATTATATTTTACAATCAAATAGACTGTAAGTGGAAAAAATTGTGTGCAAGACATGGATTGGAGTTTCTCATGTTCATTTTTCTGCCTGAGCTGCAAGTGACCTCAGGCTCTGTCAATCAAAATTTTTTAAAAAATCCAAAGAGTCTATCAAGCTGTTTGTCACTGTAATCAAGAATGAAGTATTAAAGGGAAGACCCCTAACCCTACCTTGATTTGGTTTACAGTATACTTTGATCTATACCATCACTGAATTTAATGATAGGCCTTGAGAAAATGACTACATACCTATATCCTACCATCCACATTACCATCTCAAAAGTGTAATGTTAGCTTTATATGACTGATGGTAAGGAACCCCTATAAGAAAATTTATAAAAATTCTTTGTCTTCTAGATTACTAATTATTAAAAAGTGGCTCTCAATCCTAATAAAGCAAATAGCAAAAACCCCACTGATTTAGATACAAGTAGGAATGGGCCATACATTTGTAGCTTCCATAGTTTCAAGGTTCGGAAGGGACCTGAGCAGATCATCAAGTCCGACCCCCTGCCATGGCAGGAAAGAGGACTGGGGTCAAACAACCCCAGCAAGGTGTTCATCTAGCCTTCTCTTAAAGACCCCCAGGGTAGGAGCCTGCACCACTTCGCTTGGAAGTTGGTTCCAGATCCTAGCTGCCCTGACTGTGAAGTAGCGCCTCCTGATGTCTAGCCTGAATTTACCCACTGCCAGCTTATGACCATTATTCCTGGTTACTCCTGGCAGTGCTCGGGAGTTGAACCAAGGTCTTCTACCTCCCAGGTGAATGCTATACTCAGCAGACTATGTCACCCATACTCCCTGCCCAGACAGCACTACTCTGAACAGAGCTCATTCTCCACTGACTTGCATTTTAAGTAGTCATTTACCCCCATGCCAGAAACATGAAGGTGACTGCTAAAATGCTGAGAATGGTGAACGTTATTGGAAAATTCTAACATAATTTTACTCACACGTTTCCCCAGGCTTAGATTGAAAATACAAGATCTCACGTGGTGGAGAATGTGCCCCATGTAGCCATACGCTTTCATGGCCCACCTACAAGCCCATCACAGCCCAAGCTGGAACATCTCCTGGAAGTACTGCAAGACTGATTTGGGCAGGTTTTTTGCAGGTGGGATTAAGTTTTGGGGATATTATTTGGGGAATTCTTTTTGTCATTTACTATTTTATTTTAATATTTGATCTGTTTTTATGATTCATCTTGTTTTTATTGTAAGCTGTCCTAAGCCTGTTTTGAGTGGGTGGCATAGAAATCAAATAAATCGATGTTTCTCTCTAGACCCCCACCTGATTTATAATTCCCACTGTGGGAGGGGATGAGAAGAAGAAATTAATGCTGGAGAGCTCTCCAGACTTGCCTGGCCCATTCCCACGAGTGTCAGTCATAGTTATGTGCATACTTTGAGGGGAGAATATATGCCCATGACACTTCCATTTTTATCTTTCCTGTTTCTTTAGGCTAAGATAAATGCCTGGCAGCATTCAAACTTGCAAAAGGTCATTTGTAACAGAGCTGCTGTATCTCTATGTGGCGCTCAGTCTTCCTGTTCTCTTACCATGATTAGATCTCTACCAGCCTGCATAGAATTTTACTAATTGTTCCTTTGCAAAGTTAGCATGTGTTATTACGGCCTACAATTACTCAGCCGAAGTGCTCTTTCAATGGGTCTTGCTATATAGTCTGTCTCACAACTAGGGCATCTTTTATTCAGCATGATCAGGAGCAATTCAGAATGGATTCATCATCTTGCAAGAATCATATGCCTTACTCTGATACCACCTCCTCTTTGTGAATTTGTATTCTCTTTGACAATGAACAGTTTGATAATTACAAAGATAAAATAATACAGACAAAGGAGTGAAAAAATCAATGTACACAAGCAGGAAGAAAGCAAATTACAAATATGAAATGCATCTTATTGTACTGACAGCAGTTTTAATGATACTGGGGGAAAAATGACTTATAACACGGTAGTAAAAATATAAGCTAAGGCAAAAATCATAGAAGCTAATTATTTATTCAACCATACAATAATTAGTCATAAATCTCACAAACAGCTGAACAGGTGTCTTGGAAAATGCCTAACCTGTCATTGCTTGGGAAGTTATTGCCTAACCTGTCATTGCTTGGGAAATTATTGCCTGTTCACTTATAGCCTTCCACCAGCAGGTAATGACCAGAGATACAGAGAATTTCCATGTTTAGCAAAAAGGCAGAGCTTACAATAAGAAATACCCCTAAAATGAATGTTTTGAGAGTAGTAGAATTATCCCTTCTGGGACCTATCTGACCAAATATAAAGATCTCTAAATTCCCAAACATGAAAAAATAAGGACAGAAGTTACACAATGGGGAGGAAAGAGTAAAGGTGTGATTTTGATAAATAACTTTATTAAACCAAGAATGTTTCCACAGACCCAAAGACCTCTGGGATCTGTAGTGGCTGTGAGTGGGGTGTAGGTGTACGTGGGTAACAAGTCTGTTTGCACTGATTCTCGCACCTGGAATGGCCCACCAAGATATGACAGAGCATCAGGGCAATTGGACAGGACCCAAGGGTTACCCTGTTTGAGACTGGAACTGCCCCTCTTGTACCATGCTTGTGCAGGGCACAGCGGGGAAGAAGCATTGAGGTAGTAGTGCATTATAGTTAATTAAAAATGACAGCCCGAGGGTGTCCAACTTAGAGTAGCTAGGAACTGCAGGCTATACACCATGCCACATAAAATTCCCGCTCTCCCCCAAGCTCCCCATGTGCTCCCCCGGCCCCAGAGGATGTGCCACCTTGTCCCTAGGGGTAGGGGCAGGAAGCTGAAGCTGGAAGAGGGAGGGGAGCCCAGAGATTCGTGTGACAGCAGCAGGAGAGCAATGTGGGGAGCAGCACCTGAACAGGGACTGCAGGTTAACCCCTGGGTAGGCTGCACAGGGCTGTGGGCTGCCAGTTGGGCAGCTTTCCACTAGGTGTTGTCAGCAGCCACAAGGGGGCAGGTTCAAATATTTGGGGGTTATTCTTAAAACTAACAAACACTGGCTCAAACCCCTCCCCACCTACACTCAAAATTACCACCTTCCCTGGGGCACCGCAGCAGATCTTACTCAGAAGCACTGACTCTATGGATAAGACAAATAATGCATTATTGAAAGAGAAGGAACATAGCACCACTGCAGACAGGCATGACTACAATAAACTAACCATATGTCTAACATACCAACAACTAGGGATATCTACCCACACGCCATGTGTCAGGAGCAGTCCTCTGCCTCAATTCCCTCACAAAATCAGCAGGCTCATGGAAGATGGGAGTGTACAAACACTTACCATTCCCAGACTGCAGAAACAGGCTGCCATAAGGCTACACTGCTCCCCTTTTCTTAAACTCACCCTACGTAAACATTCTGCTATTTGTAACTGAACTGCACCAAGACAACCTTCCCTCTCCATGCTACAGCTCACACCAGGTCCCATTGTTCATTCCTGGTGCATATTTCAAAGACAATCACTAGATGGCACTTTAACACTTCTGGTCTCCAACAATAAGCTTTGGGCATGTGTATGATGAAATCCTTCCCTAACATGAGGGGGGAGTTCCAGACATGTCCTCATGATGGGAAGCTTGTTATATAGCTGGAAGTGGGTCATTTGGTTCTCTTAAAAAGAAAAGAAAAGAAAAATTAAAAATCAGGCTTAAGAGTGTAAGATCTTTGGAACATGAACCATCCTTCCAGAACATATCTCTGCAGTGCTAAAGCAATGGGGTGAAGTTAGGACTCTGGGAGTTGCAAGAAGGTAAATAAAGCCATCAGTGGAAAAGCCATTTGTGACCTTGGTGACATCCATCTGGCACCAGTTGGACAGACACAGGTGCTGCTGCCTTTCACACAATCAAAAATGTGCTCGCCCTCCTAAGTATCTCTTATTAGAAGTTAATACAGTGTGGGGAAGTGACTGCGCATGTGTGGCAGAGCACTGGTTGTGCTCGCCACTTTAAAGGGCCTGGAGCTGGCAGCTGCCAGGTGCCTGATGAGGGCAGCCATTTTGAACCTAGGGCTGCCCATATAAACAAGGCAGTTTTGCTGCTGGAGCCCAGGCAATGACATGGCCTGGCTGCAGGTATTGTCTGGAGGTAAGGGGGGAGCTTTAGGGGATAGTCAGGAGGCTCCTAGTCCTGGGTATGACCTAAAACTTTACCCTGTGGTGTGGGACCCCAAGGAAATGCCAGGCCAGTTACCACCCCGGTGAAAGGTGGGTCAGGGTGCCTTAACCCCTAGCCCCCACAAGCAGGTGGGTTACCCTTTCCATAGGGTCTGGAAGATGGACCCCAGTGAGAGAGTGGGGCCATAGACTCGCACCTGTCTGGACTAGTCAATGCTGGGGCCAGGACCAGAAGGGTTGAAGGGCCGGGGGCCCACCACGAGGGATACCCAGAGCCGAGGGCTTGGGGTTCTGCCTGGCTTGGAGGTGGGCCAGGGCCAGTAGAGCCAAAGGTCCTGGGGGGCTGCACCTGTAAGGGGAAATGGTTCAGGGAGCTATGCTGCCCAGAATGAAGGTGGAATTGGCCGCCAGAGGAGAGGCATCGAGGTGGGTTCAATTAGTAGGATTCTGGGGCCCAGTATAGGGGCTGGCGCGTGTTAACATCTGGATGCCATCTGCGAGGCTTTGGCTGTGGTGTAGGGGAGGAACGGAGCCGCAGATAGCACCCCCTGGGATCGGAGCAAAAATGGGCAGCCTCCCACTTAATTACATCAATGAACTAATTACCAACAAGTCATGGCGGGTGAGAAGCCAGGCAGTTAGCCCAGAAACAGGTGGGCAGGCCACAGGGAAATCTGCCCTGAGAAGGTCTCCTGTTACAGCATGTATAACAGCTAACAGAACATATGAAAGCCATACAGCCCTTGGCCCCAGTATGGTGTATGAAGCAGTACGAAAATGAAGGTGTTTTTCCTTCAAGACCTACATATATTAATAGTATTTGTACTGGAGCCAGGCAGGGACTACTCTCCTCTAGCATCTCCTGAACAAACCAAATCGTCCTCAAAGGAGCCAGGGCCATGGGTATTTTTCTTTAGCATGAGCTTGCAGAACCAAGTGTCCATACTGGGGGCAGCCGACTATATCTCTCAGAAGAAATAAAGAGTTGGCTCCACAGTAAAGAGTCAGTGTCTACATATGCACCCCTATTAGGCCAGAATAAACTGATTAACTCCATTATAGGATAGTACTGCCTGACATAAGTACCATCCTACGCAGACTTACTTACTCCATTCCAATACACGTGTAGATGGCACCCAGGGCTGCCTGGGCCACGAAGGTGCTACAGTGTGGGGGACAACTGCTGGCTAGCACCACACTGTAGCAGTCTCATACCCCAGCCAGCCCCTCCAGAGCATGTTGAGCCAAGGGAAGGGAGCAGCTCTGGACTGGCAGGCTGACCGCTGGGCTCCTTGCCAGTAGGGGCTGCACTGTGCTGGCTCAGTGTGCCGTGGTCCCAGGTGCATGTATTGTTCCTGGGGGCAGCATTTCTAAACTCCAGTGCAAACTCTGGAGTTTATTGCATCACATTAATATTACATGTAGATACATCCACAGTCTGCATGCTTCTTCCTGTGCTAGGAAGGGAAGGGAGCTTCTGCTTTCATTCATTTCCCCGCATTGCTTTAGGCACTTCAGACATGCACTGGAAGGAAGATTCCTGCCCCAAAGACCTTACAATCTTGTGCTTTTGAGGAGCAACCTCTACCTGAGCTCCCATCAGGTTCTTACTGAGGCCCACCCATAGGCAGCAGGAGACAATATTATTTGGGGGGCTGGAGAAGCATGTGGCGGGGTGCTGGATGTGGTGCTGCGGCAGCAAGGTGTGGTGGTGGTGCTGGAGCAGTGGAGCTTCAAAGAGATGAGCATGCATGGGGAGCTGGCCTGGCTATATGCCAAGTAGCACCAGGTGCTACAGGATGGAGGCACCATGGTGCTGCTGCTGTCACTGGCCACCTCAGAATTAGTTTGGGGGCGGAGCGAAGTCCTGTTAGCCCTGGTCTTCCACCACCTAGGGGGCCACAGGCATTGCATGCACTCCAATTCCTGTGGGTTTATCCAAGCAGTGATGACATACTGTCCAGGAAAAGTCGAGTCCTGTTCTCTTTGGCTGAAATGCCACTAATTTGGAAACTTTAAAATCATCCATGGAATGATTTTACTTTTAGTCATGTTCTAGCCCATTCCTTTGTTTGTTAGGGGTATGATTTTCAAGGGACCCTGTACTGATCTAACCTTAGAATCCTAGAACCATAAGAAAGAAGGGCTAGAAAGGACCTCCAGAGGTCATCTAGTCCAGCTACCTGCTCAAGGCAGCATTGCCCCTATCTAAACAGTTTTATACAAGTGTATGTTAAGCCTATTCCAAATAAACCTACCAAAATAACCTCTCGTGTTACTGCCAGACCCAATGTCCAAAATATCAAAAACACCCTAACTAGCTACAGGTGAAGCTGGGGGACAAGAGCATTTCAATTTCTTGCCACTCCAAGGACAGGATGTACTGTAGCTTGTCAAAATACCTCAAGAGATCCAAGAAAGAGGACCATGCCTCCATTACAGAAAAAGGCAAAAATTCCCACAGTCCATACCAAGCTGACTATGGGGTGAAAGTCCTTTCTGATCCCAAATGCAGCAAGTGGTCTGACCATGAGCAGAGGAGCAAGTCCCTCCAGCTAGGAGCCTCAGGTTTTAGCCCCAGCAGGAGCACTGGCACACCAGTCGTAATTCCCAGCCATGGCTAAAGACAACACCTAATGGTTCTGAAGCAAGGCGGGAGGGGTTTGCCTTCCTATCATCTTGTGCCCACTGAAATCAATACAGAGTCAGGCCAGTACTGAGAGCTTTGGAAAATCCTACCAAAACCAAAGCAAGGGCTCCTCTTAAATGTGTACTGGTTCTCATGCTTTAAATGTCTGCAGAGGTGAAAGACAACAAACATGCTATCTGTGGCTATGCCAGCAATGCTGCTTCACCAGTCCTCGGAGACTTGTTGGAAAACTTGTGTGACGGGCTGGCTGGCAGTGACCTGGCCCAGGGGTTTTGAAGGGGTAAAAGATGATTGGGAGGACTTGGGATTCCCTTTCCGCACCAATCAGGCCCCAGAAGCTCTCCCCCCTGTGTCCCAGTTGGCCCCTTGGGTCACCTGGAGGGGGATAAAAGGGGCAGCATGGGCTGACTCAGGGGAGAGACCAGTGAGGGACAACAAGGAAGGGGCTTCACAGAGCTGAGCTAGTGGAGCAGGAGCAGTGCCCTGAAAGAGCAGGACCTGCAGGCAATGGGACCCTCAGCAGTGCAGCGTGTGGCCGGCAGAGGAGGCTCCCCAGCTCCAGCAAGGATCTGAGCAGCAACCTGAGGGGTTCCCAGCTCTGCGTCCAGCTCCTCCAATCAGAGGCCAGACAACTCAGTGTGAGGCCGGGCTCTGGGAAGGTCAAGACCCCTAGCGGGCTAGAGCAATGCCAGCAGTGGTGGCTGTGTGGCAGTGTTCCTGCCTATTATGTGGGAGATCTGTGTTCAAGTTCCAGCTAAAGTGATTTGGGGTGAGTGAGATAACAAGAAGTAAGTCTTCCTGCAGTGGAAAGGGGCTATTGTGGTCTTCCCCCTCCAGGTACCAAGGCCCTATGTTTCCTTGTCACTTGAAATTTTTGCATTTTGTACCCTTTTATATTTCACCAACCCATATTGTTTGTTCTGCTCTTTTGAGTTTTACATTTTGTTAACCCTGTTTTTGTCAATGACTGTAAGTGTCTAACCTTTATTGAATGCTGCCCCTTGGGGCATTGCAGTGTCTACTGTATAGTGTCCTCTGATTTATGCCTGTTACCTTCCCAGTACTAAAAGGTATATGGTTAAGTCCCCATTGGTGGTTTGGCTCTACTCTATAGGGGAGGAGAGTCCCTACACCTCCCACAGCGCTTGTGCACCTGCTTTGATCCCTTCAATTGGAGAGGGGGTGCCTCTTGGAGTACCGCCCTGGTTATACTTGGTTCAGCTCAAACATGAAGTCAACAGGATGTGTAGTGCAAAGTCTGATCTGGGGACGTGTGGAGCTAGGAATAGGGGTACAAATATTGAAAGACAAAAGTGGGCGGTAGTCCTTGCAGGGACAGCGCTCATTGCAACCAGTGTGGAGATCTGTAATGGAGAGGTCCTCAAATGCCAAGTGGGGGATAAGAGGGAGAGGGCTTGGCTGCTTACCTGGATTTGGGTCATGGTGCTAGCAAGACTCCACAGAGAAGTCAGCCCTGGGTTGGCAGTAAAGCTTGTGGCATCAGATTTTGGGCCTCAGTCTGCCACAACCCCCAAGGGGAGAAGTAGCTGTTAAGCACATGAGTCCCTGTAGTGGATTGAAATCCACTGCCATCTAGCTTTCCTAAAGAGCTACCGTCCCTGAATCTGCTACTGGGCCACTCTTGTCTGAAAGTGCTGGGATTGTGCCAAGCAACCCGAAGAGGAGCAGTGAGAGGCAGCACCAGTCACCCCCTGGCAGCGAGGAGCAGTAATGGCAGCCCTTGGTAGTAGGGAGGTACAGTGCTGTGTGGGTCTGCAACAGGGCTGGCCACCACAGGGGACCCCAGCACCCCTACTGACTGACCTACCTGCCACTCAACTGCTGAGGACAACCCCCCAGCCTGTACCTTAGGGAACACGCCTGTAAATTCCCTGCATTTTACCTTAGAAGCTGATTCCCCAGAGTCCCCGCATGTGCCCATCAGATCCCCACTTGTCTCATCCTTGCCTACTTGGCCAGCCCCAGTCCTGCTCATGATAATGGACTCAAAATCTGCTACTGCTCTATGCCGACCAACAGGTGTGTCTCACTAACACATTGGGCCCTACTGTCCCTTCCTGTGCTGTTACCAGATTTGCCCGCTACTTTGGGGTGTGCTCATTTATTAGGGCTAGGGTCTTGGTAATTCTATCAATGTGCTGCTTGTGTTACTTGTGTTTCT
>NW_017728906.1:163780625-163786167 GCF_001723895.1 Crocodylus porosus
CATGCAGTGCTTCCCTGCTTCGCTGATCCCAGAATTCACTGCAGTCTCTGCTTCAGGTTTTCTGTTCTCCATCTCTCATGTAAATGAATGGTCATCTGTTCCCATCTCAGATGCAAATGAGACCTAGGGCACTTGTTGCACTTTTGTCACCCTTATCTGGAGGGTTTTAGATGCATCTCTCACTGCATCTTAATCAGTTTCTGTTTGTGGGGGGTGATTCTTTGTGAGTCAGACAGTCTGTGTCCTGTGTCAGGGTTCCCCAAGAACATGGAGCGGACAGGTAACAGTGCCCTCAGGCACTAATTCACCCTAGGGCCTTTAAATCCAGTTTCTAGCCTCCCTCCACTCATGCCCATACCACTTGGGTCTTACAGTTCTTTTACCAGCCTGCCAGGACCCCTGGTCCTAGCAAGGTCCTATTTGTTTCTCTAGGACCCTGGCTCTGTCTTGGCTGGAGCCCCTCAGGCTTCTGCTTCTCTTGACCCTAGCCCAGCTCACTCCACCTGCCCTTTTGCAGGTCTTGAACCCCAAAGTGCCCCTGCACCTTGCTGTGTGGCTTCCACGCCTCCCCTGTAGCTACAGCCTGGTCCTCTGCTTAAACTGTAACAGAAACTCTAGTAACCTGCTTCAAATAAAACACTCAAAGCCCCTCTGGGCCATGATACTGCTAAAGAAGCTTCTGCCGTTCTTACTAGCTATCTCTCAGCCCCCTTGGGTACCTGTCCAGGCCTGCAGCTTTCACACCCTAACAACTTAGACTGGTAGGAGCTCTTCCCCCTGCAAAACTAGGGGTAACACTGGCCTTCAGCCTCAGGGACCCAGGTTTATATTCCCTGAGCTCCTCCTCTTCCAATCAGGTGTTCCCCTGTCCAGTACAGGTGTGTTCCCTAAGCAGTTGTTTCACAGTTGTTTTCTTCCTACCTACCTGGAGCCCTGCCCTATTGCTCTGCAGCTAGCTCCCAAGTAGTTACTTGCAGTCTATTAGCTAGCTCAGGGTCAGCTGTCTGCTCCTACCTGTGCACTTTATCTGTTATACTCTCCATCCTGAAGTAATAGAAGCCTCTGGCTACCTTGTTCAGGGCCTTCCTACCCAGCAGCTGCCACCTGCTCCTGCTGGCACAGCTATAAGATTCCCAAGTGAGCCTTCTTGCCCAGCATCTGTTAGGCAGCTGGGCTAAGGAGTAATGCTTCTCTGCAATTTGCCCTGTGATGAAGTAAGTCCTCCTGATGTAAGGGGTTAGTAGTGATACCCCAAGAGAATATGCTAGTAAATTAATCCTGTGTGTAACTAAGAAAGCTCTCTGATGGAATTAGCTGTTGTAAACTGAGTGTTTCTTCCCCTTTTTCCTCTGTAATAAACCCTGTTAATAATTATTGCTATCTAGTGGGGAGGTCTGTCTGCTTTGGTACACCCAGGCAACATTTATTTTCTTGCGTTTCTGTGTGGGGGTTTGAGCAAAAGTAGTAGAAGCGTGTGTAAAAAAACCCCCTACATTTAAATATGGACATTGTTACCGCCATCCAGTGTCTCCTGCCACACAGACACTGTTAAGATGGTACCAAAAATATGGGTAGACCAGGCCTTTGTTAGAAAATCAAAAACATCCTGTGGTATCCCAGCTGCTAGCAATCTTTGCAAGCTAAGTTACGGCTACCAAGCTCTAAAAAATGTTGATGTCTTAATAACTTTCTTTCCTGCCTTTCTCAAAGTCTTCTGGCATTTAGATGACTCAGCCCTTGCTATATGTGTGTATGTGAGAGTGTGTGCATATACAGTTAGGTATATATACACCATCTTGGATTTAGATGTACTGGGAGTGCTTTGGGGATCTGCCAAAACCTATGAACTGGGACAATATACATGCCAGTATCAAAGACTATAGAGCATCAGCCAGGTTTCCACAGCACAAAGGAAGACAAAACACTTGGCATTTTCAGTTGTTCAGTCTGAAAAAAAAACACACCAATGTGCTATCATAAACTGAGCTTGGAAAAGTAACACAAGTAAGAAAAAAAAGCACACTTTCTTGTTATAAATGTCTGACTGGGACTGACAGATTCATTAAGTGATACAGCAGTATCAGGACTTTGGAGGACTATCAAAAAACGAATAGAAAACACAGACCCAGTTCTGTCCTGACAAAACCTTCTTTACCAGAAAGGCCATTGGGCTAACGCATTGTGGGGAAGATTTTCAATGGCACAAAAGGATAGTTTAGGGACCCAGTTATCAATGTGGTTTGAAAAATCTCCTGCATATTTAGAAGTTTTCCAAAGAATATTAATCAATCTTGTTCAAAGCCCCATGACTTCAAAATAACAACTGACATAATGTTTTTAATACACTGAGGACAAAAATTAAAAGTTAACATAAATGTAAAATAGTATTGCAGTTAAAAATTGCAAATAATGTAATCAGTTTTTCATAACTGGCTTACCCTGGACAAAGCAGCTAGCCCATAACAGCTAACTAAAACTCTGGTATGACCACATGCTAGTTAAGATAAACAAACCAAGGATTATCATTTCCAGCGAGAAGGTGAGAGCACTGTCAAACCTGAAAAGCTTGAAGTATTGGATTTCCTGCAAACAGGAGGCAAATTCCTTGGCTTCAGTTAACACCGATTGCAGAGAAAAAGAGTAAAGGATGGAAGAATGACTAAGAAAATAAATGTCTGTCAATATGAAATTTCAGCAAAAAATGGAAACGCATTTTTTTTAAACATTTTCATTTGCTTCTTATCACTCTTGCCCCCCTCACCAGAGGTTTTCCAACCACCTGAGGATAGGATCTGTGATGAAGGATGTGGTGGTGATCTCACTAGGAGATATGATGTCATTACATTCCATTGACAAAGTATGACTAGGGACTGACCAAATTCACAGCAGAAGTGGAGTGCGCAAAAGCTCCTTTAATCTTTCATGTCATCCCAGGTGCCTCTTCCCCCACCCCCATTGATTGGCAGAGAGATCCCACTGCTTCTTTCTGATTGGCAGAGAAGCAAAAACCATGGTTTTAAACATGGCACGGTTTTTGTCTCCCTACCAGTCAATAACAAGCAGGGCCCTGGAGGCAATTCGTAGCAGGAAACAAAAATGGCAACATATTTAAAACCACAGTTTTTGCCTCCCTGCCAATCAGGAGCAAGCTGTAAGTACAGCCCCTCCACCAATCAGCAGTGGAGGGGGTATATGGGGGAAACCTGCAAGATTAAAGGAGCTGCAATACACCCCACTTCTGTCATGAATTCAGTAGGTCCCTAAGTATGACAAAGGCATCTCAACAGTCCATTTAAGGAACTTTCCTAAAATCTTTTACTTTGATTCCACAATAAAGAGGAATCAGAATAATTAACTGCGCATTTGAGGAAGATGAAGATGAATATCATGCAGTTGGTAGCCTCAAGAAAAGATTACCTACTTGATGCAGGCTGTGCTTCTGTCTTCTCTTCTTCCGTTCAAGCAGAAAGATATGCAAATAATGCTCCAGATTAAATTATTATGTTTTTTTGACCTAGCATTAAGGAGCTCCACTTTTGGACTACGATTCCAATGCCCCGGGTGTTATCCAAAGCACAGAACAAAAAACAGTCCCTGCTTCAAAGGCTTACCAGTTAGAGACATAACAGTGCATTTCTCCCACTGTCCATAGACGTGATGCAGCTCTATAAGTTGCAGGCATTTTATTGCCACTGTAGGATCCGCATGCACAAACATTAGTGGGTTTCAACTGTGCTGTTTAGTTAACTGAAATGGGGCAGGGATTACATCATCCCATATAGCTGGAGCATCCTGACAGCATTCTGTAAATTCTAGTTCCTGGGCATAGTTCCTGGAGACACAGAGTGGCTATCTGAGGCTGGCCTTGTAAGCAAATGCATGGAATTGAGCTAAACTGTGCTGGTACAAACATTCTGAACTTCAGGCTGGCTTAGCATTCTAGTCGACAGAGCCTTACTTCCTTAGGGATCTCATGTCAGCTTTGTTCTAGAGGCCTAGATTTTTATACTATAATCTGTCGTTCTGTGCTTCAGCTTTTCACTAAACAGTATGCTGTTGAACTATATGTTCAATTTTTAACAATGTAAATAGGTTTCTTTGCAATTTGGGACTCTCAACTTTGCGTACTACAGGCAAGGATTCAGAGAAGAGTCCATATAGCAGCTTCCAGGTGGTTCAATATCTACTACTATCACCAAGCACCAATGGGTATTTTTAGCCTTTGATTTTTTTTTTTTAAAAGCAAGCCAGATGTACAAAAAGCCAGCAGCCTACAGATACCTTGATTTCATTGTAGGTCAAACTAATACTTACTGTGTGCAAGCAATTTTGATAACTTTGTTGGCAAATCAAGCAACAACTGCACATGTGTTTTTGCATGTGGCCCTGTGTTTCAGGATTTCTAAGCATGCAGTACAATGAAAGCTGTCAAATACCCATTCCAGAACAGGATGGCTTTGGCCTGGAAGAAAAATGTTGCTGTTCTGTCAGTCAGGAAAGCATGAAAGTAGTATTTGCCTTCTTTCCACAGAAAGAGTGAAAAGGCAAATTCAACCACAAACCCTTCCTGAGAAATGTAAAACACAATGTGCATTCAGAGGCAAATTTACATAGCTACCTCAAGAGCCTATTATATGTTTGTAACCATTATAATTATCCTTCTTCATGGTTGCATGAGATCCTGGAAAATGGATCCCTTCTGCATTTCATTTTCTTTTGCTGTCTACAAGCTGCTAAGTAACTAAGTAGGTGACATTATTATAAGAGAAATTATATTATAAGAGACAATTGGTGTTTTGCCACTGACTTCAGTGGGGGGAACTTCAGGTTCTATGTCAGTGTTACCAGAACTTTTACAATGGTTATTTGAAAGTGCTAAGCCTGCCTCTGGGAATAACTAAACAGATATTCCTGGAAAGGCATGATTGTCTCCTCCCTGCCTTCTTTGGAGCCCTAAACATGTTGTCAGCATTATGTAAGCTAGTCCTGGTTAAAGGACTAAGGGATAGCCAGCATGGGTTTGTTGCGGGTAGGTCTTGCTTGACCAATCTCATTTCCTTCTATGACCAGGTGACCTATTACATGGATAAGAGAGAAGACAATGATGTCATATATCTTGACTTCAAAAAAGCCTTCAATCTGGTATCCCATGATCACCTCTTAGTGAAACTGGCCAATTGTGGCCTTGGGTCCACCATGATCCACTGGCTGGGAAATTGGCTCCATGGTCGGACCTACAGGGTAATAATTGATGGAAGTCACTCATCATGGTGTCCTGTGACCAGTGGGGTCCCCCAAGGCTCTGTCCTTGGACCCAAATTGTTCAACATCTTTATCAGTGATGTGGACATTGGAGTCAGGAGCGGGCTGGCCAAGTTTGCCGATGACACCAAACTTTGGGGCAAAGCATCCACACAAAAAGACAGGCGGGTGATCCAGGCTGACCTGGACAGGCTCATCAAATGGGCATATGAGAACCTGATGGTGTTTAACACCGAAAAATGCAAGGTTCTCCACCTTGGGAAGAAAAACCTGCAGCATC
>NW_017728906.1:163786627-163814092 GCF_001723895.1 Crocodylus porosus
CGGAGGTGGTTCAAGCACCTACATTGAACACCTTCAAGAGCAAATTGGATGCTTATCTTGCTGGGATCCTATGACCCCAGCTGACTTCCTGTCCTTCGGGCGGGGGGCTGGACTCAATGATCTTCCGAGGTCCCTTCCAGCCCTAATGTCTATGTCTATGTCTATGTCTAAATCCCAGTCGCAAGAGGCCATCACTACCTCACATTACATGGATCTTGATTTTTTTCCTGTCACTATTGTGTGGTCTTCCTTAATGTCACGGAGCCTGATCACCAGGGGTGGCCATGATGCCGCTGGCAGCTCTGCAACCATGCCAGCAGTCCCAAGGGTGTCCTTTTATCTCTCCAGTCATGTCTTGCTGGTAAAATACTAAGTCAGGAGGCTGCCCATGGGCCTTCACATGGAACTGATTCGCTGACCCTCACCAGAATTCACTGGTCCTTGGGCCATTCACCCCCAGTACTGTGCCACACAGGGCATCTTAAGCCTTATGGGCTAATTGTGTGGCTCCAAACCTCCCCTTTACCATGCCCCATGCCTCAGGTGTTACATGCATGTTATTCCCTCTGTTGGGGCCTCAGCCTATTCGGCCTCCATCCCCTTAATCTGGCTAGGCCTTTTAGTCTAAGCCTACTATGTCAGACCTGGCTCCAAGGCGCTAGCTCCAATTGACCTGTTTCTGTCACTGGGCTGTCCGGCCCTTGTCACTGCTGCACCCCTCTGGCACCAGGCTCTCCAGTCCTGTGTGCCCTGTGCCTCGCACCCTTTGTCCATTGCGGGCTTTTCCAACTGCTCAAGCCTGCACCCAATTCTGGTAGGGCTCAAAATGACTGTGTGCCCCCTCTGGGCACTAATGAGGCTCCGTACCTCCTGTTACAGCCTCATCCCAAACCTCCAGAACAAACAATAATACAAATGTAAGCCCCTGGGCTATAACATAGCACTAACAGTAAAGGCAGCACTCTTCTCCATCAAGTGGGCAAACTTCCATCCCTAGGATAGGGCAATCAGGACTAGTAGCAGAGATGATAGTTTGTTTATTAGCTCAACAAGATTTCTACAAAAAATTCTTTAGGATAGCATCCCCCTGTGCCCTGGAGACCTTGTGAGCTCCTGGACTCTTACTGCACTTGGAGGTAGCAAAACAGGCTGCAAAATGTCATGGGGCAGCTCTCTTGTGCAGCTAGCAGAGAAAGTGAGCCCTGCTAGCCTCAGCCCTGAGCTTATATGCTCCCAGCTCAGCTGACTGCGTGCATTACCTCATTAGCCTGTTACTCAGGCAACCTGCAGCTGTAGAGCTCTGCCTTTGCTAGGCTGCTTCTGCCCTTAAAGGAGCAGGCACGCCTTAGTGCCCTGTGACACTTAACTCTTCATCTTTGTATTTTAACAATACAGAACTTTTATGCAAAGAAAAGTACCTCCAGCTTGACAATGCCACCTGCCATCATGCTGAGGCACTGGTTCAGAGGTAAGAAAGTCACCTAATGAATCACTGGTGCTATTTCTTGCAACACCTTGCCATTTTTCAGAGGTCTCTCTTTTCAGTACTGACAAGGTCCAGGGTCCTTTTAAGCACAGAAGATCTAGTGGGATCACCATATTGGCTACAGCTGACATAATGTTATATGGAACCCAAAGAACTGACAGCAAAGCAATTAGTTGAAGAATTTCATGATACTTTGAACCTAAATGGAGAAAATAAATATTCACACTGTACCTAAAGATACATTCTCTGTAGCTGAAAGACAGCAAGTTCACCGTGTTTATATTAGATATGATTGATATTTATGCAGTCTGTTCTGGTTAGCCACTCAGGGGCTTATGAACTGGTAATTACCCAATAAATCAGTTATTTTTAACATTTTTTAGTTAAGATTCTTGCTCTGGGTAGGAGAAAAGAATGTGCGTTGTGATTTGGCACTGCAAATTGTTAGATGCAGAGATAATACAGACTAACTTTAAAGAGAAACATAAACATACTTTAATAATAGGATCATGTTAGATATTTGAAACAAGAGATATTTTCTCCTTAAAATAAGGACACTTCTATATGCTTAGAACAGTCTTTGGGAGGATACTTGTTTAATGCAAATGAAAGTCCTAAACTTTTAGGTAATAGGCAGGCCTGCTTTCTGCATTTACAGAGCAATTTCTGGGAATTCCATTTGTAAAACTGCTCCTACTCTCCCTCCTCATGTGGGAAGGAATCTCTGTCCCCCGCAAAGAAGTCATTATATACAGCTTCATTTATCCTGCCTGTGGTAATCAGACAGATTTAGGAGCTTAGGCGTTCATATGGTAGCAATTTTTAAAAAGTGTGATTTTTTCCAGTTTGCTCACACTGGTTTGGATCATAATCAGACCATATGTTGCTGTGGACTTGCAGGAACACATTAGCATTGCATGAAAAGAAATAAACCCACTAACAGAGCAGAAATTGTTAGGAATGCAGTCTCTGAAGCATACATATTTAGCTATTAGTCAACTTGTAATAATGGGCTTAGTTCTGCTCCCACTGAAGTGAATAAGGTCTTTGCTGTTCAGTTCACTGGGAGTTTTGTCACTGATGGGAGCATCAGAATCAAGCACTAAACAAAGAAGACAAGACAAACCTATTTCACCATTTTAGACTGCTTTATTAAATTTACAAAGCAAAATAAAACTAAGCTTTCATTTTTATACTAAGGCCCCTTTGCACGGCTGTGGCAGTTTAAAAAGGTTTTAGTGTAAAGAAAAATGTCAGGCCCAAAGAATGGATAAATATTTATCAAAGACAACCACAAAGAATCCAATCTGCAGTCCTCGTGCACTAATGGGAGCTGTAATGAAATTATATAGGTGTGAGGATGGATTATCTAAGTGTAAGGCTCCTGCTTTTTGTGACAGCTGGAGAGCAAAGTACAATTTTGACAATAGCAAAACATGTTCCTTACAGCCAAGGAATCAGCTATCAAGCTACAATTTACAGAAAGAATCCAAAGAATTAACTGGAAGTTATTACTGTTTCTACTACACACGGACTGTTCACCATAAATCACTTTTCTGAGGGAAAAACCAGGTTTAAATCAAGCTGCAAAGCCCCATACAGCATTGGATTTACAGCAATCTGAAAGGGTTATAGGTTCTTTTCTTAAATGGTTGAATTATAGCTGCTTCTGGGCATTGATATATTAAGCACACTAACCCCTTAATGCTGCAAAGAAATTAAGGAATGAGCAGCAATGGAGAGATGGTGTTGGTTATAGCTTTTATATGCATTTCAAAGTCACTTCCAAAAAATAGGACCAGGTAGTAATTGAGTATTCCGGCAACAGACATTAGGAACAGGAACAGTATGATGCGTTTTCCAAATAAGTAACCAGGAGTGCTGAGGAGAAAAAAAGAGAGATACGTGATGTACTACAATAAATCACCTCATCTGCGAAGTGCTCACCCTCTAGGGGTACATGCAGACATTCCTGGGACCCAGTCTAGAGTCATGTGGCTTGCTCTAAGCCATGTGATTGTAGCTTGGGTCTTGCTTGTGCAGACATGCACTGGGGCTGGAAGCAGTGCCAGGAATGTGATCCAAGTAAGTCGAGGTGAGGGAAGGGGCAGAAAGAATCTCTAGGGTTAGCAGGTCCACAGGCAGTTTGGTGGGTTTGTGGGGGTTTGGCAGGATCAGGAGTCAGGACCTGCCAAGTCCTCTGGGGGAGCTTATCTGTCTAGGGCTGGAGCGGTTGGGAAAAATAGCCTGGTTAAGGTGTGGGTGTAGGAAAAGCCCTGGGGCTAGGGTGAGTGACTAGGCTTTCCCAGTCCTGGGGCTGTGCTCTGAATGTATACAGATATTCAGTAGATTGGGCTAACACGTCCAGTCTACCTTAGTGCACCTCTTTACGTGTATTAAGTTATATCAACCTGGCCATTTTTTTGCCTGATCTAACTTCTCCAAACATCTGTACAGTTAGGTTGATATAAGTGTAAGGACTGCATGTACCCTAGAAATGTCAGTCAGACCAACTAAAAGAGTTCACAGGTATTTAGATTCATGGAGCCAAATTCTGCATTGATTTGCATCCCTACAACCTCACTAATTTCACTGGAAATATATGGAAACAAATCAGTTCAGAATTTGACCCACAGTGCTACTGCTTGTTTGAGGGCTCCATTTAAGAGGCACATTTTTCTTATCAGCCATCGAAGACTATAATCACTGATGACAATCCTGTATTTAAAGCCCAAATGGGACATGATAAATACACAGGTCAATTTTACTTTACACATGCACAGCTCTCATTAACCGTAGGAAGAGGTATACAGACACCAATGGGAAAAAAATTCTTGACTGTGCAAATCAAAAGACATGTATATCTACATATATATAGCTACTGTATTTGTATTCCTTTGAATATTTGTAAAATAAAATATTTATTATAAAAGTGAAGTAAAAAAAGAATTGTTTATATGCTCTGCTGGGCTTGCATTGCTGTAAATGTGTCTTTAGTTAAGTTTTATTTTTTCTTAAATTGAGAGTCAAAACATTGGGCACAACTTAATATAAGAACCTTTTAATTTAATTTGAAGGACTGCAGTACACAGTGAGCCAGAGTCTTTCAAAATTCGCTCTATAAACACAGTTCACCAAGTCTACAAAACCCAAACTCTCCCCTTTCCCACACTATAGTTTTATTAACAAAGACCAATATAGCAAGACAATATAAAAATCAGCTCCCTTCCTCTACTTTTACATCCACCCATACTCAGATGCAGCATAATTCTCTTACTTGGGTGGGCAATTGAACATCTACAAATCTATTATTCATTGTTTTTACTTTGATTATTCAAGATAATTCAAGGGAAAATCACCTTCTTTCCTTAAAAAAAAAAAAATGGGACCCAATCTCTGGCAAAGCAAGTATGGAGAATAAATGAGAGACACTGATGGGAAAGTGGAACCTATACTTTATTTCTTCCCTTAGATATGAACTCCATGCCCTTAGACCCCTTGTATAAAAATAGAGCAGTTGATCAAATCTTCAATAATCTACCCTGCCATCCTGGCTCCAGGATTGATGAGCATGACCTAAAGGTTGGCAGATCCAAGCTCTTTCACAAATTGGGGGGAGGAGTTCCCTCATGAAAAATGTTCTCACTCAGCCTTTCAAATCAGGGCTGGGAGGTTGGGGTCTTTGGTGTCCCTGCCAAATGCAAGTGATGCGTTACTATATGCGGACAGTAGTGGTACCTCAGGTAGGTTCCAGGCCATTTGGGTTTTAAAGGAAAACAGCCCACCTCAGTCACAACCTCAGAGCCAAGAGACAGCCATGGCAAACCTTAGAGCTCACAAGCACTCCTGGTACAAAGCATTGCTTAAGAAGCAGGAAATAAATTCTGCTCTATTTCAAGTCTTTCAGCAGTCTTAATCTTAGCCTTATTTGGTGGGGCCTCTATCCCACCAGATACTAGATGAGATGTTCAAACCAGATGGGCTTGCATGACGGAAAGGATTTGTGCTCTCTGCATTATTAATTCCAGTTATAGCTTAAGCCAAGGCCGTCCAACTGTTGGCCCATGGGTTGCATGTAGCCCACGTGGGGTTAAGTTGAAACCCCCCTAGGTTCCTACATATGAGCACTCCCAGGATTAGGGCAGTGCAGTGTGGGGAGCAGAGAGTGAGTCTGGAGCCATGCACAGTGTAGCAGTAGGGAAGTCCATGTGGCATGTGGCCCTGATGTGTGTGGCTCGCCATGGTGTGGCCTTCATTGATGCAGCCTGTGAGATGTGCAGACCCTGGCCACTTGGATGCTGGACATCCCTGGTTTACATGTTATTTCTAACTGCTCCCACCCATACACAAAAACCCTTAACTCAAGCGTGGTGGTGCTTTTAACATGAAGTAGCTGGTACAGCTGTGCAGTTTCGATCCCCGATTCAATTCAGCGGAGATTCAGCCCAATTCAGTGGCCAAATCTCTGAATCTGAATCTAATCAGAGGACCCTTTAATCTCCCCAAATCGAATTGGAACCCTCTGAATTGATTCAGAGAGATTCGGAAAGATTTGGCAATTCGGACACAGGCATAGCTTTAAATGTTTTTTCTACATACCTCCAGGTAGCAGGTGGTTCATGAACGCTGTGATGCTGGGGTGCATGAGGTGTCCCATAGGAGCACTGGGAGCTCCCCAGTGCACTTGGCAGCAGACCTGGAAGTGGACTAGAAGCTCTTCCAGTCCACTTCCAAGTCTGCCGGGCAGCATGCTGGGGGCCACCCCCCACACTTCTGTGGGATGCTCCATGTGCCCCAGCATCACAGCATTCATAAGCTGTGCTGGTACCTCAAGGTATGTAGAAAAAATATTTAAAGCTGTGTCTGTGTCCAAATCGCTGATTCTCCAAATCAGCATCGAATCTTCAGATTTGGATTTGGCCAAATCAAATCATGGACAGTGATCCGAATCAAGGAATTGAATCACTGTCCCTGATTCAGGCTGAATCTGAATCCAGGTTGAATAGGTCTTGCTTCACACACCCCTAGTAGCTATAGATTTAAACTGCTGCTAAAGTAACTAACTTATGAGCTGCTGGATGCAGTGGAGACACACTATTCTAGGGAAAAAAATATTCCCACGATATTCTCGGAAAAAATTCAGAATGACTCAGCTTATGGCAATACTAGAAATACTGGTGTGCACCCCCAGGAGTCTTAAACCATATACAAGTAAAAGTAGCACCAGTGTGGATCAGTAGCTTGACCATTCCTACTGAACCATGTCCATTCCCACTTGAACCATGCTAATGTGTGAGGTTGGAAGACAGGCTGGGACCTTGCCCTACCTTTTATAAAGAGTTCCAGAAAATTCTTACCTCTGAGTCCTTTCTCCCAGATAGCCAACAAAATACTTTTGCCTTACAAACAAGTACATCAATCCAGCAAAGGCAGCGGGAACTGAATAAAGGAATAAAACACACATATTAGAGATGGCTGCCCAAGCTTCCTGTGTAGACCTCACAGTACATAAAGTCCAGACTGGGAATACTGGGAAACTCTAATTTTGAAAAAAAGGATGAACTGTGGAACCAAAGAATCAAACTTGTAGAGAATTTACAACTTGTTTTCCTACCACCTTCACAGTGAACTCTGTGGGTTAAACTCTGCACCATGGCCCACTCAAATGCATGCATTTACCCAGAGGGGAAACCAGCACTGGGATCACATGCAGGGCTGTATTCTGCTTTTAAATAAGCCAAATACTGCAGCACATGCATCTGGCTTATGGTATGGTTTTACTAGAACCCCCAGCAGGAAGCTCAGCAGGAGCAGAGCAGGGACCATTCTGGGAATGCAAATTTCAGCCCAGCTTAAGCTCCGATTAAGTGAGGCCCCTGAGCATGTTCCTGACATTAAGCCTATGAAAATGCTGTCTGAATTCAGTGGAAGTATTCTCCAATGCTTAGTGAGGCATATAATTAAACACCTTGCTGAGCTGGGACAGGTAGGAAGAAGGCCAGTCTAGAAGACAGCAATAGAGGTTTCCCTTCCAGCCCCTGCGGGCTGGGCACCATTTCCCAGCAGAAATATTAAGGGTCCTCAAAACAACTTCCTCCTAGTCCAACTTCACCAGTGGATGAGATGGACTGGCTACCCCACTAGCTCCCTTCCAAAGTAGAGGGCTTTCTTCCTCTGGTCAATTGACTTTGCTTTCCAATAAGAATGATTTTGGGGCTCCAGCCAGATTTCTCACCAATCCAGATCACCTCTAATCATAATCCTGCCCATAATGTAACTCAGAAGAGGAATGAAGAGCATTACTGCACTAGCAACTGTCTGGAGTGCAGGGTAAGGGCAGGAGTACTGTTAAAATATTAATCTGAACCTCAGACAGATACACACAGTTAAAAAAAAAGAGTGTATGTTACCTTGGCTACAAAGCAGCCCAGCGCACCACAGCACAGCAAGAAATGTAGGATATGCATGCTCACAGTTTTGGCTAGGAAGGAATTTAAAAGGGGGCAGATTAAAAGCATACTGAGAACTGAAACAAATATCTTTATTCCTCAAAAGCACAATAGAGCTGTAGGAGATTTATCTACCTATTACCTCTGTAAAATAATAGGTGGTATTGCTCTACCTCTTTAGAGATAGTCAGCAACGCATAATGCACTCCCTCTACTATTGTGGTCCATCATGGCTTATACGATATAATTGATCCACTGCATTAACTTGGGCAGTACTTATGAACCTGGTCATATTAATCAAGCTGTTGACAGTGAAACAGTATAATTCAAATAGAAAGATAAGAATCATAGCAAGGAGGAACCTCACAAAATTCACATGTTGCTTTTTCAATAGCTTGGTAAAAGGAATTATTTACCACGCTGTGTGCAAATGGGAACATTTCTGTAGAGAAGATATTTGGAGGCCCACAGAGGGCAGTATTTTTATTAATTGTAAACTGCAGAACACATTTCCAGTGCTTAAGAGTCATTTTGTGTCTTTTTCTTTCTTGGTAGGCAGGAAATTTTATCTTCTCCTTAAGGATGTCCAAGACAAAAGCAAAGGGACATACTAGAGCAGCAGCATCACCAAGTGTCCTGTTCAGTGATCTGGAGATTCAGGAGACAATGGTTCTCAGATTAATTCTGACATTACCCTTTTAGGCAGATCACGTCACATCTCTACAACCCTGCCTATTCAGATTCTAGTCTTTTCTTACTGTGTGTTTGTACAGTACCTATTACTTTAGGGTCCTACTCCTTTAGATACTGCTAAGCCTTTAGATACCGGAGCATTTAGATACTGCTATAATACCACCAACATCATCATCTTCATCAGTGGCTTGATCCAAAGTCCACTGTTAGACTTGTCTTGATTTCTGTGAAGTTTGAATCAGGCCACAAGTGAAGGCAGAGATTAAACTCAGATGTGAACACCACTTTCCACCTTGCCACCTTGTATGGTCTTGGTTTGCATACTCACTTGGCAGTGAAAACTCGTTCAAAGGCTCCTGTCCGCTGAAGAGTCTTACCATTATAGCTCTTGCTTTCATGCTCCACTTTGCTAGCAAAAAAGGCTGTTAAGACAGGCAAAAGTTTATTTTGAGATTTAAACTGGACACATGTCAAATTCATGATAATGGGTCAAATTCAACCCTTGTTGATGCCCACATACCCCACTCAGTACCAGAGGAGCATGTTGGTATAAGCAGCAGTAGAACGTGGGCTAGAAGGCTTCCTCAAAGTTTAAGGACCCATTTTAATTTAAAAATTTGCCCTGAAATAGCTGTTGAAAATGTTACACACTCTATGAAAGGCAATCAGCCTGGCCTCACTGCTGAGCCCACTGCCCACAGAACAAAAGTATACTTTGCTGTTTTATCTCTATGTCACATCACACAGAGCCAGGCCCATGTTGAGGAAATGTGTACCACAGCTGACTCTGCATTTCTAGTGTGTGATCTTCACAATTTCCTAGTTGCTTTTGTAAAGCAACCTCACCCCACAGTAAAGTCAAGATCTGAAAGAATATAACCACTTCTCATGATCCCTGTAGAGATAAGGTATCTGCCTTTTATCTCTATGGTTTCAGTATGGACTCCTCAGCTGAAACAGACACAATATAATCCCTGTCCCTGTTTCCAAGGCAAATTTAATACACACTGAATTTTGATACAACAGTATACCTAGTGGTCCCCAGCGCATAAAATAGTTGTGACTGTTATAGTAAAGCTTAAAGCTTAGTAATATCACAGTGGTCAGTGTGGTAGAAACTAGGGGTGTGCAAAGTGGACCCCATCTAATTTGGATTTGGCCTGAATCAGGGACATTGATTCGATTTATTGATTTAGATCACTGTCACCGATTCAATTCAGCTGAATCCGAAGCTGAAGATTTGATGCTGATTTGGAGAATCAACAATTCGGCCATAGACACAGCTTTAAAAGTTTTTTCTACATACCTCGAGGTACCAGCATGGCTTGTGATCACTGCAGTGCTGGGGCAGATGGAGACACACTATCCACCCCAGCATCACAGCATTCATGAGCCGCCTGGTACCTTGAGTTATGTAGAAAAAACATTTAAAGCTGTGTCTATGTCCAAATCTTTCCAACTCTCTCCAAATTGATTTGGAGGGTTCTGATTTGATTCAGAGAGATTAGAGGGTCCTCTGATTCAATTTGGATTCCAAGATTCAGCCGAATTAGACCGAATCTCCACTAAATCAAATCAGGGAACGAAGCTTCTCACAGCCCTAGTGGAAACCCGTGTCCACTCATCCCAGTACTCAACTTTGACTCAGGGAAACTTCCAAGTAATCAGAAAAAAGTCCTCTGGGTAAAAGGTGATAAGGAACTGAGAAGGAACAGGAAGCTTGTGTTTTGAATTATTCATAATCTGTGTTGCAGATCTAAGACAATGAGATATCACAGACTTCTGGGAAGCCTTGGCTTCCAGAGTCCATTCACAGAGGACAGTCTGAGAGGAGGGTTGTCTCAGGGGTCAGGACTTCAGGACTTGCAGGCTTCACAGCTGAGGCAGCCCATTAGGAGGATTGTTTCTGAATTGGGGGCCCAGTTCTGGTTCTGGGACAGCCACAATATAAACTGATGCTGAGTTAGGAACGTGAGGGCTTCTGAGGTCTGTGGCTCTGGGATCATCCATCTAGGAGAGAGCTCTGAAGGAATGATAAGTTTGGGTTTTTCACTCAGGACTGGAAAAAAAGCAAACATCAAAATAATGAAATTCCCCTCTCTCTAACCTGCTTTTGCTGTGTATATAAACAATTATAGAGAGAATCAGCAGCGGTAACCTACAACTAAAGTCCAACCACATCACATTAGCCAGCATCAAGGATGCCTCACAATCAGGGCTGAGCAAAGGCAGATGTACCAAAATGACATGGACCCAGGTAAGACATCCATGGTCATACTTCTTGTCTTCTCTGCAGCCTTTGACACAATGGACTACTAGCATACCAACACGATACAGAAACAGATGTCCCAATACACTAATTGCCTGTCACCAGCAGAACTCAAACAGTGGTAATAGGTAACTGGTCTTTCTCAAAAAGTCCTCATATATAGGTTCACATGCAGAGATCTGTATTGTATCCCCTCTTCTATCGAAAATCAATGTGAGATCACTAGTGGAAGTATGATAAGGTAGGTTTAGCAGCCAATAGTATGCTGATAATCAACTATACACCTCAATTCAAATTGAGGCAGCCACTGCCTCTTCTAAAATATCAGAAAGTCTATGGAAAGTTAGCTTCTGGGTGAAGAACACACAGCTCCATCTGAACCCAGACAAGTCCCTGGAAAGTGGAAACGCTTTGAAAAGCCAACTAAAAATGTCATCTCCACTTTCCATCCAGACATATAACACCCCCTGCATTCATCAAAATGGCTAAATTGGATGAGCAGATAGCATCAGTCTTAAAAAATGCCATCATTCAGCTCTAGCATGCTATGAATCTTCCTCCCACAAGGAGCCACCACAAGGCCCCATAATTTGCCTCTACACTCATCAAAAGGGGCAAGACTACTTTCTGCCTGCTGCAACAAAGCTTGTAAATGCACATTTGAGTTGCACTGGCTTCATGTGTTTAAAGATAACTTAAGCACTTGCTTAAAAAGGCTTTACTGAAAGATAGGCA
Organism: Crocodylus porosus; assembly: GCF_001723895.1. NCBI lineage: Eukaryota > Metazoa > Chordata > Crocodylia > Crocodylidae > Crocodylus > Crocodylus porosus. Next base: position 163,798,260 of record NW_017728906.1, read on the forward strand.
CAGCAAGGATTTGGGGCATGCATAACTCAGCTTCATTTCATTTCCTTGACATTCACTTTTACTGCACTTTTTATGAACCGGGGGGACCAGCGGGGAATAGGAGAGACCCTGTTCCTCCAAGCACCGCCCTCAGTAACAAGGAATAATGGCCATAAATTGTTTGAGAGTAGGTTCAGGCTGGACGTTAGAAGGCACTACTTCACAGTCAGGGTGACTAGGAGCTGGAACCAACTTCCAAGGGAAGTGGTGCTGGCTCCCACCCTGGGGGTCTTTAAGAGGAGGCTTCATAATTACCTAGCTGGGATCATTTGAGCCCAGTATTCTCTCCTGCCCAGGGCAGGGGGTCAGACTAGATGATCTACTTAGGTTCCTTTCAACCGTACATCTATGAACACATTCCTTACACAGCTGGTAGTCCAAATGCAAGGCAGGAACATTCTAGATTAAGACTTTACAAGTGGTTGTTAAATGGGACTAGTTTGGAATCATCATATAGACCCACAGCTTGTTCTTGACTGAAGGTTACACACAAGGATCAAGGACAGTTTAGCAGGTGCCAGGAATTGTCTGCTTTGAAAGTCTAAACATATGCCCAGGAATCCAATTTTCCTTTGGGTGACCTTGTAGGTAAATATGGAGCAGCACTGATTTCAGGTCTGAAATGCAAATTCCACTCACTTTGCCCCTTTAATGGCTATTACCTGCACATTTCTACACACATAAACTTTGTCTTCACTGGAAAAATAAACAAGCTGTCATTTTGCTGTGAGGTACGTGGCACAAAGTCAGCCCCTGTTGAGGGCATAGTGCTGTGTTTGCCTTGTTATCCAACAGCAGAAGCTACAGTGCCCTAAGCAACACATCAGGTCAAAGGCATGACTGAATTTTGGTTGCCAGGGTAGTGCAAGGGAGGCTCTTACCTCCTCCCACAGGCTATGGTGGCAGTGAAACAGGCTGCTGCTATCTCAGTGCAAGCTCCTCCAACATGACGCAGGTTTGATCACTCCCTTCACCCTTCCCCCCCCAAAAAATTACGCTACTTGGTTAGCTATTCTGTGGTAAATGCACCCCTTCTGTGGCAGCAAAGACAAAATCCTGCCATGTGCCAACTCTATAACCCCATACAAATTTTTTGTGCCACTCTATTCAGCCAAGGGGAACCTCACCTGGCATAGAACTCTCTCCCTGCCAGTTCTTTTCATTGCAGGAGTTATATCCCCAAAGCACTTTGCACCCAGATGGCTCCAATTGGAGTAAAATGGTAGAATAGAACAGAACAGAATAAAATAGTCTTCAGGTATTCAAGTATGCACCAAGAGCCAGACTAGATCCACTATCAGGGGAGAGAAAGGATGGCTTTAAATCACCTCTGCCCATCTTCTCAACTTGGATCCACTGCCATACTCAGCTCTGCTAGCACTAAGGAGTTGGATCAGTGAGTTTACATGCAGAGTTCAATACTATCTGGAGCATATATAAGGGTGGCACTGAACTGTATGAACTTCCTAGGTGGCCAAGTCAAGAATTGTATCAGGTCACCACAAACACCTCTGGGAAAATAACAGGAAACATATTTGGACATGTCTCAAATTGCACTGTACATGCTGACTGCAATGAGCCCGGTTCTGCTGTTGGACATGCCAAATGTAGTCTACCTATCTGATGGCAGAATTTGGTTGAATGATACCACAGACATATATACCTACAAAGCTCTACTGCTTCTTCATTCTGAATATTGTGGTTCTTCTTATGCTTTACCCTCTCCCAAAGCCAGAACAGCTTGAGAATGACTTACTCCAGCACATGAATCTGCTTCCTTAGAACTGCACATGACACCAGCTACAAAAACCATTGAACTCAATGGAGGTCTTCCTACTAACGGCCAAAGATTTTTGTTCAGGCCCATATTGAGGCATTCACCTCACAGGTTCTTATCCCACCTCCAGATCCCTTTGAACTTGGGAGTGTGTCAATGCAAAAGATGAAAATTAAAACACAACTTGCCCCCTGTTTGTATTCTAGGTAGAATCTTAGTTTAACTTTAAGAAAACTTAAAGGAAACTGAATTGGAGATAAGAAAGAGAAAGCATAAAATAGAAAACTCTTCTCATGAAGGAAGCTTACAACAGGAAATAGTTAAGAGTAGTAAAACTGAAGGGCTGAAGAATGAGTTTCTAAACTTAGTAAACTGGTTAACCCTAAATAAACCAGGCTAGAGTCCTGCTAGTAGGAACTCAGTGAAGCAACACTCACTGATCCAGCTGAAGATCTGATCTGTTGTTTCGTATTGGTCACTCAGCTCCCTAAACCTTTCCCTCTGCAGCAAGAAACAGCAGCAGCTACTAATATTAGGAACACAGCCCTGTAAGATTGGAAAGGACCTATTGCAGGCAACCACATCATAGAATCCCTTTCACAAACTGATATGCAAGCCATAATCTTACTATTGTACCATACATGTGCATCGTATCACTGGTAACTTACTGAGCTATTAGTACAAAAATGGATATGCCGAAGAGAGAAAATGCTCAGAAAGAAATTCTGAAACCAAACAAGTATATAAACCCCACCACACACAAGCTGATATGCAATAGGATAAAATGTGTTTTAAAATAAGATCAATTTATATTCATATTCAATACATATTAACTAAGAAGTCTCCTGTTTCTCCTCAGTTGCCTCTTATTCCTAAAAAATGCTTAATTTTTGCTTACCATTCTGGATAACACTTAGCAGAGTGACTATGGCCAGCAGGACAAAGCCTCCCACTATTTCATGATCCATTCTGGTGACAGGCTTGTCTAAATGGACTAGGCAGGCTCTTCAGCAGCTAAGCCCCACAAAACACAAGAAGAGGAAGTTACAGTCGGCTTTATCTGGTATCATGAAACATTTCCGATGGTTTCACAGCTAGAATACATCATTATCTCTCATTTAGAGGTGTGTCAGTGCAGCATAACTGCAGTCCATATCTCACAAGCTCTTTGGTTGCTTTTCCATCATGTTGTCGAAGTCTAACTTAAAAATATATTTCCCGGAGTAACATGAGACAATATGCTCATCAATCCATTAGGATAAATCCTAGAGAGAGGCAGGTATCCTGCTAAAGACCAAGGAGCAGCAAGGTAACCTTGATGCCTAAAATACACATAGTGAGGAAATCCAGTAGAAAGGCTGGAAAAAGGTAGTCACCATTTCACTCTGCAGGCATCCCAAAATAACAACAATCACAACTGTTCACTGAGCAGTTCCCTGCCACAATCCTTGCCTCATGCACCCTTACATTCACCCCAAGAACTAGACACAAGTTCACAAGTTCAGCAGCAAGAATGCCCATCTCATTGCTGCAGAGATGCTAACGGTGTAACACTGATCTCTGACTCATACACAAGAGCAAGTTGGATTTTCTCCATTGCACTGACATATCTGACAAGAAAAAGGAAATATGTGTTTAACATAGGTCTGAGAAGGGAACTACAACATTTTCACAGAATGAGGCACACACCCTTCAACTGAAAGGGTGGAACAAACAGTTTAATCAGTGAAAGCCTAGTAAGAAAAAGTGCATCACTGCAGCAGGTAACAAGTATATTTTGGTTTGTGGACACAGATAATGGGTGATTATCTAAAGAGCAGGTTAAATGCAGGAAGAGAAGATATTGATTGGTGCAACGAACATCATGCATGTGCAGAGAAACATGCAGGCCCTCGGCCCAATCCTGCTTAGTTACTCAAGTGAATAATCCCACTTAAGGCAATGACAGCTGTCAATACTCAGCACCTGACAAGATCAGACCCTTATTTGAATTTGTTATTAGCAGGAGCCCAGTTTGGCTGAAGATAATTGTTGCCAGCATGTTTATTGCCTGGAGGTATATTGTTGCTACTGAATTGTGATATTACATCCATTAAAAAAATACCAGAAAAGTACATCCTGGGAAGCCTGTCAAGAGCTTTTATAGGTTTGGTCAGATTGCTGCGAAGCCTTCCCCTAAAGCATCAGACAAAAAAGACTGAACGGACCATTACATGCTGACTGTAATGACAGATTGTTTTCACGTAGCTGATGTAGATTCTCATAGGAAAAGATTTGTTAAGAATATTCACCTTTGCAGGGGTGAAGGTTTAGTGCTGATACAGGCATGAATTTCAGTGCGCTTATTCCCTCTATCTAGATTCTTAAAGGTCTCTCTCACCAGAGGACCACGTGTACCTGAATGGTCCAGACTGCATTCTGATTAATTAGCTACACCTTTCTGGTCAAGACAGGCTTGGGTAGCAAGTCTGTGAAGCGGCACAGCTGGAATTACTTTGCTGTTAAGTGAAGACAGAATTACTGAACCCATGGTGTAGGGATGAATGTTTATCAGAACTATTTAGTCAAATGGAGAGTATAATTCTATACTTCTATTACAACCTTGATGCAAAACACCAAAGCAGGCTGCAGAATGATTAGGTATGCAAAACCAGGAAATACACAGCCCTGCTGAAGTTCCTGCAGGCCAGGTCATAGAAGGCAGAGGTCTACTACAATAGTAGCTCTGAGGTCAGTAGGGCACCTCTTGAAAGGATCTCTTCACACCTGGCAACAAGGAATGCCAAATAGCAGTGAGGACAGGGCAATCATATAGAGTGATCTGAACTGCTTGGTGACTAAGGTTGATTCAAACAAAATGCATTTTAATACAGGTGAATACAAAGTTATATGCAGAATGCATGCCAATCGGCAAAATAGGGAACTATATCCATGGAAGTGATGTTTATGAAAACAACCTAGGGACTATAGTACATAAGCAGCTTAACATGATACCCCTGTGTGATGCTGTGACAAAAAAGGTGAACTGGATCAGTGGATGGACAGACAGGGGAATGTAAAGGTGCTTTTACTTCTCTATACACTGTTACTAAGACCAATGCTAGAATTCTACATCCAATTTCAGCATCTATACTTTCAAAAGGATGATAACAAATGGAGAAGGTCCAGGAACAGAAATTATCTGCAGGAGGGAGAAAATGCCTTACAACAAATGACAAAGAGAGAATCTGTTTAGCTTATCAAAAAGATGACTGAGAGATTACAATTCCTAAGCTCCTTCATAAGGAAACGTATGGGATACTAAAGAGCTCTTTAACAGAACGAAGCAAGAACTGGTGGCTGAAAGCTAAAGGCAAACACATTTAAAATTAGAAATTGGGCCCAAAATGTTAACATTGAGGGTGATTAAGCATTGGAACAAAATACTAAGGGAAGCAGTGAAATGTACATCTCTTAATATCTTCATAACAAGATTGGATACCTTTCTGGAAGATCTGTTTCATGCAAACAGAGAGAATGGTGTCCTATGCAGGGGTAAACTGGACAAAATGTAGTGCCCAAAATACATGGAGTGTCAGACTAGATCAGTGGTTCTCAACCTTTTTAGACTCGAGGCACCCCTCTAACTTTCTGGAATTTAGTGGCACCCTCTATAAAGACTACTTGTTTTCTTACAGTGCTTACCTCCTCCCACCCTGCAGCACCCTCACGTAGTGGAAGGGTGAGCAGAGCACTTCTGAGACCATGGCAGGGGCTGGTGCATGGTACTGGCAGGTACTGCATGGCAGTACATATTGGGAAGCTCAGGAGTGGGGCAGGCAGCTGTCCCAGCAGGAGGCGGAAGGTGCTGCTAGCCAGGCAGAACCTGCCGTTCCCTGCTCTTTCCACTGTCTGCCCTCTCCCTAAGGGAGTAAGTGTAGCCCCTGCCACTGTGGCTGCTCCCCAAGGACTTGAATGCCAGTGCCTGGAGCCACCATTCTTTGTGGCCCCTCCCACTAGCTCCAGGAACATGGGAGGAGCAGAGAGTGGCCCTGCAGCTGCCTGTGACAGACTGCACCACTCAGAACACAGGGATAGTCATTGTAAGGGTGCAGCTGTGCTTTTCAGTGCAGCTCATTCTCCCACTCGTCCCACGATCCTGAAGCCAGTGGGAGAGACTCTGGGGAGTGCTGCTGGGATGCTGGGGCAGGCACAGGTGCCCAGCATGTGTAAGAGCTAGAGCTAACCTTTCACATGGGCTGAACACTGCAGCACCCTTCTAAGGTGCTCAGAGCCACCCAGGGTGCCAAAGCACCCTGACTGAGAATCATGGGACTAGGGCTAGGAACAGACATTACACACAAACCAGTTTAAGTGATCAGAAACTGGCTTAAACCTGTAATAGAACAGATGATCCATCCACATAAACCAGTTTGAGATAAACCTGCTGGAATGTAATAACAGACTTAACTGATTTGGCTCAAACTGGTTTATTCAATGTTTGTCCCAGCCCCCCTTGCTGGTTTAAATTAAATCAGACTCCCCCAGCATCCCAGCATGTTCTCTGGGCTGGGTGGAGCTCTCTGCTTCACAACAGGGCTGGCACCTCCCCCCTGCTCCCTGGCTGCAGCTTCAGCAGAGACTTGCAGGCACAGCAGTGTCTGCTCTCTGCTAAACAGGCATTCCCCCATTCCTCACAGACACTTCTCAGCATTAGTTAGCAGACCATGTGCTGGCTATTTCCAGCTGTGGCACACAGGACAAAGGCAGAATCAACAAATAGCTGGTAATGTCCCTCTGTTTTCTTAATCATAGTTTCATAATCCAGTGATAAACACTGAGTTAGGGGTGATAAACATCCCCTGCTGGGCTGTTCAGGAAGGGAGGGATCCCCTCCCTAATCAGTGTCCTGCCCAGGCATGGCCATGTCCCTCTCAGCTCAGCAATATGGAAGGGAAGGGAGGGCTGCTCTAGCACCCCCTGGCTTCTAGCCTGAGCCACTGCAGGCATGTGCCTGCATGTCTGGGATAGCTGTCTGGTTCCAAAGCTGATAGCATGTCTGAGACAGCTGTCTGGGATAGCTGTCTGGTTCCTAGCCAGTTAGACTAACCTGCAGAGATTGAATCAATTCAGGCTCAGGATTTTTGAATGTCTGTCCCTAGCCTAGATGATCTTCTGGATCTAAACTCTGTAGATCTATGAACCTCTTTACAGAGATGAAAATGGTTATTATCAATGCTCTACTTTCCAGTTGTCTACCATAACAGCTACCTTAACCAGCCCATACAGCAAAGCCCTCTGGATAATCCACTGGCCACCAACTTGCATGGCTGCCTTTGTGGGAAGGCAATAAAGCCAGGGACAGATCTATGGGGGTGAGGCAGTTCAGTCACACTCCCCTTCTGCCACTAGTACCACTGACCCCAGCTGATATGGGTATAAGGGGAGCCCCAGAGTCACTCCTGCCTTGCTCCAACTGCCAGCTACAGGGAACATCTGTGTGGGGGTGCCAGACTCATTCAGGAACAGCAGCAGTAACACACAGGTTCCTTTTTCTAGAGCCTGCTCCCAGACTGCCATGGACTCGTTAGGTGGTGGGGAGGGTATGGGCAGGGTACCTGCCCAGAAGGAATCTGTGCATCACTGCCAATGGGCAGGAAAGAGTACTGAGGTCAAATGACCCCAGCAAGGTCCAGCCTCCTTTTGAAGACCCCCAGGATAGGACCGAGTACTTCTTCCCCTGGAAGTTGGTTCCAGATCCTAGCTGCCCTGGCTGTGAAGTAGCGCCTCTTGATATCTAACCTGAATCTACTAGCCTCCAGTGGGTTTCAGATGTCAGTTTGATGCCTTAGAGTTAGTTTTCAAAGTAATTACCATATTTACTTGAATAAAGACAATTTTAATATAAGATGACCCCCCCCCAAGTCATTAGATCCTATATATGGAAAATTTATAAATTTGTTATACTTTTCCAGGTATAGAATCTAAGTACTGGAGAGTGGTCTTGAATCCCCCGCACCCACCCACACACACACACATTGCTATAGCAGGGAAAGCAATGACTGGGGGAAGGAGAGTCAGGCAGCCCCCTTGCCCTCTGCCCCACCCACTTCTTCCCCCTGCAGCCTTCCTACCCACCCCCAGCCTCCAACAGCCTCTGCCCCTTCCCCAACCCCTGCCCCTTTCCCTCTGCTCCCCAGGCTTTGCCTTTTACTCTAAACTCTTCCCGAGACTCTGCCCCTTCCCCCCAAAATTACCCCCAGTCTCTGCCCCTTCCTCCCCTGCTCCCTGCAATTTCTGCCTCTTCCCCTTCCTCCCATTCTTTATTATCAGAGGCTGTTTGAGCTTCTTCAACCTGAAGCATAGTATGTAGAAGTTCAGTGTTTGCCAAGCCATGCAGCAGTGTCCCCACTACTTTTTGGCTAGGCAGGAGAAGGAGTTTCCATGTGCTCCCTACCTGGGAGAGACTCCCTCCCCAGCCAGAATGGAGCTGACACTAACGGCAAAGAGGAGAAAGATGCAGAGGGGAAGCAAGAGGGCAAGCAGGGGGCTGCTGAAGATCTGATTCTGGCTCAGGACCAGAGTCAGAGCCCATATAGCTGCCTGTTCCCCCCTGCCACTTTGTATGCAGACATATGATATGGGGCTTTTTTCCCCCTCCATGCTGATGTGGGGGAAACTTCATCTCCTCATCTTATATTCAGATAAGTACAGTAACAAAACAAGATGCAACTGCATTATTTGCAAGATAGTTGTGCTCCTCTGGGACAATGCAGATCACAAATTCCAGGACAGACGAGCAAGAGTCAGGGACTGAGCCATCATGTTTGGGGGAATCAAGTTTCCCTAGATGAATCAGATTTTGGGAAATGCTAAAAAACTTCACTTGATAATAAAGCCCTTCCACTTTAGCATTTCCACAACACTGACGCACTATCTTTCAACCCCACCCAAACCTGTAACAAACAAATCAGACCAACCAAAGGAATCAGACTTCTCACCCAAACCCTTTTTGATCCCCCTTCCTTGGAACTTTGTTTATTGTTCACAAAAGGTCAAAACTGCAACAAAATCAACTGAAAATGAGGCTAATTCTCAAACCCCAAGAGCCTTCTTTACAACAACCAGTCAGGACATAGGAGACCATACCTTTCTCCTGTGACTCCTTTTAACCAAGCTTCCACTTCCATATGTAATCAACCCTTAGTAGCTATGCAATGGGCAAGGATCTATTAACTTTGTTTGGGCTGCAGGACCTTACCTTCATATTCATAAGCTGGCTGAACACTAAAAACCGAGGATGAAACACTGATATTGAATTTATGGCTTCTTATAATTTATCTAACTCCCAAATTCTTGCTACACAGAAAGATGAGATTGAATCCCTCCCTTCCTGCTGAGACCTGAGAAAGACCCAAGGAAGAATGTCTTACGTTCAAAAGCTTGCCTAACTTTATCCCAGCTATATAGTTGGTCCAATAAAAGATATCATTCTAAGAAATCCTTGCCATTCACATAATTTTGGGACCATCATGGCTACAACATCACTTTTACATGACTGGATCTTACCTTAGCAGCTATGCCTGCTCCCTAGAAGGTAGCTCAGAGAAAATTCGTCAACCAGAAAGCTTTCTCTATTCTGAAAGCAAAAAGGTGCCATCCTATTGGCCAAGCTGGACCTCTGGAAGGGCATAGGTTTAAAGAACCAGTCCATAGTTGGTGTCCTTCATTGCTCTGAGCTATTTCTACTGATCAGTACACCCTGTGTTTCTCTCATGGCAGCAGGGCCACTTGAGGAGACTGGTAGTCCTTAATGTCTTGGGTATTAGAGGTGGGCCTTTACACTCAAGCAGGTCCCCAGGTTCATCCCCACTAGCAGTAACTCCTCCAAAGGCCTGGTATTAACAATAACTAGTCATCCATCTTCTTTCTCTAAAAATCTAATTTCTGTTGAACTGTGACCCAGGACACTACCCACTATCCAGATCCTGGGAAAGAATAGATGTCACTGCAAATTTACTATGGGAAGATTATATTTTGGGGTGGATTCCACTTCAGAAATAAACACACGGAGCAGCAGGTTCACAACAGTATTTCATATAAGATTGCCCATCCATTTTATCTTTTTTTTCCCCAAGGTTTTATCTTCTTGGTAAATCTGGACTAAAAAATCAGATGACATAACACAATAGCAATTTGAGAGCTTTGGGGGATTCATTAAAACACCATTTTCTGCAGGAAATGTTTTTAGCTAGAAGAAACCTCAGGGATTATATTTTGTCATGTATAGTCTATAAGACAGCAGCTGGTATTTAGGGATGGAAAAAGGCTAAATTTCCATTAATCTTGGAGTGAGCAGACAAGCCTATTACCTAAAATGGGGCATGAAATTAAGTCCGAAGAATGCTTTTGTAATCGATATGTTGTCTAAGAGGAAGCCACTGCAATGAATACCAGATGATATACTTTAGTGCTGATAAATACCTGCAGCATTAGGGAACAGCTGCAGATCCTGAACAGGGAAGTAGGCAAAGGAAGTTACAAAAGTCAGGTCTTCATTAGCCCCTTAGGGAATAATTTCCATTATACAGAGAGTATTCATTGCAACGCATTTAGCCATTTGGTTGGCAGTGTAGCACGGTGTAAAACTTGCCTGTATTTCCAACACACATGGCCTTTGTAAGGTCAGGAGGATGCACCCTGAAATGCAAAGCAGGGGAAGCTCCAGAATGCAGAAAAGAGTTAATGGAGTTGCAGATGTGGGTTCTGAGAAAGGGATTTAAGTGAACTCTCTGGCTACCTTCAGATATGAGGGCATGTTTGGAAAGGAATGCCTTGGTGACCCAGAAGTGTTTTCCCAGGAGGTTCCTCATCCTACCAAGAAGATGTGAAAGTGAAGAAGCCAAGTAGCTCTTCCAGGAGAGGGGAAGCTGCATGCTGTAAGGCCTTTGGATTGTGGTAAATTCAGTGCTGAGAGTGGAAATGAGTCTTCTTTGATGTGTTTGGTGTGCCTACACTCAGGCAGATTTTTAGTCCATCCTCTAATATCTGCAAGGAAAGATGTGAGTTTCTTTATGACTATTTTAAACAACTCTTCTACTCTACATATCAATCTTCCAGTGGGTACAATGGAACAAGGCAGTTTTTCCTTTAGCATCCAGACCTGATTCTCCTCTCTTTCTTGCTTAACGTACCTCTGGTATCGGAGGAGTTTCTCTTGACTTGCACAAGGCTAAATGAAAGCAGCATAGAATTGCTTTGGGACTGCAAACCTCAAGCATGCAATGGAAATACACGTACCCTTGGGCTTTCAAAGAGCTACAAAGGGCTTAGCTATTGGCAAAGCACTCCCATTTAAAGATAATGGAAATCATGCTAATAAGCTGTCAATCTTCAGGGCTGCTCTAACTTCCAACGGGAGCTGTATGCCACGGCACCTGCATTTTTAACCCAATGTGAAATCTAGACCAATACTTATTCCAGCAGACTTCTTAAACTCTCAGTTAGATCAGGGCCTATGAATGCACATTTCTTTTCTCTTCTTGTGCCGCTTGCTCATTCCCTATCTCTCCTCTCTTTCCCCTTGCCTTCTTGTTACCACTTCCTTCTTGTCGCTTTACCTCCATTTTCTTACTTCTGCTCTTACTCCCTTGGTTCTGGCAAGCGCCTGATGTAGGCAGGTGTGCTGCACCTCCTGCAAATTAATGAGTACCTGTAACTGTCCTAATAAAGTCAGTGAGTAAAGAGATCCTGAAAGATTTGACCATCTTGCAGGACTGGACCTTTAGCAAAGAGCCACCTTGTCCTGTGGCCTGGCTTTTGCTGCCTCGCTTCCTCTTATTGAGGTTTTTGTCCAAACTCATTAGTCACGTACACATAGAGGAAATGGGGCTTTCTAAACTGCCAGTTCAGCACTATGAAAGGATGTAGGGCTTCATGCTTTTAGTGAATGCAGCTCCTTTTCAGAGAGGTACTGTACTGTTAATGTGATACACAATTAGTAAGGAAACAAAGCCTTGCTAGAAGCCATGAAAATACTGACTTTCCTACTAACAAACATGATTTTCCCGCTTTCCCCCACCACGCTTTTAGGACCAGGCAACAGTTACTTTCCTCTAATGAAAGAAAACAAAATGGTGGTCCACAAAGCCATGAAAGGGACCCAAATTTGCCAACACTTTCTAAGAGTATAATTCCCAATATTACTCTTAAACTATTCCAGCCAGCTCAGAAACAACACTGATAGACTGAAATTAAAAAAAGCACTTTCCAAAGGCAAAGGCAGCATGCCAACACCTAGACTACAGGCAGGGATGATAAAAAACCTTGTAACATCCATTCTAGACAGAAGACCTTGGACCCTGCTCTCCAAACATGCAAATTATGTTTATTTTCCTTCACCAACTACAGCATGGAGCAAAAAGAAAATATGAAAAATATAGATATTCCAGCTTGACAAGGAAGATACCCAACATGGAGAAAATATAGTTTAGTTTCAGAACCTCCCTGAATAGATTTCCGAGTATATGGGGAGAAGAGGGCTTTTTAGCTGAGAAACACTCTATTCTGGGAAGTGTCCACACCAGAATTTTCCCCTTAGTGCTGCAGTTTTGTTTTCAGATAAGCGTAACATTAAACTGATAATATCCAAAGAAATGGAAAGCAAAAATGGAAAAAAAAACAGGGATGCTGAAATGCAGCCTAGCATCCTGGGCTCAGCCTCCCCTACCTACAGGGCTCCTCATACTCCATCCCAATATACCAGTGGAGTTGCACCACTTTCATGCTAGTGTAATGGCGTACAGGTGTTAAGTCAAGGATGTTACCTTTTTAACCTGTAGGTTATAATGGCTGGTAGAAAGTAGGAATGTTCTGATGTGCCTTTGCAGTTTGAGGATGGAAAAGTACTAGGTTATACAGTGTTAAATTAGAACCAAAATCTTCTCTGTCAATTTCTCCTTCTGTAGCTCCAGGTAAAAATTGTTTTCTCTAATTCAGACCTCAGCACGCCAACTAAAAAATGCCTCCTGCGTCTGCTTCTTTTGGAAGGCTTTATACTGAAACATCCCTTTGAAAAGTTGTTAGATACCAGCTTCTCTCTCCCAGACAGCAGCTGTCTTATTGGATGTCTGCAAAACACCAGCATGATATTACTCTGGGGTTTATAAATGACTGATTTGCTCAACTAGATAAAGAAAACCTTTGCAAGATATCTACATCCATGCCAATCTGCAGGCTTTACTTGTGCTGTTGCAGAATGAGGTAGTTCTGCACTTCATTAGCTACTATTAGGACCTGGCCCCTAGGGTTGCCTCATTGCTATTTCCTGTCTGACGAAGATAAACTTGACAGGGCAAAATGTGAAGTGCATGGAAATGTGTAATGCTGGAAAGCTTTTCCAGTGTATTTGAAGCCTCTGTGCATATTAATCTTCCTCTCTAGAAATCTTTAACAGCTATTCAAAATAATCCCTTAATGCAAATTCTTTCATATCAAATAGCAAAAGTGTGTGGAAACAGATCCAAAAATACCCACTGGTAGTATTTAGTCCTTCTCTCCTCAAATGGCTAGTAGCTGCAAAGACTTAAATAAAAGGTTTGTGTATCATAGTAAATAATGCTCCCCTGAAATTATTATAAATTTCAGATACTACAACGGCAGCATGTTATGTCAGGAATGTAAAACAATGCAACTCCATCAGACTAATTAGCTAATGCTTATGCATTGCTTTAAAGCACCAAGTATTATGTTAGCTATCATGAGTGAACTGGAATATGTAACATTTTCTTTTTATAGCCCAGCCTGACATTGCCCAATCCTGCTACAATGCCACAGGTCTTTCCAGTGTATGGTGAATACTTACCATGAAGAACATGAGGATGGCTTCTGAGTATAACATGAAATGTGTTTATGGGCAGATCTAGGATTTTTTAAATGTGGGAACAGCAACTGGTGCACTTGTGCTTCCAGCTTCCTCCCCACATTGGGGTGGGTAGATCATGCTTTGGGAGCAACAGTCAGGACTCCCTCCTCCCCCTCCCCAGGCCCCGAATTAGGAAATCAGGTAAGAATCTTCCCCCTCCCACCTTTGCTGTAAGCACCCACTCCCTTCCCCTTAATGCTCAGCAGCATATCCCCTCCCCTTGGACCCCTATCCCACATGCTGCTGCCACTGTCCCTGCCTGTCCTGTGGGGCGAAAGGAGTTTTAGCACCTCTTCTGTCCTGCTCCAGTCAGGCTCATGGGAGACCCAGGGTCATCCCAGAACAGCAGCAACCACAGTAGTGGATGGGTCCCCCCTCCATCAGTCTGTTTCCAGACTGCCAGGGAATACCCATCAATTGTTGTAGTTTTCAGCCAGGTAGGGAGCACCTGCTGCTGACCTCAGGTTCTTATACAGTCCAGCTGGAGTGGGCAGGACAGCTGGGGATAGGCAGTGGCAGGTGGAAGAGGGGTGCTGCTGAGCATGGAGGGTAAGGAAGGGGGAGAACTTTTACCTGATTCGGGAACTTTAAAAATCCCCCCCCAAATGCTGCTCCCATGGCATGGTCTGAAAGGGTAACCATGTTCAGCACCCCTCTAGATCTGCCTCTCAGTATGCTGTATCTTCAGAAATAAAGTTTTTGGTGACAACAATAACAAGACTCTGGATCCTTTACATTGATAAATTAAAGTAGCAAAAAAACAGATCTGTGTGGCATGGCAGTGAGTTGGAGTCTAAAATGAGGGGTAGCAGACATAAGAACATAAGAACTGCTATTTACTGGGTCAGATCATAGGTCTATCTTCCCTTGTCTCATGTGTCATAGTGGCAGAGAGCTGATGCTGACATGGAGAGTGAACAGGATATGACCAGAGTTTTTCCCCCACTGTTCTTCTCACTTGCAACGCCCAGCATTGAATGTCTAGGAAGTCTGGCCTTGCCTCTGCCCCTGCTGCTGTGGCAGTGCGGAGGGAGCACCAGGCAGACCCCAGCTCAGGTCTGTGCCAGTGAGACAGGGAGCGGGGATTTAAATCCCCTCCCTGGACCATTCATTGAGGCTACTGCCAGGGCTGGCCATGCCCCCACTGCTGGAGCAGCAAGTGGAGAAATCCCTGGTAGGCCCATGATGGTGGGACAAGGGAGAGAGGAAGGAAATAAATCTCTTCCCTGCTCCCTTTCAGGGCCCGAGTCTGGCCAGGCCCCTGCCCCTGCCTGTCCCTGCTTTGGCTTGGGAGCAGATGGATGGGACCAGCTCTGCTCCACTGGAGTAGACAGCACAGCCCAGCCCAGAGAGCATGCTGGGATGTTGGGGGATTCTAGTTTAACTTAAACCAGGAAGAGGTCTGGGACAGACTTCACATAAACTGGCCTAAGCTCAATCAGTTAACTCTGATTAAGTCTGATACTGCATTCAGCCAGCTTTATCTCAAACTGGTTTTGGCCATTCTAAAACTGGTTTATGTGCACTGAATGCATGTTCCGTTTCTGATCACTTAAACTTGTTTATGTGTAACTTCTGTCCCTAGCCACGAAGTCCTTGTTAGCTCAGTGGAACTACAATTATTTTCGTCTTTTCCTTGGTGTGGTGGAGCACCTTCAGTTCCCCCCACTTCAAGGGGCTTGAGTAGGCTGTGGAGGAGCCAGCAGGTGAGGTTAGGCCCAGTTAAGCAGTCATATATCTGCAAGGGGTCCCTTGGATTGGATGAGGCCTGGGCAAACAGGGTATAAACCCAGGCCCTAGGAGCAGAGCCAGCAGTTACATCTAAGAAGGTAGTGGAGCAACACTGCAGAGCCTGGGGAGAGAAGTTTCTGAAACATCTGGAGGTCACGGTAGGAACTATAAGGTTAGAGGAGGTTCCTTGTGGTCCTGGGTAAGACCTGAAACTGCACCCTGCTGAGGTTAGATGGTGTGGTGGGGCTGCCTGTGGCAGGGCAGTCTCCAGGAAATGCTATACCTGTGCCTCCCCAATGATTTCATAGATTTCATAGACATTAGGGCTGGAAGGGACCTCGGGAGATCATCGAGTCCAGCCCCCTGCCCAAAGGGCAGGAAGTC
>NW_017728906.1:163814864-163823098 GCF_001723895.1 Crocodylus porosus
TGGATCCTCCTCTCCCTCCTCAGCCCATAGCCTGAGACTGGGAGGATCGACAAAAACACCACCTGAGCTCCCAGACCCCTAAGCCCCACTCCCAACTCCCTGTAGTGCCTCATGACCTGGCTGGGGGTGCTCCGAGCCGTGTCATTGGTGCGAAGATGGGGCACTGTGAAGCCTCAGGCCCTGCTGCCTTGTGGATACCTCATGAAGGGGAAAGACTAAAGGAGAACAGCCTGACAGAAAAGCACAGGCCCCAGGCCCACTGAGTAGAGCCAGAGGCCCAAGAGGTGTAAGGCCCAGGAACCCAGTGAGAGGGCACAGTTGTGGCCTTAGTGATGGGTGTGGAGCAGCCAAGGTATGTCTGAGGACACCTGAGGCCAAGACTGGGCCAGAGGCTGAGCATGGCCCAGATAAGGGGGCAGGGAAGTTGGAAGTGATTTTGGAACCTATCTGTGAAGCATGGGACACAGTGTAAGGGAAGGTTTGGAGCCGTATATTTTGCCCTTGGCATCAGGGAAACCAAATGGGCAGCCTCCCACATATAAACACCTATTTTGTGGAAACATCAAAGGCATGGCAGGAGAGGCAGAGCAGACTGCCCTAGACAGGTGGGCAAGCCGATATTGTGACTGACCTCCAGATAGCCACCTGTCACACTGGGGGAAGTCTTTCTGGGACCACCAACATAATGGAGATACAGAATCTGATTCCCTATCTCTAAAGGAAGACGGTGACTTTTTTGGCATTTATGTTCTGATAATGACCATAATTTTTAAATGATTATTTTTGGCATTGCTACTTTTTAACTGAAGCTGTTGCTACTCTTTTATAGGGAAGAAGGGGCATCTTTCAGAGGTATTACTTAATAGGATCCAAAAAGGGATTGGATAAATTGCTGGAGGAAAGGTGCATCAGTAGCTACTGAGCATGGGAGTTAGGGGTACAGCTTCTGAATCAGAACTTCCTAGACATTAGCTGGAGTGGGCAGGACAGCTGGAGACAGGCAGTGGCAGGTAGAGGAGAGCCAACATGGCTTCGTGAAGCAGATGGGGCAGGGAGGGGGTTTATTCCCCCCTCTATCCCCAGGGGACCACAGCAGAATCTGCCCGCCCATACAACCACCGCCACTGATCACTTCCTGTGCGGGGCAATCAGTGGGATAGGTCACCTCCTGCCCCTTCTGCCAGACACTGGAGGGTAGGGATAACCCCCCCTCCCTGCCCCCTTCCCCCCCATACCAGCTGGCCTCTGGCCTCACCCCCACCCCTGCTGCTACAGCAGCGAGGGGGGCAGAGCACTGAAGATCGGAAGAGGGGAGTGTGAGCCTCGTCCTGGTGGGGGGGGGAGCTGCACTGCAGGTGGAGCTGCCATGGACTGTGCGGGGTGAGTGGCAGTGGTGCTGGATGGAGACTTGTGGGGCTATGGCTAGCCCTCTAAGCCCTGGTGCTGCCACTCATCCTGCACAGTCCGTGGCAGCTCTGACCCCCCTCCCTCGCTCTCACCCCCACCTGCAGCACAACCCCCCTGTTGGAAAGAGGCTTGTACTCCCCAGACGCCCTGAGAAGGGGTGCTGCCTCCATCAGGGTCGCTTCCCCCTTGCCACTCCAGTGGCAGGGGTGGGAGCATGGCCAGAGGCCAGCTGACATGGTCCCTTCAAGTGAGGGGAAATAACCTCCCCCTTGCGTGGGGCTTACCTTGCTGCTTGCCCGCATGCAGGGAGCAATTGGTGGTTGGGGCTAGCAGATCCCACTGCAGTCCCCCAGGGACAGAAGGGATGGAGGAAGAAATAAACCCCCTCTCTATCCCCTCTGTCTATGGGGCTATGCCAGCTGGCATCTGGCCACATCCCTGCCGCTGCAGCAGCAAGGGAGGAGCACCAGGCAGACTGGGGTTTGGGTCCATGCTGGTTGGACAGGGAGGAGGGAGTTAAACCCCCTCCCTGGCCAGTTCACTCCAGGCTACTGCCCAGGCTGGCCACACCCCCACCAGCACAGCTTCTCTGCAGCCGAGGGCTGCACTAGCACCCCTGGCTTCTGGCCTGAGCCGCTGCAGGCATGTGCCTGCATTTCCAGACTTAACAGTGAATGTCTATTCACTTGCAAATTGGTTTAACCTACGCATGTTAGACTAACCTGCAAAGATTGAATAAATTCAGGCTTCAGCTTTTTGAATGTCTGTCCCTAGCCCAGGAAGTCATCTAGTCCAAATATCTTCACTGAAGCTATGAGGAAACTATGAAGAAGATTCTGCAGTCTATTTCAAGGCTGCAAACATAAGACCAGCAGTTCAAATTCAGTCCACGGAACTGTTCTACCTGGTTGAGCTGCCCTATATCATCATCCAAGTTACTAATGAAAATATTGAATATATACCAGCCCAGAACTGACCTCCTATTTGAAATTCCATTCCAGTTAGGCAACAAACCATTGATAAGTACTTTTTGAGAGGTGGTGTTTTGTTTTTTTTAAAAGCAGTCATGGTAATTCAAATCAAGACCATGTTTTTCTTGTTTGTTAATCACATCATGTCATCATTTGGCAATCTCATACAGTCAAGGATGATCACTCCTCGTAAAGTAAGTATTGTAGATGAGTCTGTTGAAGGAGGATCGAATCATGGATTTCTCAGTCTTGTCTCCTTTCCTTCTGTTTCTGTCGAAGATCATGTAGGAAAATGCCAAAAGCCACTAAGTTCAAGATATATCCCACCTTCTGCTTCCTCATTCCCTCTTACCCTGTCATAAAAGGATATTTGATTTTTTTCTTTTGCTTTTTTGATAATAATTTCTAAAAACTTTCCAGGAATTGAAGTTAGACTGACTGGTTTATTATTCATTGGATTTTCCTTTTTGCCTCTTGTAAACATTGGCACTACATTTGGCCTTTTCCATTCCTCTGAGGCTCTCCCCTGTCTTCCATGAGTTCTCAAAGATAATTACTAATGGTTCAGGGATTGCTTCAGCCACTGCTTCAAATACTCTGGGGTGAATTTCACCAGATCCTGCTAACTTCAATACACCTGACTTATCTAAATAATCTTTAACCTGTCTTTTTCCTGATTCAGACTGAGCTCTTATGCCCTTACATTAATTTCACTAAGAATTTAATCACAAATTGCTTTGTTTTTATTTTTCAAATACACTGAATACTCCAGCCTTCTCTGCATCATCTATTATTTGCTCTCCTTCCCTGTTAAGTAATGGCCTGGTTCTTTTAGTTGCTTTTCTCTTCCTTTTTAATTTTTTTTTTTTTAATAGAATTTTGCTTGTTACCTCTTATCTTCTGTAAAATATTTCATGGGTCCCTGAGCTCCTAGAAATTGTTTCACTTTTAACCCCCGCTTTTTTAAAGTGTTTTTTCCTTCTTATGTTAAAATAAAAAACCCAGGCCCTACAGGAACAGCAAAGATGAAGAATACAAACTAAAGTTTGAAGGACCGAGTAAAATATGTAGGGATAGATTCATCCAGGGGATCCAGCAGCCAAAGGATAATTCTGGTAACAAAGCTTCTGTACCTGGGAAGTTCTGGACAGGGAGGGGCAGGTAGCCAAGATGCATATCGCCTCAGTGCCCTTTCTTAGCATGATTCCTAAGATTGCTAGAACACAGTTCAGGACTCTGTCAACTTAAAAGCAGATGTCTTGATCTTTTTTAATCTACTGCTGTTACAGGTGACACCTAATAGATTCCTGTGACTATTGGACACTAGAGAGATACAATGCCTCTCTTTTTGAAAGTTGTGACAGACCACACCCAAGTTCTTTGTTTCCCTGATAGGCTCTGCTTCAGGAAACAACTGAATGTGTGGGGTAGTATCAAGAATGTAAACTCGTTATAGTTTTGGAATCAATTGAACAGCTACAGTGAGCAAGGTGTGGGCAAGATCAAGTTCTTCATTTCTCCTGTTGTTGGTGTGACTCACTACCTAGCAACAGGGGAGAGAGGGGGAAAAAATAAAAATTAAACATGAAAAATGTGGTTTAAAACCTCAACAACTGTCAGGGGAACTTATGGACAGCTCCCAAAACTGCTTTGATTTAAATGAACTAGATTTCAAGTTGATTGTATTTTCTTTTTTTTCCATAAAAGAAATCATCTTTATTTCTAAGAAGCAGACTGTTCACAGAAGGTTTCCTTTACCCAATTAGCAGGAAAAAACATTCAGACTATTTAGAAAGACAAATGGGAAATGATTTTATTGAGTTTTTCTTCTTTCAACTGTCATATTCTTTCCCTTATTTTGTATAGCATTTTACATCAGCAGAGGAGAGTGGAGGAAAGGAAAGGAGGGGTATCTCAGCCTGCGGCCTGCCCTCCCCTGCAGAAAGACCTGCAACTTCTGCAGGTGGATCTATGGGTCAAGGATTGGACTTTTAAGTCACCTCAAGACCCATTAATGTGCAGTGGTAGAGATCATCCTCAAATTAAGGGATTGCTACTGATGTTACCACCATCAGGGTGTTCACAGTCTGTGGACTCCAATATAAATTTCAGACTGCATACTCCATTCAGTTCATACCATATCTCCTACAGTGCTAATGGTAGATTTCCACAGAAATTAGAAGGGAATGTAACCATCGTATTGCAGCTGCACTCATATTTGTTGTTGTTTACACAGTTCCGTATCCTCAGAGACAGGTTCTCTCAATGTGAAAACACGATCATATTCAGTCTCCATTACTTCTCTCCTTTGTTTTCCTTCCTTCCCCATCTTCCTTCCTTTATTTTCCTCCCTCCCTTTCCTATCTTTCTGAGTCTCCACTGTTCCTTATTGGGTTTTGCTTTGTTTTCTTTTCGGGTGGTGTTTTGCCTCCATCAAATCCCAGTGCATATTCCAGGTCCTGAAGTAATCAGCACAGCTAATAGGAATGATGAGACAGAAGCACCATCGGTCTCTTTAGAACTGCTGTTCCACTGAGATTAAGAGGGGCAGGGGAGTTCACTCCTTTGTGCCACGCCTCCAGGCTGGCTGCAGATTCTGGCCATGTTTGTAGGATTTGCTCTGCAGTCATGAAGGAGCTAGAATTTTTTTTTTTTTAATGGAAAGCTTAGATTCTGCACAAACTGAAAAAATCAGCCAGACAACCCAAGAGCACTCTGTACTCCATATTGGTTATTTATGATATAGTGATCCAAACATTTCCACATGAGTTTCTGTTGTTACTTTAAATGCATTGTTTGAGAAAATGACTTCTAGGACAATGCAATTACATGTGATGCTAAGCTGTGATATACTGAATACTGCCTCCTTATTACTAACACTTACCTGTTAGAGACATATTTCTAAAGATTGCTGTGCCAGAATCTAAGGCTAGGTAAAGAGGTTCAAAAAGCTTGAGGCGGACTTGCATTAACTTTTGCAGCTTTTTTTGAGTGCCCTAGATTAGTCCATGAGTGAACAGAACTCATGTTCACCCTTAGGGGCAGGGGGGCACAGAGGTGGCCTGCACTGGCCAAGGCCAGCAGGCTGGGGGCGCTCACTGCAAGCTACTGAGGATTCCAGGCTTAGCCAAGCAGCCGGCCATGCCTGATTGGCCAGCGCAGCCCCAGCCCCTGTCTCTCTTGCCAGCTGTTGGCTGTCAGAGGGAGGGAGGGAGCCCTCTGCCATACAGGCCCTCCCAGCTATGCTGGTTCCAGTCTGGAGTTGCCATTTCCCCACACCCTGCCTTTGGTTCCCAGCACAACAGACAGGTGCACAGCTCTGAGCCATGGCAGCTGTCAGCAATATCTGGCAGGGGGAGAGTGGAGGACAAAGCACCCCGCTGTGCAGGCCCAGACCCAAACCAGCACACTGGATGGGGGACCAAGGGGGAAGGAAGGGAGTTCATGTAGCAGGGAGCTCTGCTGCCCCCTGCTCCACCCAATTTCCCTGACAACCACACAGCTCTGAGCTGCAGTTCCTGGCTGTGACTGTCCCTCAAGCTGGGAACCAGGGATGGCAGAAAAAATCAGACCCCCCTGCCATACAGCACCCCCCACCCCCAGCTTCCTGGCTTGGGTCAGGGGTGCTGAGCCAGGTCCACACAGTGGAGGGTTTCATTCACCCCCCACCCCCAGTTCCCAGACCTGTGAACAGCCACGGACAGGAACTGTGGCTCAGAGCCGGGCTGTCTGCTGCACTGGGATCTGCTGCAGGGAGGGGGAGAACAGAGCCCCCTGCTGTACAGACCCATCCCAGCACCTCCCCATAACCCACTGCCTACCACTACCACCACAGCTGCTCAGACAAGGGACAGAGGCTTTTCTGGCTTCTGTCTGAGACAGCCTAGCCCAGCTGGCCTGGCACTTACCTGGAGCAGACACACACCATCAAAGCTACCACGTTGTCCTGGGGAGGGTGCCTGGTGGGATGCCAAAAGACAGCAAATGAAGGTGATTTGCTATGGGATCTGGGAAAGAAGTTCAATACGCTCAGTGCCGTAGCAATGAAGTTTGGCACCTGGGGCAAAGCCCACAGAGACAGCCTGCCCATGCCCTGCGCACAGATCTGGGGGGCACATGCCCTCCCTGCCACATGCTTGCTCAAGAGTGCATGCAGTGTTGAGAGCTGCCCTTCCCTCATCCCCGTGCCTTCCAAATGAGCCACTCACACCTCCATCCTGTGCCCTGCCCAAGGTTGGGCAGCACCTGTTGGCGGCCCTTTGCTTTGGTACCCAGGGCAGTCACCCAGCGTGCCACCCTGCCCGCCCCTCCTCTTGCTATGGTTCTGGATATGGTTCTAACCTAAACCAATTAAATCTAATACTGTATCCAGCCAGATCTATCTTACACCGGGGTCCACTTTTAAATCAGTCTTGAACTTCTGTTTTGGTACAAGTTTAGTCCTGTTTCGGATCACTTATATACAGGTTATGTGCAAAGTCTCTACCTAGCCTAATGCCTACTGCCCTCTCTCTATTTTTCTGAGTACTGCAGCTCATTGACTAATTTCATATGGAAACACATGCAGCTCATTATGGTTTGGGCCATGTACTTTTTCAAGTACCTACATTTTTTAACTTCCCAAACAGTTAAACTATGCATTACTAAACTATGCACTCACCAATTTGCAAGCACAGTTGCTGTAATGCTGGGTACCTAAGATCTAAGATCTCAGACAAGGACATTCATTATTTCTTGTTTTTTATGCAGCCACACAAAAGGGGCAAGACTTTTGTTCTGTCTTAAAAATCATGGATCAGATCCTTTTCAGAAACTAGGGATGATCTGAATCAAAGTGTATAGGCACAATATATGTACATAAGTGCTACCAAAATCTTTGAATGTTGTGCTTGCAGATCGAGGGCATATACTCAACATGAAGACTGGAAACACAGAATAAGAGCTAGAAGGTACCATTGGAGATTGTCAAGTCCAGCCCTCTGCTCAAAGCAGGATCATCCCTGTCTAAGCATTCCAGATAAATGTTTGCCTTACCTGGACTTATAAAATTCCAATGACAGGGATTTCACAGCTACTCCTGGTAATCTGTTCTGATGCTAAGCACCATTCTTGTACTTAGAAAGTTCTTCCTTATATTAAACTTAAATCTTCCTTGTTGCAATTTAAGCCAATTATTACTTGTCCTGCCCCATTAGACAGAGTACATTTTATTGGTCTCCCTTATAACCAATTTTCTTTGCATTTGAACACCACCCCCTCTGTCAGTCTTCCTCATATGTCATGTTTCCTCCACCTTTAATCTGCTCTTTTGCTTTCTTCTGGACTTCTCTTCAAGACTAGTATGTCTTGTAGTGCAGTGCAGTGCTGAGGCCTCACCAGTGTTTACTAGAATGGAAGAATTACTTCCTATGACTTGCCTATAACACTTCTGTTGTTATATTGCCGTATGCATTAGCTTTTTTTGAAACAATAATACTTTGACTTATATTCAGCTTATGGTCCATTATAAGAGGAAGGAGCACCAGTTAGTTTTACCTTGATCCTGGGTAAGCTTTTTGAGAGAATTATCCTGGCGCATGACCGCGAGGGGCCAGCAGGGGAGATTATGTTTAGGGGCAACCATCACAGGTTCACTAGAGGCAGGTCCTGTCAGACCAACCTGGTGGCCTTCTATGACCAAGTCACAAAATCTTTAGATGCAGGGGTAGCAGTGGACGTAGTCTTTCTGGACTTTAGGAAGGCCTTCGACACTGTCTCTCACCCCATTCTCATTAAAAAACTAGAGGACTGGGATACCTACACAGTCAAACGGGTTGCTAACTGGCTGGAGGGCTGCACCCAGAGAGTGGTGGTGGA
>NW_017728906.1:163823584-163826649 GCF_001723895.1 Crocodylus porosus
CCAGGAGTGACCAGGAATAACGGTCACAAGCTGGCAGAGGGTAGATTCAGACTACACAGCAGGAGGCGCTACTTCACGGTCAGGGCGGCTAGGACCTGGAACCAGCTTCCAAGAGAAGTGGTGCTGGCTCCTACCCTGGGGGTCTTTAAGAGGAGGCTAGATGAACACCTTGCTGAAATCGTTTGACCCCAGTACTTTCCTGCCATGGCAGGGGGTTGGACTTGATGATCTGCTCAGGTCCCTTCCGACTCTACCAACTATGAAACTATAGCCCCCAGATAATATTTGGCCATATTGTGGCCTAATCAGTTCTTCCTCATTTTGTATTTAAGAGTATTGTTCCTTCCTAAGTAGAGAATTTCACACTTGTCCTCACTGAACTTCTGATTTTTCCAAATGACCATCATTTTGAACCCTAATTCTGCCCTTTAAAGTGTCTGCTACTTCTTCTAATGTGGGGTCATTTTAAAATTTGCTAAGGGCACACTTGCTTCTGTCTTCCCAGTCATTAATGAAAATATTGAATAGTACCAGACCTCAAGGAGACCTTTAGTGAAGCCTTGCTTCTTTCCCTCAGTTTGACATCAAGCCATTGATGACTAGTCTCTGACCACGATTATCCAAATTTCCTTTACTGACTTATGAGAATAATATACAAGAAAGTCTCAAAAGCCTTGATAAAGTTGAGATATATACCATTCAGTGCTCTCCTCTACCCCATCCACCAAGTCTTTCATCTTACACTGCTCTTTCCAAATCATTAAGTCTGACATTTTATTATAGAAGGAAATCAGTTTGAATATGCACAAGTTGCTCTTAATAAATCCACATTGGCTGTAAGGTATCACCTTGTTATCCCTTAGGTGCCTATAAATAGTTTATTTGATAATATGCACCTGTATTTTTTCAAGTTTCAAAATTAACCAACCCATCTATAATTCCACAGGTTCTCCCTTTTCTCTTTTATAAAGAAAGACATTATATTTGGCCTTTTCTAGTCTTATGGGACCTCATCCAAGCTCTTTGAGTTCTCAAATATAATAGCCAACAGCTTTGTAATTACCACAGCTGATAAAAATGAATCTTATCTGGAACTGCTGATCTGAAAACATCTGACTTAAGTAATCTCTAAAGTGTTCTTCCTTCTTTCTCTAGGTTGATTTAAACCCTGCCATCTGTGCTGCTAACTGTGCTTAACATCTGATAGCTGGCCTTTTTTGTGAAGCCAGCAGGAAAAATGGCATGAAACACCTCAGTCTTTTCCAAATAATCTATTATTAGCATCCCTGCTCTATCCAGTAATAAACCTACACGTACCTAGGTCTTCCTCTTATTTCTATCTTATTTATAGAATGTTTTTTCTTTTCTCTATGTAGGGACCCACTGAATTCGTGATTTTGTGATTTTTGCAAAAACTATGAATTCAGTTGGTCCCCGCAAAAAGTTTGAGGACTGTGAAAAGGCATGAAACTGGCAGGGTACGGGCCGGGAAAGAGAACTGCAAAAACAGAAAATGGCACACAGTCCTGAAGCACAGGGGCGGGGAGATTTTTGCAGCAGGGTGCAGCAGCCTCCCTCATATCTGATTGGCTGAGGGGCTACAGGAGGTCTGTCCCTTCCTGGAGACTGGCAGGTGGCCATCTGTCAATCTCTGGGGAGAGATGAGACTTTTGGGGCCCCTTGGCCAATCAGAGATGCTGGGGGGATGGCACCACACTATTGAGAAAGTGGCACCTGGTGCTGCACTTGAACCACAAAATCAGTTAGCAGCTGCCCTGAATTCGGTAGGTCCCTACTTTTATGTCCCTGACTAACTCCAATGCACATGTTACCCTTTCTAATTTTGTCCTTATATGCTTGTACTCTTTCTTGTTAATACTGGCAATTTTCCACATTTGTACGATTCAACTAATTTTAGAACTCAATGACTTGAAAATATTTAGGAGTTTCAAGTTATTGAGTAACTAATTTTCAGCCACTCCAATCTCTTTCACTGCTTCCTAGCTTTCCTTTGCATTGGGATAGCATCATAGAAGTAGGGTCAGAAGGGACCTTGTAGATCTTTAAGTCTGACCCCCTGCCTGAGCAGGGGAAAAACTGGGCTCAAATAACTCCAGCCAGGTAGGCATCCAGCCTCTTCTTAAACACCGCCAGGGTAGGAGCCAGCACCACTTCCCTTGGAAGTTGGTTCCAGATCCTAGCCGCCCTGACTGTGAAGCATGTTCTTGTGTCTTTAATATTGCCATTTATGGAACTAGCTCTCCTGGATTCCCTTTTTCTTTAGACTTGCCTCTCATAGGATCTGGCCTACTACTCTGAGATTGTTAGTTTGCTTTTCTGAAGTCTAGTAATTTTATTCTGTTGTTTTCCTTCCTTCCTCTCCTTAAAATCATGAACTCTATTACTTCAAGATTACTGTCATCCAAGTTGTTTTACACTTTCAAATGTCATCCAATTCCTCTCTATTTATATGTAGCAAATTGAGAAAAGTTTCTCCTCTATTTAAGTTGCTCTACCATCTGTACCAAAAAGCTGTCCCAAGCTGGTTATAACAGTGGTAGACTCTGTCTCTGCACTGCTGTATTACCCTCTCAGCAGATATTATGCTAAAAAAAAGTCCCCCATAAGCACAAGGTCTTGGGTGCTTTCAGGTGAGTAAGTCAGGGTGCCTGGCCTTCCTGTGCAGTACATTGGGGAAGTGCACAGGAAGGCCAGGCACCCAAGAAGCACAATCTGAAACACATGCATGTAGAGCACAGAGCTACCTAGAGCTAGCCAAGAGAAGTGCTAAGCACTTACCTCTCTCCAGAAGTAAAATATCTGGGTCAGGACCACAGACAGACTCCTATTTGCATTGCAAATAGACTGTAGCTGCTCCTAGTAATGAAGCTCCTATTTTACAGTCCTGCAGCTTGTTTTGAATTAATTCCCAGGACCTTCTATTTGGTTTTGCTTCCATCTCAAACTAATACAGCCCCAGGCCCCCAGCATAGTTTCATAAATTTCATAGACATTAGGGCTGGAAGGGACCTCGGGAGATCATCTAGTCCAGCAGGAAGTCAGCT
>NW_017728906.1:163842452-163855557 GCF_001723895.1 Crocodylus porosus
CCAAGAGGTGATCATGGGATACCAGATCAAAAGCTTTTTTGAAGTCAAGATATATGACATCAATCTCTTCTCCCTTGTCCAGGTGATAGTAGTTAAGCCTCTAGTTTATTTTTACCTGGAGAAGGAGAGGTGTTGCTCTACATGCAATAGCACCTCACCACATGCACCCAGTGCTTTTCAAAATGCCAGCTCCTCCCACGCTTGTTTTTGCGTTGATGTTACACGTAGCCCCCCAGCATAGCACTGAAGCGTCTTTCACGGGAGAAAAGTGGGTGTTGCAGGTGTGCTGAGCTGCCACACCATCCGCACCCTCTATCCCAAAATCCCGGCGCACCCACGCAAGGTCTCTGCATTGTCGGCTGCAGGGAAGGGCTCGATCCCTCCTGTTGGTTCCAGCCCCCAGGGGCTGTTTTACATTCAAGGGTGCTTGGATGAGATGCAGAAAACAAGCCCCAAAGGCAGGGATCCCAAATGCACTCACTGGCCTCTGGGCTGCCCCTCGTGCTTTCCCTTGCTGGCAAGAGCCCAGCGCAGCGGTCCCCCCGCTCCTCCGCGCCCTCCTGCAAGGGACTTCCCAGGATCCGGCGGCTCCGGCTGCCCCGCCTCTGCCTCCTGAGTAGGGCGGGGGCGCGGGCCTGCGCAGCTGCGTCTCTGTGGCGCAATCGGTTAGCGCGTTCGGCTGTTAACCGAAAGGTTGGTGGTTCGAGCCCACCCAGGGACGAATGTGATATTTTGCTTTTCTGCCTGCCTTTTCTACCCCGGAGCCCTTCCTCCGCGCCTTTTAAAGGCGAGGCTGTACGCAGCGCGGTGCAGCTCCTGGCCGGTGCTCTCTCGGCCTGGTGACGTTCGCAGCCCCTTTAAGTCTTGTGCGGAGGAGTGGGGGTGTGGGGGGAAGTGAGCTACGCCGCACGCAGCAAATAATCAACCAGCCTCGGAGATGCAGACATCAGCACCGGCAGAGAGCCAACACGAAGGTGGTTTCCGTAGTGTAGTGGTTATCACGTTCGCCTAACACGCGAAAGGTCCCCGGTTTGAAACCGGGCGGAAACAAACCGCGCTTTCTTTTTTCCCCTCTGTATGGCTCCCTTTTGGGCAGCCGCCTGCCGTGGCTTCTGTGTCCTTTCGCTCTGCCTCCGCGTCACTCGGGGCAGAGACGGGCACAGCTCGGGGCCAAGGAGCTGCCGCCCCCTGGCCCCACAGCCGTGTGCCCAAGCACTGCTGCCTGCCCACTGCCGCCCACCGCCCACCCCCGTGCGCTGCAGCGGCATCCTTTATGTGCAACCCCCGTGAGCCCACACCCGGAGCGAGGGAGTGCACCTTGTTTCACTTCAGTGCTCACCCCTCAGCAAGGTGGAGCCTCGATGCAAGCTATAATAACCTGACAAGGTTGCCTGGTTTCCATGAGGATATATGACCTTCTCCATATATGACCTCAGGTAAGAAGACACAGCTGAGGAAAAGCTCCAGCCTGTGCGGGATCTTTTCAGAGAAGCCTCCTGAGCTTTGGGCCCTTCTCAACCTGGAGACTAACCCCAAGCCATGAATGTGCCTCCCTCGCCCCCGCCCCCACCCCCCCAAAAAAAAAAAGTTTGAGAGAAAGACCCTGGAGCACTTCCCTTAGCTCCTGACTACCTCTCTCAAAGAGTTAACACTGATGAGGAGATCCAGTGCACAAGCACCTCTTTTGGGAAATTCAGCATGGCTTTATAATCTCCAGAAAGACTCCACAATTCCAAAACCCAGGTCTACAATGCAGACCTCTACAGATGTGAAAATGGGTTACCTATGATCATCATCACAAAGGCATGGAGAGGTACCATTAAAGATGCCTCCAGAAAATCCTCCACATCAAATGGGAAGATCGTGGCACAAACTCCAGCATCCTTGCAGAAGCCAATGTTACCAGCACTAAGTCAGTGATCCCCAAGCACAAACTTCACTGTGTGCACGTCTGACTCTTGACTCCCAAAACAAGCTCTACTCCTAGTTTAGTAATGCCCTAAGATCTTGCAGTGGCCAGAGGAAATGCTACAGGAACACACTGAAGACATGAGGGATTGCAGATGTAGTTTTTACATGTCTTTTTATACACTGGAGACTGAAAGAGCAGAGCACATGCTTTCAAAACCACATGAAGCTACAGTCTGTGTCCAGGATTTTTTTCCCACGATTCTCTAGAGTTAATCCATTAGGTGCTCAACCTCCAGCCCATAGGCCAAATCCAGCCCCCTGAGGCCAAGCCATCTGGCCCTAAGCCCGGCCACCAAACCTGTAGACCAATGGGAAGTCCTGTGGCCAAGATGACATGGCATCATGTGCTGGGTCAGTCCACAACTTGATCTGGTGTGTGATGCTAGGTTGGCATACTGGATGGCACCTAGATCTGGCTTGGTGCCACTCAGCCAGCCTTCAGATCTGCAAGGCTGAGCACTACTATATTAGAAAATGGGCTAGAAATTTCAGCTGTAATAAGCAGGGATCCTGGTTTACGCTGATAAAAAAATCTCCAATTTTCGGATTACAAAAAGTAACCCAAAATCAACATTTTTCTGTGATTACATGTATATCTGAATGCCACTATATATGCCACTATATACACACACATATATACAGTGGCATTTCATTTTATTCAGTAGATACTTGTATTTTATTTTTTAATTTGCCTTGTTCCCTGGTGGTCTAAACTCAAATCTTAGCTCTTATCTAGGAAGATAATCTTCAGAAGTAGAAATGAGCGTGAACTGA
Organism: Crocodylus porosus; assembly: GCF_001723895.1. Lineage (NCBI taxonomy): Eukaryota > Metazoa > Chordata > Crocodylia > Crocodylidae > Crocodylus > Crocodylus porosus. Next base: position 163,845,198 of record NW_017728906.1, read on the forward strand.
AATGGTGATGATCTGAGCTACCTGACAGTTTGGACAAAAGCGTTAAGAGTTAAAAGCTGCACAATTGGCAACAATGGCCTTTGACTCTGAAGGCTAATGATGACACTTTCACTGTCACTATTTCAGTACTGGTTCTCTTAACATATTCACCTGATTAACCCAAGCACTGTGTGGTATAGCAGTTGATACTAGATTTGGGAACAAAGGGAAAGGTAATTGCTGTTAAGATGGATGATGATGGGGAACCAAGAATTAAAAACTCTGGCCCCAAATTTGGTCTATAGTCAGAAGACGCATCCTATACCAAGAATTCCAGTTGCTTACATGATACCAAAACCACGCCTTTCACTCTAGCTGCTCCTTCTCAACCAAGTAGCACAAGTATCCAACTGTCCCCACAGAAGCTTCCCAACAAATATAATTTAACATGGAAACCATACAGAATGGGAAATTACTGTGCTGAACTGTAAAGGTGCAGTTAGGGAGAGTTAGTATATATAGAATTACTAACCCAAATCACCCAAACATTGAAAGCCTAATGCCCCCAGTTGCATAATTACCAGCTTTTCTAACAACATGACATAAAACACAATGGGTCTTCTTAGTTTCCTGCTGTTTGCATCTTTCAGTTTCATTAGTTTGCTGCGGTCATTGTGGGATCCATATGTATGAATCTCTACAAACCTGTGCTTTATCAAAGTACTACCAGGGCTTGTCATTGGCTAGCACATATATGCACTTTGGCTTCTTCCCCCATTCGTCTTAGACATTAAGTTGGACATGGATTCTTGTCTCTTTCAAAACCCCACTATGGCAGGGGCAGGAAACTTTTCAAGCAGCAGGCTACAACAGCCTGGTTTTAGTCTAGTGTGAGCTGGATGGCTTTGGCAGTGTCGACAGAGAAGGTGACTTTTTCTTCACCTGTGCTGGGACCAGGCAGGTACACCAACACCCCCAGCACTTTTTCCAGCCCTCTGCTCCTTGGCTGGAGCTTAAGCACAGCTGAAAGGTGTGTCTGCACTGTAGCTGTCTCTCCCCTGCCCCTTCCCTAGCTGCATTTAGTTAATTGTTTATGAAAGAACACAGATGCCTCTTTCAGTAACCTTAGAATCTTATTGACCTTATCTTCTCTTTCCTTTTCTGTGTGTTGGCTTTTATCTCTAAACTTGGATTGCAACCTGTTGCAATGAGGGAACCCATTCTTAAAACACCTTGTATGCGTATGGAGCTGTATCGGTAACTCCCTGAGCTTTTTGGGGCACAAGCAGCTGCCTATGGAAGCAAGAGTTAAGATACTTATCCAGCAAAACAAAGACTGATAGAGGATACAAATTGTCTCTTTCAAGGTATGAGTGAGATTAACTAGGTGGGAGAAGAGCTATTAAACTGATAAAACAATGCTGGCAAAGAACACATGGTACAAGATCCAGCCATGCATAAACTGAGGCTGGAAAATCAGGTTTCTAGCCACTAACTCCGTGAGGCTCTAAAAGAGCCTTCCCATTTTCTTTTTAACCCAAGTACTCCCAAGGAGCTTTAAAACAGAGCCTAATTAATTTATAAAAGAGATTACATGTGGTTTCTTGTGACCACAGGAACTGGATTTCATGATCCAGAAGGTCCCTCCTAGTCTGACACAGGCAGTCACCTGTGAAAGCTTATGTCTCTCTAAACTCGTTAGTCCCCAAGGTGCTACCCTGCCATACCTTTTGCCCAAATGTTGAGGTTTGGGTAATATCAGAATTGGAGCACAGTCCCTTCGCAAATACATAAAACCTGGTGTTTTTAAATGTACATTAATTCTTATGTAGAAAAGACAACTATTCTTTTTAAAAATAGCAGTTGATCTACATCTAATTTGTTTTGTGGATGTGGAAAAGTATCTTGTCACAGGGCTCTGTACTGTAGGAAACAAAGATTCTTTGTTTCCTGTAAAAGTAACAGGAAAAGAAAGGAGTGGAATGACTACTGGACTCAAAGGTGTTTTGCAGTAGGTGCTGGTTCTTCTCCCCTGCCCCCAATCTTAGTTCTGTTCTCAGTTTGGGGAGAATCTTGTTGGGATGAAATGCTCACACTAATCAGAAATCAGATTTATCAGGTCAATCTGACCATTCCTGACAGTCCAAGGATTATTCTCTGAAATCACTGATCAGTGTACTAAGCAGTTTAGATTGAAGAATCCAGGAACTTACACTTTATCCTAATATTTAGTTTCATATTTCTAACTTAATCATCTATTATTTTCACTTGAATAGTAGCCTAACTGTTGGCAGGAGGTGTGCCAACCTGGGCACCAGTCCCAGGCAGCAACTTCAGGAGAGGGGCAAGAAAGAGCAGTCCAATACTTCTGATCCAGCTGCCACCAGCGTCCTGGCTGCAGCAGTACCCCTATGTACCACTACCAGGGCAAAGGTGGTCAATTATTTGGGCAAAGGGCCACTTAGGGCGCAGACAGAAGTGACAATTTTCACCTGATCTGGCCATAGAAAGGAGTTTATAGCTGTGACCAGACAAATGCAGAGCTGCAGACAGGTTCAAAAATGGCCGATCACGTGAAAATCTGACCCCTCATTGCATGAGGTATCAGATGAAGACGTATCAAAATGTAGCATCTTCTGTAACTTATGTCTGCCAAGTTCCCAGCCTGTCACTATTCTTAGAACTGGAGGGAGAAAAGGGAGCAAGGGGGAGTTCAGTCTGGGGGGTTTCAGAGCTCCCTGGAGGGTGGGGCAGCTGTATTGGAACCTCCCCAAGGTGCGGGAGCTCCAATTCACCTGCCCCACCCTTCAACACTGGCCAGGAAGCCCCATGAATGAGCTCCCTCTGCTGTCTTTCCCCCCACCCATTCTGAAAACCACAAGCACTGGCAGAGGGTACTGGCCCTTGCTATGAGAACCTGGCTGCAGACTCCCAGCCTGCAGCTAGAAACAACAGTGAACTTCTGTTTGGTCTGGGGCGGGGGCAGGCAATTATTGCAACTGCTGGAGGGCCACTTGCTGAGTTTTGGCAAGCTGTTGAGAACCTTTTTTTTTTTTTTTTCTGTTTTTTTGCACCAGTCCTGGAAGCACTGCAATACCAGGTCAATGCATGGAGTGGATGGAGCAAGCTCCAATTCCACCAACCAATACCAAAAAGAATCTGCTCAATACAGACCTCCTATGGAGAACATGACTGGCTCCTGCTTACAGGTCACTCACAGGTAACGATGCATCACATTAGTTCAAATACAAAAGGTTGAGAACCACACGGGTAACCCTGCCCCCTGGTCACCATCTTGGGACCAGAGGCCCTGCCCCTAACCCCAGACTTTGCCGCAAGAAGTCCCTCCCCTTGTCCCTGGAAGTACTCCTTTTGGCAAGGGGTTTACCATCTCAGTACCAGAAAAATACCAAATTATATTCTAAAAATCAAACATCTCCTACAACATTCGTTAATTTGATTTCAAAAAATATTTTTGTCCTGATTTACTTGTGTTTGTATAGTGTACATAGAGGTGATTGTATAATAGCTTAAATTGAAGTCTTATTCTTGTATATTGTGGGGGGGAGTGAGGAGTATAGGTGGGTGGGTTTAGGTTTGTGGGGGGCTGTGGATGTGTGGGGATGTGTGTAGGTGGGGTGTGGGGGAGGGTAGATGGGTATGGGGGCTGTGGGTGTGTGTATGTGGGGTGGTGGAGCACGTGTGGATGGCTATGGGGTTTGTGGGGGGGATGTGAATGTGGCTGGGGTAGGCTGTGATGTGTAGAGGAGGGTGGCTGGGGGGGTGACGGTGCTCACAGCCCCTACCGTCATCAGCAGCACCAGGCTGAGGCCTCAGGGTGCTCAGAGCCAGTGGCAGGTGGAGCCCCTACCAGTGCTCCTGCTTTCCCTGGCCCTGGGGCACCAGCATGAGCCCCATGCTCCTGACTGCCTGGTTTCAGCCACTTCCCACCCCACCACCCCTGCTGTCCCTCTCCTGCTGCTTCCCTACCTTCCCACCCCCACCACCCCAACAGGTGCTCCTTGCACCCTGTGGTTCCCAGCAGCAAGGCTGGGTCCACAGAATGTAGCAGGAGCTGGCCTGGCCTGGATGCCACCACACTGAGCCAGTCAGGACTCGCAGGGGCTGGGGCAGCAGCAGGTGGCAAAGCAAGGAAATGGTGGTTGCGGCAGTGGCAGATGGGGAGAGTGAATGGCAGTGGGGACAAGCTCACCTGGACATAAGCACAGGTCCTGTGCTAGTGCCCCAGGGCCAGGGCCATCAGGAGCCCAAGGTCACGACTGGTTTTGTCCCTTTCCCTGCTGCTGTAGCCCAGCCCAGCCCAGCTCAGCTCCATAGAGCTCCTGCTGTCCCACTCTGGGCCCCCGCTGGCCCTGGGGCACTGGCACAGGTCTTGTGCTTCTGCTTGCTACCACTTGCCCCCTGCCTGCAGCCACTGCAACTACCATTTCCCTGCCTTCACACCTGCCACCTTGCAGGGGTGTGGATAGCAGATCATGGCTCTGGCTCAGGTCTAGGCCCTGTGTTGTCACCATCTTATGATCCTGGACCTGACCCCACCTACCTGCCCAAGTCCAAGATGTCGCTCCCCACCCACCCACAGCCCCATCTTATCTGCCTGCCAAGCATGTACTGCCTATTTGGGTCCCAGCATGTCTCCACAGAAATCCTGCCCAGTCCAGTGCCCCGTGGTGAATGCAGGGTGGGTAGGCCAGGTCCAACTGTGGCAGAGATACTAGTGACAGTGGACTGAGGGAACCGTTGCTTCTAGGGGTCCAGGAAGTGGAGTCCAGCCACCACACTGCTCCATGTGCCTGGGGACAGCAGGGCTGGCTACATGTGCCACAACCCAGGCTGCTGCCTGTGCCTGGACCAGGTGGGGCTGAGGGACCTGCCACAGGCAGGATAAAGATCACTTTGGTGAGCCTGACTTGGCCCATGGGCCAGATTTTGTCCACCCCTGACCTAGGGTGTGGAACTGCCCAGCCCTGAGCCTCTGCTCCTGTACTCTGCAATTCTTTCCCACATCCTGTATAGTCTCAAACTTTGTTGTAAATTATTTGCTGTGTTTTTAAGAAACCATAATTTTACAGATCAGTCAATCACTCTAGTCAATTATCATTTTTAATAACTTGAATGCAGACAGATGCATTCATGACATTCCACACCACTTTGCTTTTCCAATGCAGCAGATTACAGAGAACCTTTACAATCAAAGAAAAGCTCAAGTCCTTTGTAAAAATTCTTAATACAAGTTCCTTTTTCTTGGTGTCCCAGTCTGATACGCAATTGTTAAGAGAAATGTAGTTTAAGAGTCAGTTCAAGACCTAATTTCTGAAATGCTGCATGGAACTTGTCCAAACTATCCAAAGCCACTTCTTTTACTTCTTTTTTAGTGATGACAGCTTGTGATAATAGTTACTTTGTTGAGAAACACAGGGAGGGTTGAGAGAACTAGAATATAGAACTCCTGGCTTCTGAAATATGAATGGCCACTAACTTCACAGCATAATGCATCTTCATTTTAGCTCTCCTTCAACAGTACTATCACATTCGTTCTTAGCTAACCAAAATAAAAACCCACCAGCCAACTTGTCAATAAGGAAGTAGGAGAATAACGACCTTTTACCCATGGAAAAGGCTAAAATATACCAGGATTTTCAGTTTCTGCTCCATATTTCTGACGTGAAAAAAATAGACTAAAGGAATGATATTTCAGGGGGAGGGAGGGAAAGAAATCAGGCTTATATGCAACAAAAAGCATAAGTCATAAAAAGTGACAATATAGTCCAACAACCAACCTTGCTCATTTCACTTACACTTTCAGGACCCAACTTCACACAAAAAAACTGTTCTCCACTGATTTTAAGAATATATTATAGTATAATCCATCTAATGTGGATCCAGATTCAGCAATATGGAAGTGCTTTATACCAAGAAAAGCTCATTGCCATAATGGAAACAGTTACAGGAGTATAAGGTACTTTCATACCCTAATAATTGCCACCACAGGATGAATTGGACAAAGATGCTGGTGAGAGATTTTTTTTTACTTAAAAAAATAAAAACCAACAGAAGTCATATTTGTACAAGAACTGTGCAAGACCAGCTTTTGAAAATGATGATGTACAGTACTCATTTTGTTGTCCACCAATAATGAAATTTTAAAAAAAATTCACAGAAGAAAAACAATGGAAGTGTCATGCCTTGCAGAGTCCCAAGTCAAGACTGGTGTCTTTCTGGAAGACATGGCTAGCTAAATGCAGTTAACTGGGCTGCAAAAAGGCCGGCGGTGAGACTGAAGTGAATGATCATTTATGGCCTTAAAACACTATGAATCAGGGGTCCTGAAATATAAATCATGCAATTTCAGGATTAAAAATTTCTTGAGTACCACTGAAGTGGCATTGATGTAAAAATATCCCATTGTTGAGAATGCAAAAACGTGTTAAGATGTTTTCCCCACCCACCCTACAGCGTACAGTTGATTTAATACAGGACTAGAATAGCCACAGCTGTGTGGAACAAATTATACAAGCATCATTAGTGAAACCCTATATACAAATCTATGTGCACCAAGATTAAACTATTTTCCCTTTCTTCCTTCTTACTGACTTTCTTCATCTTTTCCCATTGGTACCAATTGTCCTTCCCAACTTTTCCCTTCCTGTTTTCTCAAAAGGAAAATGTACGCAAGTTAGAGACTGAGTTCTCTAAATTCCTGATATACAGGCATACCTCGGAGATACTGCAGGTTCAGTTCCAGACCACCTCAATAAAGCGAATATCGCAATAAAGAGAGTCACACGAATTTTTTGGTTTCCCAGTGCATATAAAAGTTATGTTTACACTATACTGTAGTCTATTAAGTGTGCAATAGCATTGTGTCTAAAAAACAAAAAATGTACATACCTTAATTGAAAAATACTTTATTGTTAAAAAATGCGAAGTGAGCAAATGCTGTTGGAAAAATGGCGCCGATAGACTTGCTTGACGCAGGGTTGCCACAAACCTTCAATTTGTAAAAAAACCGCAATATCTCCGAAGCGCAATAAAGCGAAGTGCAATAAAACGAGGTATGGCTGTATATATACATTTCTCTAAAATACCTATTTTACTAGTTGGATGTGTAGTGATTAATTTAATTAAATTTAATTAAAATAAAAAAGGTAAATTTGATGCTGCACATTACATTATCTTTGAATTCAGAACCAAAATCTTACCCACTTTACTTACACATGGTTTTCAGAAATACCTTTATTTACTCAGAAGATAAGCTCTAGGGTATACTTATATTACCTTACACAGGGAAATCTTTGCCTTCACATCACTCCTTCCCTGAACCCAGCTGGCATTTACCCGAGGAACAAGGCCAAAACAAATTGTGAAAAGAACAGAGAATCTTCTCAGATAGTAACACCCTTGCACTACTGCATTATGGTACTTCAATTTCGTATAAAAGCATGCCAACATGTCTGTTCACAAGTGTCTCAGGGATGTAAGAAGATTTAATTAAACCTGAACAGTTTGTTAAAACAAATCAAAAACAAAAAAACCCCACACGACTGGATTGATTTTTCATTATATATTTATGCCTTGTATCATCAAGAAAATTGAAGATTTTATTTTTCTTGACCAAAAAAAAAAAAAATGATCAATTTACCATGTAAAAGGCAACAAGGAAAAAATATCAGAAGAGCCACAAAAGTTTTTAATGAATGTAAACAATCTCACCTCCTTCAGAAATATAAACCATTGTTAAAAATTATATTTGCTTGCCATAATGAAGTTTAAGCAGCAAATACTTCAAATGTTAACAGTTCAAGTACAACCAGTGTGCAAATTAACCACTTTGAAAATATAATTTAATAGTGCTTTGTTTGAAAAATATACACGCAATTCTGAACACTCAAGAAACCAAACAATAATTCAACAAGGTTCAAGCAGACTTTCATCAAAATGAGGTAAATCTATGTCACCAGTTATTGAGTTTAGCACTGAAGTAGTGAGCAGGTCTTCAAAAATATCCTCCTTTATGGGGCCAAATGAAAGCGTTTTTGAACAAGACTTGCTCATTAGTGAGGTTATATGATCTTCATATTTACTATCTTTTACAGAACAGTAATAATTTTGGTCCTCACTTGACACTGGCACACACATGCTATTGATTTTCTCACTAGACACTGGTGTTGCAATATTATTGTCCACCATTTCCAAATACCTACACTCCTCTTCATCCTTTGAAACCTCTAACGAAGCAACAGTTGAAGGAGACAATAATTCTGCTAAAACATCAGTATTACTCTGGCTACTGCAGAGTGACATATTGGAGCTTGTACTATATACAGATTCATTATCTGCAACATCAATATGATATTGCAATTCCCTTAAAAAGTTCTGTAGTGGTTCACTTTCATTTTGAGATCCAAATTGTGAATGGTCTTTTCCATCTGTATGTGGAAGGTTTCCACTGTTCATCTGAGCTTTTACCAGCTTATCAAGTGAAGCCAGCTTCTTTTTTTTAGCATTAAGTTTTTTAAGGAGTTTTAGACGAAGTCTACAGGCTTTGTCAGTATCTGATTCTTTAACTGTCTCAACAGATGTATGATTCTCATTTCCACTGTTATCATGCCTGGAATTGAAGTTGGGTTGAATCATTTTATTCAAAATACTTAGTGAGCTTCCAAGCTTATTTAAAGTTGTACTGTCATTACCTACAGAGTTTGCTACAGGAAGACAAGCACCTAAAGGAGGACTGTTGACAGCTAACAAAGGAAACTTTCTACCATGAGGAAGAACGGATTTAGGAGTCTCAACTGTTTTGCTTGTATCTTTGTCCTGAAAACCACTGAAGTTACTAGCCCCCTTATTATGCAAGTGCAAGTCAACTGTTTTGCTTGTTCCTTTGCTTTGGAAGCCACCAAAATTATTTGCCCCCTTATTAGGCAAGTTCAAATCGGTAACTTTTAATGAACCGGACTGTTTAGAACTTTTCTTGTTATTATAATGAGATGAGGCACTTGAGGGCATAAAAGCAGCATTCTTGCTTAGTAACTTCTTTACCCAACTTCCTACAAATGCTTTTTTATTATTTTTACATAAAGTCTTAGAGGAATTCTCCACAGAAGACACAGCTGCAACCTGAGAGTCTGCTATAATTTTATGGGAGTTTGTCATACTAGATAATATCTGTGTAACGTTCTCCATTAATGATGGCTCCTTGTTCTTAAATACTGCTGAATTTAACCTAATGTCATTCTCTGTGTTAACTGCATTTGCTTCAGCCTCTGCCCACTGAAAATGTGATGGCTCTGGTGAGGAACTACCATGGTTTGTAAGTACAGCAGGTATAATGTTTGCTGGGTTCAATTCTCCTACAGGTAAACAAGCACTGGCATTTTCAGATGATGTGCATGTGTTTGGAGTCTGATTACCTCCAGTGACGTCTCCCATACACGGAGCTTTGGGTGGAATCAAACAAGATGATTCCAGCTGCTGCTTTGTGCCTGTTTCAGCAACTAGGTTATTTTCCACCATCTGTTCATTCTCCATGGGGTTACCTTCAGAATCAACTTGTATTTCTACAAGCGTCAGAGTTATAATATCATCATCTGCCAAATGTTCCAAGCCATGAAGCAATTTCTTTTCAGCCCTGGCTAAATTCTGTTCTGTAGTAGCTGGAGCAGTTACATTGCCATCATCGCCATGAATTGTTGGTATTTTGTCTACAGCATTATGATCATCACAATGCAACAATGAAGAATCTGATTGTTCATCATGGGGAGAAAGCTCTTCAGTTTCTTTACTCTGGAACTGAGAACTCAACTTATGTGGATGTGGCTTATTTGGCATTTGGGATGTTTTCCTTTCCCAGATGACAATATGAATCTCTGAAGGAGGAACCTCAAATCTCTCACATCTATTACAATATGGACCTTTTAAGTCATCACATTCAAGCCAGGATTCTGAAAAATAAAGGGTGACTAAGTTAAAGGCTCAGTACAACTACCAATAAAAAACTGGGTTCTCAGAGTTGTTTGACTGACAAGAGTATCAGTTTTTAGTGCCTTCCCACTGTGTGATACTACTACCACCTATACCAGAGAGAATAAAACTGGTCTATACCAAAGGAAAAAACTGGAGGATTACAAATAGGCCACTTCCAGGAGCAGAATTAAATTCCTAGATCATAACAACTTGGTCAAGAAGCAAAGCCACTTCTTTCTCTTAATTACAATGAGAAGGATATCAATTTCCTGTCTATAGGCCAGTCAGTCTCACCTCCATCCTTGGCAAAATCTTTGAGAAAATCATCAAGGCTCACATTTGTGAGAGCCCGGCAGGACAAATTATGCTGAGGGGAAACCAGCACGGGTTCGTG
>NW_017728906.1:163856617-163866178 GCF_001723895.1 Crocodylus porosus
AGGCCCAGCACTCTTTCCTGCTTATGCAGGGGGTTGGACTCGATGATCCATTGAGGTCCCTTCCGACCCTAGCATCTATGAATCTATAAGCACATCTGGATATTTCATAATCTTTCTCTGTGTTATTTTGTGGAATTTTTCAAACTAACTCACCAACAGGAGAAACTTAAGGGGCAAACTCATAAGCTAACCCCCTTATGATGGCTGACTGAGTTCAAATACCTCAAAACATATACAAATCTTTAATTAAAAAACAATGGGAGAAACAATGCAGACACAACAAACAATCGGTTTTCTTAAATGAATGTTTCTCCATCATGTTATTTTTTCATGTAATCCAGCAATTTAAATACACAACTTTAATCCCAAAGCTCTGGTAAGACCGTTATCCCTTCTCTTTTGTCCTCCCATCCATGAGGCTGGATAAGCTATTCCTCCCAACTCCTACCCTGTGAATTTTGGGCTTCGAGCTGTTATTCACTAATAAGCTAGTAACTGCAGGAGCTGCATTCAAGAAAAAATGACAGAATCAAGAGGGACAAGATGCTGCCAGTGCTTTAAGTTTCAGGGGAACTTGTTTTTTCCAATCAAGAGATGCACATGCTTGATAAATAGCACTCAAAAGAAATGGTCAGGTCTGCTCAAATTGTTTCTACCAGAGTTACAGGGTAACTTTTCACTTTTTCCACTGGTAGCAATTTACTGGATCAGTGTACATCAAATCAGAATTTGAAAAGAAGGAAGTGCATAAATAATTCTTAAACCTATTTGCATGGTTAATTTTTAGGTTTACAAACAAGAAAGCCTTTTAATTTTTTGTCTAGAATAGAGTCAATCATTATTTCAATAACCCACCAAACTGGTAAACAAGGCAGCTCTATACATTATAAGAAAAAATTATAGTATTTACCATCAGGATTCAAAACCCAGGTCACAAAGTGTTTTTGGTTGTTTTGATACTGAACAACAATTGTTATTTCATAGAAATCTCCTTCAAATTGAAACGAGTAATTCTTCAGGTTGTTATGTGGTAAGCCTTCTACAAAATGTAGCATAAATATTGAAGGTATCCTGATAAAGAGACAATACGTTTTATTAGAACAAAACACTGGCTCAAGCTATTAATGAAATATCACAAACAAACAATTAATTTATGGATGATCCATAGCTTACCAGATCACCGTTCTACTCCTGTGTAGAAATCTCAGATTGTGCTACCAGATGCAAGTGTCTTTGGGGGCTTATGGGAGCAGTAGTTCTAGGAACGGGGAAGAAGATGAAGGGGGGAAACTAAATAACATTTTGCTTTGCAACAAGGAGAGCCCTGCTAAAATGAATGTCAAAGGATAGCTAACGAGCCCAGTTCATACCAAAACATAGATAAGATTGCAGTTCTATTCATCAATCCCCAAAGGCTGCTGGGGGGGCGGGAATGTTCAGGCTGAAAATGGACATCTATAGACACTGCTGGGTGCCACTCCTCAACATGGGGAGCACATCTGCAAGCAGAGCAAAACCCCAGCTTGGCAATGTATTGCTGGAGAGTGTGGAAATTCTCTGCAGTGGATTTTCTTCGTGCCTGCCTGCAACCCCAGAAGGGGAAAAGCTAGGTAAATCCCCTGCAGAGGGATTCCTCCAACTGGCTGATCACTGGTTGCACTTGGCCATGGGGCATGTCTCTGCAAACAGGAAATTGATGCACTCCGCCTTGGGGTGAATCCCTGAATTTCCCCACTTACCCAGTCCTGCCCTGAAGATTCTAGGGACACATCTAGCTAAGCAGGGAAAGCAAGGCAGGCAGGCACTGCCAAAGCTTGAAGGGCTTTCCCTGCCTGGGAATTCCCAAGGTACACAGAACCAGGCCCCTCAAGCATGTGGAGCCCCTGCCCAGGGCAGGTGCAGAGTGTGGGCAGCTTTGGGTGCCTCTGCAAACAGGCATCAGCTACACTAAAGCAGCATAACTTACCACTGTCTTCTTTCCATTTACTATTCATTGTGGCCACAAATTTGAGCATTTGTGGCACAACAGAAGGTATAGAGTCCATTTCTACCCTCAGTGTTAGCTGTATTTACTTGAAGAGAAAACTACCCTGATTATAAGATGACCCCCACAATAATTAAATTCTATATATGGAAAAAGTAGGTGTTATAAGTTTTCCAGGTATAGACTCTAATTATTGGAGGTCTGACTTGAATTTGTCCCTAGCCCACTGCTAGAGCAAGGAAAATAAATCTGTGGGAGGAGGGGGTCACATAGCCCTCTGCTTCCTCCCAACTTTTCCCCTCCTGGCAGTTTCTCCCTTCTTCCCTTACTGTTACATCCTGCTGTCCCCTGACCACATGGAAGTGAGGAGCAAATCTGAAAACATTAACTTTGAAATTAAACACAGCTGTAGCAATTCGCATATAGTAATCATATAATTATTTCATCCAGAACTGGTGCATGTCACTTTTTTTTTTTAAACTGCTGCAAGTTTTAGCATAGGTGTTTTATAAACACTTTTGAGCACCTACTTCTATCTACTATAAACTATGCACGGTGTTAGTTCAAAGCTCATGATTTATCATACAGTTCACTGGGCTGGGCCCCACAAAAGTTAACAGCATTTTAAGCCATGGTGAGCCACAACACTGCACACTCATATCCTGGCACAAATTTTTAGTGTAGCCCCACCCTACCCAGTGACCTCACAGGCCTTGCTCAGTACATATGTATACTCCAGATACCTCCCACAAAGGATCCATGTGTTAATTGGCCCCCCCCACTCAGGACTGAAACCAGATATTCTTATCACAAGCACTGGGATGCTCCAAAAACGTACGTGCAGTCAAGGCAACCTGGTCAGCTTCATCTTGTGGCGGGCAGGGCCACATTAATCATATGTACCAGGCAAGTAGAGGACACGACAGAGGGATTCTGGGTGAACTGTATGCAATATCATGGCTTACTCTGACTTTAAAAAGTGGTGTTGATGAGGGAGCACTAGTGTATCTCTTATTTAGGTAGGTGGCGCTAACCAGGATTTTGGGCGGAGGGTCACTTACCCAGTTTTGGCAGGCTGTTGAGAGCTGCATGGGTGGCCCTGCCCCCTGACAAATGCCCCACTCCCTGGTCACCATCTTGGGAAAAATGTCCCAGGGCCAGCACCTGTGTGGCCCAGAGCAGGGCATAGGCTGGCAAGGGTCTGTGGAGCCAGACTGGGCTGCACCAGCAGGGAGAGGAGGGAGCTGGCCTGGCTCCATAGAGCCCCTGTTGGCTGGGACCCTGTGCTCCTGCCACCCTGCTATGGGACCCGCCGGCACTCGCCCTGGGACACCGGTGTGGGCCCCGTGCTTCTGCTGGCTCATGCACCTGCTGACTCCCAGTGCCCCCCAGCCCCACAGTACAGGCTGGGGTAGCACACAGCCCCGACCCCTGCTCACCAGTAGGAAAGAAGCTAGTGCAGCATGCGGGGAAAAGCAACCCCTTGCCTACCCCATGGCCAGCGCTCCCTGCTGCAGCTGCTCGCAGCCCACGTGGGGCTGTCTGGAGCAGGCAAAGACAGCCCAATGGGGGCTGTGAGCAGCTGCAGTGCAGGGCACTGGCCATGGGGTGGGTGAGGGTTTCCCCCACCCCGTGCTCAGCACCAGCTTGTAACCCAGCCCCCACTGCCAGCCTGGGCCCCGTGCTGGCTCTTGGCTTGCCCGTCGGGGCTGTGCGTGACAGCAGCACTTGCAGCCCCCCCACTTGCCGTGCCAGGCAGTGTTTGCTGCTGCTGACCACCTGGAGCTCGCATGCTGGGCAGCAGAGAGGCAACGGTGGCAAACACTACCCGGAATGGCAAGTGTGGGGGCCACAGCTGCTGTTGCCATGCACAGCCTCAGTGGGTAAGCCCAGAGCCAGTGCAGAGCCAGGTTACAAACTGGTGCAGAGCATGGGGGAAAGGCGGCCCTTCGCCCACCCCACAGCCTGGCTGGGGCTGCCGGTGCCTGCTCTGGATAGCCCTGCATGGGCTGCGAGCGGCTGCAGCAAGGAGTGCGGGCACGGGGCTGGGGAGAGGCCATTTTTCTCTGCGCCAGGAAGGAGCAGGGATGGAGCCCGGGGAAAAGCTGAGCGTGGGGGAGGGGAAAAGCAGCCTCTCCCCCACCCCGTGGCCAGTGCTCCCTGCTGCAGCCGCTTGCAGTCTGCATGGGGCTGTCTAGAGCAGGCACAGGCAGCCCTATGTGGGCTGCAAGCGACTGCAGTGTGGGGAACCAGCCACGGGGTGGGGGAGAGGCAGCTTCCCCCTGCTCTGCGCTCAGTTTTTCCCCGGGCATCTTCCTTGCCCGGGATCCTCCCCACTTTCCCCTTACATGCGGTTCCAGCCAAGGCAGCCACAGGGTCCCAGGCAGGCCCTACTGTTGCGAGAGCCTGGCTGGCTTCCCCTGGGTCCTACTGCCCTTGGTTCCTGTCATTTTGACAGGAACCACAGGCAGATAAATATCAATTTTCTAAATTTTTAGGGGCCCCGCGGGCCGGATAGAATGGCCTCACGGGCCAGATCTGACCCATGGGCTGTATTTTGCCCACCCCTGCACTAACCTACCCTTGTGGTAGGATCCCATCAGTATATCACCCTAACTAACTAGGCCACGTGTTTTAGAGTCATGCTCAGTGTTGGCTACATTTAATGAACTTAACAGTTGGTTTCTACTGCTGAGCACATGGTGCTTTCGGCAGCAGTTTAAAAATAGACAATGTATTTAATGAGATTTTCTTGTATGCAATAGCATGAGGGTCTTTTCCTCCCATGCCAATTGGAAGAGAAAAATTTCATCTTGCATTCAAGTAAATACAGTACTATTTGGCTCAATTCTATTCAGAATACTAAAAGTTGTGTGTGTCCTTTCTATGTGAATGATAAAAATACACAGTGTACTAAAACCTTTACATAGTAAATGAGAATTTTAAGAATATCAAAGCTGGGTAACTGGATGTTTACTAGTAACTTAAGCTTTAGTACCACTTAATATGCCTGACTTTGAAAAGTTACAAAATTATGAGACATGTTTAGATCTAAAATTTACAGGTAATACTTCATCCATTTTATAGTCAAGATTTCTGGCAATTCAGACTTACTTTTCCAAAATCATCTCTCTCCTTTGAGATTTATCCTGACATTTATTACATGGACCAATATGAACAGCATTAAGTGGGTGCCACTCAGGTATTATATTTGTAAATGTTGTTAGCATCTTCCTATAGCTGAACAGGAGGAAAAAAAGAAAAGATAAGATAAGATACTTACTTGAAATTCTGAAAAGACAATGCATTACATTTTACCAGAGAAGGTAGGACAAAGGAAGCAGTGTTATACAGCCTATAATAAATAGGCCAAATTCAGTGCTGGCTTGTATGGCAAATACCACTGAAGTTCACATAAGTAGCACAGAAATATGAACAGAATTTGGCTCAATAATCTGATCAGTATCAACAAAATAATGCTTACGTAGCACAAGAAAATGAAACAGAAACCGCTGCTAATGTGTTAGCTACTTTAAAGTATTTTATTTAATAATCACACTTAAATTAACTAAGGCTTTGAAAAATTCTCCATTCTCTTCTTTTACCAAGTGCGTAATAGTTAAGGACATCTTAAACACATTACCTTAAGCATATACTACCTCCAATTATCTAAATAGCAATTTAGAGTCATGCCTAACATCTAAGATTTTAAATCACTGCTCAGCAAAGGATACTTTCACATTTTTCCAAGTGAATAAACATCATAGATTTATTTTTCAAATGTCATATAGTTCAAATAAATACAGAAACCCATTTCTACTCAACAGCATAAGGCATACCTATTTGTTTTGAAAGGCCTGCTATTCATGAAGAGCAGCTACAATTTGACCATTAAGTGCACAACTAAGTAAGCAGCTGACGACCTGCTCCACTTATCTTTTACATCTCTCCTAGTCAAAACTATTACATCATAAATCTTGACACTACACAGCAGGTGTAGAAAACTTCAGGAAACACAGACTACAAGACTTCACCATCATATCTTTTCCCCTGTCACCACATGCAAACTATTGTGTACAAAGTGTTGGTTTAAAAAGTATCAAGTGTAGAATGAAAAATAAATTCATACAGATAAAGAATATTACCCGAATAAAAACCCTTACCTGTCCTGCTGTTTGTAGCCACAAAGTAAACATTCAAATTTCCATGAAAATGAATGAAGAAAGAGTTTCTTAACTTCAGGATCCTTTTCTAGAAGCAGAGGTAATGCAAAGACTGGACTTTCCTCTTTACCTTTGAAGAAAAAAAGAAAACCAGTCACTAAATGTTCACAATCAGTCTTCAGGACATCGGAAAGCAAGGACAATTATTCTGTGAGCACTCACAAAGCAATATTTTCTTTCCTATAGTAAAGGACTCAAAGCCATCGTTAGCAGCAAGACTACAGCTGTAGTTAACCAGGAGGGGAGCACATAATACAAACTGAGATCAGTAGACTACATGAAAACTAATATTTGCAGAAGCTTTTGAGGCTAATATTGATGCTACACTACAGTACTAGTGACATCAGTCCTAACTATTAATTTCATTTTCCATTTTATGGGAAAATAATGAAAGTATACAAATGATAACAATTTGCTAATTTAAGCCAAAATGCTACAAGTACTTTCCATGGGCTAGGTCAGAGGACAAAGTGAAGGAAAATGTTGTCAACTTCTGCTGTTTCTATGGAACCATTTAATGGGCATTATTTATTAAGTGTTCTATACAGTTAAGAAGGACCATACACAACTAAGGGAAGGAGGATGTAGCAGTCACCATACATTATTTTGCTTTGCTAAAGCAGCAGATCCCAAAAAGTAGCAGTGGGACAGGGGGAGGGCTACAAGAAGGAACAGCAGTGCAGGTAATTTTTGCTGCCTCACCCCAGTGTGGGCACAGAAAAAGCCCCCTTCACCCTTATTGCTGCCAAAGTTACCTAGCCCATGCTGGATTGGAGCTGGGAGGGTGGGGAGAAATGGTAGTAGCACAGGTCCAGGCAAAGCCTTGCAGCTGTGGCCTAGATCCAACCCCTGGCCTAAACACATAATACAAAAGTCCTGGAAAGTATGGTCTTTAAACTAAGAATGAACTTTCCTTTTGTCAAGCAATTTTTTCCTGCCTTTTTCACAACAGAGAAGAAAAGCATGCACCAGAAGGGTCACTTCATTAGGCCTGAGCATATAGGTACTACAGAAGAGAATGGAATAGAGACAGAAAAAGAGGGAGGGGAGGGGGAAAAAAAGAAAAGACCTAACTACTGTGAGTAGTGTGCTTGACCTAACCAAATTACACTGGTATGCTGTTTGTATCCACTTGTGAGATATATTTTAAGTGCTGACATAACAGCAAGGTTTGCACTCAGAAAGCTGGAACAAACTAAAGTCACACATATATACTTACCTAATTCACACTTCAGCTGGGGTTGAAGTTGTGCAAAAATTGTATTTCGGATTTCATTTAAATGCATCTCAGCTTTTGGAAGAACATCTAAAGAAAATAAATTGTTTTTCAAAAATATTAAATTCAGATATAGCACATAATATATTAATAATCTTCAAAGCAATGCATTTGGTATTAGTATATTTTAAGGCATGCCTACTGGATATAATAATAATTAAAGCTCAGTCAAATAAATTTGCAGAAAGTTTTAACAACTTGTTAAAAAAAACCTACTTAGTCCTACACATTGTTTTCTACAGTCATTTACTTAATAAGATACTTTAAATAATTTCTCTCTCTACAACATGTGTTAGTATGATTAGGCTATGTTGGAATCAAAGTTCAGACAATAAGTGACTAAGATGAAGGTTAAGATTTGAGGAAGGTATCATAAATTACTGGTAAAAAGCATTAGGCATAGTGTCATTCTCTCAAACCAAAGTACTATACTCTGAGGAAAGGCAGAATTTAAGACTACACTTAGAAATTCAAATACTAAAGAAAAAAAACACACAAAGTACCCAAACAAGCTTAACTCCACCCTATAGTGATGACCAGGGATCCTGGTTTTCTCAGATAAAAAGAAGTAACCCAAAATCCACATTTTTCCATGATTAAAATGAAATACCACTATTGAGAGAGAGAGAGAGTGGTGTTTCATTTTAATCATGGAAAAATGTGGATTTTGGGTTACTTCTTTTTTTTTGTTAAATCTGAAAACTGGGTTGTTTCTTTTTAAAATCAGAGAAAAACAGGATCCTTGATGATGACATTCAATCCCATTTAAATGATTAGATAAATTGAGGTGTGTTTTTGCAAATTAAGTACTACATTTCTTATGGAAGTCAGAAATAAATCTTAGAGTTATCAGACAATTAATTGTAGACTTAGGAAGTGCCTTGAGTTTGATGCTTCATCTACAAAACAAACTCACTGTGCCCAGCAGAGGCACAGCTAAAGATACCAGGCTGCTCTGCAGAGACTGCACCATAAACCAACAGCAGTGTAGCTGCATCTATATGGATATGCAAACCAGCTAATTAACTGTCACTCACTGAGGCAAGTTAGTCTGCTCAAAGTGCTGCACAGGCACAGCTACACTAATTATTCCCCTTCAGGACAGTCCATTGTAGAGCCATGTGTCATCCTTAAGAGCACTGGTGCCAGGCACTATAATCTTACTCCCCAGACATGGCTTTCAGCAGTTTTGCAAATTAGTAATGCAAAACAGACAAACAAGGCTGCATAAAGTGCAAAACTACTTTAACTAAGAGGTCTAGCTCAGTCTCCAGAACTGAAGGGAGGATTTGAAGCAGGTTCGGATGTCACTCCTTCATTAGTCTTTAACTATAATTAATGCATATAAATCAAAATAAAACTAAAGAATTTCTCCCCGGTCATAGGTACTTTTGACGGATTTTATCAAAACAACAGATATCTCACTGTCATTTCAGCCAAGCAAGCAATATAAACACTGTATCCATCTCCCCAAACCATGACCCTCAGTCATGACCCTTCTCTAACATAGCCCAAGTAAACTGATAACCTTTGCCTAGGAGCACAGAGAAAAAGTAAATTCTAGTCCCCTGCCTCCTCTTCCTCCCCCTAACATTCACACCTTTCTTTTACATCAGAGTTTCCACCAGGGAGGCGTTGGAAGGAGAAGTGAGGGGAAGAAAGGGAAGAGAACAGTAAGTCTAGCAAGCTGGCAACCCACACATTTCTAACGGTTTATACATAATATCCACTTGGAAACCACTAAGCAATTAATGTGACCATGGAACAGTCCAGTGGGACCTGGGGGGTGGGGGGAGGGAGAAAGAGGGAGGGATCATTTCAGATAGAGGTGACAAGAAAATAGAAAAGCTCAGTTAATTTCTTCTGCTAAATGATGCGTCTAAAAACTACCACCATAGATGGTTGGCCAGCAGGCTACTTTTCATGAAAGAAGAGACAGACTCTAAATTATCAAACATCTCTAGCGTGAACACAAGGACTTGAGTCTTTACATGTGACGGAGGTAATCCAGGCCAGGATCAAGCCCACCGATTACTACCCCATGGTCCTTGTCCATGTGGGTACTAATGATGCGGCCA
>NW_017728906.1:163866189-163869888 GCF_001723895.1 Crocodylus porosus
GCACTCTTTCCTGCTTATGCAGGGGGTCGGACTCGATGATCTATTGAGGTCCCTTCCGACCCTAGCATCTATGAATCTATGAATCTATGTTTCTAAGGATGTTTTACTGAAAGGCATGCCCAGGAAAGGCAGCTTCTACTCATAGATCCGTATTAGTTCAGTCTGTTGGATCATCTCCTTTATTGTTGCAGATTGCCTTTGATTTGTCAGAGGAACTCTGACTTTTTCATTTAGCTGTCAGGGAGAGAAAAGATGAGGCTTGCTAAAATACCATGTCTTTAACCAAATCCAGAAATCACAAGACACTTAAGGCTTCCACCACCCAGGTCCTGGTTTGGTGGGGGAGTCTGCTGTTTGCAGGTTTCTTCCAGTGACAGCCAGGTGGGGGAGCCTGCGATAGTGCTGTCCCTTGGGGAGCGGACAAGGAAGCTACAGGAGGAGGTGGAGAGGCTCTGAATCATCTTCTGCCACAAGGACTTCATTGATTTGATGCTGGAGGATACTTCTCCTACAGTGGAGAAAGGACTGCCAAAGGCAATGTTAGAGAAGGAAGAACACATGAACTCCAAGGAAGGTGGAAATCAGCAACTTGTGACCTCTTGCAGCAAGAAGAAATATTCACCCCCACCTTGCCTGAAGACGAGACATGGAGACCTAGCAACAGAGGAGGAGCATATTCCATCGGTGGAAGCAGCCAGGCCAAGCATCCCCAAGGTTGGAAGAACTGAGACCACTGCCACCAGAGGACATGATGGATGGCAGTGGCTGGAGACTCCCTTTCTGCGGGCCATGGAGGTATCCATCTGCTGATCCGACCTATTGTACTGTAAGGTTTGCTGCTTGCCCAGAGCCTGGATCTGAGATGTCATGGAAGGGCTACCGAGACTCATCTGGCCCTCTGACTACCCCGCGCTGTTCAATGTAGACACCCATAATATTGCCAGGGATGACATTGAGAGGCTCCAGGTGCAAGGGTGAAGGGACTGGGGCTCAGGTGGTGTTCTCCTAAATCCTCCCAGTCAAGGGGAAGGGCTTGGGGCAGGAGCAAGTAGATCTTGCAGGTCAACACCTGGCTGTGCAGATGGTGTTGCCAGAAGAGCTTTGGCTTTTTTGAACATAAGATGTTATTCCAAGAAGGCTAGCTAGGATGAAACGGCTCTCCCCGATGCAACACCATGCCAGTGAACAAGTTCGCTGTGTCACCCATCTCCCTGGAGAACATCTGTCCAAACTTCCTTGGACACGTTCTTTAAGGAAGCACAAGACTCTCGAAAAACCTGCAGCCAAGACTCCTGAGAAGACTCCAGCTGGATGGTAGGGTTAGGATTCAGAGAGATCTCAATGAATTGGATTGAACCAAAAAAACCCCAAAAACCACCTCTCATGATGAAGTTCAACAAGCACAAGTGCAAAGTACTGCACTTACGATAGAACAATCCCATGCACAAGTACAGGCTGAGGGCTGACTGGCTGGGCAGCAGCTCTGCAGAAAAGGACCTATGGGTTCCAGTGGACAATAAACTAAGTATGAGCCAACAGTGTGCTCTTGTTGCAAAGAGGACTAATGGCATGCTTCCTGCATTGGTAGGAGTTTTGCCAGCAGATTGTGGGACGTGATACTCCCCCTCTATTTGTCACTGGCGTGGCCACATTGGGAATACTGTGTTTAGTTTTGAACTTTCCACTACAGAAGAGATGTAGGGGTTCTTAACCTTTTTTAAGCTGAGTACCCCTTCTGGACGCAGTGTGGGGTGTGCCATGTGCTGACAGACAGCCAGACACAGAGCTGGCAGTGCAGGGAGCTTGTAAGTGGCTGCCACTGCCAGTCATACACTCTTGTGCTGCTGCTGGGCACAGCTTTCCCATGCCACCAGCTTTGCATGTGTCAGCACCCCCTCCCCAGCACACAGCAGCAGTGTGGGGGGTTTGCACATGGCAGTGGCTGCTCCCACTGCCATCTATATACTCAGTGCTGCCGCCTCACGGGGTGGGGCAGGTGCTGCCAGATGGCCACAAGCGGAGCTGGCAGTGCAGAGAAGTGGAGATATTTGGACACGGGAAAGCGGTGCCTGGTGGTGGCATAGGGTGATGGATGGCGGCGGCAACACCACCCTGTACTGCTTTCCTGCACCCAAGTATCCCTGCTTCTCTGCACTGCTGGCTTTGCATGCAGCCGGTCGTGAGCACCTCCGCCCCCCGCGGCGCTAAATGGATAAATGGCAGTGGGGGTGGCTGCCATGTGCCAGCTCCCCATGTTGCTGCTGTGCACCGGGTGTGCTGTCAGCTGGCCACGCACGAAGCTGGTGGTGCAGAGAAGCAGGGATACTTGGGTGCGGGAAAGTGGCACACGGTGCCTGGCAGCAGTGGCACGGAGTGATGGATAGCGGCAGCCCCACGCCCTGGGTACCCCTGCTTTTCCACCCCACCAGCTTCACGGAGAAGCAGGGGTATTGGGCATGGAGCAATGGCATATGGCAGCAATGTGGAGTGATGAATGTTGGTGGTGTCCCTGCCCCCCGCGCTGCCACTTCCCAAGTATCTCTGCTTTTCCGTGCTGCTGCCACATACCCCCTGGGGCCTTCCCAAGTACCTCCAGGGGTACATATACTCCTGGCTGACAACCCCGATGTACACAAAGTGGAGAGTCCAGTGGAGGGCAATGAAAATGGTTAGGGGACTGGGGCACATGACTTCTGAGGAGGGTCTGAGGGAACTGGGCTTATTTAATCTGCAGAAGAGAAGACTGAGCAGGAATTTAATAGCAGCCTTCAACTACCTGAAGGGTGGTTACAAGGAGGATGGAGCTGAATTATTCTCAGTGGTGGCAGATGACAGAACAAGGAGCCATGGTCTCAAGTTGAAGCAATGCAAGTTTAGGTCAGATATTAGGAAATCAATGCTCATGAGGAAGGTAATAAAGCACTGGAACATGTTACTCAGAGAGACCATGAAATTTCCATGTTTGGACATTTTTAAGAGCTGACCTGACAAAGCCTTGCCTAGGATGATCTAGTTGGGGCTGGTCCTGCTTTGAGCAGAGGGTTGAACTGGTTGGTCTCCTGAAGTACTTTCCAACCTTGATTTTCTATGATTCTAAGGCCATACTTCTAAATATGTGTGTGAAGGTCAACTGTTCATTAATATAGATATATAGCTATATTAGAACATAAATCTTCAGTGGAGAAAAGCAAGTACACTACTACTGCAAAGTTAACTAGGAACAAACAAAACAAAAAAACCCTATTTACATAAATGATTTAAATTTATCTTCTGTTTATACCAGAACAAAATGCATCAATGAAACCTCGAATTTTGTTAATATACAATCAGGATACAAAGAGGGCCAAGCCCCTGCTACAGAGGAAGGCAAACCTCCCCAGTCCATACTAATCTGACCAAAAAGGTAAAATTCCTTTCTGACCCCAAATAGTTTCATAGTTTCTAGGGTCAGAAGGGACCTGAGCAGATCATCTAGTCTGACCTCCTGCCATGGCAGGAAAGAATACTGGGGTCAAAAGACCCCAGCAAGATGTTCATCTAACTTCCTCTTAAAAACCCCCAGGGTAGGAGCCTGCACCACTTCGCTTGGAAGTTGGTTCCAGATCCCAGCCGCCCTGACCGTGAAGTAGCGCCTCCTGATATCTAACCTAAATCTACCCTCTGCCAGCTTGTGACCATTATTCCTGGTCACTCCTGGCA
>NW_017728906.1:163871833-163878305 GCF_001723895.1 Crocodylus porosus
ACTAAATCCTCGCTAACCCATGGCCCAGGTGTGCCTCCCCCAGGGCCCGAGGGGGGCCCAGCAGGGAGGTGGCTGTTCTGGTCCCTACTTAGGAAGACGGAGGCAAAGAAATCGTTAAACATGTTAGCTTTGCCGTCCGGTGTGACGACCAAGTTTCCCAACGCATCCTGCAAGGGCCCCACATTACCCAGGACCTTCTTTTTACCCCCTATGTATTTAAAAAAGGACTTCCTATTGTCCTTAATCTGGGAAGCTAGTGTGGTGATCAGTCTGACCAAGTGGAGGGGCTATACCCTCTAGCCATTAACCTCCAGGTTTTATCCCCAGAAAGAGCACGGCATTCTCCAGTCAAAATCCTCAGCCCTGATTGCAGCCAACTCTCTCAGGGGTTCTGAGGAAGGTATTTAAACCTACAAAAAACTTCTGACACAACAGGAAGGGAAGAAAAACTCTTTCCTTGGCAAAGCCCAGAAGCATGGGAAATACCCACAGCATAGCATAAGGACAGCTACTCCTAGATCATGCCTGACTAATGCTTATCCAACCTTCTCTTGAAGACCCACAATGATGGAGACTGCAGAACTTCCATCGACAGTCTATTTTACTGCCTTGCTGTTCTAAAACAGTGAAGAAGTTTCTCCCAATATTCAATTTAAACCTATTTTACTACAACTTCAAGCTATTACTTGTATCCTGCTGTCTGCAGCGAGAAAAAAAAAGTGCTCCCCCTTTTCTTCATGGAAACCCTTCAGATACTTCAAAGCTGCTATCATGTCCCCTTTGAAGCATGTTGTTCACAAGCTGAACATGGCTATTTGTTTCAAACTGTTCTGATATGGCTTCCCATCCAAGCCCTTTTAATTTTAGGTCATCTGCTTCTGGACCCTGTTTTAATTTCTCCATGCCCTTTCTAAACTGCACACAATACTTTAGATGAGGTCTAATCAGTGCTGAGGAAAGGAGGTACAATCCCTCCCATCCCCCTTTCTTTTAGTGACTCAGAAAATGTTTTCACCTGTTACTGAGAATCTGCCCTGGGAAATTACATCCTTATCTTGAATTCTATTGCAAAGTATCAGCTCAGCCTTGGCAATCTGAAACAGAAGGGAACAGACTTCTGCACACTCTACTGAATTCCTCCATGTTTTTGTATCAATATTCTTGTACATTCAAGTATTCTAAAGTCAAAAGAAATAGGAACATAAAATTTACTCACTTTTTAGCTCACTACTTGGGCAGTTTTTCAAGAGTGCAGTTGCTTTACTATATTTTGTCAACAGTCTCTGGAGGACAGATTCTTCTTCAGTGCACGCTGTAGTCATCACCATCTTTAACACTTCCAAGTGTACCAGTGCTGACAGGATACAATTTAACCAACAGAGAGCATATGCATTCCTCCACTGAAGAGACAGAGGTGTTACAAGCAATGCAGACTTATCTTCAAACAGTATTTCAGATTTTATTGGACAGAGTTCAGAATTTGGCAGAAGTTGTGTTCTGGAATTAGAGCCCTCAATATGATTCTCTTGAGAACCACTGACAGCAATAGCTTCTTCCAAGCCCACTTTCTGCTCCAAGGTTTCAACTGTCCCATCTGATTTCTGCTGATCATCCTGTGATGCATCAATTAGAGTCCTATATAAATTATTTCCACTGTAGTTGATAACAAGATCAGTGTCTGAAGTCTGTTCAGTGTCCTTCAAGTTGACAGTTCTTGCCTGTTTTGAATATGATCTAATGGGAGAAGTTATAGGACTGGTTTCAAAGCATTTCCTTTTTCTCTGAATACCTGGTGTTTGATGATTTGCTGAATCACAGGTAATTATTATGCTGTCAAGAGGTTTATAGCCCAGAGGATAGATGCACTGAAAGGAAGAAAAAAGATTATAGAAATCCAGACAGCATTTTATAACAACTGGAAATACAAACCACGCAGTTCAAATAGAACTTGGATCTCTTGCTCTTTGATATATTACTGAAGTTGTATACAAATCAGAGATGACTGAAATGCATGTTATCCTTTCAGCTTACAAATGACAATAATGGGCACTAATAGAACGTACTTCCATTAATGGTGAGAGCTGGTACATTTTTTCTCTCTCTCTCTAGCCCTCTCCAACCCTTCAAACAGACCTCATAGGATTTCCTCTCTCACAGCCCACTAAATCCAATCTCCTGGAAGTAGGAGAAATGTCTTCAAGCCCTCTATTCTCCCAGACTAATGTTGTGGCTTTTTAAAAAGAAACAGAAACCCTGACATGAAACTTACCTTAAAACAGGAGTGTCAAAAATATGGCCTGTGGGCTGCATCTGGCCCACAGAGGCCTATCATTCAACTGCAATGCTGCCTGTGCATCTCAGACTGGCCCTACATGCCACATCCAGCACACACTAGCCCAAGCCTTGACCCTGTGCGCTGCACACAGAACCCATCTGGTATAGCATGAGGCTGGAACTGGGGAATGCACAAGGCAAGCAGGGCCAGTCAGGGGCATGGGCTACACAAGGTGCATGCGGGTGGTCCAAGGTGTGCGCTGCAAGCAGTGCCTACACTGGACCAGCCCTGCATACTGTATTTGGGGACAGTCTGGATAGGGTCCATACCAGCCTTGCATAGCCCTGCGTGCTGGATCTGGCAGTCTGACACTCTGGACTGGTCCAGGTGCTATATACAGCAGGCAGCAATATGGGGCCAGTCTGGGGTACATGCCGTATATGGCACCTGCACTGCATTGCTCCTGCATGCTAGATCTGATACACAGGCTGGCCTGTAGGCCCAATCCAGCCTGTAGTCCTGGCCTGCACTCATCTGACCCAGGGGGACAGGTGAGTTTGACACCCCTTCCTTAAAGTATAAGAATAATTCAGGTACCATAAAGGTATCAATTCTCAGGAGAACACAGACGTGTGTTTAAAAGCAGAGACCCCCAAATATTAAGCAGCAAAGGAAGTCAACTAAGGTTAAAAGAAACCCAGTATCTTCAAAGTTTGGACATTTACAGGAGCTGCCACTGCTGTAACTGTAGTTCAGGGGCCAAAAGTGACAATGTACTCCATGCCCTGGTCTGTAGCTGGGCTACAGCCAAAAGATAATTAGCACGGGGGCAAATGACTCGCCCACATGTACCACATGCCTTGCTCCCCACTTCACCTGCTACTGCCTGCCCCACAGCAAGGCTAAATTTAAGACACTCCAATAATTAAAAGGTATACACTGAAAATTATAACATATTGGTAAACTTTTCATGTATAGAACCTAATTATTGGGAGGCAGTGTCTAAAATTCAGGTGAACACAGTAGTTTACTAACTTATGCCTAAACAGCAACATTGTGCAAGAACTGCTGCACCAAGCAGCAAAAACACAGCATTCTTAGTCCCCTTTGGTAAATCTTGGTAGTAGCTTCTCTATTGTGCCCACCAGAGCCTGAACCTGAACATCTTCTGGAAGCATTGCAAGACCTTCTGACTTAATTTTGATCACTGAACATCTGCTTAAGTCAGCACGCTGTTTGGGGAATTTCTGTTACATCCCTTGTACCTCTTATTTCTTTTAAATATTTTATCTGCTTTTATAAAATTATTTTGGGTTTGTTTTTGTTTTTTTACTGGAAGACACCCTGACCCTTTTTTGGGAAGAGCAGGAGCACATAAATTTAATAAATATATAAATAAATACATTTGTATGTATAGGTATACCAGCCTTTCTTCTGATTGCTCCTTTTTATAGTCACTCAGCACAGAGGCTCTTGAAAGCCTGCCTTAGAGAGGGCAAGGCTGGACAAAAAATAGCCCATGGTCCAACCAGCCAAGTGACTGGATCCAGCTGGGGCCACTCACACTAGGGCAGCCTGCACTTGGTTCCTGCTGGCACTCGTGGCCCAGCCCATGTGTGCAGCTTATGGTAGGGCTGTTCCCAGCATAGCTGCAGCTGGATGCCACTCTGCTCTTCCCGCCTCCAGTGTCAGCTCCTGCTTGTTATTTTGCCTCCACCAGACTGCACTGTACCACTCTGGGTGACCAGCTTCAGTTGGGCAGCTCCTGACCCAGTGTGTGGGCTCCAGCTCCCAGCCATCTTCCAATGGAAGGCAAGCGGGAGCTGAATCCAGTTCCCCATGTGCTGATTCAGGAGCCACCTGCTGGGAGTGGCACAGTGCAACAGAGGAGCTGCCAATAGAGGTGGGGGAGCAGAGCAGCACCCAGCTGGCTGCAGGCACGTCGGGAACATATTCACAGGAAGCTACGCAGCGCAATGCAGCAAAGGACAGAGCGTTGCAAGGGCAGAACAGACCACAGTGCCCGGGTGAGCTCTGCTGCACATACCCCCCGCATCAATGGCAGCCTCCCCAGCTGTCACCACCCCATGACCCAGACGCGCGATCCCAGCTTTGCTCATCCCTCCCACTCCTGAACACTGCTCCCTGCCCACCTGTAGCCCCACAGGGAGTTTTGACAAGTTGTGGGGGGAGTGTTGACCCAGCCCAGATAGCTCATCAAAACTTCCCGTGTGGCCCTCAGGCCCAAACAATTGCCCAGCTCCGATTTAAAAGATGCCAAATGATAAGCTACAGAAGTAGAATTGCTAAAAATAAACAAATAGTTTCAACAGACCAAATTTAGGCACTACCTGTGGATTTTCACATAGAAAAACGGACTCTTGAAAGTTAATGCGGTAGGCCCGTAAACCTTGTATCTGGCCCTTCTCTTTGCAGGCTGGACAGTACTTATCTGAAGTTGTACTCACAAAATTATAATCCTAAAAAAACAAAAACAAAAACCAGTGATACCAGCATATGCATTTTAAATGTTATTTTTCACATGCAAGACATAAATGACAACATAGAAAATAAGATGCATTGTTTAAACTATGTATGTATAAGTTAACCATGACAGTTTAGAATTTGATCATAGCAAATAAAATACACATACAGTGTATGGTTTTCTAAATTAATTTGTTTCCTTGATTGTGATTTAAATAGAATAACTTCATGAAATGTTTTTATTTAAAAGAGTACAGGTTGAAATGGCATTTGTTTTATTTGCACTGAACAAAAAGGTTAACTGCCAGTGAACACAAACTCTGAATTCTCACAGACAAATCACAAATTGTTGACTTGATTAGATCAAACACTTTCAAGAACAGAGCCGGCAATAAATATAATGACTTCTTTGAATTTTAAGTACAGTAGAACAATCTTTCGCCTTTAGTATAAGATTTCCGTGGAAAACAATTTTATAAAGCAGTTAATTTCGCAAACAAGACCAAATTATAGTCTCTTAAAAATAAGAGAAAATATGAACTTTGCACACATGAAAAACAAGTTTCAACTGACTTTTCCCAAATACCCCACCATGTGGAGTGTGGATATCCCTATATCAGTCCCTTGTCCAATCACTTGCAAACCATTTCCAGTCTTCTGGGAATCCATCATTCTGAGCCACTGGCTAATTTAGGTCAGTTGTAACATAGTCAAGACCACTAAGGATTTTTCAAAGAACCCTGAAAAATAAGAAGCGAATACAAACAGTTAAATGAAAATTAGAATAAGTTTGATTTTAAAAACTGCACTAACAACAAAGCATTTTCTCTGAAAG
The DNA here is from genome assembly GCF_001723895.1 of Crocodylus porosus. NCBI lineage: Eukaryota > Metazoa > Chordata > Crocodylia > Crocodylidae > Crocodylus > Crocodylus porosus. The sequence goes on from NW_017728906.1 coordinate 163,877,428, forward strand.
TGAAGTCTAGGGGTTGCTTTCTTGAATTTAGAACAGCTGTGGCTTTATAATCTGAACAGGAAAATAAAAGAGCATCTATATTAAATCGGCAAAACATTTTTTTCCAGCGTCAGGCCCTGTGCCTGCAAGGGGCTTCATGCAAGCATCTCCTGTGCCCATGCTTACTTAGTCTGGCAAATGATTGATGCTACAAGTGGTCTGCTTGTGCCAAGCTACTGGTAGGATCAAGCCTCTAGTGATAAAAGGGGTTATTTTCAAGATATGAAAAATGATAGGAGAAAAAACAAAAACAAAATCCTATCATAATTTGTCTGCTATGGGGTAGAAAAGAATTCCAGGTTTCTAAATGGCCAATTTAACCTGTGTCCACAATAAACTATGGAATTTCTTTTCCCATGTGTGCGTAACTACATCCTGAGAAGAGACAAGGGAACCCATGTTGCCAAAACGTGTAATCTTTTGACAATTTAAAGTTGTAATTTTACTAGCAATTCCAGAACACTGCTACAGTAACACTTCAACAATACTACTACTACAATTAATATTTAAGTATCACACAGGCTCTGTATGATGCAACTTTGTAAATTTAGGGCCACATTTATCTTTGAATGTGTGCATGCATGTAGTCTCCCAGAAACCAAAATATATATTGGGAAGGGGAAGGGGAGGGAGATAGCACATACACATATCAACGAGCTACTTGTTAAGGCAGTACAGTTATATAGAACTTAATGTCATCCAGCACTGAAATTCAGGTAGGTCTAAAATGAAAGCGACTTGGATGAGGGAGTGAAATGTACTCTGTCCAAGTTTGCAGATGACACTAAGCTATGGGGCGAAGTGGACACGCCGGAGGGCAGGGAGCAGCTGCAAGCAGA
>NW_017728906.1:163878935-163880187 GCF_001723895.1 Crocodylus porosus
CTGGGGTAATGTAGGCCCAGCACTCTTTCCTGCTTATGCAGGGGGTCGGACTCGATGATCTATTGAGGTCCCTTCCAACCCTAGCATCTATGAATCTATGAAAGGTAGCAGAATGCAGCAGTGTAGGACAACTTGGGCCTAATTTTGCTTCTACAGAAGTTTTACACAAACTTCCACCGACTTCAAAGGAGCAGTATCAAACCAGATGTCAAGAAAATGTACCCTTTGAAACAGAGAGAGTTTACACATGCAGAGTATAATTACTAGGCCTGTGTGAAGCAGCAAATATTCGCTTTGGATCTGGATTCGGCTGATTCAGAGACAGTGATTCAATTTGGCAATTCGAATCACTGTCCCAATTCAATTTGACCGATTCAGATTCGGAGATTTGGTGCCAATTCAGAGATACGGCCATAGATGGTAACGAGGGATCACTAAAATACCTATAACTTTGTTATTTTTTTTGCAGATTCAGATGAAAACAGCAGGGATCATAGCCCCTTCTGAGGGCATGAAGCTTAAGTTTCAAGGAGATAGGTGCAGAGGTTTCTGTGAAAGTGTACCTCAGACAGCTTTATATGTTGTTTCTATGTCCCTCTCCCAGAGCACTGTGATTGGAAGGGAACTCAGAGAAAGACTGCAGTCACTGGCCAGCTACAGATTGTCACGCTGCTTTCCGATCGCCGTGCAAGGGACCGGAACAGCAGGGTTAGAAGGGCCGGTTAGCTCTCTATGGGACCGTTAACACGAGTCCAGCTCATGTTGCCCAAAGAGACTGGAGGTGAGGTGATAGGCACGGAGACGGAGAGTAGTTGAAGGTAGAGGTTTATTTACTCACAGTGAGCGTTGAGGAGAGAAACAAGATGCAGAGAAGTAGATTGCTAATCATGTCGGGGCTGGCAATGAAGCGGTGTTCGGCGGTTGCTAATCGCAAATGGGAGGCAGAAGCTAGGTGATCAGGCTAGCATCCCTTGTGATAATCGAAGCCGGTGATGAACAACCTCACTTGGGTGTGGCTGTGCGCTCCCTTATATCACTCAGGTGACGCACTCAGCAGTGAGCTGGCTGTTTTCACCTATCACCTCTCAGGGTTCTGTGTCCCAGCCTTATTTGTCGTTGCAGACTAGCTGACCTCACCTATGTTGGTGACGCTCTGATAACGAAAGTAATGGTATGGCAGCGTTTGTTTTACCCTTTTGTGTTGGTTGTGGGGAAGAAGGGTGGGGCTCACCATCTTGGTGCCTCGTGCATC
>NW_017728906.1:163880313-163883096 GCF_001723895.1 Crocodylus porosus
GGGCAGGGGGCTGGACTCAATGATCTCCCGAGGTCCCTTCCAGCCCTAATGTCTATGAAATCTATGAAATCTAGAAATTTGGACCTTTTAATGGGTCTCCTGATTTGGATATTCGTCTGCCTAATCTGGCCAAATCTCCTCTGAATCGAATAGGCTACTGAAGCTTCGCACAGCCCTAATAATTACCTAATGCTGGACACATCATCTAGTTTAACACTTCCTCCTCTTTTAATGTCTCATTTGTTAGGTCTAAATTTTAACTGTGGGTGAGAGGAGACTGATGACCAGTAAGACCATTCCAGACCCAAACTCAAAAGCTTTAAGATATTACACAATAGAAAAGACTTACCATATTTCACAGTGTACAAGTCAAGATTTGAAGTCCAATTTTTAACCCTTAAAATTCAACCTCAACTTCTATACCATATCTTCCGTGAGCAGCGCCAGGCTTAGTGCTTGGTTGGTGTGGCCCCACCCTATGAACAACACCGGTGCAGCCCACACAGCGCCACTTGCAGGGGATGAGGCTGCGCCAGCACCACTTGTAGGGGACATGGCTTTGCTTGGTGCTCAGCTGGCGCAGCCCCATCCCCTGCAAATGGTGCTGCCTGGACTGGACCAGTGCTGCTCACAGATGATGGGTCCATACCAGCCAAATGCCAAGCCCAGCACCGCTTGCAGGGAATGAGGCCGTACTAACCAAGCACTGAGCCCAGCCCCATCCCCTGTGATCGGCAACAGGTTCAGCAGTGCTGCTTATGGCAGACAAGGCCAGGCTCAGCGCTTAGTTGATGCAGCCCCATCTCCTGCGAGCCTGGTGCTGCTCGCAGTGGACTGGATCAGGGACAGGGCTGGGGGTGCACCACTTGCAGGGGATGGAGCCATGCCAGCCAAGCCAGGCCCTGTCTGATGCAAGCAGTCTTGCCGAGCACCCAGCATGGCACCGCTCACAGTGGATGTGGCTGGGCTTGGTGCTCAGCTGGTATGGCCCAGGCTGTGCCACTCACAGGGGACTGGGTTGTGCCAGCCAAGCCTGGCCTCAAATTTATATACTGTACCTATGAAAATCTTTACTTTTCAAATTGGAATGCCACGGGTTGACCTATATACTGTGAAATACAGTGCACGTATCAATTAACAGTGCTAATGTAGCCTTGGATCAAGGGAAAAACAGGTCTGCTGGTCAGTTTTCTTTGTTCCCTTGGGCACCCGAGTGGTTTTGCTGAGCTTCAGAGAAGTCTGAGGTTTTTTATCCTATGCCCAATATTTATAGTTGGCTGGTTTTAATATTTAATAAATGATCTCCGATTGGTTTATTTACATTTTTGTTTTACTGAAACACTGAAGCTTTTAGAACTGGATTGAACCACATCTCTTGTGGACTTGGAAGATGTCAGTTAGTTGGGTTTATGTCCTTGGGAAAGTATAAGGAAGGATTTCTTATCTCCTGTTTTCCCACTGGGGAATGCTGTTTAACACTGGCCTGTTACTTATTTACCCTAGTTTCTGGTCTTCTGTAACAGACTTTTTTTTTTTTTAACAAATCATCTAAGCATTTTAACAAAAATACAACTATTGTAGCAAAATAATAGCCAAATAACATTTAATACATTTGGTTACACCAGTTACTACCACTAATATTTTAAGCTTTCGGGTCCTGCACTTTGTTTAATTAGGCTTTATTAAACATGTTCATGGCTTTCTTTACTTTGCTAACCAAGCCAGTTGTTACATCTGTAAAGGTTCACACTACACTCGCTCAGACAGGTTTTGGGGCCTTTGGCTTAGCCACACTTTGGTACACAGGTGCACCAATATATTGGTCCACAATGTATTGGCACTGATAAAAGGAAAATTGACATTAATCAGCAATCAGCTTTTTTGGGGCAATGTGGCAAATACTGCCACTGATAAATGTTGTGTGCTTGCGCAAACAAAGCCACATGCATGCACATGGCTAGGAATGCAGCCTGGCAGCTTGGAAAGCAGTATCTAGCCAAGTGGTCTCCAAACTTTTTAAGTAGATCACCTTTGGCATTTAAAAGCAACCCAACATTTCATAGATTTCATAGACGTTCGGGCTGGAAGGAACCCCAGAGGATCAGAGTCCAAGCACCTGCCCAGGGGCAGGAAGTCAGCAGGGATCACAGGATCCCAGCAAGCTAAACATCCAAAAGTGTCTTGAAGGCATTCAAAGTGGGTGCTTGAACCATCTTCGGCAGCAGTCTATTCCAAACCTTGGGGGCTCCTACAGGAAAGAAGTTCTTCCTTATGTCCAGCCTGAATCAGTTGCAGAGGAGTTTGTGACCATTCAAACAGACGTTCCCCCAGGTGAACACCCTAATAAACTTATAGGTGGCCACCAGATCACCCCTGAGCCTGCGCTTTTTCAGGCTGAAGAGTCCCATGGCTCTCAGCCTCTCATCATGAGGTCTGTTATCCTGACTGCTGATCATACGCGTGGCTCTCCTCTGGACTCTCTCAAGCTTCTCCACGTCCTTTTTGAATTGTGGAGCCCTAAACTGGACACACTACTCCAGCTGCAGCCTCACCAAGGCCAAGTACAAGGGGAGAATGACGTCCTGGGATTTGCTTGAGAAGCATCTATGGATGCAAGGCAGCGTTTTGGCCACTTTACTAGCTGCAGCATCGCACTGAAGGCTCATGTTCATCTTGTGGTCAATCATGACCCCCAAGTCCCTTTCGTAGTGCTAACCAGTGTAGCACCGCCAAGCCTATAAGGATGCTGCAGGTTTTTCCTCCCAAGGTGGAGAACCTTGCAT
>NW_017728906.1:163883196-163885646 GCF_001723895.1 Crocodylus porosus
GTGTCATCAGCAAACTTGGCCAGTCTGCTTCTGACACCAATGTCCACATCACTGATGAAGATGTTAAATAGTATACGTCTTAGGACAGAGCCCTGAGGGACCCCACTGGTCACAGGGCACCACAACAATTGACTCCCATCAACCACCACTCTCTGGGTCCTGCTGCAGAGCCAATTCCCCAGCCAGCAGATCGTGGTGATGTCAAGGCCACAGTTAGCCAGTTTTGCCAAGAGGTGATCATGGGATACCAGATCAAAGGCTTTTTTAAAGTCAAGATATATGACATCAATATCTCGTCATATGTCACACGTCCTTTAGGTCACCTGCTCGTAAAAGGAAATGAGATTGGTCAGGCAAGACCTACCCGCAACAAACCCGTGCTGGGTATCCCTCAGGATATTGCCATCAGCTAGCCTGTATAGGATGGCCTCTTTGATAATCTTTTCCAAGATCTTCCCCAGGATAGAGGTCAGGCTGATGGGACTGTAGTTTGTTGGATCCACTTTCCTCCCTTTTTTGTAGATAGGCACCACACTGGCTTTCTTCCAATCATTGGGCACTACACCAAAGCATCAAGAATTCTCAAAGATCCATGCCAGAAGCTGAGCTATGATGTCCACCAGCTCTTTGAGTACCCTTGGGTATAAACAGTCAGAGCCAGCTGACTTGAAAGTATCCAGCCTGTCAAGGTCTTGCCTCACAAGGTCACCTTTGATGAATTGTAAGGAATCTCCCTCACTTGGGCCTCCCTGTCCTGCAGCGGGCAAGGCTGTCCTGTGGGACTGATGAAAAACTGATGCAAAGTAGCCATATAGCAAGTTTGCTTTTTCCTAGGCGTTGGTCGCCAGTTGTCCCATCTGGTTTAGCAGGGGTCCAATGTTGCCCTTGCTTTTCCTCCGGCTCCCCAAATTTCTAACAAAGGACTTTTTATTGTCCTTGATATTTGTAGCTAGCTGGAGTTCCATCGCAGCCTTGGCTTTCTTGGTTTGCTCTATGCAGGTCCGGACCAGAGCAGAGTATTCCTCCATCCTTTGTAAGTTTTCCTTTTAAGAAGCAGGAGGTCCACTAGTTCCCTGGAGAGCCAAGGGGGCTGCTGTGCCCTTTTGCTGCCTTTCCTCCAAGACGGGATAGACTTTGCTTGCACATCCAGGATCGCTCCCTTGAGGAGCAACCGCTCGTCCTGAACTCCCCTCCCCTTTGGGTTGTGGCCCTTTAGGGCCTCACTGACAAGCCTCCTGAACTTGTCAAAGTTAGCTTTCCTGAAGTCGAGGACATCTGTATTGCAGACTGACTTGCCAGCTTTACGGCAGATGATGAAGATGATCAGCCTTCAGTGTCACTGTCACTCAGCTGGTGAAGGTGATCAGCCTTCACTGTTGCTGTCACCCAGCTTCCCTTCAATCATTAGGTCGCTGATTAGGTTGTCCCCAAGATCTACTGTGCGCTGTCATCACCACACCCACTCCTCCCCAGCAGGCAAGTCTGGGGAGGGAAGTGGGTGGCAGACTGAGGCAGAGGGAGAAAAAATTATTTGGGAGCATGCTCCCCCAGCTAGTAAGTCTGTGGGGGGGGCAGATTGAGGCTCCAGCCCTAGCCTCACTTCCTCCCTCACCACTGGGGCCTTGATTTTCTCCCCCTCCCCCCAATGGCAGGAAGGAAAGGAGTGGGGCTGGAACAGGGGCATGGGATGGAGCCATAGGAAAGGGGGGCACACAGCTCAGGAGGGCACAAGGGGCTTGTGCCCCCAGATCTGCATGCCGGCTGGGGCAATTGCCGCTGTGGACTGGGGTGTGCCGGTCAGTGCAACTATGCAGGGGGCTGCAGGCACCTGAAAATTCACTGTAGCCCCCCCTCCCAGCACTGTGCAACACAGCGACTGCTGTGAAGCCATGGTGCTGCTTTCCAGCCCCAGCACCGCCGCCCCCCCCCCGGGACAGATCCTGGGTGGGAGGGGGCAAGGGAAGGGGAAGGCAGCACCACACTTTTCATGGCAAAGGGCTGGGCTGCGGTCAGGCTGGGCAGTGGCAGCGGGCTATGGCAAATTTTCAGGTGCCCGGAGCCCCCCGTACAGCCCTGTTCCCACTGCTACCGGGTGCAGCCCAGCCCCAGTCTGCAGCGGTCCCCAACCCAGCCGGCATGCAGATTCAAGGGCGCAAGCCCCTCATACCCTCCCTCTCCCCTGCCAGTGTGGTTCCCATCTTCAAAAAGGGGAGGAAGGAGGACCCTGGAAACTATAGGCCAGTTAGTCTTACCTCAATCCTGGGCAAGCTTTTTGGGAGAATTATTCTGCCACATGTCCACAGGGGGCCAGCAGGGGAGATTATGTTTAGGGGCAACCAACACGGGTTCATTAGTGGCAGGTCCTGTCAGACCAACCTAGTGGCCTTCTATGACCAGGTCACCAAATCCTTAGATGCAGGGGTAGCAGTGGACATAGTCTTCCTGGACTT
>NW_017728906.1:163886016-163893650 GCF_001723895.1 Crocodylus porosus
AAGAGAAGGCTGAGGGGGTATCTAGTGGCCTGTTACAAACTAGTCAGAGGGGACCAGCAGGCATTGGGGGAGTCCCTGTTCCCCCAAGCACTACCAGGAGTGACCAGGAATAACGGTCACAAGCTGGCAGAGCGTAGATTCAGACTAGGTATCAGGAGGTGCTACTTCACAGTCAGGGGGAACTAGGATCTGGAACCAACTTCTAAGAGAAGTGGTGCTGGCTCCTACCCTGAGGGTCTTTAAGAGGAGGCTAAATGAACACCTTGCTGGGTCCCATGGTGAGGGAGGGGCAGGAGTAGATGCTGCTCAGGCAGGACAGAGGCTCCCGCTGCTGCTTGCGCCCTGGGAGGGCACCGGGGGGGTGGGGAGGAGGAAGGTATATACCCCAGACCTGTGCAGGGCAGGGTGGGCTGCAGCTGCACAGAGTTCTTCTTGGCAGGGGCTGGGCTCAGAGTGGGCACCGGGAGGATGCTGCATCCACCCCAAATTAAGCTGCAGCTTTGCTCCCAATGCTGCTGCCTCCTGCTGCTGGCTCCAGCTCTTCCCAGTGCATGCGTGGAGGCAGGGCATTGAGCTAGAGCAGCACTGGGCAACTGGCAGTGGTAGCGCTGGGAGTGGAGCTGTGGCAAAATTTCGGGTGGATGCAGCATCCTCCCAGCGCCACAAGCATCTGCTCCAAGACTAGCCCCCACCGAGAAGAGCCCTGAGCAGCCAGCCCCCTGGGGTGCAACTGGGAGCTGCCTCCCCTCCCCCTACAGGGGGCACTGATCTGCCCCCCCCACAAGCCCCTTCCCTCCCCTTCTACCACAACAGACTGACCACCTGAAGGCAGCTCTCCACCCTGCTGGCTCTGCTCTTAGATGCCCAAGTGCTGTGCTGCGGCTGCACGCAGCAAGAGTGTTTATCTGCCAAATTATTGGCCTCATTGGGCTGATATCTGATACAGCAAATCTTCTTTATATTGGTACTGATCTGACCAATGTATTGGTGCACCTCTAATTATTACATATAGTTAAAACCATGGGGGATTTTTGTATCATGTGACAAGTAATTTTCTGCTGCTGCCCTCCCCAGAAATGTACAATATTAAAAAGGCAGGCAACAAGATTAACCAGTATGCATTATTTAGTGATCCATTATTGTTTATTTGGCTGCTAAACTTTTAGTTGCATCTCCCTTCAGAACAGGGGTAGGCAACACCTAGCATGCATACCAGAGTATGGCACACAAAGGCATTGTGTTTGGCACGCACACCTTGGAGAACAGGGTGGGGCTATGCTGCCACAACAAGGATCTGGCCCCTTGCAACTCCCTACCATCACATTAACATTTTACAAGTCAAGGTTGTAGGTGTTTTTGGTACTCTGCAAAAACATTGCTGAACCCTACTTTAGAAGATCAACAAAACCGTGACTTTGAAGCTGTGGCTCTTGGGACACCGGCAGACATAAATGTGATGGTATCTCATCCCCAATCTGAACCCCTCTCTCCCCCCGCCACACACATATCCTAACAGGCCACAAACACATAGCAGGATGGGCAATTGCTTGGACCAATCCCAAATACACCATTACTTTAATAGGAACCTTGCAAATCAATTGCTTTTACAAGATTAACGGTGTGGGGAGTTGAGGGGCTGCCTGCAACTAGGCTCGTTGTCTGCCTTGCCTCACAGCTCATGTAGGGACACATATCACATGTTCAATTCATGGCACTATGCAAACCAGCCACAAAAACCGTCCACATTTTATGGATTACCTTTGTGACTGGTTTGCTACTTTATAGCACCACAGATGTCTGAATGTGTGGCACTGTTCCTATTTATGGTGTGATTAACATGTACATGAACATGTGTCAGCAGCTTTAATCCCTGGCCATGCAAACTGATATGTCTGATGAATATTCAAAAATATGTATTACATAGTTCGATTGCTTCAGGCAATATTTATCTTTTGGCTTCATAAATACTGATTTATGGATGACTTAACAGAGGAACAGAATGGATTATGTCTCAACTCAAGTCATAATCCTTTTACCATCTACTTTTACAAAGGGAAAACACTTGGACAGGACAGAATGCACAAGCTTGTGTTGTAGCCCCCACCATCTTTCCTGAGATGCTATTTTGTGACAGCCAAGTAAATCACAACCACTTACCTATAATAACAGTATCCTCAGCCATGTATGTCCATATTTTATTGCGCTTTTAAGAATACAATAAATTTTAGCTGAAAACATTCAGTGACCACTCCTGTAGCGCAGAATAGACAGAATAAACCAGCAAGTGGGGATCCCAGAGACAGGAGTACTTTTGCTCCTCAAAGTGGGCAAAACAAAATGAAGGAAAGTGACACCAGTTGAACTGTTCAGGCACTTATATCTTTGCAACATCAGAGAGGTTTCTTTTTGACTTACTGCCAATTTCTTGGTGTCATTATGATATAACAGCTTTGTACTCAGCAGTAGCTAAGAGGGAAGACTACTTAATCCCTGCTGTATTCTAAAACACAGGATATATCTTATCCCACAGTCTCTCTCCGAGACAAGGCTGAAAAAAAAGAAACCTAGGGGAGATATTTGTAGTCTGTGGGCTAGCTGTTCAATCCGCTGTACTCTTTCCTTTTCTATTCAGCAGGAGAATACCCCTCTTGCAAACCTGGTCCTAGAACTACTTGTAACCCTTCCAACACTTATCCAGAGACCCGGCATTTTAATAATTGAACAAGAATGAAGGGGTTTCAAAAGTGTGCATTCTTAAAACTATGAAGTCAAATCTAATCCAACTCATCAGAAAACAGGACTATTGCTAATATTCTAAACTGAAGTGGCAAAGCTTGACAGAAAGCATGCCAAATCTACTGGCTTGAAAGTAAAATGCCAGCATCTAGTTCAAAAGCAAAGTGTGCAAAACAGGATGCCAACTTGGAGGGTTTTTTTTTTTTATAGAGTCCCTTGCAGACAAGGAGAGAGTTTATAGCCAAGAATCCCTATTCAAAGTCCTGCTGACCAGCTTTAATAAATATCAATCACATGGAAGTGAGAAACAAGTCTCTGCACTAACTGCATGGCTCAAACAAGCTGGACAAACTCCTGCTGGCTGGCCTCAGTTCTCCAAGGTTTTCCCCTGAAGTGAATGGGGAGGAGGAGCAGGAACTGCAAAGCTCATCACAGCCTGAAGTGAGATTTACCTTGGAAGTTTCCCTTGACTGTTGCATCCCCCACAAGCAAGGGCGGCAGTCGCAATTACAAACAGGGATTCAAGGTTTAATTGCCACATGCCCTGAGCCCGGCTGTCCCGGTCTCTCGTCAGCGCTCGCCCGCACTCACCTGAGGCGACAGAGCCGGCCCCGCGCACCTGCCCCTTAGCCCACCCGGCCCCAGACGCCGGCATCTCACCTGCTCGGCGCTCCTCGCCCGGTTCTGGCCTCCGTCTTCACCCGCGAGCGCCCCGGCCTATGTTCCCCCACCGCCGCCGCCCTGCAACGAGACGCGGCTGCCGCTCTCAGCGGGGCTGAGACGGGGGGAGGGGGGACGCCGCAGCCCCAGGCCGGCCGCCCGGGACAGGAAAGAGAAGGGACCGGCGCACGTGGGTACCGCACGGCACGGCACGGCACGGCACGGCCCGGCCCTATGCAGCAGCACCGCGTATGCCCCGCCCCACCCTGCTCCTCACCCGGAGCCGCTCAGCGCGCTCCGGAATGGATCGCAGCCAACGCACCTCATGCCGCTGCCGCCCCAGCCCTACGCACTTCCGGTGCCCTAGCTCGGGCGTCGCGGCCAATGAGGAAGCGCGCGAGTCAGAAGAGCAGACTGGGGGAGAGAGAAGCGTTCGGACTGGCGGGGGGGGGAGAGAGGAACAGGAGCGTTCGCGCGTGCGCAGCGCAGGCGCCGGAGGCGGGAGTCTAGGTGCCGGTGTCGCAGGCACGTGCCAGTCTCGAGGCCCCGGCCCCACTGCCAGTTGGGTGCCGAGAGTCCATCGCCTCAGCGGCGGGAGAGAAGGGAAACCCTGCAGATATGGTGGGAGAGGTTGTTTATATTGCAGGCACACGCTCAGGAGGAGGGCAGAGAAAGCGTTTCAAGGACGTCTTCAGGGCCCAGTTTGAAAACATGCAGCACCAACATCAACTCTTGGACAGTGATGGCTCAGGCCCAGGATCGCCCCAAATGGAGGACGAGTTTGCTGCACAACAACAGCAGGAGAGGGAAAAGCAGGAATGGCAGAAACAGCCTGTTGTGGGCTGGATCAAGAATCCAGAGCCACCCACCTGCACAGAAATGCACTCCCAAGGTGCAGTAGAGTCCATTGATCCTAGATTGACCTTATGAAAGAGGATTATCCTCAACTGTGAAGGATTGCCAAAGAGTATTTGTAAGGGGGGCCGGATGTGTGTATATCTACATATATACACACACATGTATATAACTGTATAAGTGTGTGTGTGTGCGCACATAGGTATACATGTATGGAAAGAGTGCATGTGGCATATGCACATAAACTTTTGCATGTTTGCACACACCTGCATGTGCACACACTGTATGCACATGCACCCCCATACATTCATGCATGCTATACGCAACAGGTGCACTATGTGTATACACCTACGTGTGCATATGCATGTACATACATGTACATGCATGTATATGGCTGTATGTGCTCACAGAGTGAGTGAGAGTGAGTAGAGCACTGGGTAGATTTGAGCATTAGATTCTCAGAGTATTTGGTGTGGGGGATGGAGTTTGGTGGAGTCACCATTTAAAATGAGATCCCTTTGTTGCAGAAATTGCTGCGATTCGTTTCTCGGGAGGCGAAGAACTCTCAGACACACCCTATTAGCAACACAAAAGGTATATTTGCAAATAGGGTTGGAGTGGAAACAAAGGACCACTCCGCCCGCTGAGGACAACTCTCAGCTGGCTTTTATCCTCTCTCTCCTGAGCACTTGTGCAGAAGTAGGAACTCTTACAACTCATTTCCGGTTCATACAAACATATATGAAAAGACGTCACTTCATACGTCCCATGTGCATTATAATTAACTACTTAAGTATGTGGGGCGGATAGGCTTATATACATTAGCTAATTACGCATGCTTAGAAAAGCTCTCCAGGTTACCAAAAGTTCAAACCCTCTCTCTGTCTCAAGGACACAGCCAATTAAATCATAGCCTTTGTAGTTGACAAGAGTAGAGGCAGAGGAGTTTGAAGGTATGTGTGATTTAGTATTACAAAGAGGTAGTAAATTAGCGAGATGTCCTTGGTGGTGTTTCTGGTTATCTGGTACAAGATACAAACTGTGTAGCTTTAACAACACTCTATTCATTATGCATTTCTAATAATATTTCTATTTTAATAATATTTCTAACACTTTTTAGCCCTTTTAGCTGATACTGCTGACCCATTTCGCTGGAAGCTCATGGGTACATGCAACCATTGCTGGTACTTTTATTATTTTTACTAGCCCATGCTTCCTGCCCTCCTGGATGCAGCCCAGGTGTATGATTTCCTCCCTCCATGGGCTTTAAGGTTTGTTCAATACTTAAGCTTCTGCAGTAACCTTAGGATTTGTTTTGGTTGTTGTATGCACCATGTAGACTCACTGAAACAGCGATGCATCAGCTTTTGGTGCATCTCTGTCAAAAATAAACTTTTTTTCCAGCAACACCCTAAATAAAGAGTCCTTATAAGATTGTCTAGGTATGTTAGATAAATAATTCTCAACTGGGCTCCTTTGTGATATTAGCTCTGTTAGGCATGTAAATGCCTACATGTGATTCACAAGATAAACCTTGAGATTTCAGGTAGGAATCCACAGCATCAAAAGCCATCCTTATCTGCTGTGGTTTAAGTTTTTTGCAAGAGGTGGGGAAGGGAGTCAGTTATTTTTCATAATCAAAAAATAAGTGAAATTAGTTTTTGAAATGCAGGTGCCACAAAATTCAGGCAAGTTACAGAAGGATGCCTGGAGCTGAAAACAGCTGAGAAACCACTGTACTAGATACAGGAAGCCATGATGATAGTTTTCTTTACAGTATCTTAAATGGCAACTGGATATATTTTTCATGCTTGTTAATGGGGACCGATTTCAGGAATGCTCCAGTGAAGACATAAAGTAGGACTGAAATTGTATCCTTGTTTTATTCACCTTCTTAGGGCCTAAAGGCCTCAAATTACAGTTTGTTCATTACCGTACCTGCCAGTTTTCAGGGAGTCTCCAGGTCTTGACACTCCTCACTTTCCTCTCTAGCACTCTACAGTCTATCTTCCCCAGGGCACTAAACTTTCTGGTTATGCCTCTGGCTTTACTTACACAAAAAGTTGAACCAGTTTAACTCTGGTTTACTCAATCTGGTCAATTTAAGCTAGTGCACACCAATTCACAGGTGGTTGGTGTAGCTTGCATTGATAATTTTTTCAAACAAATTTTAATTAAATAGGCACAATATCTGGCTAGGTGAGGCCTGAAACATTATTTCCCACACCCTTTGCATAGTCATGCGTGCACATAGGAAAAGAAAAGAGAAAGTGCTTGATGCAGTTATGGAACCCCTTTGATTCTGGTTAATTTATTACATAACTGCTCCCTGACATAGGAAGTTGTTTGGCTTACCTTTCTAGTATGATCTATTCATATAGTGATAACACTTATAATTATGATTAAAATCTGATTTCACAAGCTCCTGCATTTTGAGGGGAGGGGAAAAATCTTGAATAGAAACTCTTTCACTTCTTGAATGAAACTTTCCATGCTTAAAAGCTCTCAAAGCTAAACAGAATTATTGAAAATTAGAGTTGGAAGGGACCTCAGGAGGTCACCTAGTCTAATGCCCTGCTTGAAGCAAGATTATCCCCAACTATATCATCCCACCAAAGCTTTTAAAATTTCAAAGTGAACATAAGTAATAGGTTTAGATGCCAAAAATGAGTCCAGTAATGCAGTTATTTTAGTACCGTAGTGTATATGAATCATTCTGTTCCTGTTAACTTGAACATGTATGAAGAATTATATGTATCAATATTCTTGTGTTAAATATAAACCAAAAGACTTACCTAGGCAGAATTGTGGTGGGGGATATTTATTATTATAGTTTTTGCCATAATTTTAAATCTTCCAATTTGAATGTTGTATCATCACTGGGATTTTTACCTTTAAATGGGTAAAGTATTGTAATGAAATACTGTACGATGCACACCCAAAGAGAAGGTGCAATGTATTTTAAGGTTGAGAAATTATATTAGAGCAAATAGAAGCAAAAGTGCAAAACCAATAACTACCCTTCCATTAATACTAGATTCTGTTTCTCCCTGTCTAAACTCTTTCTTCTGGTGAGATAGTATCATCTTTTTACATTAATCTTAGGATTTTGTATGGGATATTTTTAAAATTGCTCTTCTGTATAAAATTAAGACTAACAGTCCTGATTTCCTCAATTTTGAAAAAAGCCCCTCTTAGATTTCATAGATTTCATAGACATTAGGGCTGGAAGGGACCTCGGAAGATCATGTAGTCCAGCCCCCGCCCGAAGGGCAGGAAGTCAGCTGTGGTCATAGGATCCCAGCAAGATAAGCATCCAATTTGCTCTTGAAGGTGTTCAATGTAGGTGCTTGAACCACCTCCAATGGCAGGCTGTTCCAGAC
>NW_017728906.1:163893775-163910952 GCF_001723895.1 Crocodylus porosus
GGACAGTAAAGAAATTCTTCCTTATGTCCAGTCTGAAACGGTCTCATAGTAGTTTATGACTACTTCCCGATTTACATATTTAGAAACATGTTTCTGTTTTAACAGCGATTGATGGAGTTTGGGTATTTTGCTTTTGTTTGGCCAGTCTCTGCTTTTACGTTCCTATGTGGTATCTTCATTGATAGATGATTTCTCTTGTGGAGTGGGTGGGTGGGGTTCCAAAGAGGAAATTGTCCCCTATGAATGCTTTGGGCTTGATTCAGTACTCTGAAAAGTCAGTGAAAAGACTCCCATTCATTTTAGTGTCAATTGGATTGAATCCTTAAAATCGCTTTTCTTGGGGAAACAAGAAAGATTAAAAATAGAATTAAAAGTTTTGACTTTTAAGCTGCTAGTTTGGGTCTAGTAAAGACTGGTAGGGAATAAAAGTCATAACTATTTGGGAACCTTTTGGCCTTTTTGAAGGTAGGCTAGTATGATTTGTGGTGGAAAAGCATCAAACCCCACTTCCCAGCTGAAGGTACTTTTCTTGTGCTATTTTCAAAGTTGCTTTAACGACTGCTTGTTGACTCTGTTAATATCTTTGCAAATGGTGATTTGTATTGAACATAGAACTGTTGTAACTCTTGGAAAGGATTTCTAAACATATTGTCTGCAGAACTAACCATGGATATTATTAGAGTCCAAAATGTTAAATAATTCACTAATTGAGAAATTAACCTTTTTTTCCTTCTTCTTTCAGTGCTGCAACTTGTAAAGAATTTACAACTGCTCCACTTATCCATATTTTCAAACAGGAAGGATCTTTTGAAAATGATATCTAATGTTATATTATTAAAATGGCTATCCATACAAGGCTGAGAGTGTAAAAATGAAAATGGTGACAGGTATTTTTAATTTTTTGAGATTTTAACTAACATTTCATTGATATTTATGTTGTATTAATTATCTGTGTAAGCAAATATAAATTGACATATTATGCATCTACTAGACAAGGGGTGCTCAATTTCCATGCCCTGGGCCAAATGCAGCCCCATGGAGCCATCACGTCTGGCCTGTGGGGCTCCCCGTGGGTTTTGGGAATTGGCAGCAGGCAAGTGGTGGCCATGAATACAGCCTCCCCACCACTTTCCCCTGCCAAATCCCCAGACCCCAATACCTGTGTAGTTGGTCTGAGCCAAGCTATGCCTCTTTCCCCTGTGGGCCTGGGCTGTGTTCCCCCACTTCTGGATCAGGGCTGGGCCATGTCCCCCTCCCTTCCTGCAGGGCTGGGTTGGGCCAGGCCATGCACTCTTTCCCTCCCCACAGGGTCACCTAGCCAGCCCTCTTTCCCTTTTCACAAGGATGGGTCAAGTGCCTTTCCCAATCAGTGCTGTGTTGAGGCCAGTTTGTCCCCCACCTGGCCAGATGGTGCCCACCCACATGCCAGAGCAGGAACACCTTCTGGATTCAGCCCATGAACGTACTGGTAACTGACAGTCTGGCCTGCCAAGTAAAAATGTTGGGGCTGCAGTGTACTATAGGTGGTCCATTAAACCAATTTTAAATAATAAGTCATGGAATCACAAATTATGCGATCATAATTTTATTACTACTTTATATTTTCCTTCAAAGTCAAAAATAAAAGTACTTTGTGACAGGCTCACAGCCACAGGGGCTTCATGACACCCGCTGGTGGTCTTGCTGCTTCTGCCTGGTTCCAACTCTAATGTCACTCTTTCTTCATTGTTCACCAGCCGTGCCTTGCTCTTAATATTACAGGTTGATTCAGGGAGGCTGTCAGCAGGCCTTGTAGTGAGCCTGAATCCAATAAGTTTCCACTGGGTCTGAGGCCCCATTGACCTCTATCCAGACATCCAACCTTGGTAGGTTCTCCTTGGCACCTGTAGCCTTAAGGGCAAACTGTGTGGCTCCTTTTCCTCCCCTACACCACGCCCTAAGCCTCAGAGATGTTTTCCCTTTGATTTTCCTCCTTATATACTCTGCCACCTTGAGCTCTCAGACCCCCTTCCCCACCCCCAGCCCTGCACACAAGTGGCTCTGGGACTCTTGGACCTCCTAATCTGGGTCTCAGCCTTTTTTTTCAGTACTGGGACCCCTCACTGTGCCCCACCCTCAGTGTGAGGGCTCCTGGGATACTGGCTTTCTAAACAAGCCTTGAGTCTGCATCCACAGGGTTCAAGGCTAAACATAAATAAGAAACATCACCACTGTCTGGCAGACACCTCAGTCTTTAGAGGTGTAACATAAAGACCACTTGTCTGTAAACCCAGTCTTCCTCAGTCCAAGGAACTTGCCTCTGTTTCCAGATCTGTAGAGTAGTTCAGCCAAAATCCAGGTCTCTTCAGGGACCGTGCAGCCAAGAGTTCCGCACTATGCAGTGGCTGGGGAGAAACTAACTAACTGACTGGTGCAGACTCTGGGCTAATGTAGCTTCAGTCTGAGCCCTCTTCCAGTCAGGTGAGTCCCTCATTAGCTCCCCTTTGCCCCTGAAAAGCAGCCTCTCAGGCTGCTTGCTCTCCTAAAGGATCAGGCACATCCCAGTGCCCTGCTACATACTTATTCTGTATACTAGATAACCATGATGGTTGATTACTGTGTTAATTATTTGTATGTCCTTTGATGAGATGTGACAATCCTGACTAAAGTTCTATTGTAGCAGATGCTGTACAAATGCAAATGAAGACTTAAGGTGTGTGTAGACAAAATGAAAATTCCTGTTTATGTCGACGCAACTGCATTTGTCACTGTGGCCTGTTTGTTAGTTCTTATCCTAAAAAGATACAGTCTGAAAAAGCTCTATTTGTATTCTAAGGCCTGTCTGTGTGTGGGCATAGTTTTAGACAAATGAGCTGTCTGTTAAACTCCTTAGACTATTAGTGCATGAGGCTAAACATATACATAATCATTTGCAGAAGTGGGGTGTGAAACTGTAGTTTTGCAAATATATAACAAAGCTAAGACAGGTCTTACCTTTAAAACAGCTAATAAATCTAGTATTATGACTTCATTTGCTTAGCTAGAGTAAACCAAACAAAGGAAATGAGTCTTAATAGATACAGCATGGGATATTGGAGTTTTTATAGGTTAGTTTTATTTTGGTAATGTTTGTAGGCCACACTAGCCCACTGATTGCACTGGCTGTTGTACAAACACAGATGAGCTTCATGCTGATAAATTACAATTTTAGGCCTTAGGACCTTTCTCTTTCTCTCTTGGTTGGAGGATTTGGACCAAAAAGGAAAAACACAGGGAGGGGGGACTTTGGGGAAGTGATTTAACAGAACAAGATCCGAAAAATGATTCTGTAAGAATATCTTCTTTTATCACCTCTCATGATGTATAAATAGGCAAGAGGTCAGTTTGGCTTTTAAATTCAGGAGTAGTGTGTAGGTCTGCGATGAAAAAACCCACCCCATTTCTTCCACCTGTTCCCTATACACTAAGCAAATTTGATTTAGAGAAAGAAGGGTTTTATTTTTACTGAAACTGCACTTAACCTTGACCTGGCAATCACATAGCATCATAGCTCTTAACTTATTTGAATATTTGATTACTGTAACTTTAAAAAAAATTAAACATATAGGAATTAAGAAATGTAATGTAATAGGTAGTGGGATATTTTATCATATCAGGTTCAAGCAGGACAGTATCAGGAATCCATGACTTGAGAGAGGCAGTCAGACAGGCAATCAGAATGCTTCAGTTGGCAGGATGAAGTGATATGCTAATGTAAGAGAAAAGGTGGAAATGGCAAGGAAAAGGAAATGGCAAGAAAAAGGAAATGGTAAGGAAATAAATACCCTTTAAAGAGATGGGAGGTCTAGGACAGTGGTTCTCAACTTTTTTTGTACCAGGATCTATTTATGAAGGTCAGTGGCCAGTCCCAACCTGCTTTCCCTCAGCCCTGCTAAAGGGAGCCCCGAGCTGCCCCTGTCCCATTGGGGCCGAAGTCCTGCTGTTCATGTGGATGGCAGCAGAGAGAGTCTAGCCCCGGCACAGGGAGGAGGGGAGGGGAAGCCCCTGCCCTGGTCTAGGTCTTCCATGCCTCACCAGGCAGCCTGGTGACGGTCCCTCTGGCCCACCCCCCAGCAGCATCTCCCAGTTGCTTTGCCCATACAAGTATGACACGAGCCCAAGTGCCACCAGCCCAGCTATGCAGCTCCCCTCAATGCCTCCTCTTGCTGAATGGGCAGGCGCTTACCCCTCCCGTCCCCCCTGCCCTGATGCAGCCTTGGTGCCCGGCTACCTTCCCCGTATCTAGCAGGTATCCATCCGCCTTGCCAACACACACACAGTCCCCAAGTCCTGGACCTCCAACTCCTACTGATTGTACACTTACCTGCATCCAGGTATTGGTGCTACTCCCACGATCCTGCCTGCGTGCATGCAGGCCATGTGCATGTGTGTGTCACCAAAGCAGCGACTTGCAGGCAGGCTGGAATTAAAGTTATATGTATGGGAAATGACAAGCTAGATGTGTGTGGAATTAAGGGCTAGTTCTGAAGATGACTTTAGGAGAGATCTGGGTTGGAGGGGAAGAGGTGGCTTCTTTGCTAGTAAGCTTCCTTGGGAGTCAGCCAGAATGGGACAGCTAGAGTCTCCCTGCTAGCCCAGCTGTAAGTGTTTTGATTCAATGCTTGCAAGCATAATAAATATTGTTATAGCATTTTGGTGATAGTGTTAGAGCACGGGTGCTCAACCTCTGGTTCATGGGCCAATTGTAGCCTGTGGAGCTATGATATTTGCCCCTTTGGGCTCCCCACAGTTGGGAAATTTGGTGGTTTCTCACCTGTCTAAACTCTTTCCTCTGGTGAGGAACACCCTGCCCCCCCTCATTGCCTATGGATTAGGTTCTTGTCATGCCCCTACCTTTCCTCCCTCCATGGGCTTTGATTGGGGCTGGTCAAAAATCCCTTTTCATGCTGGATCAGGGCCAGGCTGTGCCCTACTCCCCTCTGCACAGCTGGATGGGGCCCTGCCATGCACTCCTTGGGCCCCAGATTGGAACCACTGACTGCGTACTGCTTGCATATGGACTGGGCACTGCCCATCCATCCCACCAGACAAGAAGGTTGAGCACTCTTTGTTTAGAGTGGTGTTCTAGCTGTGATGATCCAGGAAGTATGCAAAAGGCAAGGATTTTTTGGATGTGGTAACTTTTATTGGACCAACTGTGTGGTTGGAATTAAGATAAGCTTTCAAACACAAGATTCATAGATTAATAGATTCATAGATGCTAGGGTTGAAAGGGACCTCAACAGATCATTGAGTCCGAACCCCTGCCTAGGCAGGAAAGAGTGCTGGGGTCAGATGACCCCAGCCAGATGCCTATCCAGCCTTCTCTTAAAGACTCCCAAGGTAGGGGAGAGCACCACCTCCCTTGGAAGCCCATCCCAAATTTTGGCCAGCCTTACCATGAAGAAATTATTCCTGATGTCTAGCCTAAATCTGCTGTCTGTCAGTCTGTGACAATTGTTCCTTGTTACCCCAAGAGGGATCCTGGTGAACAGAGAATCTCCAGGTCCTTGCTGCACCTCCCTAATGAATTTGTAGGTGGCCACAAGATCACCTCTCAGCCTTCTCTTGTGGAGGCTGCAGAGGTCCAGGTCCCTTAGTCTCTTCTCATAGGGCTTAGCTTGTAAATCCTTAACCGTACAAGTGGCCCTCCTCTGGACCCTCTCAAGGCTGTCCATATCCTTAAAGTATGGCGCCCAAAACTGGATGCAGTACTCCAACTGTGGTCTGACTAATGTCGCATAGAGGGGAAGTATCACCTTCTTGGTTCTAGTTGTCATGCATCTGCTAATGCGTGATAAAGTGTCGTTAGCTTTGACGATTTCATCACACTGACGACTCATGCTCATCTTGGAGTCCACTATGACTCCGAGATCCCTTTCCGCTTCTGTGCACCTGAGAGGGTCATTTCCTAGCCAGTTGGCGCGCTGGATATTTTTACATCCTAGGTGCAGTACTCTGCATTTGTCCTTGTACTGCGTCCTGTTGTGTTCAGCCCACTTTTCCAACCTGTCCAGGTCTGCCTGCAGTCATTACCCTCCAGAGTGTTAATTTCACCCCACAATTTAGTATCATCTGCAAATTTGGACAGAGTACACTTCATGCCCACATCTAAGTCTCTGAGGAAGACATTGAAGAGTACGGGTCTGAGGACTGAGCCCGGTGGGACCCCACTACCCAGATCCTTCCAGGTCGATACTGACCCGTCTACTACCACTCTCTGGGTGTGACCCACAAGCCACTTTGCCACCCACCAGACCATGTAAACATCTAAGTCACAGCCTCTTAATTTATTTAAGAGAATGGGATGAGATACTGTATCAAAGGTCTTCCTAAAATTCAAGAAAACAACATCCACCTCTATTTCTGCATCTAAGCATGTTGTGACCTGGTCATAAAATTAAACCAGATTAGTCAGGCATGATTTACCTGCTACGAATCAATGCTGGTTGCCCTGCTGTATTATTTTTCCCACTGGGCTCCCACAAATGTGATCCTTAATCTTTTCAAAGACTTTTCCAAGGATGGAGGTGAGACTGACTGGCCTATAATGACTTGGATCCTCCTTCCTCTCCTTCTTGAAAATAGGGACCATATTGGTCCTTTTCCAGTCCTCTGGGACCTGACACGAGTGTCACGAGTGCTCAAACAGCTATGCCAGTGGTTCTGCTGTGACACTGGCAAATGCCTTCAGTACTTACGGATGCAGTTCATCCAGGCCTGCTAACTTAAACACATCCAGTTCATCCAAGTGACTCTGCACCATGTTAGCGTTGACGGTAGGCTGGTATCCCTCTGATGCCCATCTAAATGTTAGGAGACTTATCTTGACCCTTGTTAAAGAACACTGTGGCAAAAAACTCATTGAATAGCTCAGCCTTGTTCCCCCTGTCTGTTACTAATTGCTCCTATTTCTTCAGTAGGGGTCTATGCTGCCCTGCACCTTCCTTTTACTCCATACATACTTAAAAAAAAAGACTTTTTGTTGTCTTTAATTTGTGTTGCCAGCCTCAGCTCTGTAGTTGCTTTGGCCTTTCTAACTGCCTCCCTGCAAGTGCAGGCCAAGTAGATATACTCTTCCTTGGTAGCTTCCTCCTGCTTTCACTGCCTATATGCCTCTGTTTTTGTTTTTTTGCTCTTAGGCTCTTCTGGATTTCTCTGTTTAGCCAAGGAAGTTTTTTGGCCCCTTTCTCCCCTTTCCCTTGTATTGGGATCATCTCCCTCTGTGACCAAAGGATCACTTCCTTTAGGAACGACCACCCTTCCTGGAGTCCCATGTCACCAGTACTCTTATCCTGCAGTGCATCACTGAATAAACTCCTGAGCACACTGAAGTTAGCCTTCCTAAAGTCATGCATTTCCACCCTAGTTATCCTACCCACTCTACGCTGTATGATGAATTCAGTTGATTGGTGGTCACTGTCCCCAAGGTGACCACCAATCTGTAGCTTCCCTACTAGGGCATCCCCCGTAGCCAACACCAAGTCCAGTAAGGCATTCCTCCTTCCTGCGTTAGGTGAACAGTTGGATTTGGCTGACTGCTCTTCCCAGCAGATGTCAGGGTAGTTTAGGTCCCCTATGACAACCATGTCCCTAGACTGTATGACCTCTGAGAGCTGCCTCAAGAATTCCAAGTCTAGCTTTCCCTCTTGATGTGGTGGTCTATAGCAGACCCCCATCACCAAGTCCCTTTCCCCTTGACTTCCATCCTCCATGTATCCTAAGCCACAATGTCTTAACTTTCTCCTCTGATCCCATTTTGATTAGAGTAGATGTATACTCCTCCTTCACATAGGGAGCAACCCCCCCTCTACTCTGTTCTGTCTGTACAACCTATAGCCCTCAATACATACTGCCCAGAAGTTATTGTCTGCAGGCAGGAGTGTGAGTTCTTCCTGCTTGTTCCCCATGTTCCTAGCATTAGTATAGAGGCACTTGAGCCCTCCGAATGGTGCCTTTGGTGGCCCCTCATTCTGATGCCCAGTGGGCCCCTTAGTACTTACCTGGGATATACTGTTGTACGTCTTGTAGTTTGTAGGTCCCAGGCTCTCTCCATCTCCTGCCTCCCCGTCCCCCGTCAAACCTAGTTTAAAGCCCAACGTAGGAGATCAACCAACCTGTAAGAAAAGAGACAATTACCTTTGCAGACAAATGAAGCCCATTGCATCCCAGGAAGTCCCTTACATGGAAATGTGGATTGTAAGCCAGGAAGCCAAAACCTGCACGACGGCACCAACTCTGGAGCCATTGGTTGACTTTTCTGACAGGTGATGTGATGCCTACTGTGACCACTGACCAGGAGGATTGATGAGAAGACCACCTGCACCCCTGTCTTCCTAAGCCTGGCCCCCAGAGCCCTGTAGTCACTCATGATATGGTCTGGATTACTCCTGGCTGCATCATTTGTTCCTACATTGATGAGGACCATGGGATAGTCATTAGAGGGCCGGATGAGGTCAGGAATCTTCACTGTGACATCCCTGATCCTGACTCCAGGCAGGCAGCAAACCTCTTGCACCATGGGATCCTAGCGACAGATAGGTCCCCCTCAGCAGGGCGTTGCCCACTATGATGATGCAGTGTCTCTTCCTCCAGTTACCTGGCTGGCCCTCAGCTTGCTTGTTGATGGTTGTAGGCTCCTCCACCACACTCTCTAGTGCAGCCAGGGCCTCGTATTTGTTCCCCAACTGCACCAGGGGAAGCTGTCTCCGTAGCGAGAGGTCTGGCCCAGGAGGTGACCATCCTCCGCTCCTGCATCTGCTTCAGGGCATTCCCTTGCTGCTTCTCTGTCAGGTGTCTTGTCCTGCAGAGACTGAAAGTAACCACCAGTCTCATCCTCTGTGGCCTTGATCCCCTGCAGCCTGCTCACCTGCTCAGAGTTCCCTCACCTGCCCCTCCGAGGCCTCAAGCAGGGTGCAGGTAGGACGGGTGAGGGGATTCCCAGCCCCCACAGGCAACCCAGGTTGACAACCCACCTAAAGGCTCTCTGGGTGGAGGCCTCAGAGGAGCCCCAGGTAGGAGGCAGCATTGCAGCAGGGTCCCTGGCTGTACTCTGAGTCACCACCCCCATTAAGACTGTCCAAAGTCAATGACACTGATGTGTAGAGTTTGGACTCCTGCTTGCCCCTCAGCTAAATAGGGATGGGAGGAAAACCCCTTCCCAATTCCCTACAGCTGGGTCCTTCCTCCCTGCCTAGCTTACCTTATTACTGCTGCTGGTTCCTTGCCACTCCACGGGAGCCAAGGGTATACACATGCTTGCTTTAGTCATTCAGGTCCCAACTGAAGAATCAGATGCTCTTAAGTAAGGCTTGAACTCACAACCTTGGCATCACTTCCCTGGTACTGCCTTATAAGTACTACATGCTAACCCATTGCACCACTGGATCTGGTATGCAATGTTCTTCGTCAATATTTAGATCATTTGTTTAAAGTAATTGTAGCTCCGCTATTGGCTTTTGGATTTAATAAAGACATTTTAGCTGAATTACTGACACGCTCAATCAAATTCTAATGCAACATACAGGGCACATCTACATGTGTCATTATGGCAACTTTACTGTGCTGTATGTGTGGCACATGGTTATTTTTAGCAGCTACTCACCGTAGTGGCGCGTTATACCAGGGGAGTGTGTAGATAACCCATTTCAGTGCTTCACCACCCTCCTAGAGAGAGAGTTTTTCCTAATGTACAGCCTAAACCTCCCTTGCTGCAACTTGAGACCATTGTTCCTTGTACTGTTATCTATTACTATGGAGAACAGTCTAGCTCAGGAGTGGGCAATTATTTTGGGAAGAGGACCACTTACTAAGTTTCGGCAAGCCATTGAGGGCCACATGGCAGGCAGCCCAAGGCAGATTAATATAATTTTCTAAACTTTTTAGGGGTTCCGCAGGCTGGATAGAATGGTTTGGTGGGCCACATCCAGCCCCCAGGCCGCATTTTGCCCACCCCTGGTCTAGCTCCAATATCTTTGGAACCCCCCTTCAGTTAGTTGAAGGCGGCTATCAGTTTCCCCTCAGTCTTCTCTTCTGCAGACTAAATAAGCCCAGTTCCCTCAGCCTCTCCTCAGAAATCATGTAGTCCAGCCCCTTGACCATTTTCGTTACCCTCCACTAGACTCCAGTTTGTTCACATCCCTTCTGTAGTGGGGTGCCCAAAACTGAATACAGTACTCTGGATGTGGCCTCAGTAGTACAGAATAGTAAGGGGAAAATTACTTCCTTCAATCTGTTGGCAACACTCTGACTGATTCAGCCCAATATGCTGTTAGTCTTGGCAACTAGGGCACATGGTTGGCACATATTCAGCTTATTGTCCATGGTAACCCCCAGGTCCTTTTTTGCAGAGCTGCTGCTTAGCCAGTTGGTCCCAAGCCTGTAGCGGTGCCTGGGATTGTTTCGTCATAAGTCATAAAGTGTACTAGGACTTTACACTTCTTATGGAACCTGATGAGATTTTTTTTTTTGGCCCTGCCCTCCAGTCTGTCTAGGTTACTCTGAATCCTAGCTCTACCCCCCAGCATATCTGCTCCAACCCCTAGCATGGTATCATCCATGACCTTGCTGAGGGTGCAATCCATCCCATCTTCCAGCTAGTTAATGAAGTTATTGAACAAAACTGGCCCCAGGACCAACCCTTGGGGCACTCCACTTGCTACCAGTTGCCAAGTAGACATCAAGCCATTGATCACTCCCCACTGAGCTTGACAACCCAGACAGCTTTCTGTGCACCTTGTAGTCCATTCATCCAACCTATACACCCTCAGCTTGCTTGCAAGAATGCAGTGGGACATTATATCAAAAGTTTTTGCAGAAGTCAAGATATCTCATGTCCACTGCTTTCTCTACATCCACAGAGCCAGTTATCTCATCACTGAAGGAAATCAGGTTGGTCAGGCATGACTTGCCCTTGATGAAGCCATGCTGACTGTTCCTGATGGCTTTCTTCTCCAAGTGCTTAGAAATGGGTTCCTTGAGGATCTGCTCCATGATTTTTCCGGGGACTGAGGTGAGGCTGAGGAGTCTGTAGTTCCCTTTATCCTCCTTCCCTTTCTTAGTGATGGGCACTATATTTGCCCTTTTCCAATCGTCCAGGACCTCCCCGATCACCATAAGTTTTCAAGGATAATGGTCAGCAACTCCGCAGTCACATTAGCCAACTCCCTCAGCACCCTCGGGTGCATGGCATCCATTCCCGCGGACTTGTACACATCCAGGTTTTCTAAATAGTCCCTAACCTGTTCTTTTGCCACTGTGGGCTGCTCACCTTCTCCCTAAACTGTGCTGCCCAGCTCAGTAGTCTGATAGCTGAGCTTGCCTGTGAAGATTGAGGTAAAAAAGACATTGAGTACTTCAGCCTTTTTGACATCATCTGGCACTAGGTTGCCTCCTTCACTCAGTAAGGGACCCACACTTTATCTGACCTTCCTCTTGTTGCTAACATACTTGTAGAAACCCTTCTTGTTACCCTTTGCGTCCCTTGCTAACTGCAACTCCAATTGTGCTTTGGCCTTTCTGATTTCATCCTTGCAGTATTCTTATACTCCTCCCTGGTCATCTCCCCAAGCTTCCACTTGTGTTTAACCTCACTGAAGAGTCTCATGGTGTTTCATAGATGTTTCATAGTCAGCCATTAATTAGTACTGTGTTTCTCAACCTTTTTAGATTCAAGCAACAACATAACCACAACACTACCTTCTTCAAGCAAAGGCTTGTCTAAGAAATGAGACAAAGGACCTAAGGTCCCTAGACATGGGAGGTAGCATTGTTGAAGATAAATGAAAATGGACTAAATATAGACCTTGAATTTATGACACATAATAACGTACCTAACACCTGACTCCCTAGGTACCTCTCCAGTATTAACCAGCTACATTCATTCTCCTCCCCCACCCCACCCCCACTCCAACCTGTCTCTCACCCTCTGAATCTTGAATTTACACCTTCCCTGACTGGCTTTTTTGTATGCCTACCAGCCTCTGGCTTTTTTACTCTGGCTTCATTCCATCCAGGAAGAATGTAGACCGATTGCAGATGCTTCCTCAGCCTGAAAAAGGGTATTTGTATCTGAAAGCTTGCAAAGAAGAATTTTTCCAACTATTTGAATTGATCTAATAAAAGATATCAGATTTACCCAAAGAACCTTGTCTGTCTAGCTAACTGTAGTGTTTGGAAAATTAAATCATAAAAGTCTGTGAATTAAGTAGAAATAGCTAGTATTGTTACGTGATAAATGATAGTATTGATTCATATTGGGGGACCACTGTAGCAAAAGATAGATATCTTGAATGAATTCTTATCCCATTACCTGCATTTGCTTGTATAACCCTTTGTCCTTCAATGAGCTAATTGCCTTGCTTATCCTTATTGAGCTTTCATTTTACCTTAGTCTGTCATTCGTTATTTAAATAACCTTGTATTTAGAATCCTTGCTTTCTGCGAGTCCCTTCATTGCATCCCAAGAAAGAAAGCTTATGCCTCACTGAACCAGTTGTAGTCTCCAGTGTGCCACCCTGCCCAGACTTCTTCCCAGGAAGAAATAGTGGATGTGATCTCTGGAATCACATTTTCCTCTTTAAGTAACTTGTGACATTGAAGCAAAGAACTCTTAATGCCACATTCCCATGAACCTTTGAAAAATGGGCTGGTTACATAATGTTCTGTATTTACAGGATATGCAGATTGAAAATTGTACTGTTACACATGACATAAAAATCTGTGAACCTGGGTGGAGTATGTAATGATAGAAATACTGCAATCCACCTGTTTGCCTAGAACAGGGGTAGGCAACATTTTGTGGCCGGAGTGCCAAAAAACCCACAATGTCTACCTTGGAAGGTGCCGGAGTGCCAACATGCTAGAGCCTGGAGCAGCTGTTTGCAGCCTCCCAGATGAAGCTGGCCCACAGAGCCCAGTCTGCTTGCAGCAGGGCTTGCAGCGTCCCAGCCACCTGCTGAGAGCAGCCTGGGATCCATGGCTGGCAGCAGCTGCTTAAAGCCCAGTCTGGTGGTGGTGTGCTGAGCAAAATGGCCTTGCGTGCCATCCATAGAACATTGCATAGAACCTAGAAGAGGCTATGTTAGACCTAGGGGCACAGGAATGGCTATTTAAGAACCATTCTTACGGATATTTCTTTTAACTTGTAGAGGTTAAAACTTTCTGAACTATTATGTAAAGCTACAGTGCTGTATTGTTCGTGGACTAATATAATATGTAAATATTCTCATTAAATTCTAGGGGCATATTTCACCATTTTGACATAGAAGAGTGCTATAGTAGGCATCACAAGGAGCAGTTTATATCTGCAGAAGCTATGGGGCAGTTATATTTCAGACAACATAATTCTATGTGTGTAACCGCCCGGCCTTGAACAGTTGTTCTCAGGCAGCTTTCGCTCGAGTGATTGGTGTCAAGCGCCTCACGGGTTTGCGTCCTCGCCTGAGCTGATGTCCTCCACCTGAGTCTTCAACCCCGTGCTCGTGAGCCATGACTTGTTCGACCTCAGTGTGCGGGATTGTCCTTTGGGTGTGCTCGTTGGCCCATGGCTCACCCGGCGATTACTCATGGGGCTCCACCACCCCTACACCCCGGCCTCACGCCTCCTGTGGAGCGATGTCCATCCAGTGGCCTCCTCCTCCTGAAGAGCGGGCACCCACAACGGGAACCTCGTATCCCCAGCATGCCTAGCCGTCACCCCTCCCTTGAGGAAAGAAAGAAAAAAAAACAAACCTACGGGCAAGACCAATCCTCTGGGGCTCTGACTTGGCCTCGCTACTCAGGGACCCACTTCCCCTCCTGTACCCCATAGCCGGGGAAAATGACTAAAAAAATGCCTTAACAAAAATCACTGGGCAACCTGCCCCTCTGGCTTCCCTTCTACCCTTCCCGGGTCTCTAAGGGTAACAGGTTGTCTTCCTCCTGTCGCTTCTACGTCTGTCCTCTCGCCTACTCAACGACCCATCTGGAGCCGGTGGCAGTATCCGCCCCGACAGCAACCCCTCTGGGGTTCTCCCAGGGTTCTCTTCTCCCCGATATATCTTTCTTGGCACCCTGTCGTCCCTGCACTCCCACCTGCAGTCCACTCTGTCTCTCCAGATCACCCTGTTGATGTCTCCAGACGGTGCTCCGGTCGATCCCTCGCCGTCCTGTGTGGATTGACATTGAGGTGCTCCTCCTCATTCTGCCTGCATTCGCTCCAGCTGGCTCCGACCCCTGGATCCCGTGGGGAACTACTTCTCTGCTGCCGGCGTTGGCAGCAGCTCTCCTCCCTGACCCTCCACTGCCTCCGCAGCGTGCATTGCCATTTTCATTCTCGCTGGCCGGCGTTTAGTGCTGATGTCACCAGCTGGCTGCAGCTGGATAAAGAGGCGGCTGACGAACCATGCGGGCTCTTTCCGCCCCTCGCGTGCTGCGCTCTGAGCTGCCGGTGAGTATTCTTCATTATGGTGATTCCCGGGACAATGCAGAAATAGTTCTCTCTGTCTTGGCTAAAAACGTTACAGGCACACATGAAGTTGTTTTGGTGCAGTAAAAACTGCAGTTGAAAGGTGTTTCTTCTTTCTTTTTTGTTATCCTTTTTTGTTAACTTATGGCGGGGGGCAGGGAGGTAATTTCAGTTCACTTTGGGAACCAGCCCTTTCCTTAGACAGGCCAGGGTATCAGAATTATGACCTTTATACACAAAAAATAAAAGTACTGTACGTATACTGTATACTAGATGTTCATGACAGGTGACTACCGTGTTAATTATTTGCATGTCCTTTGATGAGGAGAGGTGACAATGACTGAAGTTCTATTGCAGTAGGTGCTGTACAAATGTACAGGAAGACTTAGTTCTTATCCTGAAAAGATACAGCCTGAAAAAACCATACAGATACAGATATGGTCTGTATTCTAAGGCCTTAGTCATGCATCAGTTTGTGTGTGTGCGTAGTTTTAGACAAATGAGCCATCTGTTAAACTCAGTAAGACTACTTGTCCATGAGGCTAAACATGTGCATAATCATTTGCAGAAGTAGGGTGTGAAACTGTAGTCTTGCATATATACACCAAAGTTAAGGTGGTCTTACCTTTAAAGCAGCTAATAAATCTCGTAGTATGACTTCATTAGCTTGGCTAGGGTGAACCAAACAAAGGAAATGAGTCTTTATATAGATAGCGGGGGGTAGGCCACATTAGTCCATTGATTGCACTGTGTATTATACAAACACAGATGAGCTTCACGCTGATAAGTTACAATTTTAGGACTTGGGACCTTTGTCTCTCTGTCTCTGTGCCCCACTCCCCACTCTCTCTCAAGCATATACATACACAGGCATAAATAGTTGGATTGAAGGATTGGGACCAAAAAGGAAAAACACAGGGAGGGGGGACTTGGGGGAAATGATTGAACAAAACAAGACCTGAAAGGTGATTCTGTAAAAATATCTTCTTTTAACACCTGTAGTGATGTATAAGTAGGTGAGAGGTCAGTTTGGCTTTTAAAGTCAGGATAACTGTATAGGTCTGGGATTCCTTCCACCGTTTTCCTTATACACTGAGCAAATTTGATTTAGAAAAACAGGGTTTGTTTT
The DNA here is from genome assembly GCF_001723895.1 of Crocodylus porosus. Classification (NCBI taxonomy): domain Eukaryota; kingdom Metazoa; phylum Chordata; order Crocodylia; family Crocodylidae; genus Crocodylus; species Crocodylus porosus. The sequence goes on from NW_017728906.1 coordinate 163,909,369, forward strand.
TTTTAGGTTGGAACTGCATGTAACATTAAACTGGCAATCACATAGCATCATAACTCTTAACTTGTTTGAATATTTGATTACTGTAACATTTAAAAAAATAAACATATAGGAATTAAGAAATGTAGTGCAACAAGGTCCCTTTCAGCCCTAAACTTCTGTGAACCTGTAAATAGGTGGTGGGATATTTTATCATATCAGGTTCAAGTAGGACAGTTTCAGGATTCCATAACTTGAGAGGCAGCTAGCCAGACAATCAAAATGCTACTGTTAACAGGAGGAAGCGTGATATGCTAATGTAAGAGAAAAGGTGGGTGAACAATGACTAAAGGAAACTTGCTTGCCTATGTGAAAGAGATGGGAGGTCTCTAGGAGACCCATCAAACACAGACAAAGAACAGATTGCCCATCAGTCTCACCAGGCAAAAACGTTGAGCACTCCTTTGTTTATAGTGGTGTTCTAGCTGTGATGATCAAGAAGGCATGCAAGAGGCAAAGATTTTTTGGGTGTGGTAACTTTTATTGGACCACCTTTTATTGGTTGGAATTAAGTTAGGCAAGTTTTTGAACGCAAGACATTTTTGGTAAGTGTTTTAGAGTATTTGCTTAAAGTAACTGTATAGTTGTTGTTGGCTTTTGGCTATAATAAAATACATTTCAGCTGAATTACTGACATGCTCAATCAGATTCTAATACAACATACAGTGTTGTTCTGGCTTTTGACGGACTTTCCCAGGAACCTCTGCTTTTTTATTAATTGCTGATCATTTTACAGCTTTTAGAGAAAAAGGAAATTAGTTACTCTTTCTGAGAGTAAGATACTCTTATTTTTATAAAAAGCTTAATGAAATTTGGGACAATATTAATAACTAAATGATACCTTTAAAATATTTTTTTAAAGTTATGAATTTATATTAGGGGTGCACCACTAGAGATTTTTGGGGCTGATATCAATAGCTGATATTTAAGGAGGCATATTGGCTGATACCAATCCGATTTCTGATATAGCTACCTCCAGCTGGTTAAGTCCAGGGGAAGGGGCATGGCGGGGGTGCAGATCAATGCCGCCTGTGGTGAGGGAGGAGGCAAAGGCAGGTGCTGCCCAGGCAGGATGGAGGGGCGAAGCCACAGCTCATGATGGAGGATGGCTGTCACTGCTGCTTGCACCCTAGGAGGGCAGCGGTGAGACATGTGGCCCTTAGATCTGTGTGGGATGGGGCGGCTGCAGCCAGGGCCGCGTGGGGCTCTTCTCGGCAGAGGCTGGGCTCGGAGTGGGTGCCGGCAGCACTGGGAGGATGCTGCATCCACCCCAAATTTTGCCAGTGCTATGCTCCCAGCGCCACCAGTTCCAGCCACTCAGTGCGGCCCTGGCTCAACGCCTCACCTCCACCCACGCACCAGGAAAACCCGGGGCTGCATTGGACTGCTGGCAGTGGTGGCACAGTGGTGGTGAAATTTGGGGTGGATACAGCATCCTCCCAGTGCCACCAGCACCCTCTCTGAGCCCAGCCTCCACCAAAAAGAGCTCCACGCAGCCCTGGCTGCAGCCCAACCTGCCATGCACAGGTCTGAGGGGCACATGCCCTC
>NW_017728906.1:163911052-163915485 GCF_001723895.1 Crocodylus porosus
ACCCTGCCTGGGCAGCACCTGCCCCCACCCCCTCCATCACTGGCAGGAGCCTTGATCTGCCCTCCACACGCTCCTTTCCTCCCCTTCTACCACACTGGACTTACCAGCTGGAGGCAACTCGCCACGCTGCTGGATGTGCTTCTTGCTTCCTGAGTGCTGTGCTGCGACTGCATGCAGCACAGGCATTTATCTGCCAAATTATCAGCCTGGCCGATATCCGATACAGACAGTTTTCTTTATACCAGTACTGATCTGATATCAGACCAATGTATTGGTGCACCTCTAATTTATATTATAGCTCACAGTGCTGCTAAGTGGTGCAAATCACAAGCTACCTTATTGTACCTTTAGGCTTTCATATATGACTGCAAAGTTGCTAACTTTTCTTGCATACAAAAAACTAGAACTCTTGGTTCCAAAATGATACCTTTTATTAGAGTAACTGGAAAATGGCAAGAAAATTGTCCTTTTCTGCAAGCTTTTGGGATCAAAGTCCCTTTGTCAGGCTCTGGGAAAAGTGTGGATGGTACAATATGGTAAAAAGTCCTCATAGGTAGGAAATGTCATTTTTGCACAGCAGGAACTGAAGATGGAAGGCTGTCCCTCTGGGTCCATGAGAGTGTCTTTGTGAGCTGTGTTGAGTAGCTCTGTGATGTGTAGTAACTTTTCTTCTAAACTTTCAAGTAAAAAATTGAATTAAACAGACGTTTGGCTTGCATATTAACATCCTGTTTGTCAAAGTTGTATTTCTTGTGCTGCTCCTTCTCCAAATTTTCCTCATAAAGATTTTTCATAATCAGCTATTAATTAGTACTGTATTCCTCAGCTTTTTAGACTGAAGACATGGCTTGGAAAATTCCAGGTCTTAGCTTCCACCTTTTTTTTTTACTACAGAAAAATAATAGCAATTTTTCTGTTGCAAAGAACTCAGAAAAACCACAACAGGTCAGAATGTCTTTAATATTGAATTCCTGTTGAAATCTCTGAATTTACCTTATGAATATGGGGCCTATGTCATTCATGGGGGGTTCCCCCCAATTTTGTGATTTGAGTGCAGTGGTGGCCGCCATTTTCACGATAGAGCATGGCAGGCCCCCCACACCTTTGGTTGAGGGGTCCTGGGAGTCCCAACCCATGGCCATCTCTCAGTCTCCAGTGAGGGGCAGGGCTTCCAGGGACCCTCAGCCAATTGGAGATGGGGGGGCGGGCTGTCATGCTCAGGAGAGAAAATCTCAGTCCACCCTCCCCCTGCTTCCTCCCCTCCCCATGCTTCAGGATGAGGGCTTCCAACCTCTGTTTTCAGCTCCCTTCTTCCCCTCCCCCCTCAACTCTGCTTGCTGGCAGTTTTCCAGCTTGGGTGCGGGAGGGTAGGCTTTTTCACAAGGCATCTACCAACTTCACGGTTTCTGTGAAAATCCTGAATTTGGTAGACCCCTACTTATGAATCATATTTTCATGTCTGCCAGCACTAAGTTTGTGTGATAACCCTATGGCTGCCCTTAAAGGAACTCAAGTCACCTTGGTTGAGAGTCACTGAATTAAAAGTTTTGGTATGTTGGCTTTCTTTAGCTATGGAGCTGTTTGGTTTCTCCATCACAAAGTAAAGATGTCATAATGTGTTTCAGGATTGCTGCACATTTTACCACTGAGCCATGTTTTTGTTTTATAGTATTCCCACAAACTAAAAAACTGTAATGGTATAGCTATACCAAGATACTCCGATCGGGAATCAAGGACATTTTTAATGAAGATTAGGGAATATTTTTAGGCCTTGTGTTTGGGGAAAGAAAATAGTTTATCTTGTAAGATGCAGTTTTTCATTGGAACCTGAAGTGTCAGTTGTAGAAGTTTTATTTGAAATAAAATTTTAACTGCCTTAATTTCCCCTTCGTATTTGCCAGTATAAGCTGATTACCCTTCTAATTGGCTATTGCAACACATTGGCCAGTTCACTGCCTCTAATTATCTGTCAGTCTCTTCATCTCAGACTGTAATTTAAAAGTGGAAATAACACGTTCTGAAGCTGTGGTAATGTCTAATAGTTAATTGCTCTGTATTAAGTATAATTCTTACCTTTGTCTTCAGCACAGAAGGGAATGGCAGTAATTTTCCTCTTCAGCCTAATAGTGCTTTTCCTTGTATGAAAAACGGTATTAAATATAAGTTGGTAATTTTTATATAACCTGCAGTGTGCTAATGAAAATCTTTCGATAGTGCTAGTAGCCTATTCCCTCTACAGAGGACTGTATATTTTACCATTTAGAACTATTCTGCATTTTTGTTTGCCATGACAATAAACTTGTGGTCAGCAGGAGCCAGGCTTTCCAAAAAATCATTGCTTCTCCTACTGTTGGAATGATGTTGTAGCTGTGATGATCCAGGAAGTGTGTGAGAGACAAGGGTTTTTGTGGGTGATATCTTAAAGGATGCATTGCATTTGAAAGCTTGACTAATCTATTCCAATCATGCAGTTGGTCTAATAAAAGATATCACCCACAAAAATCCTTGCCTCTTGTACATTTCCTGGACCTCACAACGAGCTTAAGTATATAGGGTTTGGGTGTGTCTACTTACTCTTATGAAGACAAGAATGTATACCTACTAGTATATGCTTAACTGTTAGTAATAGTCACATTAATTTTTGCTTTCAAGTAACAGTTAATAAAAATCAGAATGTATTAGCTGAGAGACTGCTCATTTTCAAATAAGAACAAAAAATAATCTTTTATTTTAACCTTTTCCCCCTCCAGATATGTGAATTGACCAGTTTAATAGTAGATGGGATTCACTTGTCCTTTTGGTGATACCAAGTGTACATTAGGGTTGAGTGTAACCTCCTAAATACCTATCGTGCTGCGCTCTTAATGAATAGCTCCACCAAGATTTTGGTGTTAACAAGCAAGACTGTATTTTATCAACCTTTGTTAATTATAGAGTTCTGAAATTGTGCTCTGTCATGATTAATATTTTTTAAAACTGTACAGTTATTATTGATTGATGATCATTGATGATGTACTAGCACTAAGGGTGTACTGATAAAGATGTTTTGGGCTGATACTGATTGTAAACCATCCATATTGGATGATACTGATTCAACTGCAAATATGTACCCTGACAGCTTGCAGAACAGCATTTGGCTGGTAAGTCTGTGGGGGTAAAGGGGTGTTGGGGAGGATAGAGGCATGGGGGGGCAGATTGAGGTCCCCTGCAGTGAGAGAGGGAGTGGGGCGGGGCGGGCACTGTCCAGCTGAAGTGTGGTGGGACATGAGACGGAGCCATGGCTCGTCCGAGGGTGGCAGGGAGGGAAGAGGTGGCTCCCACTCCTGCATGCATCCCCAGGGTGGGCTTGTTTCCCTCGGATCTGTGTGCAGGGTGAGGGCAGGTTGCTGGGCTGGGCTGGGGCTGCACTCAGGCCGGGTGAGAAGGACAGCGGCAGCAGCAGCATTAAAAGGGGTAGCTACGGGTAGGGGAGCTACAGCCACCCCATAATTTGCTGTAGTCCCCCCTCCCAGCACTGCTGCCTGCCATGCCCCACCTGGCCCAAACAGCGCCACACTGGAAAGAGCTTGGCGCAGCTTCCAGCCCCCAGTGGCAGTGGCAGCAGCAGCCCAAGGTTGCAGCTAATGGGTTTGGACTAGATGAGACAATGCACTGAGTTATAAGATCTTTCAACGGATTCTAGCTGTTCTCAGTGCATTTCTGACAATTCTTGAGTATTATGATTATGCAAATTAATATTTTAATCAATCGTTTGAAGTGTCCAAGTTGCTGCTTCAAAATTATGGCTATTTTCTGATGTGAAAAATATCTGTTAAACTATTTAACTTTTTAATTGTGAATTGAAGGTTGTGGTTATTGTATATGTCCATTCTGATTATGAAAAAAAAATTAGAAACACAAAGTCTGTGAAAGACTTATTAGGTCTGCTGGACTACCTGGGACTATAGGGGGCAATTAAGGAAGAGAGAGAATTAAAAAGAAATGAAACAACTTCTGCTTATCAGTTCTCATCCCAAAGGATGTCGAGGTTTTTGTTACTCCTTTTAGGTGATATGAAGGAAATAAGTTTGCAGATTTTGGTGCCAGGAGATCAAGTGCTAGAATAAAGTGGTATATTATCCCTTGGGGGGTCTGTAAGACAAGGCTAGACAAACACCTTGCTGGGGTTGTTTGACCCCAGTACTCTTTCCTGCCGTGGCACGGGGTTGGACTAGATGATCTGCTCAGGTCCCTTCCGACCCTAGATACTATGAAACTATGAAACTATAAACTGAGTACTGTGTTCAGTTTTGGGTCCCCCCCTACAGAAAGGATGAGGACAAATTGAAGAGAGTCCAGCACAGGGCAACAAAAATGGTGAGAAGGCTGAAGTACCTAACTTATGAGGAGAGGCTGGGAGAACTGGGCTTATTTAGTCTAGAGAAAAGGAGACT
>NW_017728906.1:163915585-163921113 GCF_001723895.1 Crocodylus porosus
AAACACCTTGCTGGGGTTGTTTGACCCCAGTACTCTTTCCTGCCGTGGCACGGGGTTGGACTTGATGATCTGCTCAGGTCCCTTCTGACCCTACAAACTATGAAATTAAAGACCATTAAATCACCATTACCACATAGCATTCATTCAGGAGCTGTAAAGAATCAAATGACTGAGCTTGTCTTGCATTTAAAAGCTTGTCTAACTTGATCTTAACTATATAGTGGATCCAATAAAAAATATCACCCTAAAAAATTCTTGCCTCTCTCCTAATAAAAATACAGTGTCATTAAAATCACCTACTATAACAGAGGGTTATAAACTATACCTTACCTTTAAAACAGGGCTGAATGGTGCTCCTGGCAATTAGAAACCCATAATCCATAGTTGAGTGCTATCTTAAACTGTTTGAAGAAGTAAACAGATAAAAAAGGGGGACAAGCCAGCGCAGCTTTTGTAAAGGGAAATGATTTGTTTCTAGTCTTTTAGATCATTTGAACAAAACTGGTGGATGAACCTGAAGTGGAAGAGTTCATAGAATCAGAGAAAATTAGGGTTGGAAAGGACCTCAAGAGGTCATCTAGTCCATACCCCTCATGAGGTGCAACTCCAGTTGTGCTTTGGCCTTCCTGATTTCGTCCCTGCATGCCCAAGCAGTACTGTTATGCTCCTCCTTAGTCGTTTGTCCAACTTTCCACTTCTTGCATGCTTCCTTTTTGTGTTTTAGCTCGCTGAAAGTTCCCAGCAGATGTCAGGGTGATTGAAATCCCTCATGAGAACTGGGGCCTGTGATTGGGAAATTCCGCTGGCTGTTTGAAGAAAGCCTCATCCATCACTTCCTCCTGGTCTGGTGGTCTATAGCAGACACCCACCATGACATCATTCTTGTTGTTCTGCCCTCTAACCCTAACCCAGAGACTATCTAGAGACCTATCTTCAGTTTCATACTGGAGCTTTGAGCCATTGTACAGATATTTGTGTATGTGGAATTCCTCTTTCTCTTCTCCCCTGCCTGTCCTTTCTGAACAGTTTATATCTATCCATTACAGTGCTCCAGTCATGCAAGCTATCCCACCAAGTCTGTTATTCCAATCATGTCATGGTTCTGTGACTGCAAGGACTTCCAATTCTTATTGCTTATTTCCCAAGCTTCATGCATTTGTGTACAGACACCTGAGGACCTAGGTGATTGTTCTGCTTTCTCAGGAGGAATGAGAGGCTTTCTTTTTGCCTCCTTTTTCTTGTACTTCCAGGTCACCTGCTTCCCCACTTACCTCAAGGCTTTGATCTCTATCCTCCAGTGCACAGAGTTTAAATTTTAAAGCCTTCCTCACTAGGTTAGTGAGCCTGTCTACAAATATGTTGTTCCCTGTCTTTCTTTGTCCTGTGTCTCTCTAGCAATCCTTCTTGGAACAACATCCCTTGGTTGATGAAGCCAAAGCCCTGCTGGTGACATCATCTGTGCAGCCATGCATTGATCTGCAAGATGCGTCCACTTCTGATCAAGCTCTTCCCTTTGACCAGAAGGATTGAGGAGAACATCACCTGAGTCCCCTTTCCTTTCACCCTGGCACCCAGAGCCCTGTAGTCACTTTTGATCTGCTCAGGGTCACCCTTGGCAGTATCATGGATGCCTGCACGGATGAGCAGCATGGAGCACTAGTCAGAGGGCTGGATGAGTGTTGGTAACTCCTCCGTGACATGGTAGGTCCAGGCTCTAGGGAAGCAGCAGACCTCCTGAGACAACAGGTCAGGCTAGCAGACAGATGGCTCCTTCCTCTAGACGAGGGAGTCTCCAACCACCACTACCCTTCACTTCCTTTTGGTGGCAGTGGTCTCGACCATCCCTATCTTGGGAATGCTTGGCCTGGCCTCTTCCACCGATGGAACATGCCCCTCCTCTGTTGCTAGGGCTTCATGTCTCTTCTCCAGGCAAACCGCTGCAGGTGGGCGTGAATATTTCTCCTTGTTGCAAGAGGTCACAAGCTTCCAGCTTCTACCTTCCTTGGAGTTCAAGTCCTTTTCCTTTTCTAGTGCCACCTTTGGCAGTCTTTTCCCCATAGTAGAAATATCCTCCAGCATCAAACTGATGAAGTTCTCATGGTGGAGGATGCTTCGGAGCCTCGCCACCTCCTTCTGTAGCTCTCTTGCCTGCTTCCTGAGGGGTACCACCAGAAGGTGTTGCTCACATCACAAGCTCCACCATCTTGCTGTCACTGAAAGGAACTTGCCAGAGGCAAACTCCATGGTGTAGAGCAGGGGTGTCCAACCTTTTTGAATGTGGGGCCGGATCACAAACTTTTTATCACCCAGTGGGCCGGCGAGCCGTATCCAAAGACCTCACAGGAAGTGGTATCACATCAGGAAGTGATGTCACATGACCTTTGACACCAGTGAAGTTACAGGAAGTGACAATGAAATGGGTCTGGAAATATGACTAGGGAAGTTGTGGTTTTCAGAAAGTATGTCTATTTGGTGTGGCTTAGGAATAGGACATCATTTTTCTGTGAAGGGGGTTGGACTAGATTAGGGCTGCCCAGCTGACTACCTGCAGGCCACATGTGACCCACAAAGGGCCAGAATGTCGCCCACAATCTAAATGGGGTCTGCAAGCAGTTAATATATAGAGTATGGGCCTGGGCAGCCACCTCTCCCACTGCTGTGCAAGGGGGAAAGGCCTGTGTGTGTGTGGGGGGAGTGGTCCATGTTTGCATGCTGCTGGAGCAGCCCGTGCAGTGAGGGGGTCCTAGGGGCCCACCCCCACAGCGTGCAGCCTGTGCAACACATGCTGGTGTCATCTGGGGCCCACAGCCTCACCAGATCTGAACAGCTCTGGACTAGCTTATCCTTGAGATCCTTTACTAACTTGATCATAGTCATTGTGCTTAATTAAATATAAATTGTAGGCATATACTGCAGAGACGTGGAAGAGATCTCAAGGATAAGCTAGTCCAGGGACCCTAGGACCCCCTCGCTGCTCGGCGGCAGCTCCGCGCTCAGCAGCAGCTCCACGTTCAGTGATGGCGGTGGTGGCTCTGCCACGGCTCAGCACTCAGCAGCAGCAGCAGCTCTGCGCTTGGCAGTGGCAGTGCTGCCGTGGGCCAGATAAAATGGCTTGGCGGGCTGCATGGCAGCCCGCGGGCCATGTGTTGGACAAGCCTGGTGTAAATGGTGAGCGCTTCTGCCTGGATGGACACCTCACAGGTAGGAGCACAGAAAGAGCTGGCAATGGCAGTGGCTCTGGGATTTTGATATCTTCCAGCCATGTGGCTGGGTTTCTTAATCTGCTACCTCTTTCTTCTTGCCCCTCTTTCCAACCAGACCTTTTCGAGCAAACTCCCTTGTAAACTGGCCTCTTTGCTGCTCCTTGGTCCCAAAAGCTTCCGTTTCCCCTGCTAACCTGCTTCCTCTCTCCAAGTTTACGGTGAAGGAAGGTGAGAGAGAGTTTCCAGATAAACTACCTAGCAAACTCCACCTCAAACGTCCCTCTCACTCTGGACTCTATGTAAGCAAGGAGCACAAGAACTGGTCTAATTGCCGTGTTTTAGCTACTTACACTAAATAGATGTAGATTAGGTACTCCTAATTAAAGAAAGAACTTACCTTAAAGGCTCCCCTTTAAAGAGCAGGCGGCAAACTGACCTGTGAACTAAAACAGTGGTTCCCAAACTCTAAGTCATGACCCCAAATGGGATTGAAACATCAGTGGGATGGGGTGGTGGGGGTAGGAGGCTATGGGTTGGGAGTGAGGGGTTATGCTGAGGAAATAGGGCCATAATTGGATCATGCTGAGGAAAAATTTGGGAAGCACTGCTCTGACAACCTGCCTTTGTGACTGCTGTGGTTCACTTGACAGTCCAAAACACACTTTTACAGTTACACCAATCTTAGTCTTATTACAAAGACTGTACTGCTCAGTGTGCACACCCATCACCATCACACTGAAACCTGCAAGCTGACTTATGAACTGTTTGCAGACTGCCCTGTTTGCTGTCCCAGGTCACGCAGAGTCTCCTTTTATACCCTCCTGGGCCTTGTTAAGACACAGGTAGCAGTCACCCAGCTTGCAGCACGCCCAGCTCCTTAGAGCACATGCCCCAACATACAGGCAGCCCCAGCTCACTTTCCTTCCAGGAGTTAGGGTCAGGTGCCTGGCTCCTCTTCCCTTTTCTCCTTTGCCCCTGTTTGCTGCCCCTGTTCACCTTGTTTATCTCTACTGAGCTATTCAGTGTACCTTAGTCTAACATTTGTATTTAAATTCTCTTTTATGTACAACCCTTGCTTTCTGTAAGTGCCTTCATTGCATCCTAAGAAGGAAAGCTGCTGCATCACTGAATCAGTTAGTCTCCAGTGTGCCACCCTGCCCAGATTTCTTCCAAGGAAGGAATAGTGGATGTGATCTCTGCAAAAAGAAAGCCTGTTTGGTAAAGAGCAGTTTTGCTTTTTAAGTAGTTTTTGACATTAAAGCAAAGAACTCTCAATACCATATTTTATGTATTTTTGGAAAATGGGTTGTTTACTTAAAGTTCTGTATGTACGGGATATACAGATTGAGGATTGTACTTTGTTATACACAAACATCTGAGAACCTGGGTACAGTATGTAATGATATAAACATTACAATCTACATGCTTGCATAGAACATTTGCATAGAAACTAGAAGAGTTTATGCAATAGCTGGGGGCACAGGAGTGGCTATTTGAGAACTGTCCTTATGTCTGTTTCTTTTAATTTGTAGAGGTTAAAACTTTCTGAAATATTGTGCAAAGCTAAGGTTTGTACCCCTGCTAATATAGTATGTAAATATTCTCATAAAATTTGGGGGGGCATATTTCATCATTTTGACATATAACAGTGCTATAGTAAGCATCACAAGGATCAATCTATATCTGCAAAAAATTATGAGGCAGTTATATTTCAGACGTAACATCTTCTTTGTAAAAATTGTTCTCACTCTCTGTAGGCTAAAACATCACAGCCATTTGTGAAGTTTGTTATGGTACAGTAAAAACTGCAGTTGAAAGATATTTCTTCTTTCCTTTTATTTTTGTTAACTTACGAAGGTGGAAATAATTTCATTTCACTTTAGGAATTGGTTCCTTTCCTTTGCACCTGTTTTTCCTAAATTAGTCTTTGGAACAATACAGGCTCAATTATAGTGAAGTAATATCATGCATTTTGAGCTTGTGGAATCCACAGACCATGTAAAATCCTACACTTTGGTTAGTCTGCAGAACCTCTTCTTTTAGCTAATGCTCCAGGCTCTTCAAAGGCATAGTGAGAGAGTTAGACAAGGTTCTTTGCATGAATCTGATATCTTTTATTAGACCAACTTAAATAGTTGGAAAACAATTATTAAGCAAGCTTTCGGGTTCAAAAACCCTTCATTGGGCTAAGGACGTTTCAGCAGTGGGTGTGAGCTCTTCCTGGATGGAATGAAAAGTAAAGAAGCCAGAGGCTGGGCTGGTATGCATACAAGACAGGTAGTCAGTGAAAATGTAGATTGAGGAGTCAATGGGTGAGAGACAGGC
>NW_017728906.1:163921278-163932435 GCF_001723895.1 Crocodylus porosus
TGGGAAGTGTTTTGTAAGTTTCCTTTGAGGATCAGGACTGAGAGACTGGAGAGAGAGCCGTTTTCTTGTGAGAAATGTGCCCCCACAGGTCACTGGGTATTCCTGTCTTTGATAGATTTCCGGTGTGCATTCATTCTGATGTGCAGTTGTTGTTTGGTCTTTCCTGTGTATTTTCCATCAGAGCATTTGGTGCATTGGATGAGATATATTACATTTCTGGAGGTGCAGCTGTAAGATCCAGGAATGCTGATGACTCTGTTGTGGGGTGTAGTGATTGTGGGGGTGGTGGAGATGTGTTGGCAGGTTTTGCATTTCTTGTCATGGCATGGTCTGTATCTTTTTGGCGTGTTCTGGGCTTGAAGAAGTTTGCTTCTGGTGATAAGGTTAGCTTCCGTGGTTGTTTGAAGGCTAAAATGGGTGGCTCTGGGAAGATCTTTTTAAGAGTAGGGTCACTTTCTAGTATGGGTTGCAGTTGTTAGTGAGGGGGTAGCACTAGTAAGTACCTAAGGCAGAAAACAAACAAGGGCTTTATCACCGGTCTTTAACTCCTGTCAAAAGGGGAGTAAGGGACAAATCATTTACACATGAGGCTTGAATGAAAATTAGCATAAGTTAGTCACAGTTGTCCCAGGAGTCCTGTTATCTCAGTTCACAGGTACTTATGGTAAGGAATGGGGCACTTACCTCTAGGATCCCAAAATAGAAGGCTCTTGAGGGGGAGGAAGAATCCTGGGTCTGTTTTCAGCCAAAGGGAATTATCCTTGAGGCCTGGCAGGAATAATGTCCGTCTCCCTGTCTTTCCCCAGTGGATGATCTCCTGGGCAGTTAGTTCATGCATGGAGGAATGATAACTCTATAGCCTGTTCCACACAGGTAAATTGCAACAAATTGAAATGATTTTGAGAAACAAGTCGGTTGAATCTGAGCAGCTTCCTTGTTTGGTAGTAAATTGGCTGAAGAGTAATTGATGTTGATTTTAATTAATACTGTATTTACCCTTCTGTGGCCCCTGGCAGAGGGATCTAGGCATTCCTCCTCCACTTCGCACAGGCTGGAGGGAACAACCTGGCTCCCATCTTACTTCTGAATACCTTCATTGCTGAAAAATCAAATGTGCACATGTGCCCTGAGGAACATATCCATTCAAAGGCATGAAATATAAATGTATATGGTTACGTGCAAATGCTTTGCACAACTACATTTGCTGGATGCATTTGATATGTTCTTCAAACAAGTAGTGTCGTTAGCTATTTAAATTATTGACTCATCTGTTAGGCTTGGGACAGAAATTACACATAAGCTGGTATAAGAGATTGGAAACAGGTTCAGATCTGTAACACAACAGAAGTTCAGTGCACATAAGCCACTTTCAGGATTGCCGAAATGGGTTTAAGATAAGCCTGGATGGATGTAGTATTAAACTTAACTTATTTAGCTTAAATTGGTTTATTGTACTTCTGTCCTAGACCCCATTCCAGATTCATATTAATTTATAGTCCCCCAGCTTCCCTGGACCTCTGCCAGCCTGCAAGGGAAAAAACACCTTTTCCCACGTTCTTCTCTATTAAAGGACAATCCACTCTTAAAGTTTGTTGATCCATTTTTAAAGTTTGTTCATGACCCTTTCATATGTACTTGTGACCCCCTTCTGGGACACAACCCGCAAATTGAGAAACGCTGCGGTAGAGCAGCAGGGTCAGTCGCAGAGTGCGCTGCTGGGGAGCGGAGGGGCAGTGCAGCTCAACCCTGTGAGACTGATCCCATGTATCAGATCAGACCTCGTTGTGGGCCAGATTCAGCCCGTGGGCTGTAGATTGCCACGCCCTCCTATAGTTCCTTTTCAGTCGGGGCTTTGTAGATGCTTCTGTTGTGTTGTTTCTACATTGAAGGACTCATGCTAAATGGCAGGGTAGGCTTTCACCTTGCAGACTAAGTAAATCAGAGGTGCGTAAGCTTTTGTAAGCTAGCTCACTTCCTACCCCTTTCTTTTTCCTCTCCCTTCCCTACCCTTTATTTTCCAGTAACTGCTTTCTGTTTAGAACCTCTGCTTCCTGAAATGTATTATGTTTTACAACAGAGCCATCCAATTTCTGAGTGGCTGGGGGTTGTAGACCCCCTATCCGCATGCTGTAGAGGCTGCGTGCCCACCCGGGCCGCATCCTGCATGAGCTGAAAGGGGTCTGCAGGACCTCCCCAGCCACAGACTCCCTTGCACCAGGACTGCGCTGCCCTGCCTTGGCCCTAGTGCAGGGGGGAAGGGGCGGGGGGAGGTGGGCACCCAGGAAGCAGATGCTGGGCCAGGGAGGGGGATTTTGGTGGCAGCAGCAAGCAGAAAAGTGATGGGGCGAGCAGCATCTGGACTGGGAGTTTGGGAGCTGCACGCAGCCCACAGGCCGCCAGTCGGATGCCCGTAACTGGTTGGTCTTCCGTGGTTTACTCTCCTTATGTGCTGTCCCTATATTCATTTTAGTTCTCGTTCAGTCTTCCTTCTCTTACTCCCTTTTCGTAACATCTCCTAGGTTATGAAACAGAGATCTGAATGATCCTGAAGGTAAAACAAGTTTATCCGTTAAGATAACTCCAGGCAAAGTATCCTGTTTTCATCTACACGGCACGGTGAGTTCCACGATTTACATTTGAAAAGTACCTCTTACAGCACATGTCCTTAGAGCTGATTTTTTAAATTATATTATAAGCTTTTCACAGCTTTTCCCTCCCCCAATATGTGTGAAGTGGGCCTAGAATTTTGGGGAGATCACATCTTTTTCTGTCAGCAAATAACAGGGTGGGTCAGCACTTCTGTGTAGGATACCGTAACGTGCGACTTCTCGGAGAGTGTGACAAAGCGTTCCCGTTGACGTTACACGGTATTTAGTGTTCCCAGCCCCACAGCCCCACAACCATTGTTAGTTTTGTCCTTGCTGCTGCTGCTGTTACATTTGTTAGCAGCCCCTGACTTGACAAGTTCCACAAGTCTTCAAGGCTTCCAGAAGTCAGTTTCCGGACTGGCGTTATCACCGACGGCGCTGGGCACGGCTTACGGCGCTATCGGTGCCGCGGTATTTGCAGCGGGAATGCTGACAGGCTCTTATCCCATGGAGGGCTCCTGATGGTCCGTTCCAGCTGTGTATTTAACGAGCCCTTTGTTGACAGCGCATTCCAAGAAGGGCAGTTTTCCTGTCTGGGGTCAGCCTCCCGCTTCAGTCCTGTGCCTTCCTGGATGAAGCAGGGCCGGGCAGAAGCCAAGCGCTGCGGTTCTGGGGAGAGCAGTGCCAGGGGAGGGTTAAAGTCAGGATCACGTCATCACGGCGGGGCGTTTCTCAGCCTTCCTGCTGAGAGCGTCTTGTCTCAGGTTCCTGTGCTCAGACAGCCAGCGAGGAGGCAAGAGAGGCAGGGGAGTGTTGAGGGGACGGGAACTAGGGGGGGCCTGTGGGATACGTGAGCAAGGCAGCTGCCAGTGCTGTGGGCCCCATGGGAGGGGCGGCGTTGCCAGGGGGATTTTTCCCTGGGGTCCTGGGGCCGGAGGCTGCTTGTGACATCTGAGGGAGCAGGGGCCCTTTCCAGTCCGGAGCCGTGGCTCTATTCTAATGGTCGGGTGTGAGCAAGCTGCGAACGATTGGAATGAGGCAAAGCACGGGCTCCGCGCCCCAAACTGGAAAGGTGTCGCTACATTCAAGTTGTTCTCGGTTCGTTCCTGCGCAACGTTTAAGCGTGTTCACGCTCGGTGATGAAGCTCGTTCACACTGCGTGATGAAGTACATTCGCACACAGCAGTGAAGCACGCTGACGCACAGTGAAGTGTGTGCACACAAACAGCGAAGCCTGTTCACGTGCAGCAGCGGTCTAACTGTTGTTAGGTGTGAGCTAGCTGAGAACAACTGAGACGAAACAGAGGAGAGGCTCCACACGCGAAACTGGAAAGGCTTTGCTCTGGTTAAATCCTTGGCTCGCTCACAGGCAACAGTTAACGTGTGTTCACGCTCAATGATGAGGCGTGTTCAAACACAATTAGGTGCATTCACACTCAGCGATTTAAGAGCGTTCAACCGCAGTTGAAACACATTTACACTCAGTGTTTAAGCACGTTCACATAGAAGAGTGAAGCGCCTTCCCTTCCTCCTCAGTGATTAGAGCTGAATAGCAGCTGCCCCTTTGAACCCTGCCCCTGTGGAAAGGACTGTCAACGCGCCTGTGTCCCCTAAGAGAGTTGTGGCTGGGCGCAGGGCCCCGTTGGACTGGAGAGGGTTAGTGTGAGATGCTGCTGTCACCGGGCTGAGGCTTCCTTGCAAATCTTGAGCCTCTGTCTCCGGTTGGCAGCCAGCGAGAGACAGGGAAGCGTGGAGGGGGAATGAATCTGGGCATGCCTGTGGACTGTGTGGGTGGGCCTTGGACTCATTGGGCAAGAGACGTTGTGGGAGGGGTGTTCTGCAGGTTCCTGGGCCAGAGGATGCGGGTGACGGCTGTGGTATACGGTGTGCGCCTGGAAGGGGCCTGCGGTGGAACGTTCCGGTTTTTCCCCCCCGATGCCCGGTGGGTGCGGTGTGTGGGTGGTGGGTTGTTGTTGTTCTCCCCGCAGGCTGTGAGTGTGCGTGTAGTTGAATCCTGTTCCTAATAAAGATAAAGCTGTTTACCATCCCACCGGTCGCTCTGCTGAACGCTGACTGGAGGACAGAAGCCCGGGGGCATGGAGGTCTGAGTGAGTACCCCATCCCAGGAACCCGGTGGCCACGGGCAACGCTATATGGTGTCAGAAGTGACCTGTCTCTCAGTGGAGTCACCAGCAGCCTGATTAAGGGGGTTACAGCTTTCATTCAGAAGAAAAAAAACAGGAGCATTTCAACCCTCCACCAGCATTGTCCTTCACTGGAAATCTTGGGGAGAACTGGAGGAGGTGGGAACAGTAGCTGCGATTACACCTTGCAGTCACAAAGGCCGAACGAGAGGCAGAGGGTTATAAAATTGCAGTCATGCTTCACTGCGTTGGGTATAAAGGCCTAGAAAGTTACAACAAGATGCAAGGGGTGTTTGCAGACCCTGGTAACAAAACCCTGACAGGTGCTTGCAGCATTCAAGAGCTACTATGAACCCAGAAAAAAAACCCTGTTTTTGAAAGGTATTGGTTCTAGCAACTTAGATGCAACGAGGCTGCAGGCATAGATGATTTTGTTACAGAGCTCAGAAGTAGAGCACAGCATTGTGAATTTGGATCTGCTGCAGATGTTATGTTGAGGGACAAGCTTGCTTTCAGCATAACTGACTGCAGACTCAGGGAAAGGCTTCTGGAAAACCCCTCCCTCAACCCTAGCACAGGCTGTGGGTATCTGCAGACCAAAGGCTCTCACAAGTGCTCAGGCTGGTGTTATGTCTGCAGAAGCAAAAGCAAAGCTGCCATAGCACTTTGCAAAAGCAAAGCAAACCACCAATGAAGTTTGCTCCACAGGAGGGCCATCAAGCTGCAAAGGGCAGTTTGCAAACGATGCCGAAGCACACGCAAGCCTAGGTCCTGCCCAGCTTTTGGAGAAACATGCTACAAATGTTCTGGAGCGAACCACTGTGCAAAAATGTGTAAATCAAAGGGAGAGCCTCCAAAATCTGCAAAAGGAGTCAGTACCCTATATATGGGCGCAATGTCTGCAAAGCAGCACTCACAGACCTTTGATAGGCAGAATGTCTGGTAGAGCACAGTGATGACTGCTGGCTTGCCGGTTTATTGTAAGTTAGATACTGGAGCGGAAGCAAATGCTATTCCAGTAGATGTAGCAAAGGCTTTGCAAGGAAAAGTATGCAAGACCCAAACTCATGTTCCATTAGTTGCATTTGGCGGTGCAACCATCGAACCAAAAGGTGCAGTCATCGCAGGCTGCAAAATCTGGTGCTAATGAATCCGATGTAACTTTTTACCTAACCGACAATAGTGACCCACCAATACCTGGTAGGGTGACATGCACCACCTTAGACCTCATCAGACGAATCCATGGAAAGGCCTTGACAATACCTGCAACCAAGGCGGAACTTCTCAAACTATACCCGGACGTTTTTGAAGGGGTGGGCCAATTTCCCAGTACCTACATCTGTGTCGACCCGGCAGTACCACCAGTGGTGCACGGGTGTAGAAAAATTCCCTATGCAACCCTAGGCAAATGGAAGACTGCCCTCGAAACGCTGGAAGCTATGAGAGTCATTACAAAGGTGACTAAGCCCACACACCCTGGGTCAATAGCCTTGTGATTACACAAAAGAAGGATGGTTCGCTACCGCTTTGTTCCGACCCGTGAGACCTCAACAAGGCAGTGTTGAGGCAGCACTTTTCTATTCCCGCTGTAGAGGATGTGCAAAAGAGCTCGTCAGGTAAAAAGCTGTTCACCATTCTTCATGAAAAGGATGGCTACGGGCAAGTCAAATTGGACAAGGAATCAGCCAAGCTGTGTACCACTTCAGTCGCTTTCCCTTTGGTGTTAAGTCGGCTAGCGAAGTATTCCAACAGAAGAATCGTGAGTGCTTTTGGTGACATTCCGGGAATCCACATAATCGCGGATGACATGCTCGTTGTGGCAGCTACCAAAGAGGAGTGTGACACTATCCTGAAACAAGTCCTGGAAAGAGCACGTCTGAAAGGAGTAAAGTTCAATAAGGCCAAAATACAGTTTTTAGTCGACAGCGGTAGGTATACGGGCCATATCTTCTCAAAAGATGGTGTCAAACCAGACGACGACGAAGTGGAAGCCAGCAACAGGATGCCCCCTCCACCAGACAAAAAAGGCCTTCAGAGACTCCTCGGAACCATTCAGTACTTGGCGCAATACATTCCGCATGAGTCAAGCCTGACGGCCCCGCTGAGAGCGCGTCTCAGGAACGGTGTTATCTGGCAATGGGGACCCGAGCATCAGGAAGCCCTGGATAAGCTCAAGCAAAGCATCACAATGGCACCTGCGCTCAGCCAGCACAGCAGCTGGACATCCAAGCCGATGCATCCAGAGATGGCCTAGGAGCATGTCTGTTTCAGCGGAAGCAGCCAGTTGCATATGCTTTGAGGGCTCTAACACAATCTGAGAGAAATTATGCTCAGATTGAAAAAGAACTTCTGGCAATTGTCTTCGCCATGACAAAGTTCCACCAATATGTGTATGGCACCCAGGTATGGGTCCAGTAGGGCCACAACCCCCTGGAAGCGATTTTTGCGAAGCCCATAGGCAAAGCTTCAGCACAGTTACAGAGGAGGATGCTGTTGGAGCTCTGAAAAGATGACGTCCAGATTTTCTGTACCAAAGGCAAAGACAAATTAAACCTGAACTAAAGCCTTGCTGGCCAAATCCGGATTCAGGATGAATTGCTTATGATTGAGCCAAAAATAATCATTGCACGCGGTGCGAGGACCAACATGTTGACATTGCTTCACTCGCCCCATCAAGGCATACACGCAAAGGTCAAAAGCGCAAGCTCGACAAATCATGTACTGGCCTCAGATGAATGCCCACATCGAGCAATGGATCGCAAATTGCACACCCTGTAAAGAGCTCCAACCCAGTACTCAGAAAGAGCCCATGATCTCATATGAGATCCCATACCTGCCTTGGCTAAAACTGGCAGCGGACATTTTTGACTTACGGGGACAGTCTTATTTGATAACTAGCCAACTGCCCGTCAAGAATGCTGGGGGAGAGCGGGGGAGGGCTGGGATGGAGAGCCGCCACCTAACGCCCCATGCTGCTGCTGTTCTCCCTCTTGCAGACAAGACAGCTGGCATGGTAGTAGCCAAAATGACATCTGTATTTCCGTGTCATTTCCTACCTAAAGAAATTGTGATCACGTGCCACTTGCAAGTCGCGTGATGAAAAAATTTTGACTGACTGGGGCATAACCATCACCCATTCTAGTCCGGGTTATCCAGTCCCATGGTCAGGCTGCACGCATGGTTCAGACCATCAAATCCATGTTTAAGAAGACTTTGCAGGACGGGTCAGAAGATCTGTATCTGGCTTTACTCAATCTGAGGAACACGCCCATTACCGGTCTTGAGTATGCTCCAGCTCAGCTTCTGATGGGGAGACTTCTGCGCAGTATCCTCCCTGCTACAATGGCGGCGCTAGCTCCTAGACTACCGTCGAATGCCTCCCACAAGTTGCGGAACCGTCAAAGGCACCAAAAGGAGCACTATGACCGCACGGCTGCAGTCTTGCCACCTCTACGAGAGGGGGAGAAAGTCAGGATGCAAACACGTACAGGTTGGATACCAGCATCCATTATGGCAAAAGGGGATGAACCGCGTTCCTACGTGGTAAAACCCCCCAGCAGTAATGTCTACAGGAGAAACAAAAGACACTTAAGGAAAGATCAGTCATCAGTACCAGCAGAACAAGTTGATGCACCTCAAGAGATGGCATCAGAAGTAAAACCAGACCACCAAGAGCACGAATTCCGTTACATTTCACAGGATCCACCAGTACCCACAGAGACACCTGATGGCACCACACAAACTAAGAGTGAATGGGTGGTGAAGTTGCCTGTGAAGTACAAGGATTATGTAATGGGATCTAGACCCCTTTGGTGAGCCAAGTGCCAGCAACCTCTAGCTCCATGATCCCGAAATGTTCTGAGTTAAAGTAGCTACTGATGAACATTCAACTACTGAAGAGGGAGCTCCCAGAATGAAGAAGGGGGATGCGGTATATGGGGTGCGCCTGGAAGGGGCCTGCGGTGGAACATTCCAGTCTTTCCCCCAATGCCCGGTGGGTGCGGTGTGTGGGTGGTGGGTTGTTGTTGTTCTCCCCGCAAGCTGTGAGTGTATGTGTTGCTGAATCCTGTTCCTGATAAAGATAAAGCTGTTTACCATCCCACCAGTCTCTGCTGAATGCTGACTCGAGGACAGAACCCCAGGGGCATGGAGGTCTGAGTAAGTACCCCATCCCAGGAACCCAGGTGGCCACGGTCAAAGACTATAACGGCTGTGAGTGAAATAGACTCCTTGCAGTCTAAGTAAGTCAGAGGCGCATGAGCTTTTGTAAGCTAGCTCACTTCATCATCAGGGATCCTGGTTTTCTCCAATTTAAAAAAAATCCCCTATATATATAGTGGGGTTTCATTTTAATCATGGGAAAATGTGGATTCGGAGTTAGTGTTTTTTTAACTGAAAATCATGGATTTTTTTTTCACCAGACGAAACCAGGGTCCCTGTTCATCAGATGCTGAGGAGGGACTGCCGGAAGCAGAACTTTTATATAAAGTGGTGATTAGAATGGAAGGGGAAGAAAAAGCAGGTGTCAGCGGGGCCTGTGGTACCCCTTTCTTTGTCCTTCCCCTTCCCTACCCTTTGGTATTCTAATCCCTGCTTTTGGTTTAGCCTCCTTGCTTCCTACAGCTAGCTGCTTCTCAGCATCCGATGAAGCAAGCTGCTGCTTACAAAAGCTGATGCATCCCTGGTTTAGTGAATCTAGGAAGGGCCCTGCAAATCTCCCCTGAATCCAGGTTAGCGCGGCCAATTACTCTCTCTGCTCGTATCCTTAAACGAGCAGGCTGAAGGCACGCCCTTAGGTATGCAGCCCAGAGTGAAACCTGATGCCACGGCGTATCAAAGTATGGTGGATGCTCATACTCTGGTTACTTGATGAAGCTGAGTGTTAGAAATGGGTGCTATTGATTACTTAATATGTGCATTATGTTTTTAAAAGAAATGTATATCGCGTTTTACAGCAGGGCCGTCCAATTTTTCAGAAGCACCTCTTACACCTCGTATTTCTTTTGTTTTTTCCCTATTTCTGAATTGGACCTAGAATTTTGAGGAGACCAGATTTTCCTGTCACGATTTGTTCTCAGCAAATAACAGGGTGGGTCAGCGCTTCTCTGTAGGATACAGTAATGTGCGACTTTTTTGAACGTATAACAAGGTGTTCGCTTTGACGTTACGCAGTATTAATATTACCAGCCCCACAGTTGTTGTTGTTTTTGTTGTTGTTGCTGTTGTTACATTTGCTAGCAGCTCCTGAATTGACAAGTTCCGCGAACCTTCAAGGCCCCCAAAAGTCAGTTTCTGAACTGGTGTTATCACTGACAGCACTGGGCGTTTCACAGGCACCGCTTACCGTGCTGCCAGTGCCGTGGTATTTGCAGCAGGGATACTGACAGCCTCCCGTCCTGTTGAAGACTTCTGACTGTCAGTTCCAGCTGTGTATTTAATGTGCACTTTGTTGACACCGCCTTCCAGTAAGCGCAGGGCCCCTGTCTAGGGTCAGTCCCCTGCTTGCGCCGCGCGTACTCCTGGAGGAAGTAGGGCCGGGCAGAAGCCACGCGCTGCGGTTCTGCGGAGAGGGCGTCCAGAGGCACGTCCCCCTTGCCAGGGGAGGGTTAAAGTCAGGATGTCGTCATCACATTGGGGCGTTCCGCTGCCTTCATGCAGATCCTTCATGCAGATCTCTGTCTCTGTCTGTCTCGTCTGCTCTCCTCACTCAGCCAGCCAGGAGGCGAGAGGCAGGGAAGTGTTGAGGGGGCAGGAATCTTTGGGATACACGAGCGAGGCAGATGCCAGTGCTGAGGGCGGTGTTGTGAGAGGGATTTTTCCAGAGGCTGCTCGTGACAGCCGAGAGAAAAGGAGCCTTTTCCAAAGGGGAGCAGCCACTCTGTTGGAATGGTGGGGTGTGAGCACGCTGAGAACACTTCAAATGAGGCGAAGCAGAGGCTCCAGGCCCCAAACTGGAAAGGGGCTGGCACCTTCAAGTTGTTCTCGGCTCATGCCTGCACAACCGTTAAGCGTGTTCACGCTGTGTGATTAAGTGCATTTGCACGCAACAGGGATGTCCACTGACACACAATTAAGCGTGTGCACAGAAACAGTGAAGCGCAGTCACGTGCAACCCTGTTCTAGTTGTTAGGTGTGAGCTAGCTGAGAACAATTAAGAGGAAGCAAAGGAGAGGCGCCGCAGCCGAAACTGGAAAGAAAGGTTTTGCTCTGTTTTAGTCATCCACAGCTCCTTCACAGGCAACAATTAAGGGTGTTCCTGTTCAAATACAACTGGGTGGGCTCACACTCGGTGATTAAGGGTGCTCAGCCACAACTACAGCACCTTCGCACTCTCTCAGGCAACAATCAAGGGTGTTCCCTTTCAAATACAACTGGGTGGATTCACAGTCGGTGATTAAGGGGGCTCAGCCACAACTACAGCACCT
>NW_017728906.1:163932446-163958924 GCF_001723895.1 Crocodylus porosus
GGCCAAGGTCTGGAATGGGCTCCCAAGGGAGGTGGTTTTCCTGCTTATGCAGGGGGTCGGACTCGATGATCTATTGAGGTCCCTTCCGACCCTAGCATCTATGAATCTATGAATCTATAAGCTGGAATGGTTACAATCCTTCCTGACCTGTGTCAAGGAGCTCTTCCGGACTCAGAAGGTGCATGGGCCAACCAGAGGTGATGCTCTGCTAGACTTGGTCCTGGCCAAAGGAGGCGACTTGGTGACCAACTTAAATATAGAGGGAAGTCTGGGTGACAGTGACCATGAAACCACCATGTTCACTGTCCAATGTAAGGCAGACAAATCAGATAGCAGGATTGAAGAGTGGTTGTTCCTTAAGGACATGGTCCTTGAAGCACAAAGGAAGTGAATTCCCATGTGGAGAAAAGGTAACAGAGAGGCTGGGAAGTCCTCTTGGCTAAACAGGGAAATCACGGTCCTCTTAAGAAGAAGAAAGAGGCTTATAAATAATGGAAACATGGAGTGGGCCCCAAGGAGGACTATTCCATGACAGCCCGCATTTGCAGGCAACAGATGTGAAAGGCTAAAGTGGTGACCTAACTTAGATTAGCAATGAGAATCAAGGACAAGAAGAAGTCCTTCTTTAGGTACATAGGAACAGGAGGAAAACAAATGGGAGTGTGGGGCCACTAATCAACAACTCAGGAGAGCTGGTTACTGGCTCCCAGGAGAAAGCTGGACTCCTGAATGATTACTTCACCTTGGTCTTTCACTGGACCAAAGGGGAAAATCACACCAGGTAGCATTGAGGATGAGCATGGTAGGAATAATTGTCTTCCTACTATTGCTGTATAATTGGTGTATGACCAATTAAAAAAAATTAGACATATATAAATCAGCGGGACCAGTTGATCTTCAAATGAGAGTGCTGAATGAGCTTGCTGGAGTTTACTGTGGAACCAGTGGCACAACTCTTCCACAACTTGTGGTGCTCTGGAGAAGCCCCTGAGGACTGGAAGAGGGCCAGTGTTATGCATCCACAATAAGGGCAGGAGGGAGAACCCGGGTAACAATAAGCCAATCAGCCTAACTTCTAGGTAAAATCCTAGAAAAGTTCATCAAGGAGTCTGTCTACGATAAGCTTGCAGAAGGTAAGATTCTGAATGGCAGCCAACTTCATCTCCTTCTATGACCAGGTAACTCGCCACCTGGACATGAGAGAGCAGGTTGACATTGTATACCTTGACTTCCAAAAGGCCTTGATATAGTATCTGATGATGTCCTCACAAGAAAATTGAAGAATTGTGGACATAACTCGGAGACAGTCAAGTGGGTGAGAAATTGGCTGTAAGATAGGACCCAGCGAGTAGTAGTGAACGGATCTGTGTCATCCTGGCAAGAAGTGGGCAGCAGTGTCCTGCAGGGGTCAGTGCTCATTCCAGTACTTTACAACATTTTTATTAACGATTTGGATGTGGGGGTGAATTGCTCACTGGCCAAGTTTGCGGACAACAAGTTATGGGGGAGTGTAGTCATGCTTGAAGATAGGCTACAGTTACAGACAGACCTAGACAGCTTAGCAAGTTGGGTGAATTGGAACCTGATGAAGTTCAACGGTGAGAAATGTAAAGTGCTCCACCTCAGGATGAGCAGCCCCCAACACACCTACAGCCTTGGTGGCACCAAACTGACTAGCACCACAAATGAAAGGCACCTGGGGGTAATAATAGACCACAGTATGAATATTAGCCAGCAGTGCGATGCTGTAGCCAGTAGGGCAAGTAATACTCCAGCATGCAGCAATCAATGCATCTCCAGCAAAGCCAAGGAGGTGATTCTTCCACTCTACTCAGCACTGGTGAGACTGCAGCGGGAGTACTACGTCCAGTTCTAGGCACCACACTTTAAACAAGGACATGGACAAACTTGAGAGAGTCCAAAGAAGAGCCACCCATATGATCAGTCTTAAAAGGCAAGCTATACGAAGAAAGGCTGAGGCATCTGGGACTCTTCAGCCTGAGGAAAAGAAGGCTGAGAGGGGACCTGGTAGCAGCTTACCACTACATTAGGGGAGTAAATCAAGGGCTTGGTGAGCAGGTGTTCACTAGTGCATCCAAGGGGAAAACCAGGAGTTATGACCACAAACTCCTAGAAGATCGATTCAGGCTCCACAGGGAAAACTTCTTCACAGTCAGGGCGTCCAGACTGGAATAAGCTCCCCCCCCAGTAAAAAGGCAGTATTTTACAGTTAGGGTGGCCAAAGTCTGGAAACAACTTCCCAAGGAAGTAGTCCGTGCCCCTACCTTGGGCAAATTCAAGAAAAGGTTGGATGATCACCTGTCTGGGGTCTTGTGAACCCAGCATTCATTCCTGCCTGTGGCAGGGGGTCAGATCTGTTCAGGTCCCTCCTGACCCTACCTACTCTGAAACAGAGGTGGTGCAATCACCTACCTGGAAATATTCAGGAGGAGACTAGACAGTCACCTTGTTGGGGTCACCTTGCCCCCAGTTATCTTTCCTTCTTGGTGCAGGGGGCTGGACCTAATGATTTTCTAAGGTCTCTTCCAGCCTTACAATCCATGAATTTTTTTTTTTTATTGATGGGGAAAAAGCCTCTAGAGGCCACTAACAGTACTGTATAACCTAAGTATTTTGTTCATTTAAAATATAGTAAAATGGCATTATCTGTGAATCTGTGAGAATCATAAGTTTAGGGCTAGAAGAGAACTTGTAGAAAATCTATCCTATTCTTGGTGGGGGTTTTTTGTTTTTGTTTTTTTAAAGAACTATTTTCTATTTGCAGATAAGGGAAATAGCTTTTAAAGAGAGAATACATATGACAGTGAGCTGTTTTAATTAGAGTGGTTCTGTGGGAGCCACTCTAATTAAGACACCCCCCTCCCCTCAAGCGTGTATAGGCAGCCCGTAAGCCCTAGCATTTCATACACTTCATAGAAGCAGTTCAGTGACCTAGCGCTCTTCATTTGAGTGGACACAATTAACACATCAGCATACGGAAGATCAGTAATGGAGGTGTTGATATCTTGGATTTGGAAAGTAACCAGTTAATGAAGTGATACTCATCCATGGAATACTGAATGCTGACTGCAGATGGAAGTCTATCAGCAATAAGATACAGAAAAGCTGCAATATTGATGGAAAAAAATGATGGTACAATCATGCGTCTTTGCTTGATTCCAGTTCTGATGGTGAAGGCTATATTAACCATCTTGGTTATCTTTGCTTGACTCCAGTTCTGACAACAAGAAGTCCTTCTTTAGGTACATAAGGAACAGGAGGAAAACAAATGGGAGTGTGGGGCCATTGTTCAGCAACTCGGGAGAGCTGGTTACTGGCACCCAGGAGAAAGCTGAACTCCTGAATGATTACTTCACCTCAGTCCTTCATCGGACCAAGGGGAAAACAATGCCAGGTAGAGTACAAGATGAGCATGGTCAGAATAATCAGCTTCCTACTATTGCTGTAGAATTGGTGTATGACCAATTAAAAAACATACATTCTTTAGACATACAAGGTTTAGATTTAGCACCCCCGTGGCCATTTTGAAATGCACAACAGATTAATATACGTGATGGTGAGGCAACACTGGAGTGTTCTATTTAGAAGATGGAAAAACATGGAAGAGGGCCAGTGTGGTCCCCACCTTCAAAAAAGGGAGGAGGGAGGACCCAGGCAACCAGAGGCCCATTAGTCTTACTTCAATCCCCGGGAAGCTCTCTTATCAAGGAGCATGTCTGTGAAAGGCCAGGAGTGGGGATGATGCTCAGAGGTAACCAGCATGGTTTCATTAGGGACAGGTCCTGTCAGACCAACCTGATTGCCTTCTACGATCAGGTCACTAAATCATTGGATGCAGGTATTGTGGTGGATGTAGCCTTTCTGGACTTCAGGAAGGCCTTTGACACTGTCTCCCACCCCATTCTCATTAAGAAACTGGGGGACTGTGGCACTGATGCCTACACAGTCAGATGGATAGCAAATTGGCTAAGCGGCCACACTCAGAGTGGTGGTGGATGGGTCATATTCGACCTGGAGGGATGTGAGCAGTGGAGTCCCCTGGGGTTTGGTCCTTGAGCCTGCACAGTTCAATTTCTTTATTAGTGACTTGGAAGAGGGGGTGAAAATTCGTGGACAACACCAAGATTTGGGGTGAGGTGTGCATGCTAGAAGGGAGGGACAGGATACAGCTGGACCTGGACCCGTTACAGGGGTGGGCAAATGAGAATAGGATGGGATTCAGTACTGACAAATGCAGGGTGCTGCACTTGGGCAGTAAGAACCAACAGCAGACCTATAGGCTGGGGAACTCTCTTTTTGAAAGCACAGTGGCAGAAAGAGATCTTGGAGTCATTATTGATTCCAAGATGAACATGGGCCGCCAATGTGAGGACATAGGCAGTAGGGCTAACCACACCTTGTCGTGCATCCACAGATGCATCACAAGCAGGGCCAAGGAAGTGATCCTCTCCCTCTGTGCGACACTGGTCAGACTGCAGTTGGAGTACTGCGTCCAGTTCTGGGCGCTGCACTTCAGGAGGGATGTGGACAACATGGAGAGGGTCCAAAGAAGGGCCACTTGCATGATCCAGGGACAGCAGGGCAAACCCTATGAGGCTATGAGACTGTAACCTGTTCAGCCTTCACGAGAGAAGGCTGAGAGGGGACCTAGTGGCCATCTACATACTTACTAGGGGGGACCACCGGGGAATGGAAGAAACCTTATTCCCTTGAGTGCCTCCTGAAGTAACAAGGAGTAATGGCCATAAGTTGTTAGACAGTAGGTTCAGGCTGGACATTAGAAGGCACTACTTCACAGTCAGGGTGGCTAGGATCTGGAACCAACTTCCAAGGGAAGTAGTGCTGGCTCCTACCTTGGGGGTTTTTAAGAGGAGACTTGAAGATTACGTAGCTGGGGTCATTTGAGCCCAGTTTTCTCTCCTGCCCAGGGCAGGGGGTCAGATTAGAAGATCTGCAAGGTCCCTTCTTACCCTATATCTATGAATCTATACAAGTCAGCAGGGCCGGATCATCTTCATGCAAGAGTGCTGAAGGAGCTGGCTGAAGTCATTGTGGAACTCCTGGCAAAACTCTTCCACAACTTGTGGCACTCTGGAGAAGTCCCTGAGGACTGGAAGAGGCACATCCATAATAAGGGCATGAGGGAGGACCTGGGTATCTGTAAGCCAATCAGCCTACCTTCCATCCTAGGGAAAATCGTAGAAAAGTTAATCAAGGAGTTTATCTGCAATAAGCTTTCAGAAGGTAAGAATCTGAATGACAGCCAGCATGGCTTCATCACAGGGAGGTCTTGCCTTATCAACCTCATCTCCTTCTATGACCAGGTAACTTGCCACCTGGACACAAGAGAGGTTGACACTGTATACCTAGACTTCCAAAAGGCCTTTGATCTAGTATCCCATGATGTCCTTGTGATAAAATGGGAGGATTGTGGGCTTAACTCTGAGACAGTCAGGTGAGTGAGCAACTGGCTGAAGGATAGCAGCCAGAGAGTTATAGCGAACAGATTTGTCTCATCCTGGCAAGCAGTTGGTAGCGGTGTCCCACAGGGGTTGGTTCTTGGTCCAGTAGTTTTTCAACATCTTTCTTAATGACTTGGATGTGGGGGTGAAGAGCTCACTGGCTAAGTTCATGGATGACAGCAAGTTATGGGGAAGTGTGGTTATGTTTGAAGATTCATAAATTCATAGGCATTAGGGGCTGGAAGGGACCTCGTAACATCGAGTCCAGCCCCCCCCGCCATAGGCAGGAAGTTAGCTGGGATCAGGTGACCCCAGCAAGAAATATATCCAGATGTTTTTTGAAAGAGTTTAGAGTAGATGCTTGTACCACCTCTGGTGGGGAGGCTGTTCCAGACCTTGGACACTCGCACCGTGAAGAACTTTTTTTGTATGTCTAGTCTAAATTGGCCTTCCTGGAGTTTTATGGCTGTTAGGGAGCTCTGATGAACAGCTGTTTTCCCAGGTCCTGATGTACACCTGTTATATAACTGTAGGCTGCTACCAAGTCCCCCCTGAGCTTTCTGTTTTCCAGACTGAAGAGTCCCAAGTCCCTCAGCCTCTCCTCATGCAGCCTGCCCTCCACGTCTTGGATCATATGAGTGGCTCTCCTCTGGACTCTCTCAAGCTTTTCTGAATCCCTCCTGAAGTGGGGGGCCCAAAACTGGACACGGTACTCCAGCTGTGGCCTTGCCAAAGCTGAGGAAAGCGGGAGGAAGACATCCCTGGTTTTGCTTGAGATGAATCGGTAGATGCACACCGGAGTTTGGTTTGCTTGCCAGCCACAGCATCACATTGGTGACTCATTTATCTTGTGGTTAATCAGGACCCCCAAGTCTCTCTTGGTTATGGTGCTAGCGAGTGTAGCAGTGCTAAGCTTGTAAGTACGTTGAGGGTTTTTCTTTCCGAGATGTAGCCCCTTACACTTCTCAACATTGAAGACCATCTGGTTTTGGTCAGCCCACCTTGAGAACATGTCCAGGTCAGCCTGTATACCGAAACTGTCCTATGGTGTGACAGCCCTCACTCATAATTTGGTGTCATCTGCAAACTTTGCCAGCTTGCATCTGGCTCCTGACTCCAGATCGTTAATGAAGATGTTAAAGAGTACTGGCCCAAGTAGCTCTGAGGGACTCCACTGGTCATCCAGTGCTGCTTTGATTTGCTCCTGTCAACTACTACTCTTTGGGTCTGATCCTGTAGCCAGTTACCTAGCCATAAGACTGTAAAATGATCAAGGCCACAGTCTCCAGCTTAGCCTTTGACCTAGTTCCCCATGATGTCCTCATGGCTTTCTTGAAATCCATATATATGACATCCATGTCATCTCCCCTTGGCCAGGGCACATGTTACCTGGTCATAGAAGGAGATGAATTTGGTCAGGAAAGACCTGCCAGTCACAAAGCCATGTCAGCTGGCCTTCAGAGGCTTGCTTTCCGTTAGTCTGGAGTTGATGGATCCCTTTACAATTTTCTCCAGGATTTTTCCAGGGGTGGACAGCAGACTGATTGGTCTATAGTTCCTTGGGTCATCCCTCCTCCCTTTCTTGAAGATAGAGACCACATTGGCTCTTTTCCTGTCTTCTGGGACCTTATCTGAGAGCCACGAATTTTCAAATATCTTTGCCAAGGGGAGTGCAATGATGTCTACCAGCTCCTCAAAGACTCTAGGGTGCATTCTTTTTGGGCCTGCAGACTTGTGAATGTCCAGTTTCTCAAGGTGTTCCTTCACCTGATCCACATCAACTTTGGGCCTGCTCTCAGGCTGGTTTGTGTCCTTTCTGACAGTGTGATCGCCTCGGGAGCATGAAAAACCGATGCAAAAAAGTCATTTAGCAGATTGGCTTGTTCTTGGCTGTCAGGTGTCAGCTGACCCTTTCTGATCTCTAAGGGGCCCAACGCTATCTTGGTTCTTTTTCAACTTCCCACATATCTGAAGAAGGATATTTTGTTGATAGGCCACACTTACAGGCAGACCTAGACAGGCTAGCAAGTTGGGCGGATCAGAACCTGATGAAGTTCAACGTTGAGAAATGTAAAGTGCTTCACCTTGGGACGAGCAACCCTCAACACACCTACAGGCTTGGGGGCACCAAACTGACTAGCGGCACGAATGAAAGGGACCTGGGGGTAATAATAGACCACAGTATGAATATTAGCCAGCAGTGCGATGCTGTAGCCAGTAGGGCAAATAATAATCTGGCATGCATCAATCGATGTATCTCCAGCAAAACCAAGGAGGTGATTCTTCCCCTCTACTCAGCACTGGTGAGACTGCAGCTGGAGTACTGCGTCTAGTTCTGGGTACCACACTTTAACAAGGACATGGACAAGCTTGAGAGCATCCAAAGAAGAGCCACCCGTATGATCAGAGTCCTACGCAGCAAGCCATATGAGGAAAGGCTGAGGCATCTGGGACTCTTCAGCCTGAGAAAAAGAAGGCTGAGAGGACCTGGTATCAGCTTAGCGCTACACTAGGGGAGTACATCAAGGGCTCGGTGAGCAATTGTTCACCAGGGCACCCAAGGGGAAAACCAGAAGTAATGGCCACAAACACCTGGAAGACTGATTCAGGCTCAACATTAGGAAAAACTTCTTCGCAGTCAGGGTGTCCAGACTGGAATAAACTCCCCCCAGAGGTGGTGCAGTCACCCTGGAAATCTTCAAGAGGAGACTAGACAGTCACCTTGCTGGGGTCACCTGACCCCCAGTTACCTTTCCTGCTTGGTGCAGGGGGCAGGACCCAATGATCTCCCAAGGTCCCTTCCAGCCTTGCAATATAAATAAGGGGTCATTTTCTGAGCCATTATATAGGGTGGTTGTCATAGGTCATGTTGTCATTAAGAAATCTGACAATGGTAACAAATATTAGCAGAAATCCAAATCTCATTTGGATGGATCTTCCATAGAATCTTTCTGATTGAATCAAAGGCCTTCGGTCAGTGAAGACCATGTAAAGATCTCAGGTTCCGTGGAACATTTTTCCTGTGGCTATATAGCAACAAAGAGCATATCTATTGTACCTTTGAGTTGTCTGAAACCTCATTGGAACTCAGGTAGAATCTACTATGTGAGAGGAGTGAGTGTATTGAGAAGGCAAGTGAGGATCTTCCCAGCTATTGACAGGAGTGCAGTGCCATAGAAATTGCTGCAACATGATTCATCTTCTTTCTTGAATATGGTTATGATTCTGGCTCTCAAGGCACTGGGAATCTGTTCATGTTTCCAGCATTTCAGAATAATGGTATGTAGTTGGAGAGAGCTTTTTTCTACCATGCTTATAAGCTTCAGCTGGTATTCCATCAAGACCATTGTTTTTAGTTTGCTCAATGGCTTTCAAGGCCTCTTGATAGGTTGGTAGATCTGCAAGATGGTCCTTAATGGGATATTATGGAATGGCTTTGGTCTTATCTTTGATATTAGAATCTTGGTTTAGAAGCTCTTGGTTCATCTGCCTATGCAGCCATTGTAGCTTTGGCTCATACACCTTTGCAGCCTTCATCTGCCTGCTCCACCATTACTTCTAATATATTTAAAGAATCATTTGTTTCTTTGCACACATTAAATATGTTTTTTCAAGTCCATTTAGGCCTTTTAGCTCCCTTTAATGCCTTTCATAATGTTTGCTCCTGTCTATTGTCTTTGCTAGGTTTAGCTTTTCAAACTTTGAATGGCTTTTCTTTAGTTCAAAAAGCTGTTTGAACCTTGACTTTTATCTTGCTGGTTTGGCCCTTTCCTTCCCATTTCCCCTTTTCCAGTAGAATGCATGTTTTGGGGGGAGGGGGGTTAATATTATTATTAGTAGGAGTAGCATCTGAGGCACATTCATTTTACTTCCTTTAGCTTTAAGAAGTGTTTGACTGACCTTCTAATTTAATTGAAATCTCCTTTTCTAAAAAACTTGTTTAGACAAAAATGAAACTGGGGGTGGAGGAAGTCTCGCACTGCTGCTTTTGTAGCCAGGGCTCCTTGCATACATTGGAGACTCCTTGCATCCCTCCAGTTTCCCTCATAAACTCCTTTAGTACCATCCTTTCTTACTACAAGAATTTGCTGCAACTTCCCTGTCCCCTCCCTACCCCCTCATTTTCCTTGTCATATGGGGCTTCCCCATTCTTTCCCTCCCTTCTGCCTGGGACTCTGTCCTCTGTTTCCCCAGGCCTTCCCATCTTGTTTTTCTTTTCCCCTCTTTCTTTGTGCAAACATTTTCAAATGAGTTGTCTATGGGCAGAGCTGAGGTGGTGGGAGGGAGGGGAATTGTTATGCTGGGATATGTTAATGGCTGCAATCAACTGGTTCTTTGATCTGTAGATCTAATGGCTGAAGTGGCTGGCCCTCCTAACCAGATGGCAGGGTCCCTGTGCATCTTCCATTTCTCCCTACCAGTGTTCTGTGATTTTTTATTATTATTATTTATTTGTTTTCATTGAAATAGATAGGATTTTGTCCACTGATGGATAGTCCCTGACATTAGGGAGTTCGTCAGATGCTGTGCAGAAAACTTACAGTGTTGCATTCAAACAGAAATACTAGCAAGATTAGTGTAAGGCTGCACTAACTCACCCAATTGGATAAACGGTGAAAATAGGTTTATACATTTATTTAATTGGGAAATCCAAGCAGCAGCTTTCTCCCTATTATGTTGCCTTCACTTTTTACATCAAGGGAAGGATTCTCCTCTAGCTAACTTGTTTTGAAGTAAACCCTAATTCAGAGAGGCATGCTGTGTGGACCCTTTGTTGGTCCAACACATTTAGCCTTTCATTTACAAAAAATTAAATTGCTAGTCTTTTTTCATGAAAGATGAACTTCCAAAAGTGAACAGATTCTCTGTCTTATTCTCAAGTCTGCAATGCTGGTTCAAATAAAGGTGCTGATAGGTGTGAGCTGCCCAGGTTCATTGTAGTGGGTACTGACTGAGGCTTAGTAACAGTGAAAATGTAAACATGTCATCGATGTGCTATCAGTTTAGCTGCGATCTTACATTTCTCTGATACTATGGTCATAGTTCTCTTTTTCTCATACTTTAACATACTTCTGGCCTACTGAAAAGCTGTTGGAAATGTTTTAAGCTATTCCTTGGTGGCAATCTTTTGGTGAACAACTGGGATTTTTCTGTCAGTTTCCTGTGTATGTTTCATGTGAAACCATTTCCTTCTAGGGACAGAGGATAACATTCTGTGTTATGCAGAGGGTCAGTGAAAGGCTTTGGATTTCACATGAGAGCTTATGTCACCTTTGAAATGTCTATATGGTATGGTACAAAGGAGTGCTGTGCTAAAATGCTGTGTGCTAGCTTTGCATATATTAATTCCTGAGCTCAAAGCAATATAGTTACTTGCATTAGTTTGACTGCACACAAGCCAAGAACCTCTGGCTGAGAGCTAGTGTGTGTGTCTCAGCACAGCACTGTCTTGTGCTGTATAATCCTAATATTAAGGGTATCAGTAGGATTTAAGTGGTGCCTTGGGTAACCATCTACTTAAAAGTGATCTTCACTACGTGTGTGTGCTCCCTCCATGTTGATCTCAGTTCCTCCTGAGCAAAAACAAAACATGTTAGAAGTGCAGGTTTCTTGCAAAGCAGTTGGTGTAAGTTTTCTAAAAATTATATGAGTTTTACGCAGTGTTGGAGTACTCCTGCCAGACACAAAGCTGTTCCAATATAGAGAGTCTTTAAAATTGAAACACGGATTTAATTCTGTGTAGCTCTGGTACTGATTTTTAAATCTCCATTGAATGTTCTCCTGCCATTATTTTCTAACTGTTAAAATGTTGTTAGGTTTTAATATTATTATGATTTAATTAAAAAGGTCACTAGTAATTATTTTTCTTTATTTCTCTGTTATGTTGAGTTATCCCAAATTAATAGGAAAAAAGTACTTACACATCTATAAAAAACTGCTAATATGGGCAGAGCACTGCAAACTGAAGATCCTAAGGGGTGCCCTATGGTGGAGAAAGACAGGAAAGGGATATTTTATTGCAATGAATGTTTCTTTTGGGGAAGAGGATGAGTGGGCTTGGGGGATAGCTACAGCCCCACTCTGAGAGGGGGAGGTATGGCTTGGGCAGTGGGGGAAATATGATGGACTCCCCTGATAGTGAGGGATGGGAGTGGGTAGGATGGGAGGGAATAAGTCGGGGTGGGTTTTTTTTCCTCTTACAGAATTGTATGTCTTCTTAGTAAGGAACAGGGCATGGAAAAGGGGTGGATTGCTTTTGCATGTTGAAGTTTGGAGGGGTTGTTTTGTTGTTCCTTGTTGTCTTTAATATTTAATTCTGTTTCTATATATTTTTTGTCTTTTGCTGTAAACTGCCACAAACCTTTTTTGGGAAGGTTGTCACATAAATCTAGTAAATATATACTCATAGAGATGGTAATCAGATGGATTATTTTATCTATTTAAGATTATTGTCTGAATATGGGAAGCTGTATAACTCTATGTGGTTTTAGATTTGTTTAATCTTACACAAAAAAAATAAATTACATGCAATTGTACACAGAAGCCAGCAGAACTTGTAAATCACTTCTTTTAAAACACTTAAAGATAAAAGAATACATCTAATGCAACTTTGTTGTACAATTAAGCATGTCAGCATTGGAATTGACTGCATCAGTAATTCAGCTACAATGCCTTTTTAAAATCTAAAAACCAGTAGCAGTTATACTTTAAACAAACACTCTGTAATAGTAAAACAAAATGCTAACTATACATTAGATGGCAGCTTTACTATATTTTTATTAATGACTGTACCCACACAGTAATTACATTTATAAGTATTTGATCAGAATACTTACAGTTGGGCTAGCAAGGGATTCTAGCTATCTCATGCTGGCTGGCTCCAGCAGATTAGTTCACATTAGCTGATCCATTTCTCCTACCTTTTTTTTCCCTCCCAAGTCTCTCATTACATCAACATCTTTTGAGTTCTAGAAATTGATGTTATTCCCAATTCACAAAACCTTCCTACTTTTTTCTGGTAAACTTCCTCTTAAATCTCTGGAAGCCAGACTCCTAGATGTGCCCCCCCACCTCCTCCTACCTGCCTACCAGTCTCCTTGCTATCTATACAAATGGCCTCTTTCACCTTTCTTCCAAGATTATCTACAGCACCATACTTCATCTTGCCAAAGCATCTTATCTGTCTTCCTATGATTGTCTGCCTCTCTGTCTGTCTTTCAAATTATGGAACCCTGGAATTGTCATGCTGGCAGCGAAGATAATAAAATATCCCATCACCTGTTGCCTAATTATATATTTCATAATTCCTGTACTCAGGAAGTGACAACGTTAAAGTCAGTGCACAAGATGTGACACTTCCTCCTTCCATGTGTGTACAGTTAGCAATAACATGATTATTTAATACATTCATTTTATAATTGTGTAGTAAATCAATACTTGTATTACTGTAATGCCTAGTCCTAGTCACACATTAGGAACTACTTGGGCTGCCTGTTGCACAGTCAGAGAACAGAGATGGTCCTTGTCTCCAAAATCTGAAATCTAATAAAGAAGGACACAGCTGATAAATATAAATAGATACAGGAGCACAAAAAACAGTAAAAGGGTGTTGGTTAGCAGGATAGGGAGTGGTCAAAACAGTAGCAGCAGCTTGATTGTTTTTAGGTATTTGGTAGACATCACAGCAAAGTAAGAGTTTCAAGGAAGGATTTGAAAGAGAACTATAAAGTGGCTTTGCAAAACCTTACAGGGTGTTTCTCACAAGCAAGAAGGACAGAATGGGAGAAAACACAAAGATGCAAATTTAAGGAGTGTGGTGAAGATGGGTACTTGAATAAGAGTGAGGTGAGGGAAGGGATGGGCAAAAAAAAGTTGCATTAGCCAAACAGAATGTTTAGGCTCCAGACATATAACTTGACCCAGTTAATTCTATCTGTGGTTCATAAGAAGTCAGGTCAGATAATCAAATTGTACTTCAAGACTTAACTGTTAGAAATTTGGTTTCATTATGAATATTCAGAAAAGCAGTTGACTTCTGGATTCTGAAAATGAACTGGCAGGTGGGGTGGCACTGGCTAATAACTTCCTTGAAAGTAAAGGAAAGCAGCTTATGTTTGTGTGATGTGGTATTGAGAAAGCAGTCAGCAGAGAAATACAAAGGGTTGCATGGGTGATCTTTGCAGCAGCATTATACATAGATTCAAGTGGAATGAGATTGAATTTGTCAGGACCAAAAAGAAGGATGTAGTAATCATGATGCAAAATGTTGAAAGCCTGGGTAGCTTTAGCACTCTGGATGGATAGGGAAGACTGTATCTTAAAAGTAATATGCAGATAGTATCTTCAAGATTTAGGGAGAACTAGGATTTGAGGACCTAGTATAAGGTCAGACTTGAAAACGATGCTCAACTTATGGACAAGAGAAGGTGGTGTTCACAGTGATGTAAGTGTATATATCATCTTGTATAGTGCATTACTTTGATATAGACAGAGATCATTGAAATCATTTATATTAAAACCTTTAATACTATACTAAAGCATAGACAGGCAAGGTTCTTTGAGTAAATGTGATATCTTTTATTAGGCCAACTGAGTAGTTGGAAAAAAGTGCTTGGCAAGCTTTTGGGTGCAAGCACCCTTTTTCAGGCATAGGGAGTCTGCTTTTAACAGAGTTAACAGCTCCCTATACCTGAAGAAGGGTGACTGCACCCGAAAGCTTGCCAAGAACTTTTTTCCAGCTCCTCAGTTGGTCTAATAAAAGATATCACATCTTCTCAAAGAACCTTGCCTGCCTGTGTCCTTTGACCAACACACATACGACCAAAAACTCAGCATACTAAAGTATAATCATTTAATCCAGGGGTGTTGAACCCCCAGCCTGCAACACCCTGTCATTTGGCCCACAGGGCTCCCCACACATCCAGAAATTTGGCAGTGGGAAAGGGCAGGGATAGCATCAGACCCCAGAGCCCAATCCTGGCAACTGGGTATCAGGGAAGGGGCGGTTTGGGACCTAATCCTGGTGTGGGTGGCTGGTTTGTGGTGTTAGGGGGGTATGATTAGCTTGAAGTAGGTTGTTTTTGCAGTCCGCTGTGATAGCACTGCTATTTATGGTCAGCTTACAAAAAACAGTACAGACCGAGTTTTCTTTACAATTTACAAAATCAGTTCTAAGTCACAATGCAGAATACTTCTTTAATGGATCTAACTAATTTGCTTCTTTGTTCTGGTCCAACCTGATCAGTTCACAGTTTCCCCCAGTATAAGGAAGTTGTCAGTTTAGCCATGAAGGCAACATAGCCAGCTGCTATGCTATCTGTCCCCTGTGTTGTGCCATAGATGGGTGTGTCTAAGTTAAGAGGGTATATTTCTGACCTTCAGTTCACTACCCCTCAAAGGGAATATGGTCCTAGTTAGCAGGTATAAATTAGAACAGTCTCTAGGCTTCTCTAATTTAACAGAGGGCTGAAGCAATCTGAAAAATCAGGGTGGCATAATCTGAAAATACAAGTTTTCTATTTGCATTGTGTAACTAGTATTAAAATATATTGATAAACTTGAAATCAGTAGCGTAGAAGTATAAAGTCATATTACTTTAATGAGAAAGCAACGAAATACTGTTAAATTACCAGTGTGTGTGTATTGATTGAAGTACTAACTATATGGTACATCTATGAGAGAGAGCACTTAAAATGGTGTTTTACTCTGGAATATAACTTTTGAAAATAGTTCCATGTTTACTACCTTTCAGTAATTTCATATTGTTCAGGGACCGAGCTGCAACATAGTGTAGTCGCACACAAAACTCTATAGGAAAGGTATTTTATATCACTCTATACTTGTCAGTAAAATATTTTATTCTACCTAGATACCTGCTGCTAGGAACCATAAAGGGGCTGGGGCCAGGACTCTATAATCATGTTGCTCTTCACCCAGCATAGGGGCACAATTATATCTGTCACCTGTGGAGAAATAATGGAGAATACTTTCCCTGCCATTTTCCCCCACCATTCAGTAGCAGCTGGAATTTAGCCCTAGAACTGTCTTAAATAAAATAATTAACATTGGCCACGATCCCCCAAATATAATTTAATGAGTTCTTTATGATACATAGTGTTCTGAGGGGCATGTAACATTCTAGTATAAAAGCTGCATTAATGTGGAAATAAGGGAGCTGATACCCATTCTGAACTAACACAGACACTAATATACAACAAACTCCTAGGTTAAGGTTTCTCTTGTGAATTTTAGGAATCCTGTCTTTCTTGGGTATTTCAGTTGATGTTCCAACATATAAGTAGGCCTATTTACTGCACTGTCAGTGTTAAGCACTAGACTTACTGTTTTACTATCTGTTCATATTGGACTAAAGCTTTGAAACAGTATAAAATCCAGGATTTGAAATTTGACCTTTTCCATCAGTATTCAAAAAATAAATCTATTTTCTATTGCCTTTCAGATACTCAGGTACACAAATGTATGCATTAGAGTAAAAATTTGAAAGCATTATATTAATACCTTCCATGAAAAGGTCCTGCTGGGTGTGAGCCTTCCAGTTTGCAGAAGGAAGAGAAATCAGAGGTCACTGGTTCTATTTATCAGATTTTTAGCCAAGAGAATGTCTGTTACTTTTACATTCATTATGTTAATTGCTGTGTGCCTTGCTGCTTTGTAAAGATATGACTGTACAGTGATTGGAAGGCAGTAATTGTAGATGTATCTACACTAACTTTAACCAAGTTAGCTTTGGGCTAAGTACAGACGTTCAAAAGCCTGAGCCTAAATTGAATCAATCTTTGCAGGTTAGTCTAAACTGCGCAGCTTGAACTGATAACCAAGTGAATAGACATTCACTTTTGATTCTGGAAATGCAGCCACGTGCCTACAGTGCCTCAGGCTGGGGGCCACTAGAGCGAGCTCTCCTTTCCCTTCAGCAATGGCCAGAAAGTTGGAGGGAAGGTGAGCTGGGAGGGGGGCGGGGGGAAGTGTGGCCAGGCCACGGCTGCTCAGTGTGGTTGGGGAGAGGTTTAAACCCCCACCCTGACCTGCAGGGACCCCAGCCAGGGTGTGCCTGGAGGGAGAAGCTGCCCTTTCCAGGCTTGTCCCCAAGCGCAGGGGACCCAACCAGCCAGCAGCCCAGGCAGAGCCTCAGGCAAAGGAGTGGGGAGAGGAAGGGGAATTAAACCACCCTGCCTCCCTTCTCCCACCAGCATGGAACCCCAGCCAGGTTCTGCTTGGCTTTTTCCTCCTGCTCGTGGCTCAGCACAGCCTGGGACTCCCAGATCCCCCTTCCCAGCCAGGGGGCTATCCCACTGTGCCTTCCCAGCCCAGGATGGGAGTTTCACTTGGGGCAGTCCAGGAGCAAATTCCAGATTGGAGGGAGAGAGGAGAGTGAAACTGACCCCAAGCCCAGGTGGAAACATACACAGAGCAGAGGATGAAGGACTCATCCCGTATTGCCAGTCCAGCTGTTAAGGCACCCACCTGCAGCTGCAGTGGAATTGCCTCCACGCCACTGCCCAGCCAGCTGCTACCCATGCATGCCGGTACAGGCTGTCATGGAGCCACAGCCAGCTAGGAAAGGCCCCATGGCCTGGCCCAGGCTGGTTCCACTATTTTCCCACCTCACCTGGGGCTGAACAGAGCTGGCTGAGGGTGGGCATGGAGAGGTCAGCCTAAGCTGGGCCACAGGGGCAGGGCATTTCCCAGCCAGCTCCATGCAGCTCCATGACAGCCCAGCCTGGGCATGGGGCATCAGGAGCAAACTGGGTACATAGCTCCTGCAGCCCCAGCCCAAACCACAGCCGGCTGCAAGGACTATGCCTCCGTGGCCCAGCCCAGTCCAGGTCCTCTGTTCCCACCCTCAGCAGCACCCATGGGCTGGCCCAGCTAAACCCCACAGGCCCAGCCGCAGCCTCAGCTCTGGGCAAGACAGGTGGATGGTGGGGCCATGCCAGCTGGCTCTGGCCATGCCCCCCTGCTCATTGGTGATGTGTAAGGGGGTGCATGCAGATGCATATATACCCGCTAAGATTGGCAGTGCACTCCCTGTAAAAAGCACCACTGACACTGCTGGTGACACCTGCAGGTGGTTGCTGTTTGCCAACCCTACCCCCCCTCACTGCCAACACCACCAGCGGTGTCTGCAGGCAGTCCCCGATCACCACTGGCCACTGCCAACACTGCTGGCGCTGCCACCGCCACAACCACCTGCTGGAGCTCCCCACTTGGCCTGCTTCTGCCACTAACACCACCATGGCTACCTGTAGGAGTTCCTCGCTCACCACCGCCATGCCCCTGCCACTGCCTGTGGGTGGTCGCTGTGCCCCCCAGCCTCTGGGGGCATGTTTATGCCCCCACCCCTTTTGCTAGAGTGGCGATGTAGGCAGGGGACCCTGACAGGGTCTTGTCTGCCTCAGCAAGGCAGCTCCCAGCTGCAGTCCCTAGGAGGTGGGGGGGTAATAAACCCCGGCCATACCAGCTTAGGGGGCCATTCCGGCTGGTGTCTGGCCATGCCCCCGCCCCTGTTCCAGCTAAAGAGCAGAAGGGCAGGGCCAGCCCTGCTCTCTGGAGCAGACAGCCCAGCCCAAGGCTGAAAAGCATGCTGGATGCTGGAGTACTCTGATTTAACTTAATCCAGGAATAGGTCTGGGATAGAAGTTCCATAAATCAGTTTAACCCACTTCAGTTAAGATAAACCTGGTTGAATGCAGTATCAGACTTAAGCCATCTTTGGCCACTTTTAAACTAGTTTATGTAAACTGAACTTCTGTTCTGTTACAGGTTTAAACTGGTTTCTGATCACTTAAACCAGTTTGTGTGTAACTTCTGTCCCTAGTCCAGATGAGTAGACATGTATTAGCAGTCTGGATTGCAGCATTTGGACCTAGATTTCATTATGCTTGAGTCTATTTTATTAACTTGTAAAATGGCATTGCCTCTTTGAGTCTTAACTAATCCTGCTTTAGTATCTTTAATCTCTGTATGCTCAGGATATTGTCAGGTAGTTATTATGGATACTGTTTTTGAAGTCAAAGTAATCATATCTATTGTTATTGTCCAATTCAAGCAACATTTAAAGGTGTTTGTAGATTTTTTATAGGTATCTTGTATGTGGAGTACATGTTTTGTGATGTTATGTTCTTAGTGATCTGTTATTAAGAACAGCTTGCAATATGATGATGTATTTGTAATGTCCACCAAATAAATACAGATATTGAGGCTTACTGGCTTTCAGTGCATTCTTGTTGCTTCTCCTTTCATAAAAATGTATGCATGCTGTATTATATAAGTGAGAGTGAAGATACTTTTGTTTTGTTAATCTAATCTATACTGTTTTGTTTATCCTGAGTACTATTCTCTGTGTTAATTAGTGTAACTGATTTGCAGTTTGGAGTGCAGGAATGTTTTATCACTGATTTTAAAAATAAATTCTGAGAGGAAACTATAAAGGTAGATGGGATGAATAGTTAGTATTTCTTTCGTATAGAATTAAAAATAAAATATTTGCTGATATAGGACAAAAATAGGATAAGTGATTAAAAAATTTCAGAACATTTTAAAATAAGAGTTGATTGCATGGTATTGAAAGTTTGCAATATATACATAATTATTAATTGTGTTGTGAATGATCACTGTAGCATCCAAGAGCTTCACAATTTTTTTATGAATTTGTTTCCGTATTTCTAGAATATGGAAGTAAGAATAATAGAGCTCTAGGTGTCCATTTTTATGATGAGGAAACTGAGCCACATAGGGAAGCACAGGCAGAGCTAGCTTTAGTTTCTGGGACCTGCTGCCTGAACACACCTGTTTTTGTTCCTGCAGACCAAACTGCTTAACTGAAATACTGAGTTATCTTCCATTGCATTTGAATGCTCAGTTTTTGTCTTTATTTGACCCTCACATGCTGAAGTAGGACATCAGAAAATGCGGAACACACAGTTGGTGGCCATCTGCCAAAATGGTGGTTTAAGTGACTTGCTCATATCGACTCTGTGGCAAAGGCAGGGCCAAAACTGAGTTTTCCTGTGTGGCATCCAACTGACTTAACCACATGGCCATTGTTCTCTTCCTGTAGTTGTCTGTCGTCTTCTCTATATACCTTCAAACTTGTAGAGAAAATAACTCTGTATAGAATTCTTTATTTCCCTGAATACTTTATAGCCTGTGCACCAAATGAGACGTGAGTCCTGAGGGAAAATATAAACTGCAACATAGTGCAAGAGGACTGAACCTTAATTGTGACATTTCCTCATCTTTGGATCCTTGTCTTTAT
Source organism: Crocodylus porosus (assembly GCF_001723895.1). Lineage (NCBI taxonomy): Eukaryota > Metazoa > Chordata > Crocodylia > Crocodylidae > Crocodylus > Crocodylus porosus. The sequence continues at coordinate 163,952,208 of NW_017728906.1, forward strand.
AACCAAATAATTTTCTTTTAATGCATTAAGTGCCAGAGTAGCAGTAGTAGACATCCCAAGCTAGTCTCTGGAGGTTTTTTCTCCTAGGGTCTATAATGGGACTCTGATAACACAGTTCTCTTGTTCTGTAAAGAATTCTTTACTGAGTCTTAGAATATGACAAAATTTTATTTTTTGTTAATATTTTTACCTTGAGTATGTGTAGTCTATCAAATTAGGTACTTGGCCAGTGATTTTCTAAAAAGATTTACACTTGTCTCCAGGCTATATGCTTCAGTGTTTACCAGTATTTGTACAGGTAGAGTAGAAAAATGAACTGTTCCATAAACAGCACCACATTTGATCGTCCAGTACAATAGCTATTAAGAAAAATTTCAGTTGGAAACACAGTTCCATTAAAATCAGTTTCACAAATTCTTGTAATTTTCCACCCAACATTCTTTTGGAGAAAGAAAAGAAAATTCTAATAATGGTGGAGCACTGTGCTTTCATATTATTGGACTGAGAGATAAAATAAAACAAAAATAAAGATCTCTCATATACAAAATTTAAAATATCACTATTCAAACAAACATCAGTCAAAGTATTTTTTTTAATTTTGAAATTACTGGGTTTTGGTCCAATTCAAAATAAAACCAACTTTCATAGAGTTTAATAAGACCAAAACTAGATGTCATCTGATTTTGGCATCTTGTATATAATCAGCCCTCAAATGTCTCCTGTTTATTCCTATATTGATCACAATAACCTTGTTGCCATTCAACCTTATTTGTTATCTTCAGGGATCCTGGTTTTCTCTGATTAAAAAAAATCCCCAATTTTCAGTTTAAAAAAAGTAATCCAAATGCTACATTTTTCCATGATTAAAATTAAATACCTTTTTATATATAAGGGATTTTTTTTTATCGACAAAAAGTGGAATCCCTGGTTATCTTTGACTCACCTCCAGACAACCCGCTTTAGGGACTGGCCTCAAAATAAGAATATATAGGTGAAATTTAATTTATAAGAGGTCAGACTAGATCATCTGACATTCCTTGTGTCCTTAAACTCTATTTTGCTTCATTCTGAATCAAAACAACACTCTACTTTTTAGATTTTCAGACAAAAAGCTTCATTCTTTTTCAGGGCTGCCGTTCACACTTAAGTTTTTTGTAGTTGTTGTTGATATTTTTATTGGACTAACTGTTGGTTTAGTAAAAGATATCACGAAAAAAACTTTGCTTCTCTGCTTCTCACACATTTCTTGGACCATTGTAGTAGTTACAACACTCCAACCCTTCCTCTGTTAGATTATTTTCCCTCATGAGAGTTCTTTTACAGCATAATCACTCAGTTGTTGATCAGCTAAACAGATTGAGCTCTACAAGTTTCATTGGACTTAATTTTCTCCCACTCTTAAACGATTTTTGGTGCTTTTCTGCACTCTCCAATTTTTCAATATTTCTTTTTAAAATGTCCTAATTCAGTATCTATTTTGCCCAGAACTGATGTCAGGCAAACCATCCTGTAGTTTACCCAGTCATCCTTCTGAATATAGGCTTTTCAACTTTTAGTCTTCTCAGTTTTTTTTCGTATTTCAGGATTTATTACAAGTAAGCATCAGTATACAAATAAGTATAGAGATCTCCTCAGCCAGCTCTGCAAGAACTGTTGGGTACAAGTTATACGGACTTGGTGATTTAAAAATATTAGTCAAAGCTTGGAAGGTATATTATCCTCGTGATACAAACATATCATTTTCCTTCATTTCAGTTATGCTGTACTAATAGTTATTGTATGTTAATGTCCAGGAGTTGACAACCTTTTTGGGGCAGAGTGTCAAAACCCCCTGCAACTTTGATTTGTAAGTTGCTGGTGTGCCAGGGGTGGACAGCAGGGAGAGCTGTGAGGGACCTGATCAATGCTGTGGTAGCGCAGCCCCGGTCCCTTCCCTGCCATCTACCCTGAGGCGCGCGTACACCCACCACCAGCAATGAACTGAGCCGGGGTTCCGCAGACCCACAGCTGGTCTGGGCTCTTAGCCACGACAAGTCACAATAAAGATCAAGCCGCTCATGCCTCCAGCGCCATCTGCCCCAAGGTGCATAAGTGCCTTCACATGCCACTCAGCCATGCATGCTGGGGGTTGCCAACCCTTGCTTATGCCTTTTATGCATCTTTATTAAGAATTTTACTATTTAGTTTTTGCAATAGGTCTATAGTACCTTTGCTGAAATTTCCTTTGTTCCTGATGATACTTAAACTCTGTATTGTCTTTAGTCCTGCTAATAATTGATTTTTATATGATATCTTTGGCATTCCTCATTAGTTTTCTACATTTCATCATGTCTGATTTACATGGATTGCCACTTCTCTCCTCACCAACCTTTTTTTTTTAATTAAAAAAAAACAACCCTGCACTTATTTTGCCAATGATGAACCAAGATGGATTTTTAGGTAAACTTCTGGTGTGTCTTGATTATGAAATTTGTAGAGGTGTTTGGCCATATAGTAAACACTTCCCAAGTTTCTTTCACATTTTTTCCATCCAGTGTTTGTTCTTCCAGTCAGTTTTGTTCATTTCTGAAAGCATTGGAAAATGAGCCCTTTTGAGCTAAGTACAGACTATCAGAAAGCCTGAGGCTGAGTCTATTTAGTCTTCTCAGGTTAGTAAGCTCTGTAGATTGAACTGATAAACAAGTGAACAGACATTCATTTTGATTCTGGAAATGCAGCCACATGCCTACAGTGGCTCAAGCCAGAAGCCGGGGTGCAGTAGAGCATGCCTTTCTGCTTGCCTGGAGCAGACAGCTTGAGCAAAGGCTAACCCACCTACCTTGCAAAAGTGGGGGGTGGGGGTTGTGGGGGAGGTGCAAAGCGTCCTTGGATGCTGGGGGACTGTAAGTTAATTTGAATCTCAGGGGGGATCTGGGACAGAAGTTCAATAGACCCATTTAACCTAAATCAGTTCAGTCTGATTCTACATCCATCCAGGTTTCTTAAACTGGTTTTGACCATTTTGAAAATGGTTTATGTGCACTGAAATTCTGTTGCGTTACAGATCTGAACCAGATTCCGATCAGTTATACCAGTTTATGTGCAATTTCTGTCCCTAGCCTTGAAGCCCCCAATACATATTACTTGTCATATTTGAAAGTTTATCTAGGCATAGTAACTGGTCCTTAAGCCAGTGGTCTCCAAAGTGGGGGTGCATGCACCCCAGGGGGTGCACGCGACAATCCATTGGGGTGCGGGAAGAAAATATTAGAACTATTTATGTTTATATTTATATAAATATACATATATTGGGGGTGCATACTCAAAAATTTTTTACTGATAGGGATGCGCGATCAAAAAAGTTCGGAGACCACTGCCTTAAGCAACTATCCACTTCCATTCTACTGACAAATTGATCTGTATCCATCATCCTAGCTTTCAAAATAATTGCCTGTGTCAGATATAGTATCTTCCATATTCTATAATTTATAATTTTTAGAAATTCCTGTGATATATTATTCTTAATTATATGGGACCACCAGTACACATGCTTCACAAACTGAAGTCCCCCATTGTACATATTTTTCCCCTCACACATTACAGACAGTTACATAGGGAGTAACTCATTCTCTTCTCTCACTTGATTTGGTATCCATAAAACCCCCCCACCAAGACCCTTTTGGGCTGTGGTAGTTAGCCCAAAAGGCTATATGCATTCAAGATTCTACAATTCTGAGTTAGCAGTAACTCTAAACACGTAATGTGATCTTTAATTCAAATTGTCACTCAATTCTTGTATTTGCTCTGTCCTTCATGAGCAGGTTATAACCAGAGATGTAAACATTTTAATAATGCAAATCACCCACCAGGTTTCACTAACACCAATTATAGCCAATTTTGTTTAATCAATGAGAATTTCCTCCTTCTCCTCCCTCCCTCTCTCATTACCCACATTTCTAGCAGGGGTGAAACGATTAAAAATTCTCTCTCTCTGTTCTTTGCTTCATTGGCTCAATTTGTTTATAGCACACTGACTGCATTTCAAAGCTTTTACCTTTTTAGTACCCTTTCCTTCCATAATTAGCTGAACAATGTCCTGACTTCTCCACCTAGTCTTCATCTGAGAAGGTTATGCCTATCTGAAAAAAATTAGTACCTATGAAATGTAAGTTGCCTATTTGGACAGCCAGCCCCTGCTCCCATTGACTCTTGTCTAGTGTTCCACAAAGCTGGAACTTTAGCATCAGTTGTACAACAGGCTGCGCTCTGACACAGTGGTTCTCAACCTTTTTTATCCCAGGACCCATTTGTAAACATCAATGGCCAGTCCCAACCCAGTGCCCCTCACTCCTGGCCCACTGCCTCCCACCCCCAGCCCCCAGTGTGTGGGGTATGGGGGACCCCAAGCAGCCCCTTGCAGACTTCTCTTTTAAAGGAAAATCAATTTTTAAAGTTTGTTGATCCATTTTTTAAGTTTTTTCATGACCCTTCCATATATTCTTGCAACCCACTTCTGGGTTGTGACACACACTAATCACCTTAAGGGCCAAATGAGTGGCCTCCAATTCCCCCTGTAGCTGTGTCCATAACTTGTAGATGTTGTCATTCACTCACTCTTCCTTGTTGGGGCCACAGCCTCTGCCCCTTTCCTCTTGCTGGGCCTTTTATCCAAGGCCCATTGTGCTGGACCTGGTTTCTGGACTCCAGCCACCACGCCTGCTGTGGCTATGTCTCCACGCTGTTCCCTGTTCCCAAGCTGGGCCCTGCTGGGACCTCCTCCTCCCCAGAGCTCCTGGCTGACATCTCCACAGCCCTCCTGCCCAGGAGCATTTTCCTCATCAGTCTCCAAGGCCAGATTGCCTGCCTTGGCCCAAGCCCTGGGGCTATAGGCTACCTATCCTGTGTACAGGACCTCCACCTGATGCAGGGGGTACATGGTCCCACTAGGTGGAATGCCTTACTAAACCTGGTATTGGCAACAGGGGATGACATGGTAGGGGACTTACAGATCAGTGGTCACCTGGGGGACAGTGACCACCAAATAATAGAATGCACCGTAAGGTGTAGAGTGGGTAAAGTAACTAGTAGGGTGGAAGTGCTAGACTTCAGGAAGGCTGACTTCAGCGAACTCAGGCATTTAGCATTGCAGGGTAAGAGATTTGGTGAGATGGGAGCCCAGGAAGGGTGGCTGTGCCTTAAGGAAACTGCACCCAGTCGGCTTCAAACATCCAGTCCCATGCTGTTCAGCTTTGGGTGTGTGAGCTTGCCCGTTGCTTCGTCCCTGGTGTTGTATGGTCCAGATACATTGCCCAGGGTTAGTCCTCACCCCAATCTCGCCTGCCACGACTTTGCTCGAAATTTCAGTGGTGGGGTCGACTACTAGGGCCTATCCAGCGTCGGGACGCTTGGGGCGATGGTCTTCTGCGAGGCTCCGTCCTCCCCTACACCTCGCCCTAGTACCCAACCTCACTGAGATGCTATCGTTTCCGGGCCCGACCTTCCTCTTGTGATGTAGGGGCATTCTTTTGCAGTTCTGAAGGTCTACCCTGACCCTGAATCAAGCTGATTATGGGACCCTCCTCAGACTTCCTCCCTACCCCTCCAAAAGTGGGAAACAGAACAACGAAACTTAAGGAAAACACTACCAGTCAAACTCCCTGGTCACAAACAAAGATTGGGCTCCCTGACCTGGAGGATTCCTATCCTCATTAACCTTGTCTGGGGCACCCCTCTATTCAGCTGATATCCTTCTGGAGAGCCGCACGGGGCTACTCCTGGTCCCTCCAATTACACCCTACTCGGTCCCTCGCTGAGTGGCTCTGCGGGGTAGAAGCTTGCTTCCTGTAGCCCCTCTTGCTGCAACAGCTCTCCACTCCCTGCTGGGGTGGGCTCTGGGAGCCTTCCCAAACCCGTGCTGATCCCACCTGGGTTGCGGGATTGTCCCTCATCACCCTCTCCATAGGGCCGCCTCTTCTGTCGATCTCTTCATCCAGCGTCCCTGGATCTTCGCACCCGGCTCCACTGTTGCGACTATGGGTATTTGCTGCCTCACCACTGGCGTCCTCCCTCCGGCAGCCTCGGGGCAGTCTCTTGCCTTGTGGCAATACGTTGGGCTCCTCTTTGCCTTCAAGCGGGGCTACAAGTGTCCCTCTGCTTGCGGTTCCGCTCCTGCTCTCCTCCCCCACTGCCTCCCTTTGGTCGCCGCTTATTCTCCCGCGCCGGCTTCGATCCTGATTAACCGCAGCTGGCCGCAGCTTCAAAAAGATGCAGCTAATCAGCTGCGCGGGTCCCGCCGCCTCTTCCAGTCCCGCCGCAGGGTCAGCTGCAGGTAAGGGGATCGCTGTTTCTTTCTTGTTCCCCTCGCCTTCCCGGGTGTGTTTTGAGTCCCAGGGTTCCCCTTTGGCCCCTCAGAGTCTGTTCTATATAGTTCCCCTGTGACAGAAACGATCCTTTGGGCACAGAGGGAGACGATTCCGATGTGGGGGAAAAGGGCCAAGAGGCTTCCTTGGCTGACCAGAGAAATCCAGAGCAGCCTGAGGGGAAAAAGGGGGCATATAAGCAGTGGAAACGGGGAGAGATTACTAAAGAGGAGTATGCCTCCTCAGCTTGCAGTTGTAGGGAGGCAGTTAGAAAGGCCAAAACTACCATGGAGCTGAGGATGGCATCCCAAGTTAAGGATAACAAAAAATTGTTTTTCAGATATATAGGGAGTAAAAGGAAGGCCCAGGGTGGAATAGG
>NW_017728906.1:163959150-163968232 GCF_001723895.1 Crocodylus porosus
ACCACAACATCCTTTGCACGCATGGCCTCCCCCAGCTGCCTGGAGAATTCCAGATCCAGCTCTTCCTCCTGATGCAGTGGCCTGTAGTAAACCCCTACCACCAGATCCCTATCCACCCGCCCTCCTTGAAGTTTGACCCAGAGGGTCTCAGTTAAGCCTTCCTCTGGTCCCATTTGGAAGGTAGAACTGGTATACTGTTCCCTAACATAAAGCGCACCCCCCCCCACCTTTTTTCCCCTTCCCATCTCTACCTGGCTGCAGGAGTACCCCCTACATTGCTGGGCAGCTTATTGTCTAGGCAGCAGCATTGCCTTGCTGCCTCCCTTTTTACAGCTAGTTCCTGCTTAGCCACCTCGGCTCTACCTGCTACAGTCTCTCTCTTAAAGTGACAGGAACCCTAAGCTCCCTGTCACAATTCCCAACAAAACAAGTGAGGGGACAAACAAACAAAAGCCCAAAGAAACTCAAAATATTCCTATGCCAGCAATTTGTACCAAAATTGAATAACTACTTTATTTCATTTATCTTAATTTCTATAAGGTGCTGCAAAGTAGAGGTTGAACAAATTTACTAACCTGAGACCTCAACCCTACTAGTAAGGCTACACTTGTGTTTCTGTTGCAAGGGATGAAGAGAAAAGGCGTGAGGGCCCACCTTGATGGCCTGAGGGCTAATATATGTATATAGACCATGGATTTCCGTGGATTTCGTATATAGCCTGTGGCTCATAGGCCACAGACTCACATCAAGGTTTTGGTAATGGTCTTACCCCTCTGTTTTCTTTCTGGAGCTGTCATGGTATTGACCATTTTTCCAGTAATTTTTTTTTATAGCTTATATTCGTCCATTGGAGACACTGGATGGCCACAGTTGCCTTTGGATTGGAGTCAGAGGAGTAAAACCCTTTGTTGAGAATGACACTGAAGCTGGAGGTCTTGGGACCTTTAGAAGCCTCCATATCAAAACTGGTATTCTGGTATAGGCTTAGGAGCCCATCTACCTGGAGGCTGTGGGAAGTATGTTGTTGTTGTTATTATTATTATTATTATTTACAGAGAAAGAAAAGAAACTGGACTGACCCAATGTCAAGGCAAGAAAATTTCCATTAGTGTAACCTACAACAAAAGAGTGAATTGTTCATATAAACATTACACACTGATAAAATGATCTTGATTTATAGCAAATGTAGAAGGAAAAAAATCTCCTTGCAAGAGATGCAAACATATCTTTAAGCACTCATATTTCATTAATTTTATAAAGCACAGCAGTATGGATGTATTCTTTATTTTCATTATGGAAACTGATATATTCTTAAAATATTTGTACTTGTAAATCTCATGAGAAACAATGTTATTTCCTATCAATTGTTTGTACAGCACTTAATAGAGAGAACACTATTCATGTTAAGGTTGGTATAAAACAGACCAAGCTATAGAAGCAATGTAATCCCCCCCAGGGCTCAAATGTCAACAAAAACCAGTGCGCTAAAAAAACAACCCAAGCTTGACAAAGAATTTAATTCAGCAACAGCAGTTCCAATCCCACCCCTTATTGCCTGTCCTAGCCCCAAACCACTTCCTCCAACTCCCTAGACCACCTTCTTTGGCAACTACTTCCCCTTCCTAGCCACTACCCACTCACCTGTGCTGTGGGTGAAGCTGGTCTTCTCAATCTGTGCCTTACAGATAGAGCTCAGTTCTAGAGAACAATAATGTACAAGGATGCACTGTACAACTTGAACAGAACCAGTGGAAAAGTTATCACAAAGCTCATACTTTGTGTCACTATTTTTTGCAGTCTTGCTAAATCTTGCTTATTTGGAAGGTTGATTTTTTTTCAGGTAAGATATTCTGTTTGAAGTATGTTCTGTTATTTTTTTAATAAGGCAAATTTAGAGGAAAAAAATGATTATGGCTATACCTCTGATGATAAGAAAACAAGAATTGTGTAAGTGTGGCCTATATACTGGATGGCACAATTGCTTAGGGAAAAGGGGTTAAAACATACAATCGTTTCTCTGAATGCATTGCTAGAAAATATACACTGACGCAGAGAGGCTTTCTAAAGTGAAAGTGACAGTCAAAAGTACTAGTACTTCCATCTGCAGATCATGTGGCCAGTTGATCACACTGCAGAGGGAGAGTTGTTTGCTCTTATTCCAAGCAAGAACTTTAACTTCTTGCTTAGAGACCTTTCTAAATCTGGTATTTTAACCTTACGTTGGCTTTTGTATTAGACTAGAAGAGTAGGTACCTTTAGCTACATTGTCACAATCTTAATTTTGACCTTACCTTCCTTATGTACTAGCTCTTTCCTCAGTTGGAAGGGATAGAGTAGCACAAATCATGAATAAGCCCCTCAAAGTTGAGATCAAAACTTCTTGCTTCACCTTGTCACTACAAGACAAAATGAGTTCTGGCTGGGAACGTGTGAGTAATAGGCAGCTATTGAATTCTCCACAATCAAATCTGTATAGGACTAGGTAGCAGTATAGTCATGACCTATTTCCAGTGAGTGAGTGCTGGCCTGTACTCAGCTATAAACCAGTGCCTCCTTGGCTTGCTAGTTCACCATCTTTTTTCATCATAGTTGTAACAAAAGAAGCTAGCTCATGGCCCAGTCAAGAGACCAGCCCGCTCCTTTGTCCTAGGGCCAACTGCCAACTGCCTGCCTCTTTCATTTGCCATGCCTAGATGTCCTATTGTTCTGATGTTAATAGGCAGGAGGCTCCCCTTCAATCCACCGTGATGTCAAGGGCCAGATGTACCCACTCCAACCATCCCTACCCATGTCCCATGCCTTGCAGATAATACCTCCAGCTTAAGGCCAGACCAAACTCAATGCACAGTTAGGCCTCTTACTGTCCCATTTGGGGCCACACATGTAAGACCCCCTCCTCCCACCCAGGCCTCTTTCATTCCCCCTGCTCTCACCAGTCATGGGTTTCTCTCATATCACCCCCTTGGGCCATACACACCCCACCCTTGCTTCTTTTGTGTAATCCCAGAGGGCCATCAGGCTCATCTCTTCTTGTGTCAGCCAACAGGTATGTAGCGTTTTGGGCCTCTCCTGCAGCCCTCATTTGAACAAATGCTGAGCTATTTGCAGAACTTTGCCCCCCACACCCCTCCCTGGAGCCACACTGCTCTGCTCCTTCCCTCCCTGGGGCCACACTGCTCTACCCCCTCCCTTCCTCCCTGGGGCACAGGATCAAACACCCTCATAGACTTGGGTGCCCTCCCTGGCATGCCTGGCCCACAACTCAGGTTAACACACCAACCCTAAGGTAGTAGCAGGGGTTTAGATACCCCAACTCATCTTACACTGGGATGGTCCTCAAACCTGGCGTTTAAGTGAGCTTGCCCTACTACAGGTAGGACCACCAGACCTCCCTATCCCAGCAGGGTATATTTTCAGGTCATGTCCAGGACCAATAAGCCCTCCTCCTTCCCCATAGTCTCACTCTTACTTCTAAGATATTCCTAAAGCAAGTGCTCTACCAGGCAACATTACTTCTAAAACTGCTGAACACAAGCTGCTCTGCTCTTATAACAGAGCTCTCCAAAATGGCCACCCTCATCAGACACCTGGCAGCAACCTGCTCTAGCCCTTAAAGGGATGGAGCACTAAAGCTGCTCTGTCACAATAGGGAACAGAAGAAAGAACCAAAGCAAGTGTGTGCTTCCCAGTACAGCTGACTTTCTTTTTATTTGGCTTGTTTGCATTATCCTACAGGTTAATAAGAATTTCCATGACAGTCTTGAAGACTGTGTTTTTGTGGTGGAGGAGGTGGGAGAGAAGCGAATATGCAACCTGCCTCAGCTCTGTGTCTCAGATTCCATTAGTAGAGAGGGATAGCTGTGTTTTTATTTATGTTTAACTTTAGACTATCTGATGAAGTAGACTGTAGCCTCAAAAAGCTCATGCCTCCCTGAACAAATTGGTCTATAAGGTGCTACCCTGTCCAGCTTTCCAATTCCACTGACAGCTAGACAATTCCTGTCATCTCTGCTTCTCTTGCGTATTCTTTACTTGTTGTATTGCTCACAAAGGCCTTCATTACTGCTTAGACAAAGGAAAAGTATGAGCAGAGGAACAATCCTGAAATAAGTAAAACCCTCTCTTCCCTTTTATTGTAGGGTTCCAATGTAAGCAGGACCTCCTTGTAACTTTTCAGTCAGTCTAAACTATCTAGAAAGACAGTCTTGATTTTTGAGTGTCCCTTGGATCTTGATCCCCTTTTCCATCCCCAAAAGTGGGAAATGCAACAACAAAAGGGAACTTAAAAAAAGAAAGAAAAAGATGAAAGTCTAGATCATCTTCCTTGGGAAAGAGAAATATTGCCTTGGATACACCTGATAAAAATCTCTGCTGCTGTGCCTTCAGCAAAGATTTTAAAAGGTGGTAGATAATGTCAAAAAATTCAGAAAAAGCAGGTTGAGCCTTTAGTCTATGATTTCCCTTCTAGTTCAAAGCAGGACCTTTTTGTCCTGATTTTGGTGATAGGATGATGAGAATGTAATCAGCCAGTATATCCAAAAATGTGTTTGTCAAAATTCCACAGCACCTAAAAAGATAAAATGTCACATTTATACTGATAAGGTATTTCAACAAAATTGAACAGTTTAATCTTCATTAACACCACCTCAATACCATCTGAGAAGCTCTGGTCAAAAGACTCCATGATTTGCAAGACATTAATATTACTGTAGCAGGGCACTAGGGTGCCTGCTACTAGATAATGGTGATATAGACTTAGCTGCCACTCAATAGGGCAGCACAGCTGTGAGTTGCCAGAGCAACTAATTGGGTCAGCTGACCGCCGGGGGGCAGGGCCTGGCCTTCATAAACAGAAAAGGCTGAAGCCTGAGCTAGTTCCCCTCTGGCAGCCTAAGGAGCTTTGTTAGAGTGAGCAGGGTGGTGTTGTGTACCAGTGTGCGGCTGCAGGGTGGAGAGGACCCTGACAGGGATGAGAGAAGGCTAGCCAGGTTGGCCTAAGATTTGTGTTATGGCCTAGGGGCTTTGTGTTTCTGTTTTGGTTGGTTGTTGTGATTATTACACCGGAGGACTGGGCGAGGCTGTAGGGGTGGAGGAGGCCTCAAGGAAGCTTCCCAGTAGAAAGGGGTGTTCCTAGTGCTGCAGGAGGCACTGCGTTTGGGGTGTCCCGACCCTGGCCCAGTGTGGGCAGCTTCGGGAAGAGTTTAGTGTTGTGCATAGGCAGAAGCCCCAGTGGGGCACAGGCCTGAAGAGGTGGGTCTGGGGGCCAGGTAAGGCTAAGGCCGCCTGAGCCCCAATTGTGAGAAGCCCAAGTTGGGCATAGGACCCTAGAAGGGGTTTGGGGCCAGGTGAGGCCGAGGTCACTTGAGCCCCAAATGCAAGGGGTGCAAGCATAGGCCCCAGTGCGGGCGGGGAGCGCGAGCAAGGCCCCAGTGCGGGCAAGCGTGGGGAGCGTGAGGTACAGGCCTGAGTGCGGGTGACTGCGGGACGTATGGGAGGCAGGCCTGAGTCGGGCACTGCCTGTAATTGAGAAGCCCCGAGAGGGGAGCAAGCCCATTGAGGCATAGAGACTGTGGGAAGTGTGAGGCACAAGCCTGAGTGCGAGTGACGGTGGGCCGTACGGGAGGCAGGCCTGAGTCGGACACTGCTTGTGATCGAGAAGCCCCGAGAGGAGAGTAAGCCCATTGAGAAGCCCGGGCTGGGCAAAAGGGCGCAGTCTGAGAGACGCCCCAGGAGGGGGCATGTATATTGAGCAGGCCGGGGAGAGGGGGCGAGCATATCGAGTAGGCCCCGGGAGAGGCCATACCGGGACTCCGTTCTATTCCCTGTGCTGGTCAAGACCGGCCCCATGCCAAGGAAGGCAGCTTCCCATTAACAATATAAGATCAAAGATGTGGCGGGCGAGATAGCGGGTGCATTCAAGACCTAGGTTGGCACGGTAGGCAAGGGCACTAGGGGAGGTCACGGCACCCCTAGGGACCGTCCTGCCACAATTACTAAATAAGAATTTTGAAGCTACTTGGAAAAACATTCACTTGTTTCGCCAGACCAATTATAGTACAAGGCAAAGATAAAAATAACTTAGGATGCATACCTGAAGTCTGTGATTTAAAGTCTATTTAAATGAGGCCTGGGGTGGGTGGATCATGCTGTTGCTTTTGATACAGCATTTTTAAGGTCCCTGTTAAGCAGTGCAAAAGACAAGTGGCCCTAATGGTTCTGACTATCATACAGATGTAATTCAAAGTAGATTTTGGCTTTTATAAAGTTTGTGGAAGCTAGGACAGGGTACAGGAAATGGTTACTTTTTAGTAAAGCACTAGAAGGGGATTTAGCTCAGCACATAGAAGAGAAGAAATATGTTACTGCTGCCCAATGAAGTGCTCGAAACTTTATTTGGCAAATAAGTCCTTTCTATTCCTGTGCATGAGGCCAGCTCTGGACAGATATTGGACATGGGGACCCAATAGGCCTGGAATAGAGATCTTGGAGGTGAAGGAAACTCTTTACCAGAATCTCTTAAACCAGGGTGGCCAACCTGCAGCACAGGGGCCACAAGTGGCACGGGCAGCCTGTGCATGTGATGTGGTAGAACAGGGAAGGGAGAGGTTGCATAGTGGCTGGTAGGGCAGGGAGCACAAATCAAAGTAGTAAATTGGGCAGAGAACACAGGAAAAGAAGAAAGCAAAGCAACAGATTAGGCAGTACAGGATTGGGAACAGAAAGCAGAACAGCAGATCAAGCAGTCGAAGGGGATCAGTGTGGCTCTTGGGGAGGCTACAAGGCTATTTTTGTAGCATGTCTACCAAAAATGTTGCCCCTCCCCCGCATCTTAACCCATCCAAACCCCAGAGTCAATATATACCCCAAAAGCATATATTAAATGTTTGCTCTTAGTTTTTCCCCCACTTAAAGCTAAGCTCCAGATCACTGGAGCTCAACTTTTTGACCTGCAAGCCACAGTAAGCCCTGCATGCCAGGATTGGACCCTAGAGGCCCAGCACTGCCCCTGCCATCCCAGTGCACAGGGATTGGGTCTCGGTACATCCCCCTCCTGTAGAGATTGGTCTCTGGGGACTTGGCACCACCCCTTTCTACCCCATGTGCCAGGATTGGGCCCTGGAGCCTGGTGCTGCCTCTTGCTGGCCCACCTTATGCCAGGATTTGGCCCTGGAGTCTGGTGCCATCGCAGTCCAGCCCTGCAGGTTGGGATCAAGTACCTGATCCAGCAGACAGGGTGTGAGCCTCGCCATGGGTCCCAAAATTTGGTGGTGTGGGAGCCATGCCACCACCTCCTGACTGCCAAATTTCCAGACCTGTTGGGAGCCCCATGGGCTGGATGACATAGAGCCTCAGCCTGGATCTGGCTGGATCAGTACCCCCTGCTCTAGACAACCATTGATATTCACCTGGGGACATTTGTTTTTATTCCACATCAGTATTCAAGGACTGTTTAAGAAGTTCCATACAATTAAATGTAACAAACTGTAACAGAAGGGATGCTCACCTGTAGGGGGTGTCCCATGGTAAGCCAAAATCAGGCTGAGCCTGGGAGATTTTTTTTGTCCCCCTGAGGACACCAGAACACAAGGCCTGGAGCAATTCTGCCTTCAGGCCCTGGAAACAAGGTCCCTCTCAGAGCCCCAGAACTGTGCAGCCAGGATGAGCGGCTGCCAGGGTCTGGTGTGGGAGGTTGGCCATTGGGGACCGTAGGGGGAGCTAAGAGAGGGACAGACCGCTGTGACAAGACTGCAGGGTTCTTGCTGCGGGGGCAGAGCAGTGAGTGAAGGAAGTGAGCAGAGCCCAAAGGTGATTAAAGGGGAAGCACCCGGTGCTGTGAGCTGGTGAGTAGGCATAGCCTGCCTCTCTTGTAGTGGACCCTCATGTGGGGGGCCTGGAGGAAGTGGAAAAACCAGGCAAGTAGACCTACCAGCCCCGTTTGAGGGGCAGGAAGTTGTGTAGTGGGGAGGAGGTTGTTTATGTATTACAGGAAGCTGAGCATTGGCATCAGCCATCAGCAGGAGTAAAGCCTGGGGCCATCAAGGGAACTCCCATCTCACCCTTTCCTGATTGATTATACTTGCCTGAAGTAAGGTGATGTCAAGACAATAGTAGTCAACCGAAAGACTGTTATTTTGGGTGTCTACATCAAACCTATTGGGACTGTATCATTTTTTTACAAAATAGGGGATGTTTGTGTTTTGTTTCTTTCAGGTTCTGGATGCACATAAGGTTGCCTTACTATATGGGGAATAGATCTACTGTCACTCCACTGAAGGTGTGATCACCTACCTATACATATACATATGTTGTTACCAAGTTATATATATCTATAAGCATTGAGTTCATTAGTATTATTCCACAAGTTAAATGGAATTATGAATTAAACCTTAGACTAGATAGCAA
Source organism: Crocodylus porosus (assembly GCF_001723895.1). NCBI lineage: Eukaryota > Metazoa > Chordata > Crocodylia > Crocodylidae > Crocodylus > Crocodylus porosus. The sequence continues at coordinate 163,967,554 of NW_017728906.1, forward strand.
TGTATATATACAAATATAAAGATAGATATTAATTTATATTCAGATATTTGCATACATATCTATCTGTCTATTGTACATAATACATTTTGTAAATACTTACCTATTCTGTCAGAGTGTTGTTACAGCATTTATCCCTGTACCAGGATCCTGAGTTTCCTCATTACCCCAAAAGGAACCAAAAGGACAGTCTAGCTGGTGCCCTGGGGTTCCATAAATTGCCACTGACAGTGGTTAGCACCCCATAGCAGGGTGCAACATAAATATATCATCATCTACAATAGGGTCACAGAGGTGGTGTTTTTACAGTTCTTAGGTGCATACTGTTAGGTTGGATACCAGAAATAAAGAGATTTCTGAGGGCTGTACTTAGAGCTTAAATCATTTGACAGACACACAAAGCATTAATTTCCCTCTTTCTCCTCATTTCTTACACTGGATAGTCTTCCTGGACTTCCGGAAGGCTTTTGATACTGTCTCTCACCCCATTCTCATTAAGAAACTAGGGGGCTGTGGTGTAGACACCCACACAGTCAAATGGGTCGCCAACTGGCCGGAGGGCTGCACCCAGAGGGTGCTAGTGGATGGGTCCTTCTCAATCTGGAAGGACGTGGGCAGTGGGGTTCCGCAGGGCTCGGTCCTCAGGCCCGCGCTGTTCAACATCTTCATCAGTGATTTGGAC
>NW_017728906.1:163968992-163974879 GCF_001723895.1 Crocodylus porosus
GTCATTTGACCCCAGTATTCTTTCCTGCCATGGCAGGGGGTCAGACTAGATGATCTGCTCAGGTCCCTTCCGACCCTAGAAACTATGAAACTATTTTCAGATCTCATCTCAATACAGTGTCTATCTTCCCATCTTCGTCTAGGTTTCTCATTAAAAGGTACTCAGATTGTCTATTGGACCAATTATCAAGAGCATTTGAGAACAATTATCAAGAGCGTTTGGCCTCTGCACAGCCACAAAGGCATTGGCAAGCATTAGATCAGGGCTCTCCAACTTTGGCATTGCTGGGCCCACATGTGGCATAAGCATGTGGCCGTGAGGCCTCATACAGCACAGGCAGCATGTTGTGGGGCTGCCCCCTAGAGTTCTCTGCATTGCATGCGGTGCTCCAGCAGTATGTGGCCTCTACTGCATAAGCTTTGCAAACTGCACCAGCAGAACACATCCCTACTCCCCACACCTGCTGCGGGACATGGCAGTACCTGGCCTGCCCACCCCCTATGGTATAGACCTCTGGGCTCCCTGCCTCCCACTTCACAGCAAAGGGAGAAGTGGCCTGGGAAAGGTGGCTGCTGGGGCATGTGGGCTACATTAACCCAGGGCGGGCAAAATACAGCCCATAGGCTGAATCCAGCCTGTGGGCATCTGCCAATTAATTGTATCCTACCCAGCCCTTCTACCCACAAGGGTGCAAATGAGGAGCTCATATATATACACCTCCCAGCATACCCTATTATGCCCCACTCCCACCTTTGTGGGTAGAAGGGTCTGGCCCTGCCAGCATACAGTTTCTGGGCAGGGGTGCTGCTGCCAGTGCTGCAGTAACCAGGGTACCTGCTTGGCTTCCCCAACATCCTACTCCAGGCAGCGGGTAGGAAATAAGTGGGGGCAGGGTGGGACGGAGCTGCAGCTGGGTAGGGGCAGGAAGTGTGGGGCTAGGGTGAGTGGCAGTGCCCAGCAGGGTGGCAGGAGTGCTGAGCTCGGGTGGGCAGGGTATGGGGATCCCCACCATGGTGCACAGCCCCAAGCAATGGCAGCAGGAGCACCAGATGGCAGGGGCTCAGTGTAAGCACTGCTGCCTGGCACTGTGCAGCTCTGGCCAGTGCTGCACGTGGGGATGAGGAGTGCAGTGCAGCCAGGCTGCCTCTATCATAGGGACTCCGAGCAGCACACATGCAGCCCCTGGCACTCACGAAGCGCTGGAAAAGCCCCACACACTGAAGCCAGCTGCCTTCCCCACCTCATGCTGCACAGGTCCTGGGACTCTGCCAGAAGTGGAGAGGAGTCCTGCCCACTGCTTCCCCTTGGAGTCCTAGAACCTGTGCAGTGGGAGGGAGGGGAGACAGGGATTGGGGATGGCAGCCAGCTCCAGTGCACGGGGCTTTCCTGGTGCTGCGCAAGTGCCGGGGGCTGCGTGGGTGCCACATAGAGCCCCCATAGAGGTGGCCCAGCCAGGCTGCGCTCCTTGCCCCCACATGCAGTGATGGCTGGAGCTGTGCACTGCCAAGCAGCAGCATCCGCACCAGGCATGAGCGCCCCAAGTGGCCCCACCTGTTGGTGCTCCTGCTGCTGCTAGTAGGGGTTATGTGCCATGGGGGTCCCAAAATTCCTCTGTGATCCCTCTCACCCCGCAGAAGACACACACTCACACCCTGCTCCCACAACCCTCCACATATACACCCCCAACATACCCTATTGCCCCCCTACACCCCACCATACACCGTCCCACAATACACACACTTTATACCCTACCATACACACACACACACACCAACCACACCCCATAGACAATATACAAGAATAAGACTTTATTTCTGAGTTATGATGCGATCGCCACTATTATACACTATGCAAACACAAATCACAACAAAAACGTTTTGTAATAAAATTAAAATATGTTATAGTAGGTGTTTAACTTTTAGTGTATGAGTTGTGTTTTTTTCTGGTTCCAAGATGGCAACCCTTCCCTCCCAAAAGGAGTATTTCTGGGGAACAAGGGAGGGACTTCTGGTGGCAAAGGTCAGGGATTAGGGGAGAAACTTTAAGTCCCAAGATGGCAACCAGGGGCTGGGGCAGTTGTCAAGGGGTAGGGGTACCCATGTGGCCTTTGACGGTCCAAAACTCATTAAGCAGCCCTCAAGCCAAAATAATTGCCCACCCGTGTGTTAACCTCTTACAGCCTGTGAGCCACCAGTTGGACAGCCCTGCATTAGATAGCTGTGATAGAGCACTTGAATAGCAAATTTGCTTGCCTTCCCACTGACGAGCAAGAATTTTTTCTTCAACCAGGAAATAAACAATTCAGAAGACGAGCAGCCATGATCAGTAAAGAGCATGTAGCTTTATTATCAACTTGAAACAAAACAAGTCAGGTATTCTACAGGGTTGATCAGGTGAACTCCAGAAGAGAGATGCTGTCAGAAGATAGCTTTAAGCAAGTCATAAGGTCTATGTAAGCTTCTTCTCGCATGCAAAGAATGAGTGATCCTTTTATCTGACTGAGGCCTGTCCACCCTCATTTACATAAGCAAGTTTAAATAAAAGATCTGAATTTGCAGGAATGGGAGGAAAATAGTTCATGAAAGTTAGAAGAACATTCAGAATAAATCCTTAAAAAATGAAGTTTGAAGCTCTGCCTTTCTGCATTGTCAAGAGCAAATCCAGAGGTGGTTGTCATCTTGTGAGGCTACACAACAGCGGCATGGAAGCATACCTTAAGGAGGAGGGGCGTATCTGATGCCAATCTCTTAAAGACGGTATTCACTTCTTCCATTGGGCAAAAGGGATAACTGTATGTAAAATATTACTCAAGAAAGCAGTATGGATTTATCTGTTAAAAAAAACCAAACTGACAAAAAAATAGACTGAACTGATTGTGAAGCATCATCCAAGAAGCAGAACAGGAAGAAAGTCTTGAAGTCAACCACAGCAAATTGGATCAAAGCTTGCATAGGACATTCCTCCTCTGGACGATATCATGACTTATACTAGCAGATCAGTACATATATCAAAGGCTGAGAGAGTGTAGGCCTCCTCATATAAGACTTAATAGCAACCGCTTTAGAAACACTATGAACTGTTGATTTGGCCAAGGTCAAGCAGAAACTCTATTGTGAATCAAGCAATAGAATATGTATCTTATGCTTTCTTGCCTTGTACCTTTACCACCAGGGACCCTTCATTGGAAGGTCCTTCTTCATTGGAATGAATATGTAAAGCAACCACTTGAATGTGTAAAGTAACCACTAGACTTGACTTTGTGAGGATTTGTCTATGTGCAAAAGTGTGTTTATACTAGCTGATTCCCATCAGGAAAAGGAATAAACTAAACCAGTACAAATATGTGTGGACTTGGTTTTGTATGAATATATCAATTTAAAAAATACCTGTCAAAACCTAACATAGCTATACTTGTACAACTGTTCAGGATACTTGAGGTGTAAACTGAACAGTGTTCTATGCTGCCTCCTTCTGAAGGATAATTACAGGGGTGACTGGTGCATCCTGAGCCTGTGGGGACACAATTTGTGGGCAGGTCCAGCGGCGGGCAAAAAGCCCCATATCCGCTCCTATGCTTTGGTGCCGCAGCTTAGTGCCCCTCCCATGCCGCCAGCCCACACGGCAAAAAAACTGCCCTGTCCTGAGCAGTGGCAAGTCAGGGGCCAATCTCAGGGGGTCATGTGTCCCCACTACCTGTGGACAATTTATATAGATAGTAGTAGATACAATAAAAAGTTAAGTGTTGCTGTTGGATTTTAAGGACTTGTTTGGTTTATTTATTTAGCCTTCTTAGGATTCACTTTGCGCTGTAGTCACTTCCCATTATTGAGTGCTGTTTGCTATGCTTCTGCCAGAAAGTGTTGCTTTTACCTATTAATTTACCCAGCTGATCATAAGAGAAAAGAAGTTGGATCTAATCTTTTATTTTGACCTATTTTATAATTCTAATTTTTACAGAATGTATATTTACCTATTTGACTAGTGATATTCCTTCCTCATATTTTGTATTATTCTTGTTTGGGAATGACCATATGCAAATAATTAATTCTGAATATTCCATTTTTGTCATGCTTTCTTCAAGATGTCCATTCCTCTAATTGAAGTGAATTGGAAATGCTGGTGTGGCTATGTGTTCTGAAAATGGAGCTACTGGCACTTGGATTCATGCTTCTCCTACCTTTCAGTCACTTCCCAAACTCTGAAGAATGTATGGAGGTTAGTTAATGAGAGCTGCTGTCCATATTATCAGAGAAAATAAATTAAGAAGTAAAAATAGCATTTTCTTTGTATACTTGTTTAGCTTTTTGTATTTGAGGATCTTAGCGCTAGCTAATTCTAACAACTCCCTGTTAGAGGATGGGAGGGTTCTTAGTTATCTCTAACCTCCACCTATAGTCATTTGCAGCAGAGCAAAGTAGATACTAATTTAATTTGGTAGCATTTTACAAAAGTGCAAGAAAAGGAGCTCAAACAGGAATAGAAGAAACCTAGATTTATGTTTGCCCATGAATTTTGAATCTCTCTCCTTTAGAATGTGCAAACTGCCATATAAGGCCTTATTCTTAGAAGTTTTGAACACTCAGAGGTCTAATTAAATATGTAGGCTTAAGTATTTTCACCCAAAGAAAACTGTTGCAGAGCTATAAATATGACTAGATCTACCAAGTTGTATTATTTTAAGCACTAGAGATCATTTACCTCTAAAATTTTGGTGGCTGAAATTAGTGAGACCCATATTGGTGAAACCATGCATGTCAATGATGTAGTTAACAGTAAAAACATTTTGTTGTGTTACAGGATGAGAGGCTTGTGGCATATGCACTGCAACAGAAGAACAGGAGTCAGAAAACCTGGATTTGATTCCTAGAGACTTGCCACAGATGCAGGTCTAACCCTCCTGTACCTCAGTCTCCTCTTCTGTAAAATGGGGTTATCTTGTTAATGCTGTTATAACAAGGGCTTGCTTTGCAGAGGGCTCTGATATTCTAGCTGAAAAATACTCATAGAAACCCGTGACAAGTTCCGAGTGATGCCCGGGGAACAGCTGTCTGAGCTGCTTGCACCGCTAGTAAGGGTCAATATTGGCAAAGGGTGTAAGAACAAGCTGTCCTCCTCGAGCAGCAGGACCCTGGCGGGTAGGGTGTGTGGCTCGGGAGCCCTCTCCTCGGGGCTCTGGGTATGCTTTATGGAGGCAGAAGTGGCTGCCCGACTGCTGGAGCGGAGCTCCCTTTGGCTGGGCGGCAGCGTGTGGCTGCCTATGAGCCGCTCTCTTCATACACAACAGCACAGCACTGAGCCCAAGCCTCCGAGCCGCACATCCCGCCTCAGCCAGTCTCCCCTCCACTCAGTTTTATATTTGCGCGCCCTTTCAATCCTCAGTGACGTGTCCCCCGCCGCGCCCAATCCGAGGCGCCCTCTGGTCAGGACAATGGAAGGGGCTCCGCCAATCGGCGCGGCGGCTGGCTTGGCGGCGGCCAATGGGAGCGGGCCTGTGTTGAGAGTAATGTTACCAGCGCTGAGAGTGTGAGGAGGCTGCGTATCGATCCCGCTCTCAGCCATTGCAGTGCATTGGGCTCCGCCGCGACCCAGACCCAGCAGCATTGGGGGCCAGCGGCGGCCGGCGAGGGGCTCTGTGGCTGGGCGAGCGCGGGCGGCAGTGACGCGGGTGAGCAGGAGCAGGAGCCGGGGCCGGCGGGGTGTTTGCGGCGCCGGCTCAGCCCTAACCCAGCCCAGCCCCGCGCGGCCGGCGGCGGACGCGGGGGCAGAGGCAGCGGTAGCCCCGTTCCGCTCGCTCCTTTCCTCCTCCTGGGGGCTCCGGACGGGCGGGCGCACAAAGGCGGCGCGGGGCGAGCGGGGGAAGGGGAAGGAGGTGGCGCGCGCGCGCGCG
>NW_017728906.1:163975095-164018054 GCF_001723895.1 Crocodylus porosus
TGCTGTGGGGCGAGGCCGGCAGTCGCGGCGGGGCTCGGCTTGGCTCGGTTCGGCCCGGCCCGGCCTGGCCTGTCATGGCCGAGTGTGCGCGGGGCGCCACACAAAGGGGAGGAAGGAGCCATGTTCTCGCGGCGGCCATGGCCGCAGGGCCTCGCGGCGCGGCGCGCCCCGCCCGCGCAGGAGCCGGTGACCTTCCTCGAGCCGATAGGAGCCAGCGCCATTGCGCGGCCCCGGCTCTGCCCGCGCCTGCCGGCCCCAGGCCGCTGCCTTTGGGGGAAGAAACAGGCCCCGAGACGCACACGGGGGCCGGGGCTTCACCCACGGATTAGCCCGAAGCGCCGCCTCCCCCCGCCCCGCGGCTTGTGCAGAAAATGGCCCTGAGGGGCCTTGTCGGTTTCACTCCACCTCCTCGTGTGAGGAGCCTTCAAAATGGCGGGAAGAGGGGTTTAAACGCCAGCTAATGGCAGAGTCCGGGCTGGAACTCTGAAGTGAGGCGAACTTGGTGGCTCAGCCGGGATCTTAATAAACGGGGAGGAGGGGAGCCTGGCTCGGGTTGGGGCTTTTTTTCTTTCCTGCTACCTCCGTCCTCCTTTCTCTTTATTTTGCTCCTTTCTTTCTGCCAGGAAGAGCTGAGCAGCCCCCAGCGGCACGGCACACGTCCCCAGATTAGTCCTGGGTAAAGGGGCTTGTGCCTGGAAGTGTCTCCATTGCAGACCTTGTTTACTTGATAGAAACTTCAAACCGGACGCGTTTAGTCAGACCAGAAATCTGTTTTTGTCCTTACGCCAAACCGATAGGAAATGCTGCTTCTGTGGCATTGTGAGCAGGCAGCGGGTGCACATTTTACTCCTCTCAAGGAGCAAAGTTTGTGTGGGTCGGGGGGTACAGTGGCTTTCCACTGAAAGCTCAGAGGAAATGGTCTCTCCACTTCTGCTGTGGGGTTAAAAGTACTCAGAAATCTTTTTATAACCCTTCTCTTTCTACTATTTAAAAGATAGGGAGACAGTCATCTCCATGAACACTGACTGGCTCTTCATCATAAGCAAGTATGCTTTTCAAGCCTTTGGTTTCAACATGTCTGAATGCAGTATTCATTCCAGTATTTCTAGTTACACCTTGTAAGGAAGAGTTGGTTTTGCATTATAATTGAAATAAAGTAACAACAGATGGCGTGGCTCTGTGTTCTCATAAACATTACTGTGCAAAGCATATACAGGAAACTAAGAGCAGTCACTCGAATCCTAAGCCCCGACAAGGATACTATCAACTGTCATGCTTGCTTTTCCCTCCTGTCCCACCATCTAATTTCTTCCTTTCTGATAAGTGGTTGCTGCTCTGCAGAAGAGATGCAGCTTCCATTGAGACTAGTTGTCTACAATTCGTCTAGCCATAGGCACTCTTGGTTACAGATGATCATTTATACATATCCTTCAGGAAGTGTTTCTGATGATGGTTAAATGTTGGTTACATTCATGATGCTGGTTTATTGCATCTACCAGGCTACCTCAGAAACTAGTAATTATTTTTATAAATAGGGACCTTTCCAGGAGAGGAGAATTTAATTTTAATATATTCTAAGAGGTCCTTATAAAGTTAACATGTTCTTCAACATACTGATCCCTTCTATCTTGCTGTCACATTGTATGGAAACAAAAATGTCTGAAGGCTGGCTATTCCTTTATAATTTCAGAAAATCATCAAAAATGGGCAAAGGTGATCCTAAGAAGCCGAGGGGTAAAATGTCTTCATATGCATTCTTTGTGCAAACTTGCCGAGAGGAGCACAAGAAGAAGCATCCAGATGCTTCAGTGAACTTTTCAGAGTTCTCAAAGAAATGTTCAGAACGATGGAAGGTAAGAACAATTTAAAATATTAGTATAAGTTAGGGTCAGCAGCATTTTTGGGCAGAGCGCCAAAACACCCACAGGTTACAAGATGTTGGCGTGCTGGGGGTGGACAGCAGGGGAACTGCGAGGGGCCCAATTCTTGTTGCAGACCAGCCTAGTCCCTTCACCTTGATGTGTGCGCCAAGCAAAATGCTTTCATGTGCCATGCTCTGGCACCTGTGCTGCAGGATGAATATTACCCAAGATTAACTTGTACTTGTAAATGTATTTGCAACTGTAATGTTACCCCTGCTATAAATTCAGAGGGGACTCCGATGTACTTTTGCATTGTTTTTATTCATTTTACAGACTATGTCTGCTAAGGAGAAAGGCAAGTTTGAAGATATGGCAAAAGCTGACAAGGTTCGTTATGAAAGAGAGATGAAAAATTATGTACCACCCAAAGGGGAAACAAAAAAGAAGTTCAAGGATCCAAATGCACCCAAGAGGCCTCCGTAAGTAGATTTTTTCCAGTTACTATTTTTTTTTAATTCAGGAGCATTGTACTGATGCATCTCCATAAAATAATTTCTCTTAAGAGTCCAGTTACAGTACATAGAAGTACACCATTTTTTGTACACTGGTGCAAGTATCCCTGCTTACAATTGTAAATGCCAGGGTTTGATTTTAAGTCTAGTCCACTTCAACTGCTGTTTGGTTGGAACTTCATATGGAACTGTTGCTATAGGTCCAGTTTTGAAAAACAGATACAAATATCTTTTGCAAGCCATTTTGATATATTTTTGTTAACAACAACCACATTTAAAACTGTTGTAAAATATTAGAGACCCATACTATAACTTGTCTGGCATGAGTGGAATATTTGGCCCACACCGTCTCCCTTTTGAAGTCCATAGGGTTCTGCCACCATTGCCTGGTGTCTTTGAACCTGCATGAAATAGCTTGCAGGGGGCTTACTCCTTAAGTGGACCACATGACTGAATTCAAAAGCACTGCCACAGGGGTTTAGTACCACAGTAAATTTTTATGGCTTATTTTAAAAATGAAGCCAACATTGAGAGGAATGAGGAAAGTATGTAGGAATGGGGATTTTTGTTTTGGCAGCTTCTGACATCTGGAAAATCTTTAGGGTATTCTAGTATTTGTTGCAAGACAGTTCATGTAGCATCCATGTTGTTACAACTGTTAAAGACAAGGAAACTTACTATATGCCACTCTGGCATCCTTTGCTCAGATCCTTTGCTCACTGCTGATTGGCAGTACATTTGGCATGTGAAATTAACCTTTTCATAGGTCTTGCTAAAAAAAAAAAAAAAAGAGGACCGGATATTCTGTAGTCCTTGAGTGTAAGGATGCGTTAAGTTCCCAAAGCCAGCATTAAAGTGGTTACTTCGTTGTATTAGATTTAAAGGTTAATTATACAACTTTTGTGTGGGATAGGCAAAGCCTTTCAAAGTGCTTTTGAAGGGTTATGATGAAGTGTACTCCAAATCATAGTGAAGATTCTACCAGCATTTGCTGTCTGTGGTCCAGTAGATTAACCTTTTCATTTTACAATTAAAATTTTCCTTTTCAGTTCTGCTTTTTTCTTGTTTTGCTCTGAGTTTCGTCCAAAAATCAAAGGTGAATATCCTGGGCTGTCCATTGGAGATGTTGCAAAAAAGCTGGGAGAGATGTGGAACAACACTGCTGCAGATGATAAACAGCCTTATGAAAAGAAGGCTGCTAAACTGAAGGAGAAGTATGAAAAGGTAAACATCAAGGTTTAGTGTTAGCTGGGTCTCTTCTCATTCAGATTGTTTTGGCTCTGAATAGCTCTGAACAGATGAATCATTAATCATCATAAATGACGTTACCCCTTTTTTATGGCTCAGTGGTGCAAGCTCACTGTCCTTCATTTCCCTTGCTTAAGTCTTGACTTGAGTCTGCCCTTACCCCCGCCATACTCTTACAGTGGATATCAAATATATAATTATGGAAACGTCAAATATCTTTTCATACTTAGAGAAAATTATTCTAATTGCATGTCCATATAAGAATTTTGATACTGAAGAACTGCTATGTTGCATGTTTTCTGTTTTCATTCATCTATATTTCAGTTCTTTTTGATATTTTAGTAGATACCATTGTTTTAATATTCAGTACAGATACAGTGGTTCATAGCAGCATCTAAGTGCAGTTTGAAGCACCAGGTGACACGATAAAAGATTAAATTTATTTTTTTTGTCGTGAACATATACTATATAACTTTCTTCAATTTACATGTCAGTTATCAAAAGTGAATTTTTAGTTTATTCTCCATAGTGTAACGTAAGGGGACAAATGAGAAATGCTAGTAATAGACATGCATTCTCCTGGATACACTTTGTGCCTTTCATCTTTCCAATAATGAACATGCTATTAACCTGATTTCTTGTGTCATTAAAACAAAATCCTGTTTTAATGATTTGAAGCTGTATTGGATGTGGGGATGTAGAGCAGTTCTGACTGCATGTTGATTTCTAGAGCAAGATTTCCATCCCAAAATAGGCGAAGGGAGAAAGGGATGCATGACCTGATGTTCTTTATGAAGGATCAGTGTACTCTCCAAGGAGCAATGTTCTGTGTATTACAGCACAGATGCTATCATTGATTATGTTCCCTTACTAGCAAGTTAAACCACTTTAGAGTTGTGGCACACTAGTGGGCAAGTGTAACTGGTGGCCCTGTCTAGTTGTAGGGAGGAACTATCTTGCAGATATATTGTAGGATTAGAAGACTTCCTGTGCAGCTCTTCCTGTGCAACTCAAGGTATTATTTGGCCTTTGACATGTAAATTATTCATACATAAAACCATATTTTTGTATGATTAAAATGAATAGGAAATTCAGAGCTGAAAGTAAATCCTCCTGGCAGTTAATGGTTATGTATCTAAAGCTTTTTTTAGTTTGTAAGAGGATGTTTTAAAAATTACAGAACTGGTAACCTTTAGTTAAAGCTATTTTTTCTCTTTACTAATGTCAGCTAGGGTTGATATGCTTACCCCTGTATTTTAAATCTGAAGTTTTTATGTTAAATATTATTTCTGGAGAAAACTTCTGAAGATCTGTTATTAAGTATTCTGCTGATAGAAGGTTGACCTGTTAGTGTCACTTCTTTCCAGAATATATGATAAATTTTTAGGATATGAAGGAATGATGGGAATAGCAGTTTAAAAATGTTACATAAAAGAATATTATCAAGTTTTAAGCCATTTGCCCCAAGGCACTCATCTATAGGATAATATCTTCTAGAGTTATTAGAGATCAGTTATATTCCCTGCTCATTATATTCTATAAACCCAGAGGGTCCAACTGTTCTTATGACTTCTTCCACTGGCAATCACTTCAGTTTGACTAATTTTTGAAGAACTAAGTTTTTTGCTTTGTGAGCCAATACAATACATTTATTGCATGCAGAAGGTGGCACTGTCTACCCTTTAATTACACTTCTTGTACTTTTTTGTTTTAATAAACTTCAGTTAGGCAGAATTCTATATAATTGCTCTTCACTGAGGCATAACATTGCAAATATTAAACCACATCACTGTGTTTTGGATGGCTGATTATAATTTTGTGTGTCCTAAGGAGTTTGTGTGCATTTCTTTGAAGATGTAGAGATGAGTGGCTACATTATATCCACAAATTCATACGGGTCAATTGAAACTCCAACAGACCTCTTGTCTGGTTAAATCTAAGACCTGTTTGCCATTTTTTCCTCTTCTAAGGATATTGCCGCATACCGGGCCAAAGGAAAGACTGATACAGGCAAAAAGGTAGTTGCCAAGGCTGAGAAGAGCAAGAAAAAGAAGGAGGAGGAGGAAGATGAAGAGGAGGATGAAGATGAAGAGGAGGATGAAGAAGAGGAAGAGGAGGAGGAAGAGGATGATGATGATGATGAATAAGTCTCTTTTAGAGCAATTTCTTTCTTGTCTATAAAGCATTTAACCCCCCTGTACACAACTCACTCCTTTTAAAGAAAAAAATCGAAATGTAAGGCTGTGTAAGATTTGTTTTTAAACTGTACAGTGTCTCTTTTTTTGTATAGTTAACACACTACCGAATGTGTCTTTAGATATCCCTGTCCTTAGTGGTATTTCAATGGCCACTAACCTTGCCTGGTACAGTGTGGGGGTTGTAAATTGGCATGGAAGTTAAAGCAGGTTCTTGTTGGTGCACAGCACAAATTAGTTATATATGGGGATGTAGTTCATTTTTCATCTTCAGTTGTCTCTGATGCATCATAAAAATAATTGTTGTTCTGTTAACTGAATACCACTCTGTAATTGCAAAAAAAAAAAGTTGCAGCTGTTTTGACATTCTGAAGGCTTCTAAGTAAATACAATTTTTTTATTAGTATTGTTGTCATTTTAATAGGTGCCCTTGAAAAATCATAATTTTTCTTTTTTGAGGGGAACTCATCTTTGCTTTATTAAGTATGCCCATTTGGGATCACGTGAATATTACAGTTTTCATCTTTTCATATAACCAGCTGATAAACAAAGCTTTGATCTGCATACCCTGCATAATCATGATAGGGTAGGAAAAGAAATATACAGGCATATGTTAAAAGAATATTCTTCCGTAACTGGAAACAAAAAAAAAAATTCAATCTCAACAAACTGATATTTGCTCAGATTTTTGTGAAATATAATATTCTATTGAGTTGCGTAAGTTTACCAGTCTTGGAGAGTTGAGAAGTATAGAGTTCAATTTTACAGCACGGAATACTTCCAATAAATAATATGCTGTTAAAAAATTCTGTCCTAGAAGGACTAATAAGGTGTCCACCCATCCTGGTGTGGAGGGAATTTACATATGTGACTCCATTGCTGTGTAATGAAAGTTGTATTTGTAAATCTCTGAACACCTGAGATGAGCATACCCCTAAAATGTATGAAGTTAAAAATATAAAATTACCATATTAATTTTCTGTGACACCATGTCTAGTGATGGCCATGGGCTTTATACCATGAAACTCTCCTGGTAGCAAATGGCCCACAGGAAAGGATTTTACTTTCTAAGGTTTCTATAAATGGTACCATTATTATTTGTTAAATCTATGTAAATTCATATTTGTATTCTTAAAATTCTAGTTTTAGCCCTTTAAAAAAGTTGTATATTGTCTCAAATTGAAAATGAGATAAGATGTATTTTTCCTGTTAGGTTTTATACCGCACTCTTGATGTCTGCCCATTTATAAGTTAAATATAGCTGTATGGAAAAGTACATTTTATTAAATTTTGCATTAAAAAGTGAAATGTTTAACCAGTATACCAACAACGTCTAATTTGATCAAATATAGTTCTCTTCCAAAACCAAAGTGAGGTCTTTTTGCATATTCAGTAAAACTTCAAGTGCTGGCAACTGTAACTATTTTCACAATATACCTGCTTACCAGTTTGGGGGACAATTTGGCAATTTTGTGGTTATAAAAATTATGGTTCTCTTAAGTGCCAGTGTTTAAAAATAGCATTCTTGTAATTTTACACGCTTTTGTGATGGAGTATTGTTTTGTTATACAATTTTGACTTTCAGATTCTTATTTCAATTTGCATTTGTTTATGTATAACTTCAGGAGAAATACTGAACACCTGAATCCTGGATGATACTAATAAACTAATAATTGCAGAGGTTTTAAATATTTAGTTAAGTGACTCGGTTAATATCCTAAGGGTTTTTTATTTTCAGGTTCATTTGTGTACTTGTTTTGAATTCTAAACAAAAAAGCCATTGCAATAAAAGACCTCTTTATGGAGAGCAGGGGAGTTAGGGGTTCATTTAAATAGTTGATCAGACTGTTCACTCAAATTATCATAACTTATTAAAAACAAATTACAGGTAAATCTTTCCTTGGACTATACTTAACAGGATCCTGGTTTCTTGGATCTGTTTCAGTGCTTGACTTTGGCAAAGCTGAAACTCAGAGTGGTTAATCAATTTTGGAAGGTGGCTGGCTGCTTGAGAGGGACCATATTTATCCTTTTCTCTATTATCAGTTCCTTGGCTTATGGGAAAACTGTAAAGTCAGATACAAATATGTAGTACCTCCAAGGCTGAGGAAGGTAAGTGATGTTATGTTTGCTACATTTAAAAAAAAACAACTGATGGTAACCAGTTTTCTTCAAGGCTAGAGGTTAAACCACTGAAGCTCCGGAGATCTCGGAGCCAAATTCTGCAATCAAGTATGTATCAACAGCTTTTGAGATCAAGTTGTACTTGTGTACCTAAGGGAAAATTATGGTTTAAGGATCTCTTACTACATGTAGTGCCTTTGTTTTTTGTGTCCTTACATGACAAGGTATTTAGTAGAATTCAGAGATTCATTGGAATTAGGCCCTTGCCGTAAATGCTTCTCTTACGGTCTTGAACTTGAAACTTTTATGCTGTCAACTGTGCCTCTTACTGCCCATGCCACTGCCACATAGAGTGGAGGTATCAGTGAAAATGTTTGTTGGGGTAGTTATAAGAATGAATTATTTGTAGGGAAAAAATGCCTCCCAGTCTAAAACACTAGTTCTGTTTTAAGATGCAGCATGTTTCTAGGAAAGTTACATAGCACTGGGAAGGATCTCACATCACTCAGGCCAGCCCCCTGTTTTTGCAAATTATATATTTGTAACCTGTTCATAAGAACCCAAACCAGTTCTAAGTCAAACTTGGCTGTATATTCCAAGACTTGTCAAGTTAGGCCACTTATCAATTGGCACTTGTTTCTATGTGCCTTAATTGAGCTTAAAAGTGTGTGTTTGTTAAGATCACAGCCATTTAGACATAGGTCTTCACAAGAGAACTAGACAGTATTGTGATAAAAAAATGTAAATGTTTTAATCTTCAGATAAAAACTTTAATTTTGAAAGGATTTTGCTAACTACAGGTAAGGATTGGGGTGGAAAGAACTTCAATGTTGGAAGTAAGGAGCAACTGGTTAAAGTCTATAGTATGGGTCTCGCAGTTAGCACTTGTTCTGTCACAAAGTTGAAGGTGCTACCACTGATTTTCAAATTGGTCTACATCAGTTGTACAAATTCCATTCTATTGGGTTAATCAACCATGCTAGTGTGTTGTGTAGATTTAACCAAATCCGCTTTTCTTTTTTCTATACAGAAGCCCTTAGAAATTTGAAGTAACAGGTATCAGTTGGCTCAAAAGATGTCTGCAACTTAATTAGGATAAATACTAAGCTGAGACTGAGCCCATCTTAATCACTTTTTTAATGCAACAGACCCATCATGAGCATGATGGCTTGAGGCTGAGTAGAAATTAGTTTCTTAAAGTTCACAGAAAGCTGGGTAGCTAAATCCTAGCAAGAGGATAACCTGGACAGACTGGAATGAAATGTAACAGCTGTTTTTGTGACTGACAAGCAGAGCTTGAGAAATATCCCTTATTTTTACTAGCCTGATCTATTGTCCTGCCATTTGCTTGTCCTGTGCCCTCAGAAAAGTAAAAATCCATTTATATAATATACATATTATCAAGGCAACAATCTAAAAATTCAAAACTTGCATGTGTTAAGTTTTACACATTTTTGTTAGACACTTGTCAATCATTTGACCACCTAGAAAACAGCTCTGATGATAATTCAACAAATAGTTTTCCTAACCAATGCTAGTTACACCATTTCTTGTTTGTTACAATCTTTTCTTTCCTGGCTTCAGTCCATACTTGTTTTTATAATGGAAAGGGTGTCTTTTCTGAATCAGTTAAGGAAAATGCTCTTAAGAAAGAAAAAGTATTGGATATTTTGTTTTTATGAAACGTATTGTGGAAGGTTTTGTAGGCTTGTCTACATAGAAGTTATTCTTGGTAAAAGTTTTACTCTGCTTCAGGTGTAAGCAGAGGACTCTGCTTTAAGGCAAACCTGAAAAGGGCACTTAGGACAAGTTTCAGAGAAGCACATTCCTGGCCATAGAAGGGAGATTCAAAGAATTTTTTTTTCCTGTACAGTCAATTAGAGAGTGGGGTAGATGCCTCCAAAAGTTGACCTACAAAATCTTGTAGGTGGAGTAGCAACCCACTTAGAACTAGCCGGTAGGACATTGTAAGTATGGGGTGGGAGAGGAATCACAATGGAGTTTCCTAATCACTGTTCTGGCTGGAACTGGAGTTTAGGTGCTTCTTTTCATTTGAGGACCAGTGTACTGTCTTCTGAGGCTATGCGCTAAGCTCAATTCTGGCTGCTTGCGGGGTTGAAGTTTTTTGAAAAGTTTTTAAAATACAAAAAATCCCAAAAATGCTTTATGTGAGGAAGCTCCTCTGTCTGTATAGATCGGGCGCTTCAGTGGGGCTTTTGGTACTTTTATTTAAAGCTGAGTAAATCTTTCAGATAAAAACACCCAAAAAACCCCATTAAAGTGTCTGACACATACAGGTGTTGGGTGAGCTGGGCCCAACTAACATGCTGCCTTTTCTGGGCATGCACTGGGCTCGGTGTGGGAGTGCACCAAGTTTAAAGTACTGTTTTTGTTCTTGGGTTTTGTTTTGTTTTTTTTTAAATATTTGCAAGCAGCCTTTGTAACAGCCAGTGCTGGTGATGCTGCCTACCTTTTGCATAATGGGCAACTCACCCAGGAAGTGGGGGACCTGAGTCATGCTGCTACCAAATTTCCTATCTCCCACAAAAGTACTGCAACCACCTGGATATGGAGTAGTCAGTGTGTGGGGGGATTGAAATGGACATACGTCACTTGCAGAAGCTGAGCTGCACAACTAGGATCAATAATATGAAGTACATAAACAGTCTAGAGATTTTTTTTCTCCTGTCCCCTCAGCCAAATGCTATCATCACTAGCTTACAGAGTAAGGCTTATTTGTTTTTGGCACCAGGTTGCTTATTGTGACATTACTGCCATCTCCCACCTATGCTTCTGAGTGAAAGAATACTTTTTGGTACATATTAGATAGATATGCTCTGAACATACCCACCAGGATCCTCTAGGGACTTAGGTAGAGGTTAGAGGCTGCTCTACGTGGTATATAGATGTGATACTGCTTGGGTAGGAATTGGGCACATTCCTCCTTAAAGTTCAGGGAACTTTTGTGCTTTACACAGAAGCCTTAGTTTTAGGTGCTTTGGGGCCAACTTTGTTTTAGAATCACTTGGGCAAAGACAAGATGTCAGACTTCCTTTTATCTGATACTTGAGTAATGTTCAGAAAGAAATGTACTTGTTAAGGGTTTTGTGGAACTGGAATACCTTTTTATGACTCTCTAACATACATTATGCAGCAACTTTTGATGACTTTTTTTTTTCTTTAGGTGAAACACAGAGCTTTATTTCATATGAAAAACAGAATTTAAGAGTGACTGTCAGGTATTTCCTATGATCCTTTGTGCCATTAAACATATTGGGTTCCACTTAGGGACCACCTACTTTTGAAACTCATCTTACAGGAAAGATTGCTATTCAATGTGACCTGCAAAGCGGGAGCTCTCCTTTTTGTTTCTTTATGATATGTAAAAATATGTGAGCTCTAAAATAAACATATCTTTGGGTTTTTGTTTTGTTCTGTTTTGTTTTTTTGTTTTTAATTAGAAAATCCAGCCTCATCTCAAACAGATATCTAGAAGGCTATTGCAATGGCATCTCAAAGAACTAAGATGATTACAGGTGAGCAACAGAAATGGGAAGAGGTTTCTAATTGTATTTATTTAAGACCTTGTTTATATCTGTATTTCATTTAAATAATTAGGACTAGGTAAAGGAAACCTAACAATTCAACACTTTTTAATCAATTAAGCTGTTAAAAGCTCGTTATCACTAAGACCTCCTGCAAAACCATAATAGATCAAAATTTATGTTTTTAATGTTTAAACATTTCAGACTTAAACAGCAGGAAACATGAGGAGACACAATTCAAATATCCTCTGTGGAACCTTTATAAAATGCTACTTTAAGTGAGAGGTTATAGAAAGGAGGTCTTATAGTGCTAACGGGTGTCTGGATAAAACATATTTGATACCATGGCAAATGAATTGTAAGAAATCTTTGACATCTGGATTGCAAGAAATTATGGATTAGATATTACGTCACTTTTATTTTTAACATTGCAGGGAAGAAATTCTGATGTGATTGTCCATCCGTGCAGGAGTGGCTTGCAAAATGTGTATGCAGCTGATGCCCTCAACATGGCAGAGGTGGATTCTTGTCTAGCTAAATCCCATTAAGAAAATGGCCTGAAGACTAGGACTGTTGCATTTCCTGCTGATCTAAGAGGAAGGTAGGTACAAATCCGCTTGACCAGCACCTTTTTTATTAAGTAATAATGATTTTAGGAACAGACAGAGGTTATGTTTATACCAAGAGAATTGCTGTTTGGTCAAAATTGCCAGCCTACAGTCATTCATTCAGTTTTTCCACAAGGAAACATGCCCCCCTCCAGGAAAATGATCTTCCCGATTTGACACCTGGAAAATCACCCCTATGAGAGAGTTTCTCTTTATTAGAATGAACACCTGTATGCTTGACTCCTCCCTGATCAGGAGTTGAGCAGCAGCTTCTTCTGTGCCTTCCTCAGACTGGGCAACTGTGGTTTGGGGAAGGCTGAGGGGCATTTCAACTCCTTCCAATTACAGGAGTTAAGCTGCTGCTGCATACTGCCTGCCCCCACCCCCTCTAGCTTTCCAGAGACTGCAGGGAGCATTGCCTCTGCTCCCCCTGCCTCCCAGAGCCCAGGAGAGGAGTGGAAGAGCATCCGCACATTGCTCCCCACCCATTCCCAAAACCAGGAAAACTACAGTCTAAGTAACAGGCAGGGAGTATTGCCTCACTGCTCCATCTCTCCCCAGACACTGGGAGGGGAGGAGCAGTGCTGGATCCCTGCACTTCCCCAGTCTGGCCTTTCTCTGCCTCTCCAATCCCCCTTGGGGTGGAATTAATTTCCAGAGCTAGAAATTAATGCCTATCCATACCTGTTGTCAACTGTCTTTTATGCTTTCTCCTGATGTTGCCTTTTTAAATACCACAGGTCATTAGAATCCAGGAAGTTCCTTACAGAGAAAATGACATAACATGCAAAAGAAGAAATTTTGGATGGATTTTCAACTTTGTTTGCCCTACTAAGAAATGTCTTTTATTAAGCTAGTAGCGTTGCTGTCAGAAGAGGGAAATCAGATGATTTTGAACTTCCTTAGTGGCACACAAATCTGAGTATAGTTGTTCTTATCCATAGATGTGGGTTAGGAATAATTTTTGTAGAGCGTGAGATAGATATAAAATTGTAACATTGAAGGAGTTGTCCAAGAAAGGGTGTTAGTTGTGTGGAGACATCATTGAGCTGGTTGCAGTATGGATCACTACTGGCTGATATAGCTGTAAGAGAAAGCACTTATAGCTATATAACAGTTGTTTTGCCATCTTCTGGGCAATAGCTTCCATCACAAAGGATCTTCAAATACTATTCCCTGGTCATTGGACTGAGAAACTAAATGGATTAAACCAGTAGTCAAAAGTGTGAGATTCCATTCTTTTGGAGCAAGGGAGGCTCTTACCTTGAGAATCACTTTGAAAGGCTCCAGGCTTGTCTTAAGGCTGTCTAAGCAGGTAGGGGGATTGATTAAGATATATAGCGTAAATGAATGCAGTTCTTTATGAATTATCTGGAAACTTTTTGTGAATTGGATAATCCACTTCAAAAGTGATGGAATTAATTTAAAGACGAGTTACCTCAGAAAAACCGTTTGTGTGCAACCACCTGCAATTTGGATTCAGTTTTCTGCTGCTGGCAGGTTTCCCACTGTTAACCTGCACTGCAGTGCTTCATACCTGGGTCAGCCTGTTTGTTTACCTGAGTTCCCCCTTTACTGCATTAAGATCAAGTTAACTGACTATTTCCTTTCTGTTTACATGCTGACATAGCCAGCTGCATGACATTTGTGATTCCATACTCATATATCCATCTCAAACATGGCAGCCATGCCTGTGCATCTGGGTAGACTAGTGCACAGATCATTGAGTTTCTTTTGTTTGTTTCCACGGTCTCTCTAGGTGTCATTAATATTTTGAAAATATTTGCACCTTTGCCACCCACCCATCGGTAAGCTCCATTACTTTCACAGATGTTAGGCCATCAGGGCATGGCTGAACATCACTTCTGAATTAGTGTTCAGTAAAAGGCTTCATGAGGAAGTAAAGGGTCAGGTGGGCCTTCCAGACTGACTTTGGAAACACTTCCATTAACTCTGTTCATGTCCACAAAGGTCTGAGGCATAATTGTTCTTTTTCTCATTGATATTCAGATCACAGCCTTCTCCAGTGCACTTCAACCAGGTCCTGGAGTACCAGGGAAAAAAATCCTCCTTCTCTTGCTGAACTCTGAATCGTGTATGGCAGGGACAGCGAATAGGCACAATAGTCCCATCAATAGCACAAACACAATCTGGGAGTCCTAGTTGTGAAAACTCAGCAATGAATTATGCAGTACCAATCTCAATGTCCCAGGGCATCAGCACCCACTTTATGGCAGCATAAACCTCCATGACAATAACCTTGACAAATAATCTAGTAGCACCTATCCTGTGAGCAGTCAGGAGCATCAAGCTTCCCTTTCTTGACAGGAACTATCCCATTTGGTCTACTGCCACTGAAGCTCAAAGGCTGAGTTCTGCACAGATCTTGAGGGAATGGTCTCTAGTAATTCTGCCACAACTACTGGTCATCCCAGATTTACTTTTACTATCTTTTCCTACTAGTCACTGATAGTTTTCCAAGGCCAGACACAGTGCCGTAAGTGAAGTTGCTCCAGGGGCGCATCTACACATGCTATTACTGCACATGAATAAACTCCAGAGCTTATTGCTTTGAAGTTTATTGCTCCCAAGCATGCCATTTGAACATGCACCCTGGAGCAATTAACTCCAGAGCAATAAACTCCAGAGTTTATTCATGTACAGCATGTGGAACCAAGTTGGAGCAGCCTCAGCTGGCAGGGGGTGCTGGGGGTCAACCTGCCAGGCTAGAGCTGTCCCCCAGCTCAGTGTGTTGTGGAAGGGCTGCCTGGGGCATGAGGGAACTTCACTGCAGAACTAGCCAGCAGACAGCCCCTGTACTGAAGCACCCTCGTGTCCAGCCAGCCCCTCCAGCATCTACACATGCACTGCTGTGGAGTTTTTTACTCCAAAGCAGGATAGTACTTGTATTTACAAATGCTATCCTGCTGCAGAGTAAATTAGTTTACTCCAGCTTAATAAGGGTTCATGGGTAGATGCTGAGACATTTAGTGCACAGCTAATTAGTCAACTGCAGTAAACATCTTGCGTAGATGCACCCTGAAAAGTAGTCGGACAGAAGTAGTCACTTCATTTCATCCTCTTTTTCCTTTACTCAGATCAGCTTGGCAGCACAGCAACTGACTCCCTCTAACAGAAAGCTTGTGGCTCTCTGTTCCTTTAAGGCAGAAATAGCCCAGCCAGGGAGCTCCCCAGGCTAGGCAGGAGGCAGCAGCTGTTGGTTGCTAGGGCAACTGGGCAAATGAGGCAATTAGCAGGTACTGCAAGCAGCCTGCTAAGTGGAAGTGGGCAGAGCCTGGGAACAATTTAAGCCTGGGGCTTAGGTTGGCAAGCCAGCCTAGCCCGGTCAGCCCCAGGGTTAGGAGCTGCTCAGGGACAATGGACTGCTTGCTTTGCTGCCTGCAGGAACACTGAGGCTCAAGGAGCTCACAAGGCACCCAGGCTGGGAGGAACACCAGTGCAAGGGTTTGCCGCCTTAGTGGTGTTTGTGTTTCTGTTATAGCCCGGGGGCTTATGGTTTATGTTGCTGTTTATACCAGCAGTTTGGGTTGGGACTGTAAGGAGTGGTTTACAGAGGCCCCATTAGTGCCAAGGGGCATGCAATTGCCTTGAGCCCTGCCAGGACCAGGCTCAAGGCTTGAAGTGACTATTGAGCCCGGAGCACCAGTGCTACACTGAGGCCACAGGGCCAAACAGGGGCCTAGAACTTGAGAGGGGCTCAGCAAGATGGGAGCCAGGGATGCATCAAGACTGGGGCCAGGGGCCCAGTGACCAGAAGGGATAAATGTGAGCTAGTGCCTCGAAGCTAGGTCTGATACAGTGGGCCCAGGCTAGCAGGCCTAGCTAGTGTAAAGGGTAAGAGGTCAAAGCCCCACAGAGTGACTACAGTAACACCCACAAGACTTGGGGCATGGTGTAGGAGAGGAATTGGAGCCATGCAATTAGCTCCTAAAGCTTGAGGTGCTCTGCGGCAGCATAGCTATTGAGTGAGACCCAGAGAGGGGCCTGAGAACCAGTGAGGCCCAGTAGGATGCTGGGGAACCTTAGCAGGGGTTCGTGTGAACTGGAGCCACGCAAGGGCCCATGAGCAGCCTCCCTATTTATTATCATTATACCATCAAAGCATGGCAGGAAAGATGGGAAGGTGCCCTAGGGGTTGAGGGGGCATGTTCACTCCTGGACTTCAGCCTGTTACACTCCCCAAAAAAGTCATCTAGCTACACAACTTCAAGTACAAGTTCAGTGGCCTTTGTGCATTTTAATGATTGCAAGACTAGAAGTGGTATCTAGTAGTATTCTATGGAAACTGGTAGCAAGTTACATACAATGAAAAAGGTGTACGAACCATGGAACACCAGGAGAGGAATCATGGAAATAGCTATCTTGACTTCCAAATTCAAGACTTCCAATGAATTCTGCTACCTATCACAATGCACTCTAAAAATATCTAGAATGTTAAATCCCCAACAGTGAGACAATATTCTGCAACATTCCTACCCCAAATACTATGTGCTTATTTTAGGAGTATACTCAGTGTCATGTGGACACAATGTTTCAAAGAGTAATCAATTAAAACTATCAGTTTAGATAGAGTTAGTTTGAATTGGTTATTATGGAAAAGGTTACACATAAAAATAGTCTGCAATAACTTCCCATGTAGAAAAGTCTTTAGCTAAGAACAGTGCTGAATGTTTTGGGGCAGACTTACTGGTAATAATACTGAAACATTGCTTCGGAGGAGAAACAAGATGAGCTGTTCAGGATGCTTGCACTGGTTTATTCCCTTTGCCAAAGGATGGATGAGTATTTCACAACTATGTCATTATCCATGCCTGGGATCGCAAAGATGTCTGCATCACCCAAACTGTTCTAGGAGTTGATGATTGTTGGACTGGTCACCAACTGATCCACTTGGTTATGTCACTCAGACTGACTCCCAAACAACAGCTGCAGCAGAAGCAATGCCGATGGAAGATCAGCATGGAAGGACTTAAGGACCCAAGTAAGTGAGACCTCTTCTACCAGTGCCTTGATGAAAAACTGGTGAATTCCAATCAGCATCCATAGGAGAATGTCAGCAGCATTTGGGGTGCCCTCAAGGCCATCATCATCATCTGTGCTTGTGAAGAGACGCTTGGATTCTCTACCGGGAAACATCAAGACTGGTTTGATGATAATTACTGAGAGATCCAAGAGTTGATTGATTAGAAGTACAAGGCCTTTTGTGCTTGGAAAAACCACACCAACTCCAAGCAAAAGAAATTGAATCGCTAACAAGCCAAGGCAGAGGTCCAAAGGCAGATGTGCAATATGAAGAACAAATGGTGGGAAGATGAGGCTAAGAAGACTCAACATCTCTCTGACATCCATGATATGTGCAGTTTTTTTGGTGTCATCCAAACGCATCTATGGTCCAAACACTCAGACACAAACCCCCTTGAGACCTAAAGATGGAGGAGTCCTGATCAAGGAAAGGGGATCCATGAATACCCATTAGAAGGAGCATTTTAAAGACCTTGTCAATCAAGATTGCTGTTGAGGAAATTGTTCTCAACTCCATCCTGCAACACTCAGTCAGAGATGATTTCAGAATCCTTCTAAGCCTTGATGAGGTGAAGAAAGCCATCAAGCAGATAAAGAACAACAAGGCATCTGGAGCAGATGGAATCATCACCAAAAATCTTCAAACGGAGAAGAGGAGATCATATTACAGCTTCATGCCCTCATCTGAAGGATCTGGAATGATTAGGAAATCCCAGGAGACCTCAGGGATACCTTGATTGTGACAACCTTCAAGAAAGGAGACAAGTCCGATTCTGGAAACTACAGAAGAATTTCCTTTCTGTCCACCACAGGAAAGGTCACTGCAGGAATCCTCCTAAACTGTCTCCTTCCATTTGCTGAAGAGCTCATCCCAGAATCTCAGTGTGGGTTTAGGGCATCAGGAGGCACAACTGACTTGATCTTCATGGCTAGTCAGCTGCAAGAGAAATGCTGGGAACAACATAAGCCTCTCTACATGGCCTTCCTTAACCTCACAAAAATTTTTGACTCTGTCAGCTGAGAAGTGATGTGGAGGATCCTTCTGAAGTATGGATGCCCACCAAAATTTGTCATCGTTCTCTGCCTGCTCCATGATGATATATGAGCGGTAGTTCACAGTAATGAATCTATCACAGATCCCTTTGAGGCTAAAACAGAGTTAAGCAAGGCTGTGCCATCATTCAAACACTGCTTAATATTCCTTGCCCCAATGCTACCCTAACCACAAACAAACTTCCAGTCGGATTGGAGCTAAACTACTACATGGATGGTAAGCTGTTTAACATCAGCCGACTCTGAACCAAAACTAAGATCACCCCAACCTCATTGAGCTCCAGTACACTGAAGATGCTATGGTGTGTGCTCACTCAAATGAAGACCTTCAGGCAGTCGTTGATGTCTTTACCGAGGCATGCAGGAAAATGGGACTGACATTTAACATTCAGAAGACTAAGGTCCTCCACCAACCAGCTGCTAATAAACAGCCCCCAGCTCTGGTAATCCAGATCCAAGGTGAGACTCTGGAGAATGTTGAGTATTTCTCATATCTCAGAAGCCATTTCTCGCAGAAGGCTGACATCAACAAAGAAATCCAACATCACTTCAAATGTCCTAGTGCAGCATTTGGACACCTGAAGAAATGGATGTTAGAAGACTGCAACATCAGATAAGAAACCAAGCTCATGGTTTATCAAGCAGTCATGATCCCCACCTTGCTGTGCAGAGCTGAGACATGGACAATGTACCAAAGACATCTAATGTTGCTGGAGAAGTACTATCAATGCTGCCAGAGAAAAATCCTCCAAATCCAGTGGGAAGGCAGGTGGGCCAACGTTAGCATTTTCCTGCAAGCAAACACCACGAGTAGTGAGGCTATGATCATTCAACATCAACTTCTTTGGGTTAGCCTTGTCCTCCGAATGTCTGTCTGTAGACTCCTGAAGCAAGTTTTATTCTTCCAATTCAGTCAAGGTGCATGCCCAAGAGGAGGAAGACTCTGTTGCAGGGATCTCAGTATCTTAAAACCTCAGAACAACAACAACAGGAGATGGAAAATTGGGAATGGCAAAAACAGCATGTCGTGGACGAAATCAAGAATCCAGCACCATCCACCCCGCATGGAAGCACCTGTCAAAGTAGCAGTAGAGTCTTTGGTCCCAGATAGTCTTATCTGTCTGTCTGAAGACGGGACCAAAGGCCTATCACAGAAATTTTTAATCTTCAATTGCGAGGGATTGTCGAAGAAGAAAATTTCACAACTGGAACACCCCCATATTGAAGGATTTGCTAACAGCAGTTTCTGATATGGCAGAAGAAGACATCAATTTGAACCTCCCAAGCTATTCTTATATTAAACAAGAAATTTTGAGCCTACCTATAGCCTGATGTTAAGAACACTCACCCAGAAGAGGGGAGTCTTGGTTTCTGGTCCAAACATCCAGGCCTATCCCTGTATTTTACATGAAAAGGTAATTGAGTAAAAAGTGCAGCCTGTCCTGGGAGCAGAATCCAGGATTCACGCATCCCAGATGGAAGCCCAGATCATTTGTTTCACAAGTCACACTCCCTCTTGAATGCTTTCTTTCTAGTACTTAAAAAAAAAAAAAAAAAATTCTGGACAGTTGCATAGCTTCAGGAGTGAACTATGCCTACCCTCCGTGGCGGGCCAGTAGTGGGTGCTTCAGTGCTGAGCCGCCCACCTCACTGTGCCCAACCATCTTCCAGGCTCCCAGTACCTCCCTAGCAGCACCTCACGTCTAACTGAGCCTCTTTCTGAAGCACACCTGCTAACTTGGGGGTAATGCCGCCACCATCCAGGGTCTGGACTGATCCTGGCTCTGTGCTCCCTGGGAAACGCAGGCCTAATAGCCCTTGTGGGTACTTGACCCACTTCAAGACCTTGGGGTGTTTCTCTTAGTCTGAAGCACAAATAGTGGTCTCCCTTAGTCAGCCAAACCAAGGAGACCCCACGGCATAATGTACACCCTCTCCCAGTAAGTCTCCCATGCTAGGTACAAAGGAGAACTTTATTGGTTACAAGGAGTAGGTTTTGAATAGGGTACAGGGTAGAGCAATAGCAGAGCAATCCCATAGAGCAAACAGGGTGACTGGGTGGTCTGTGATCACGCATCTGAGTTCCTGCAAGCTATATATCTAGTTAGATCTCAGGTAGCTTACTCATGAGTATCATCCAGAGGCAGGTGAAGATTCCCTCTGGAAGCAGGCAGTGCATTGATCATGAGTTTCAAGAGAGAGCAAGTTCCAGAGGATCCAGCTTCTCTCTGATTTTTCATCATGGCTACTGCCTATCCTCCTGGGCAGGCCTTAGCTTAGATAGCCCTTACAACCTTATTTACCTGATCCAATGGAGGCCAGCACCTGTTGGCTGCCAGCCAACCAATTTGAAATGCATCACTGGTTGCCAGGTAGACTGGCAGGGTCTCTAGCCCCCTCCCAGTCAGGTTGCCATTGCTTAGAACAATAGGGAGTTTAAGTCTCCACCCAGGTATGTGATACCAGTCATGTAGGCATAGGGAGCAGGTTTCCCCCCTTGCTCAGGAATGTATCCAGCTCAGGTTACAACTCAAGGTTACATGAAGAGATGGGGCAAAGGGAGTCTGCCCTTTGCAGTGACCATGTTAACCGAATTGTCACATAGCAGTTTTTGAGGAGAAACAGAGGTGGCATTCTGCCACATCCTCCAACTAACATAGAGCTCGATGATCAGGGTATTTTCCTGGGAAGTGGGAAATGTGGGCAACTGTTTTAAATAGCTTCTTATATATAATAGGATAGGCATAAACAATTCTTGCTTGTGTTTTAAAAGAAAAGAGCGAGCCCTGCTTTGTTTTTTGAAAGGAAGAAAGTAGGTATCTACCTCTGGGAAAAAGCCCGCAGCTGTGCATTCCAAGTTTCATAGATTTCATAGACACTAGGGCTGGAAGGGACCCTGAAAGATCATCAAGTCCAGCCCCCTACCCCAGGGGGTGGAAGTCAATTAGGACAAAAGATCCCAGCAAGATGAGCATCCAAGTGTTTCTTAAAAGAGTCCGGAGTAGGTGCTTGCACCACCTCTGAAGGGAGTCTATTCCAGGTCTTGAGGGCTCAGACAATAAAGATTTTTTTTTTCCCAAGGTGGAGTACATTACTTTTGTCGGTATTGATGTCATCTGGTTTGTATCTGCTCACTTTCTGAGCCTATCCAAGTCAGCCTGGATCATCAGCCTATCCTAGGGTGTGCACGCTCTACCCCAAAGTTTGGTGTCATTGGCGAACTTAGCCAGTCCCCTTCTGACACCACTGTCCATATTGTTGGTAAAGACGTTAAAGAGAACAGGTCCAAGAACGGAGCTTTGGGGGACACTACTGGTCATGGAGTACCATAATGAGTCACTTCTTTCAACTACTACTCTCTGGGTCTGACCTCAGAGCCAATTCCCAGCCATAGGACTGTGATGTAGCCGAGGCCACAGTTAGCCAATTTTTCCGTAAGGAGATCATGGGACACAAGATCAAAGGCTTTTTTAAAGTCCAAGTATATGATGCCAATTACTTCTCCTTTGTCCAGGTGATGTGCCACCTTGTCATAGAAAGAGATGAGATTGGTCAGGCAAGACCTACCTGCAACAAACCCATGCTGGCTGTCCCTCAGGATGTTGCCATCAGCCAGCTTGTCAAGAATGGTCTCTTTGATAATTTTTTCCAGAATCTTACTGAGGATTGAGGTCAATTTGATTTGCCCGTAGTTCCCTGGATCTACTTTCCTCTCTTTCTTGAAGATGGGCACCACATTGGCCTTCTTCCAATCTTCAGCATGAGTATTTGAATATTTTTACCAATGGTTGGGCTGTGACACCTGCCAGATCCTTAAGTACTCTGGGGTGTAATTTGTCAGGACCCACTGACTTGAAGGTGTCCAGCCTCTCAAAGTGTTCATTTATAAAGTCTACACCGATGCTGGGTATAAATTTGCCCTCACCCTGGCCGTCCCGCATCATGCTAGGCAGGGTGGTCCCTTTGGGCTGATGAAAAAGCAGCTCCAACTAAAGGGTAGGAGGGGGAGTGGAGGGAGAGTTTAGGGCTTAGCACTTCCTTATTGGCTAGCTCTAGGCATTTTTGGGATGACTTTAGGTGACTGTTCAGCGTGCTGGCTATTTTGGAACCCATTTTGAAGTGTATAACTTTTCCCATGCCTTGCTTAATTTTCTGGATTTCTGTGGCAGGCAGGCATCAAACCTTTAGCTCCTTAAGTCCTTTTTGGATCTAGCCCATAACCTCTCTGGGCATATTTTCATAGCAGAATTCTGCCCCTAACTCACTTCCTATCCATATAGAAAAACCTAATACAGTGGTGCTTAGGATCATGTATCTGGATTCTTCTGGCTAAGGTCCCAAACAGATTTTCATGTGGCCTACTAACCTGCTACTTTACAGTGCAATTGCAGATTAAATCAGTCAAGTGCTGACAGTCCTCCAATGCCTTCCTAGAATTCCATCTGTGTGGCCAGGACCGGCAAGTTCTGCCACAATCCACTGAAAAAGAATCACAGACCAGCTCATCATACTGGAGCACAAAGAACCACACGAAGTCCTAGCAACATACACAGGTAAGTGCAGCAGCAGCGAGCACGCAGTAACTTCTCTGTGTCTTCTGACATCTGGCTGCTCAGACGTGCGTGCCAACCATCTGCATGAACTGTACAGTGAAGATAGACCCTTGGGGTCCCGGTTACTCTAAAAAGGGCACAATAATAGTCCACTATTTTACAGGAATGTTGTGAGGAAGTATACATTAAAGATCACAAGGTCCTTGGATGCTATAATTGTGCTCATATTACCTTAGCTAGATGCCAGCAGATTTAGCCATGTACATCAGAAGCAGAATTGGGCTTGTCTATACAAGCCATTCCTGATTAATACTATATGTAGACACAGAGTATCCACAGATAGAGTTAATCAAGAATAACTCCATGTTATGAGTAGAAAAACCCTAACTCTTCCTACTAAGTCCATAAGAGTTTTGCTAACTGATGTCATTGGCAGCATAACTAGGTCTTGGTATTGACAGATGAAATTTAATAAAAGTACTGCATGTTAGAAAATACTGAACATTCTCTTCAAAACTAATTCGGATCATAATGTCACTATTTGGCATTTTTCATATGAAAGTCTCAATACTCAATACTTTTTCTTTGAGTCCCCTGTTTCTTTTTAGGCAGTATTTTTCACCTGAATCATTTAATGTCTTCAGAGTACAATAGAGTTGTGATTTTTTTTGAAACCAGCAACTTGCAGGAAACATACAGTCTCTGAATAAAAAAGAGGCTCTTATTACAACTTCCCCTTTATTCACTATTCCCAGTAGCAGAGAAGAAAAAATACAGGAAGTGAAATAGAGGGTTAATCACATACAGCTCTGAAATATAAACAGATAGACTACATTTCCCAGAATACTGCTGAGGTCTGTAGTTCTTATCCACTACTTATAAAAAGTCTCAAGGCATTGACATGTTTTGTTTCTAATGAGAATATTCAAAGAGAAAAAGAAACTAGCCAGAAATTTTTAAGCAGCATATGGGAGCTTGCAGGAAAAATGCACATATGTTCAACTTCCTTGAAAATGGTGTTCAGTCTAGCCTGATATTAATACTGTTTACTAACTGGCCTCCGGCTTACTAAGCAACAACTTTCTTGTATGCTTTGTGTTTAAAATATTTTCATAATTTTGAGTTGTTCCATAGGGGAATACACATGCTATGAAAATACTCTAGAAATAAATTACTGAGCTTCATGAGCATTTGTTCATACTTATTTTTTCATGCAAGGTGTCTCCTAAAAAAGTATGTCTGGATTCGACTTTCCAGCACAAAGTTTATTGCTAATAACTGAAGATAGTTCTAAAGGATAAAGTGGACACTCCTTATACATTTCATCTGTAAATAGAGACACCTGATCTAAAGGGTTCATATCAGCCTTTTGTAAATTTGATAGCTACTTTAAGTTAAATGGTAATCAATGAAATAAGAAGTGTAGAGTAGGCGCACGCATTGATTTCAAGAGGTCTGCTCCTGCGTAGAGAGCAGTGACAAAACAGTTGAAACACCTTGTTAGACCTCCAAAAGCCTGAATTAAAGCTATGCTCTGACCTTATGCCAAAGGCTGCCTCCAGTGAACTCAGCTGTAAAAGCGTACTTGGTCACTTAGGCTGTGGAGTCAGAGGCAGTTGGAAGTGTCGCTGATCATACTACTTTCGTCTGTGCAGTTGGTTACTGCAGCAGGGCTGGGGAAGGGAGGGAGGGCTGTGGCTTGGGATTGAGGGGCAGGGGAAGGGCATGGGCATATGCTTGCCTCCCCTGCCACACCCCTCAGCCATGCACACATAGGTGTCCACCTTTTTGAAACTGGAAATATGGTAAGTCAAGTGTATGAACTCTAGCTCACTGGCACTGCAGCAGCCTAGATCTAAGCACTTGAAATGTCATTAAAAAGGAAAATTTCTTTTAAAAATTCCTTTTTGAGATTTACATTAATGTTATTTTTGTTTGTTTGTTATTGGCGATTTGCACAGCTAAGAAAAGGAACTATATAAGTTGGTTTCACTTTCTGTTCCTCATCTCTTAGTGTAACACTGCAGGTCTTTTGTTTTTCAAATACCATAAATGTGCTTACAGTTTACAAGAATCTGATATAGTGGAAATGCTGAAAATCATGACAACTATTTTACTGACATTATGTTAATTTTTTTTTTCAAACTTAAATGCTGGGTGTGAATTACCTGATTGTGATGTTCATTTTTTAAGGAACAGACAGAGAGAAGTATAGACTATAGATCATACATTAAAATATAACAAATGTAATATGTGCACTTAGCTGAATGCAAGAGACACTACATGCATATATTTGATGACTGCTCTGCTTTTATGTCTGTGGAAACTGTTTTCATATATGCTCACTTTATGAGATAGTTTACTTTTATTCTTCAGAGATCCTTTGTTCCTTCTAATAAAACCCGTTTTCTTTTACTCTTCTTTTGGCCCTTTGATTTTCATCTTTCTCCTCTATATTTTTCTTTCCATACTTCAAACATGGTATCTTTAATTTGCTGACAGTAAAGACCATGTAATCAGCTGGTGTAAACTGACATAGCTCCACTGAAATTGGGCCACAGTAATGATTTACACTGTCTGAGGATCTGAGCTGAAATAGCTTGTCTCTGCTGTCCTCTGACTCACTGCCTGTTCCACTATTAATACAATTTATTCACCAGAACATTTGGTGTCTCTGAGTAATTTATATCCAGAAGCTTATTTTTCTGTAGAAAAGGGGAGAAGGAAGAAGGAGCACTCTCAGGAGTTTCTGTTTGCAGTAGCTATAAAAATGCTTTTCTAAGCAGATGGTTTACTAGTTATTGGACTAAAATACATTACTACTACTATTTTAAGCTAAGGTTGACTTCTGACATGAAAGTTTTTTCATAGCCTTACCAGCAGGTAGGTACCATAAGAGAAATTTTCAAATGCAGGCAGGAGATGGAGAAACCCAAGGGCCCAGTGTTCTTTATCATCTCTTCATAATCAGTGGTTTTAAGATTGTAAGGTCCTAGGTACTGCTGAAACTCTTTGGCCCACATTCCTTTCTGTTCCCCTGTTTAAAGTTATTGGTGATTAAAGTGTCTAAATAGATGTCTTTGGGGCCACAAAACTACAGAGGAATGGTGTTATTTTTCCCTTGTTTTAGCCACAGCAGTAGATATCAAGGTACTGAAGGCTCTCCAAAGTTGGCATTCCATGTTCCTGATCAGCAGTGGAGGCAGCATCCTACTAGTATGAAAAATATAATTGGCTATTTGGTATTTCATTGCAGTTTTGGTTCTTACACCTCAAAAAGGATATAGAAGAACTTGAAGAGGTATAAAGAAGGGGGCAGTAAGGTTGATTAGGAGTTCAGAGGGGCTTTTGTGTGAGGAGCAAATAGGCTAGGACTTTTGGGTGCCTGGACATGAGTGTGGAGGCTGTTCCGATGCTTTGTAATTACAGCATGTCAGAGCAGACTCAATTAATTGAGACTGCTAGAGCATGGCAATTACTGTGCTCCAGCAGCCTTCTGTGTCTCATGTATCAGTGTCCCCATGCTTCAAAATGGTGGTGGGGGCACTTGAACTAAAGCTTATTGCTGCCATTTTGAAGTGTGGGGATGCTGATACATGAGATACTGCAGCACTTTAATTAGAGAGGCTCTCAGATTCACTCTAATTAAAGCACCACCCCAGCAATGCCCAGAGCATGGGTAAAAGTGCCCTTTCAGTGTAGAAAAGAGACACTTGAGGGGGGGACATGGTAGAGCAGGGGAGGGATGCTAGAAGTTTACAAAATATCGTATGGTGCAAAGAGATTAAATATGATTTACTATTTACAGTCTCACAGTATTAGAACTAGTGGACATAAAATGAAATTGTGAGATAGTAGGTTTGAAACTAACAAAAGGAAGTACTTGTTCATACAGCATGTAATTTACTTTTGGATCACATTGCCACAAGACATTGTGGAGGCTGGTACCTGAACTCAGTTCTAAAAGGGACCCAACCAGTTCTTTGAGGAAAGATCCATCAGTAGGTATTGATTATGGTAGTAAGGGGTGCAGCCTCTGAGTCAGAACTTTCTAAACCTCTGAATTGTGGAAGTTGTAACGGGAAAGGAGCAAGGTGTGGAAAATTCTGACACATTACCTGAGTTATAGATAAGCTTGCAGGTTGGCTGCTAATAAAAGAGGCAAAAGATAGGTCTACAGCCTGACCTTTCATTACTTATGTCTTAACAACACAAAAACAGTTATCAAAGTCTATCTAGCGACTCATGACAGCACAACAAATTCTTACCTATATTGGCTGGGAAGATTCAAGTGTGGGGAGGCAGGTGGCATGCAGACTGGCAGCAGGCCTTCCTGAAGTCTCCAAATTCTGAATTCTCCACATTTGCCTCCAGTTTATACCCAATATTTCTAGATGGCTTATTCAAATATGCTAATAAATGTTCTCTCATTTGTTTTACTTAAACTTCTCTGTTTCATTGAAACTTGTGGGACTTCACTGAACCAGATCTCTTGTGGACTTGGAAGGTGTCAATTGGGATATATGTTCTTGTTAAAGTTACCCTTCTGAAAGGGAGGATTCCTTGTCGTCTTCCCTTCACCATTGTAAACACCATTGCTGTTCAACACTGTCCTATTTCTTCTTTACCTTAGTGACCTTAATGACCAATGTATGGTCTTCACTGACAAGTCAAAGTCATAGAGAGGTATGGCTGGAAGGGACTTCCAAAGGTCTAGTCCAATCCCCTACCTAAGGCAATATGATCCCTATCCAAACCATTCTATACATAATCTAAACTCTAGATAAAACTACCGTCAACCCTGACTCAACACAGAACTAACACTCTTACCTCCCACAGGTAAAGCAGGAAAATCATGGCAGCCAATGTGCTGCTTCTCTGAAATGTTGTCAATATATGCTGAAGAGGTCCCAGGTAGAGGGCCACATCTCTTGCTACAGAGGAAGGGACCCCCCCCACACCTTCCCCTATCCCCCAGTCTGCACTAATCTGACCATGGGGTAAAATTCTTTCCTGACCCCAGATATGATGATCAGTCTGATCTTGAGTGGAGAGGCAAGACCTTCTAGCCAGCAACCTCCATCTTTGGTCCCAGCAGGGACATTGGCACAATTCAGTCAAAGTCCCTAGCCTTGGCTGTAGCCAACACTCAATGCCTTTGGAAAGGCTTAAAAACACCCTGACACATAGCAGAGAGGGCATAAGGGGGGAACCAGAAAAGCCCAAAGCATAGGAAATACTCATAAGAAAACATAGCTACACCTCAATCATCCCCAGCCAGTGGCTGTCCACTCTCTTCTTGAACACCTCCGGCAATGAAGAGACCACAACTTCCCAAGGCAGTCCATTCCACTGCCTCGCTATTCTCTGCCAGTTAAAAGAAATTTT
Source organism: Crocodylus porosus (assembly GCF_001723895.1). NCBI lineage: Eukaryota > Metazoa > Chordata > Crocodylia > Crocodylidae > Crocodylus > Crocodylus porosus. The sequence continues at coordinate 164,003,227 of NW_017728906.1, forward strand.
TTCTAGTTATCTAATCTAAACTTGCTTTGCTGCAATTTCAAGCTATTGGACCACATCCTTCTCTCTGCAGCAAGACAGAACAAGTGTTTTCCCTTTTCTTTATGGCAGTCCTTCAAGTATTTGAAGACTACTGTTGTATCCCCTCCTAAGCTCCTTTTCCACAAGCTAAATTTGCCTACCTCCTTTATCCTGTCCTCATATGACTTACCTTCTGAGCTCTTTATCATCTTTGTTGCCCACCTCTGGGCTTTCTCCACATCCTTTTTAAAATGTGGACCCCGAACTGCACACACTACTCAAAATGAGGCCTAACCAGTGCAGAATAGAAACACTATCAGCTCCTGTGTCTTGTACTTAATTTTTCCATTGGTGCATCCCAAAACTGCATTCACCTTCTGTGTGGCTGCCTTACACTGAGCCTGTGATCTATCAAGACTCCCAGGTCGTTTTCCACAGTGCTGTCATCTAGCCAGGTGTCACCCATTTTATATTTGTGTTATTGATTGTTGCTTCTGAGGTTTAGCACCTTGCTCCAACATGTTGCATGTGTCTGCATTGACAACTTCCCAGTCTGTTGAGATCCTTCTGAACTGTGCTTGCATCCTCCAGCACATTCACAGTTCTTCCCAGTTGTGTCACTTGCAACGTTGCTTAAGAAGCTTTCTATGCCAGCATTCAAATCGTTACTAAACATGTCGAACAGCACCAGGCCTGGAACAGACCTCTGTGGGACTCTACTTGAAACCTCCTGTCATTCTGACATGGATCTGTTAATAATCACCCTTTGGTTGCAGCTGCTGAGCCAGTTATCTATCCACCTTGTAGTAATTTTTCCTAGCTCACATTTCTTCAGTTTGTTTATGAGAAGGTCATGTGTTTTAATGCCAAGAGCCAATTAAAATGTTCCCGCCCCCCCTCATCCCCCATCCCAGAGCATGGGTACAGATGCTTATTGATTGCTTCACCAAGTATACTATATCAACAGCATTCTCTTCATTCACCTAAGTAGTTACTTTTTCAAAGAAGGAGACTAGTTTGACATTATTTGTTTTTTCATAAATCTATGCTGGCTCCTTCAGATGCTTGGAAATGGCTTCCTTGTTGGACAAGGCTGGTTTGTTTTTACAACTTATAGGACAACCTTAACACAAATATATCTATTATAGCAAAACAGCATCTAATAATTTGGTTACCCTTATAGTCATTACTATAAGATAAAGCTACGATATAGTCTGTATGGATTATCTAATTTAAGACCTTGCATTCTATTTAATTGGATCTAATTACTGGTTTAGCTGGACATGTGGACTCATTCTAATCAGAACGCTCCAGTGTACTGCAGCATCTTGTGTATTCAGCGTCTCCATGTTTCAAAATGGTGACCGGGGTGCTTTAACTAAAACTAGTTAAATAAGCTTTAGTTAAAGCACCCCTGCCACCATGTTGAAATGCAGGATGCTGAATACATGAGACACTGTGGGCATTTTAATTACAGTGGCTCCCAAGAGCCGATTTAACTAAAATGCAACTCCACCCCCACCCTGGAGCCATGCGTACATCAAATGCCTGTTGACTGCATCCTTTGGTTTGCTGGCCAAGCTAGTTGTCAGCCCACAAAACTCTGATCACCCAGAGACAGGCTTTGGGACCTTCTGCTTTGGCCACGCTTCTGCAGCTTGGCCTAAGCCCACTGAAAATGGCCAAGGCTGGCAATACATCCCCTGTTTACCCTCTCCCGCAGCATCCACTCTGTCCCACTATATGAGAGAGCATACTAGGCTAAATGGACCTATGGTGTGACCTAGTAAATGGCATTTCTTATGTTCTTAAACTTAAAGTATACAAAGGGCCTAATCCTGCAAGTATGCACATACATGAGTAACTTTATTTGCATACTTTTTTCCATGACCCAGCTGAAAGTTTGTATTTACTATAGCTTTTCCAATCATATTCATCAATGAATTAATCTATTGGGTATGCTGCAGCACACTAAGTTTTAATAGAATTATACTGACATTGTAAAAAGTGCCTCCCATTGTATTACTGTTTCTGCATGTTTGCATTGACGTGCATTGTACAGTATTATGAACTAAAAGGGAGCCATTATTATGTCAATAGAAGACAGGGAATACATTGTAATGTAGAGGAACATGTTATGACCTCAGTGGTACTGGCTGGAAAATATATGGATGCTTAAAAAAAAAACAAACCCAAAAACCAGACAGATGTACAAGTCAAGAGTAGTTAAGTGCAGTCACTTTTAAAAGTTATTTTTCCCTATAAACTAGTGTTCTTCAAGAAAATAAAATATGTAGTCATTGTGACTAAAGGACAGTTTAGCAAAATCACACCCTTTTATTCTTTCAAAAAAGAAGTGCATTTCATAGTAAAAAAAAGTTTATTCTTCTGTGTCTATAAAATAGTGCATTTTGATGGAACAGTTAGTGCTTAGCAAAGATACTAGGAACAGGTTTGCTTTACTTCTGGATTCAACTGGTAGTTGTTTCCAGCTCTGTACTGAGCAAATATTAAATAAAATGAATGCATTGCTTTGGTAATGGTTAGAACTGTTCCATAATTATTGTTGCACAGATATTAACATTTAATTCATGACCCGAATCCCTTTTGTTTCACACTCTTGATTTAATTTAGTCTCTGAATTTAGGATACTCCTTTTTCAGGAAACAATTTAAATTTACAGTAATATTTTTCTAGCCCAACAACAAATGAACTTCAGGGAGAAGACATTTGCAATACTGTTTGAAGTTTTCCCTGATATTATTACGTATTTTCAGGCTTCCATAGCTAAAACGTTATAGGGATCTTGTAAGGGATCTGTGCAGGTGGATCACTCGAGGAATCACATGGCTTCTGGCAAGGGTTCTCCTCAAGTGGAGCTCATTGCTGTGTTGGCATCACAGTTCCTATAAACTCCTATAAACAAGTGTATTTGGTTAGAAATTTTCTGGGAGTTTTTTTTTTTTGTAGGGGAGAGGGAAGAGAATGGAGTGTTTCAGTTTTTAAGGAATTTTCTGTTTCCAAAAAATAGGTCAATAGAAACTTGAAAGGAAAAAAAATATATATATATATATATGGTTGCTCTACAAGTTTTTGTTGGTTTTGGTAGTGGCCATTTTTATTTCTCCACAGAACTGCATGCTGTTTTTTAAAATAAATTATGTTTAATTTTTTTAGCTTTAAAATAGAACATACTTTAAAAAAAAAAACCCTTTTGAAGCTAAATGTTTCTGTTTAGAACAAAAATCTCTGAAAAATGAAAACACAAAAGTGCCAACTCTTATAAAACTAATAGAATGACAACTTAAATTTACTGAAATTCCTTCAATTATTTGCATTTCTTTAATAGTGCAAGTTTTCACTTGTAACCCTAAATACAGAAATAACTATACCTGATACCTTCAACAGAGAAAACAAAGCCTTTCCCAAACTTCTGCAAGCTGTGTCTCTGTCAGGGGAACAAACCTAATGGTTTCCTCATTCCTCCACAGGTTCCAGTGTATTAAAGGCCTATCTACTTCCTCTATACCCATTCTGCATATGACCTGCTTGTCCCTGCGTGAGGTGAGGAATATGCTGTATTTTGGGAATTGCTGAACTAATATTACTGTCAAGTCTACTGGCTACCTTCATTATCTATCTCTGGCAACCTTCACCCTAGCTAAGCTTACCGCATAAAACCCACATGATATTGAGGTTCCAAGAACTTGGGCCAGGTACAAGAAAGACCAGGAAGACAAAAGGAGTTACATGAAAGTAGGGGAAGAAACAGGACAGAATAGGGGATTGGTGGGGTCAAGTAAGAAAGCAGGAAGAGCAGAGTTGGTGGGAGGGGATGAGGAGTCCAGCAGGACTCAGGAACAGAAGATTGAGCTGGTGAATTATTGGTGCTTGAAGAGCCCCCATTACACCTCTCAACTGGTATTCCCAAATGTAGTTCCTAAATGGTGTCCCAACTTCAACTGTCTCCCACCTACTGGTTCCAAGCACCTATCCCTCATCTCTCACTTCACCCACCATATACATATCTGCCTCTGGTCATGCTTCCTTATTCAGTTCTATCTGTCCCTTTGCTCTCACTTTCTCCTTCCTGGAGCTTTCTGATGCTGGCTTTCCTTGGCTTTTCCTATGAAAGGAGCATCACCTAAAGACATGATTCTTCTTACAATGTGAACAGCTGCACAGGGGTAATACATTTTCTACATGTGTCCAAGGAGTGCAACTTACTGTTTTAATCCATCATTTATTTTCTTAAGTCTGTTTTTTCTGAGCCTGCAGACCAGTGGTAACACTTTTATTAATAATAATAAATTAACTAACAGAATGTCACTTTGTTTAATCACTGTTTGGAGACTTATAATTTAAACAAATAAATTGTGGCATAAACTTACAAAAATAGTGAAAATCTATTTGAATAGAAATACAAAAAAAAAGGTCTCTATTAAATTGATTATTTATTGAACATATGGTGGGATTTACATCCAGCACATACTTCTTAATCTCCATCTGTATGTTATAGTCTTCTGCTAGTGTTTTGTTTCTATTTAAAAAAGCCAAAAACCCTCATGCCCAGCCATCAGAAATTGCCTTTTAATAAAGTTGTACAAAAAACAGTCTTTATTTTGGATTTACTTCCTTTTCTGTTAGATACCTGCCTCCCAAAGTGGAATCCACAGCAAAGAAGTAGGTTCCTATACAAAGCATAGGAAGAGCTATGTCTCTCAGAGCAAGGTTCACAATATCCAGAACCCTGATTGGGAGTGGCCCCAAGGAGATGCACAAAACACCACAGGATTGTTCCCACTGATTTTAAAACTAATATTATCTGGAGCAATGCCAAGTCGGGGAGGAAATGATGATTCCAGAGTTGTCATTCATTTTCTGATCCATTCAGGAGACAACAGTACACTTGGGCTCTACCTCCATTCTTGAGGCATGTTTGTATGTATCAGTTTATACTGGGATTGTTGTTACCAAGATATAACAAGTCCAGTTTTTACTTCCAAATCCTCATAGGAACTTTGAGTAGAATTCCACAGAACACTATCAAACATCATGGTAAATTCCACTATATCTGCCACTTCTGCTTTGCCCAGTCATTTTGCAGTTCTGTTAATAGTAACCAGGCAGAATAAGTGAACCACGCATGTAATTTTTTATGGTGTCTCTTTTGATATATGTGAAAGTTTGAATTAAATGAAGATTTATCAGAACCTTGGATTTCATGACTTTAAGGTTCAACTGAATCCAGATCGTATGTTTCTTCTTTAAGACAATGATTAAAATGTTAAAAAAGGAACTCAAATACTTGTGTTTGGTTTGTGACATAGATGAAATTCCAAGCTATGGCTGACACTTTTTTGCTTAATTTACATTATAATGTCAAAGAAAAGTGTAGCATCTGAATGTGTTCCATATATGATGTTCTGTAATACATACATATTTATTGCAGTAGTTAGGTTGGGTTTTGTTTTTTAAAATGATTATTTAATGTCTAGCAATAAATTGTAACAACAAAATAATAACAAGATTAATTACAAAAATCAAAATTCATGTTACAAATAATTGTTAAATATTGCACAGCAAACATGTACCTTTAAATTTTTTTTTGTGAGAACAGAGTTGTTGATGTATCATTTCATTCTAATATATTTTAAAATTGCTTTTGTTCTTAAAAGCACTTTTAAAAATACAGAATAATACTTTGTGTACTTCACTGTATTAAATTTGCTTTCTGTTTGTACATGTGTGGCTTAGGAGGAACTTCAAAGACTTCTGTGAAATTCTGGGGGTACCAGTATGGAGGAGAGCAGAATTTTTGTTGCTAGTTCCTTATATTTTGAGTAAATGAAAATCTTTGTGGGAGTGTGAATGCCTGTTCCATCACAATAATACGGCATGACTTGGAGTCTTCATATCCCTTAATGCTTCCCTGAACAATATTTATAGCAAAGCAGTGAGGTTAAAGCAGAACAACCCCAATACCATTAAAAGCCTGCTGACTGGACTGTGGAATCCTTTCTTTCCTTGTGACAAGATATTTAGCAGAATTCACAGGTTTGGTGGAATCCAGCAAGGTTACACTACAGGTCTTTCTGCTATAGTCTCAAACTTGTGGCCTCTGGGTTGCGAACTGCATGCCTTAGTGCCTGCTCCACCCCACCACTAGTAATGTGGAGTGAATAGTATTAAGGGAAATAATATATGACCCAGGAGTAACTCTAGCTACTTTGGATTAAGTAAACAAACAGGTTTATCACAAGATATTAGGCATTTCAGTTAAAATAAGACATGCCAAGTATTATAGCATGAAAAGAAACTGAATGAAAAAGTGTATTTGTCTGAACACTGAAAATCCATTTGTCATAAACTCAGACCTCCACATCTGTCCCAACATGAAAAGATTCTTTATAAATATCCCCTTGAATTTTATCTAACACCCTGTTCACAGACATACAATCGAAAAGTATGCACTACCCTTCATTTGTCAGGAAGCCAAATATAGTTCAAATCACATTGACTATGAACTTTATTTAATAAAAATACGTCTAACTTCCTGTTGAAGACTATAATAGGGTACAGAACCTCTCACCTCATTGCTGCTTCAGACTGGGCCTATGTTGATAATAATCATGTTACAAACTTCTTAATATGCTGAAGCTTTACAATGCAAGTTATTTTGTATGCCGTAGGGTGTGTGGACTGACTGATGCCTTTGTGAGAAGTGCCTTTAAAGACTTCAGGGTTTGCTTTCCCTTGGAAAGCTTTGACATGCTCTATGGAAATGGGAGCCATAATCTGTCAAAAGAGGCGGGGCTTGGGCTTTATATAAAGCTGCTGCAATGCAGCCCTTTAAAAGAGATTATTCAGCTAAAAGATAGGGTTAAAAGTGAGCCCAGGAAAGGGGAACCTCTTAGCCTGAAGGGTGAGCAAAGCTATTTTTGCTCTGATCCTGTCAACATTGTCTCGCCAGCTCAGCAAGGCACTGGAAGGTTGCAGCCCCTGAATTCTAATCTTGGGCAAATTACTTAATCTCTGTATCTCACTTCCATGATCTGTAAAATGGAAGTAGCAATATTTACTTACCTTAAAAGAATGTTGCAAGGATTATTCATTAATGCTGGTATATTGCTTTGAAAATACAGGGCCAGTTCCTGGACTCTGGCTGAAGTGCACATAGTGCATGTTGAGAAGGGGATGTAAATGTAGCTCACAACTCAGAATTGCAGTATCCAGGTAAAAGTCCCCAGTGACTGCTCAAATTTATGCTAACTCCAAGAAGCTACAGCCAGGTATACTGTTTATTCTTTCTCTCCTCTGCCCACAATCCTGAGAACAGTTGCCTGGGAGCCTTTGGAGTGGCTTCACCACAGGAGCATTCATTTACCCTGAGGTGGTTTTTGGTGGTTGAGGAGTGGGGAACAGAAGTGCTCCTAAAAAGAGAAAATGGAAACGCTGGCAATGGAAACACTGGCCGTGTCTGTATGAGACGCTGACTGTGCAGTAGCTTGTGACTTACAGAGTCAGTGTCATGAAAAAGCCATCATTCCTTGGCACAACTGTGCAGTAACTCCAGCTACTGCGCAGTCATTAGTGCTTGTTTATACAAGTGCTAAATGACTGCGCAGTCAGTGTCTGATGTAAACACGGTCACTATGACTTGCAGCTGCTACCCTAAAAGAGATGGACCATAATAGTGTTGTTTAGTTAAATGTCAGGTATTATTTTCTCAAAAGAAGCTATGGACAGGGAGTAGACACTAGCCTGATTGCTATGTAGCATGTCCACAGACTGAGAGGCCAGACTGGCTTTTTTTTCTTGCAATTATAAACCTCAACTAAAATTTGTCAAGACCAAGGTTCCTGGATGCATTTTAAGATGATGTTTATTGATAAGTGTACTGAGAACTGGAGAGGCTCTCCAGTCAAATTTCTACTTTTGCCCTGTAAACTAGATGAGGTATATTAAAAAGAGAATGTAAAGAAGGAAAAACGTAGTACATTTTGGTCTAGTGTTTAAGTGAGAAGACCCAGATGTTATTCCATGTTCAGTTACTGATTTGCTGTATAATCATGGATAGTTACTTAGCAGCCTTCATTTGGGTACCTAAACCCAGTGCTAGGCTTCTTAGTCACCTGTTTTTTAGATAAGGTGCTACACACCTGCTAATGCATATCAACTGAAGGAGATTTTGAACTGTTTCATCAATGTTCTGTCTAATGGATCTATGAGCGATGGCTTTAGTATGGAATTCAAATTGTAAAAGCTCTCAGGTGCCATAGGGCACCTATACATAAGCAAGCAAGGCTGCTTTGACGTACTGTAATTACAGAGTGTCAGAGCAAACTCAGTTTGTCGAGTCTGCTGGAGTGTGTAATTACCACGCTCCTGCAAGACTCCAGCGTCTCATGTGGCAGTGTCCCTGTGCTGAAAAATGGCAGTGGGAAACCATTTTTCAGGGTGGAGATGCTGATACACGAGATACTCTGGGCACTTTAATTAGAGCAGCTCTTGGAGTCATCCCCCCCCCGCCCTCCAGCTCCTGGAGCACATGTATAAATGCCCACAGCAATTGGCCAATGCAAGTCTTGGGGTAAGTAGGTAGGCTTTTTGACTCCATAGACAGCAGGATTGTGTTTGTAGCTTCTGATGCTAATTTGACAAATATAACATCCATTTCCTGATTGGGGGGGGGGTGCTTTTTTTTCTGGCTGCTGATTGGGTGGGAACACTAATTGAGAGTATTTATTATACTTTTATTCCAGAATAAGAATATGTAATGCTCTGATAACACCCAATACCACTGTGAATTTACAGCACTACGAGGGAACTTATATATACATTAGTATAATAAATGCTTTGTTTTTGAGCCACAAAATCAGCCTTCATTAGTCAGATAATTGAAACTTCTAATAATTTTTCCATTTGACAAAGTGAGTTATAGAGTTTAAGCCTTTAACCTTGTAATGGGAAAGAAATATTAATAAACTCTAATACATCTCAATATCCAGTAGAAAAGGTTTAATAATTTTTCTTTATGGTTCATTTGTTTATTCAAATGACTTGGAAGATAAACCAGCAGCAAGTATAACTAGTACTATACAGAGAGTTAATAATAAAGCACAGTTTATGTTACAGCCAGAGATTAAATAGATAATATGCCAAAGCGTATCCCGTAAAATTCTGATCTGGGTTATGCTGGTGTGAATCTAGAGAAATGTGGCTGGAGTCTATGCCTGTTGTGACTGCTCTGAAAGCAAAAGAGTGGTACAGAGAGAGTGTCTGAATCTGGCAAAAATGTCCATTTGCTCTGCTGGAAGTGTATGGACCTGAGTTTTTTTGTGCCCTGCATCATCTTTAAGTTTTTTCTGCTATCCTTTGCAGAGTGAGTATTAAGTGCAGGTATTCTGGTTTGGTAGTGTTTTACTCTCATTTAGCATTGGTGTCAATGGCTAGAGAAGAAGCCATTTAACTGAGAAAGAAAGACTGAATTTAGCCAAAGAACATCAGAGGCCTACTAGCAGTATTCAATGTGAGTGTTTGGAAGACTGAAACAAATTAAAGACTCATAATTTAAGAAGAAAAATTTTTAAAGGGTCTTTTGTTTATATTTCACCTGGCGATAAACAATAGACCACTGATCTTTGATTTAAGTATCATAATGTTTTATATTATATGTTTGAAGTCTGGCTGATTTGTAAATCGCATGTAAAAATGTGTTATGTTGCATTTATTAGCTGTAAAAATGATATAAACAGCATCTCTGCATATGCCCTTGGTGTTCATGACAATTTAACCATACATTCTAAGTGGAATTTAAGATAAATCCCAACCAATTTGACAGTGTATTCCTTGGTCAGTTCCACAGCTGTTTAATTAAAATACTGAAGAAGCCATATGAAGAAACATGTTCTTAGTAGAGTTGCCTACAACATTTTGACTGTGCAGCCCAAATTTCCCCTATCTGGTGAGATATCTTTAATTTTAAATCGCACACAAGTTTGGTGTAACTTTAGTTTTATTTTTGTAAATTATTAACATCCAAAACAAAGAATCATGAAACTAAGCATCAAAATTTACATGATAGTCCTGAAATCCATTACATTTTGAGTTCCTGAATAAATATATTTTAGTATCCCTCATCTTGGAATTCTGTTACATGTTATACTCCACATTTGGATCTTGCTAGGCAGAGGTACAACAACCTACCATCGTGATACATAACAGTCTCCTTGGGTCTGTCCTTGTCGTCTATGCTGTGAAACACATGTACTGTAAAAATTAAGGGTGCACCTACAGAGATTTTTTTGGAATGATACGAATGGCCAATTTTTTAAGGAGCCGTATCAGCTGATACCGATCTGATTCCAATATGCAGCCAGGCAACTTAGAGACCAGTGTCGGGCTGGTAAGTCTGGTGTAGGGGATGAGGCATGGGGGAGCAGATTGAGGCCCCCATGGTGAGGGAGGGAGTGGGGCTGGGGCTGGGGCAGGGGCTGCTCAGCTGGGGCAAGGTGGAGCAGGGTGTGGGATGGAGCCGTGAATGGCTCATCTGGGGGTACGGCTCCCAACCTGCACGCACCCTGGGGGAGCATGGGGAGTGTGTACCCTCAGATCTGCTTGGGGTGAGGGCAGGCTGCCACTGCAGGCTGGGGAGGTGCTAGGTTCCTCCCAGCAAGGGGTGGCTTGGGCTGTGTTTGGGGCGGGTGGGTGGTGGCACTGGGAGTGGGGCTATGGGGGGGTTGCAGCTACCCCAAAATTCACTGTAGCCACCCCATAACCCCAAGCCTAGTACCACTGCTGCCCACCCCAACCATAGCCCAGCCCAGTCCAACCCCTGCCAGGAAGAGCCCGGTGCAGTCTCCATCCCCAGCCTGCAGCAGCAGCCTGCCCTCACCCCTCACAGATCCAGGAGCACAAACCTGCCATGCCCTCCCGGAGTGTGTGCAGTGTGGGAGCCACCCTCTGTGCCCCCCAAATGAGTGCCTGCTCCAGCCCCACTCCCTCCCTCACTGCAGGGACCTTGATCTGCCCTTCCCCCCCATGCCCCTGCCCTCCTCCCATTTCCCCCCACACCAGATTTACCAGCCAGATGCTGGTCTCCAAGCCACCAGGCTGCACTCCTTGCCCTGTGGATGCTGCTGCTGTGCGCGTGCCCAAGGCATTTATCGGCCACATTATCAACCACATCAGGGACAAAAAGCTGATTTCTGATGCTTTCAATATTCCCCATATTGGTGCCAATTTGATACAGGACTGATATATCAGTGCACCTCTAGTAGAAATATTGCATGTTGACTTGTCCAGTTTATCAGTGGTCTAAGGGCTAATGATTGACATCAAAAAATGCCTTCATTCTCAGTTTTCTAACTCCTGATTTCCTGTGTTCAGATATTAGTGATTCATAACAGTGTTCCTCCAAGATGCTTAGAAACACAGCTTTAATCCAGTGCCCTACAGAAAATCAAGGCAATCCAGTGAAGCTTCCCCCCTGTATGCAGTTAGATAGATGGCCGAAACATTTCAGTATATTTTAAAATGACATCTCCTTTCAATTGCTCAATTTTCACTTTTATGATTCCATGATTTCACAAATTCTTATCTCACTGTAGAATCTTCCAGACCAGACAGGATGCAAACCACTAATTAAAAAAATAACCAAACACCTACTAAACAACCAAACACCATACCAAGAAACCTCAAAGAAATCCATAAAGGGCTCCTTTTATCCATTATATAAAAGTAAAGGAGTTCTGTTTTTCTTTTTCTTTACAGGTGATATTTAAAATTTGTAGGTGTAGATACCCAAACAGTCTCTGCCCCCATGTGTGAAGTGGAGCCATTTGGGGTCCAGGATAAGAGGCCAAATAAACCGTAAGTGCTCGGCGACTATACCCTTGTTGACATTTGGGATATTTAGTGAATTGGTGATAGTATAACCCACTAGTCAGAACATGTGGTGTTTCCTTCTGTGTGGACATTGCACTGACTCATGAGTTCACTGTTAGCTCCCAGCCACAGAGCTTTGCTCCTAAAGCTGAAGACCTGATGCATCTAGCTGTGGAAAGCCAGTTATCAGCCAAGGAATCTTAGCTTAGACAATGTTCCTACAGCCAGACCTGTTTTCCCACTGTGTCATATTTGTTTTCACTGGGTTTAATTTACTGTAAAAACAGGAGTCTCTAAAAACACATTTAACCTGTGAACTTCAAACAAGTGTAAGGCACTCTTAACACTCTTTTGAAAATCCTAGCTTAATCTGTTAATAAGCTATATGTTAAATATATTAAATCAGGGCTCTCTTTTAGCTAGTAAAGGAAGGCTAGAGACAGGGAGATGGTACTACTTGGGAAAAGATTTTGTCCTACTGGCACTTGTCCACAGGAGCCATTTTCCCTCTTCAGTTTCTGTCTGAAAATAGCAACAGTGTGTAATTTGAGGAAAAGAGGAAGCAACTGTGGGAATTTTTAAGGGGGTGGAAGGGAATAGTTAGAGTAGACACAGCCAGTATGGGAGGCCTGAGGAAGTTAAAAATGGCAAACAGAGAAATTAACAATTATGAAAAATTCATGGATTTCCTGGATTTATTTCCCTCCCCTTCCTACCTCCCCCCATACACAAATGTCATTTTGCTGAGTTTGTACAGAATTTAATCCATTATTATTTTATGAAACTTTTGGCTTTCCTGGATGCAGAAGCTGTTGTCCTTGTACATCTAATATGTCGCTGTCTTTTTTGGTCTGTGGCCAAGCAGACAAACAATAGCATTAAAATTGTGAACGTTCTCCTTCATCTTAATGGATGTGAACTTCAAAGCCTGGTTTTAATCTTATAGATGCAAAGGTTATTTGCTGAAAGCAGAAACACTTGGCTCAATCAGTACATTTACAGTTGTTAAACAATCAGGAAATACACACAATTGCATCTCTGATGGGTTAAATTATTAGTGAATCAATGGTACTCAGACAGCTGATCTATGTTCTCCTGTTCTGTTTGCAAAAGACTTAGGAGCACCTAAATGCCAGAGAGAATTGTTACAGCTCCTATGTTAGCCAAGGAAAGCATGTGAAAATGCAAGAAGTGAATCAACTTTCCTATTTCTGATAGCGTTTTAGACCAAGTTAACCTGTGCAAATCAGGTAGCAGGGGCTAAGGGTCTGGTATTTCCTGTGGAATAGGGATCAGTACCCATATCCGAGTGCAAGCAGACAAATGGGAACAAAGCTCCCCCGAGTTACTGTACCCACACAGGTATAGCCCTCACTGTTGTGCATCACTGGGACCTATCGATGGTTCTTTGTGTTGCAATAGGATAAGATTCTTTGTGATTCATTTCCTGAAATTGTGGGAAAACTTGCCTGCCCTGGACACACAGAAGAAGCATTGGAGGATTGTCAGCCCGTGGGTGTTTGAACATGCATCCTCAATTACTGCAATGAGGGCAGCTGCCCACTTGACCAAAAGCTTCTCTGGGGCTTGAGTCTAGAACCCATGATGGGCCAGCTACTCACCCCTAAACTGTGTTGAAAGGATTTTGTTATGTGAAAAAAATACAGCTGGGTGAGGGGTAACACCCAAATAAGAATCTTGATTTACTCTGAAATGAAGACCTACCAGCTGGATTATAAGGCTGTTGTTTATGCCTCAGTGTCCCTCTTTTCTAAGCTCACTTTCCTCTTTGTTGATGTAAACTGTTTGGGAGAAGTCTCTTTTTATCAAAATGAGATTCTCTTTTCTTTCTGAAACCTGTGTGGAATCCACATGTGGAATTTGAATATAAGAACATTAATTTTTCTTGACTTTATAAAACATAATTATTAGGCTGGTTTATGCATGTGCCTTTGAAGGAAACATTCCTGCTCCTTTCTTTTATTATGATCCAAGTGAGAAGATGAGATTATTTTCTGGTTGGTAGTAGAGGGCTTATACCAATTAGATCTGAGGTTTTTAAAATATATACATAACTTAAAATCATATCTTCTTGAAAGATTGGTGGGGAATGTAGAAGTGGATGGCAACTTGGGCAGCAGTGACCATGAGATGATAGAGTTCAAGATCCTGACAAAAGGAAGAAAGGAGAGCAGCAGAGTATGGATCCTGGGCTTCAGAAAAGCAGACTTTTACTCTTTTAGGGAACTGATCGGCAGGATCCCCTGGGAGGCCAGTTTGAGGGGGGAAGGAGACCAGGAGATCTGGTTGTATTTTAAAGAAACCTTCCTGAGGACTCAGGAACAAACCATCCCAATGTAAAGGAAGAATAGCAAATATGGCAGGTGGCCAGTGTGGCTTAGCAGAGAACTCTTGGTGAGTTTAAACACAAAAGAGAAGCTTAGAAGTGGAAGCTTGGACAGGTGACTGACTAGAGAGAAATATAAAAATATTGTGCAGGCATGCAGGGATGAAATCAGGAAGTCCAAGGTGCAATCAGAGTTACAGCTAGCAAGGGACATGAAGGGTAAAAAGAAAGTTTTCTACAAGTATATTAGCAAATGGGGACTGGGGTGCATGACTTATGAGGAGAGAGACTACAGGAACTGGGCTTATTTAGTTTCTAGGCTTACTTATTTCTCTTCTCTACAGAAGAGAAAACTAAGGGGAGATTTGATACCAGCCTTTACTACTGGAAAGGTGGTTCCAAAGAGGATGGAGCTAGACTCTTCTCAGTGGTGGTAGATGACAGAACAAGGAGCAGTAGTCTCAAGTTGCAACAAGGGAAGTTTAGGTTTCATAGTTTCATAGTTTCTAGGGTCGGAAGGGACCTGAGTAGATCATCTAGTCCGACCCCCTGCCATGGCAGGAAACAATACTGG
>NW_017728906.1:164018796-164042828 GCF_001723895.1 Crocodylus porosus
AAGGCCACCAGGTTGGTCTGACAGGACCTGCCACTGATGAACCCATGTTGGTTGACCCTAAGCATGCAGTCCCCAGCTGGGCCCTCCTGGACGCGTGCCAGGACAATTTTCTCAAACAGCTTGCCCAGGATCGAGGTAAGACTGACTGGCCTATAGTTTCCTGGGTTCTTCTTCCTCCCCTTTTTGAAGATTGGAACCACGTTGCCCTCTTCCAGTCCTCTGGGACCACACCAGAGCACCACGAGTGCTCGTACAGCTGTGCCAGGGGTCCTGCAATGACCTCGGCCAATTCCTTAAGGACTCTAGGGTGGAGATCGTCTGGGCTGGCTGACTTAAATACGTCCAGCCCCTCCAGAAGCCCCCTAACTAGTTCCACGCTAACCTTTGGCCCCGGTGTGCCTCCCCTGGGGCCCGAGGGGGGCCCAGCAGGGAGGTGGCTGTTCTGGTCCCTACTTAGGAAGAAAGAGGCAAAGAAATCGTTAAACATGTTAGCTTTGTCATCTGGTGTGACGACCAAATTTCCCAACGCGTCCTGCAAGGGCCCCACGTTACCCAGGACCTTCTTTTTGCCCCCTATGTATTTAAAAAAGGACTTCTTATTGTCCTTAATATGAGAAGCTAGTTCTAATTCCATCCTTGCCTTGGCCTTCCTAACTGCCCCCCTACAACCTCGAGCGACTGCAGAATAGTCATCCCTTGTGATGACCCCTTCCTTCCATTGGGTGTACGCCTCCTTTTTAGCAAGGAGACATTCTCGGATGCTTTTGGTGAGCCACGGAGGCTTGTGTGCTCTTCTGCTCTCTTTGATCCTCAATGGGATTACCTTCCTTTGTGCTTGGAGGATCGCCCCCTTAAGGAGCAACCACTTTCCTTGGACATCTGGCTCCCCTCCCCTCTGGGACCTCAGTGCATCCCTGACTATCCTCCTTAGCTTCCTGAAGTTTGCCCTTCTAAAGTCTAGGGCTGCTGCCTTACTGCATGCCCTTGCCACCTTGCGCTGGATGGTAAATTCCAGCAGGCGATGATCCAGCAGAGGATTGGCTGTCGCCCAGGTGGTTGAGCACCTGCAGCCCCCTCACCAGGTCATCACCCGTGGCCAGCACTAGGTCCAACAAGGCATCCCCCCTGGTGGGGCTGTGCACCTCCTGGGTTAGATGGCGATCCTGCACTCTGTCTAAGAACCTACATGAGCGGTCAGGTTGGATACAAGGAAAAAACTTTTCACTAGGATGTTGGTGAAGCACATAGAATGGGTTACCTACAGAGGTGGTGGAATCACTATCCTTGTTGGTTGTTAAGGCCTGGATTGATCTAGTTGGGGTGGTCCTGGTTTGAGCAGGGGGTTAAACTAAATCAGGAATGACATGTAGGGGGTGCACACTGGTGCATGTGCACCCACTGTGCGTGGTGGTGCACCCCCTGCAAAAAGGCCAGTGGCATCTGTAGGGTGGTCCCTGATCACTCCTGGCTGCCACCAACGCTTCTGGTGGCACCTGTGGTGGTTCGCCAACTCATGGTCCGCACTTGCCACCCTTCCCCCACCACTGCCAACAGTGCTGGCGGTGTCTGTGGGAGCTCCCTGCTCACCTCTTCCGGGCTTCTGCTGCCACTGTGCTCCCGCTGCCGCTGGTGCAGCCATGCCCCTCCAGCCGCTGAGGGCAAGCACCGTTCATGAACTAAATGACCTTCTAAGGTCCCTTCCAACTCTAATTTTTTATGATTCTATTATTCTATGATTTTGTACTCATGTTTCCTATCTGAGGAAGAGGAGGAGAAGGTGCTGGAGTTTGTATTTTGTGGAAAATTCCTTAAAACTTGGGTCACTTTTTAAAATCATCTCTGTGTGTAGAGGGGAGCTTGGGAGAGCTGTGTCTCCAACTAAGACATGTTCTTGTGGGGTTTATGAGAAGGGGCTGAGCTTAACTGAGAGATTTGGAATAGAAACTGAAATGGTCAATTACTTCTGCTTCCTTTGGTCCCATACAGAAGCTGGTCATACTGGGAGATCATCTCTTAGCACCTGGATTGGCTGTAGCAGAGCTGTACCCTGGGGAAGCAAACAGGTCTTGGAAGTGCTTGAGCTATTCTGTCTTAGTGTTGCAGCAGTGGGGACTGTACAGAGAACATGCGTGCAGGCCTTTTAGTACAGAACAGATCTGCTGCACTTGCATACTCTGGATTTTGGTGGTCTCTGTTTTTTTTTACTTTGTCCTGGCTCTGCTGTTATCTTGGATTTGTGAGACTGCAGGTCTACAGACTGTCTGTCTCTTGGCTAAGCCAGGGAATGGAAGCTATAGCTATATCAAGCTAACAAGGAGAGAAGTGCAATGTTTGAGGAAAGGTAAAGAAAAAAGCAAAAGGATTTAAAAAACACCCCAAAGGTGGTATAATAGGGTGCCATCTTCAGCAGCACTTGCCAAGCCCACAAGGACACCCCAGAGTCCCTTATTCCACCTTTCCTCTGGAAACAAGCTCCCCTTCACTCTCCTGCCATGTCTTGATGTTCCTTGGTTCTTGAAGGGAAGGCTGCCCCAAGGCTTCCCAGGTATGATCTATGCTCAAACTCACAAAGGTGAGGAGCTCTTGACTTAAGGGCTAATTGCATACTCCAGCCTTCCCTTAGCATGCCCCATGCCTTTCAGATATTATCTGTGTGCCTCTGTTGGGGCTTCAGCCTACTCAGCTTCTACCCCTTTCTCTTTAGCTAGGTCCACCAGCCTAAACCCACTAAGTCGAGTCTGACTCTGAGGCTCTAGCTCTTTAATACAGTAATTATTACTGGGCCCCTGGCCCTTGTCTACTGCACCCCTCTGGACCTGGGCTTTCCAGCCCCTTGTGTTTTGCACCCTCTGGCCCTGGGCTCTCCAGCCCCTCTGCATCTGTGTCCCACAGATGCTAATGAGATCTCTACCTCCCCTACAGCCTCAACCACAAGCCACTGGTTTTAAGCTATAACATAAATAATAAGCCCTTGGGCTATAAAACAAAATTAAGCTGGCAGGCTGTGCTTTGAAGATTTGGGTCTTAAAGGGGCCACCCTGCCTTCTGATAACAGGGCTGGGGTTTCCTGTTACAGGTGGCAATGACATTTCAAAGGGAAACCAAGGGAAAAGAAAGGGACAGATGGCTGAAAATTTTCCTTGCTGTCACTTTGCAAAGGCAGAAGAAAGTAAGTCCTTATTCTGAAGTTCCCTGTTTAATGGTTCCAGGCCAAATTCTCTCCTCAGAGGCACCTGTGCAGCTTAATCAGCTTCAGGGCGCCTTGTCTACACACACCTGAGGCTACCTCCATCTCAGGCTATGGTAACACATGAGTTGATGGACACTTTGGAATCCACGGAAAGCATTGTTTCTGGTTCTGGAAATGGACTGAGGTTAAGACAGAGCTGAAAGGTTTATTTGTTTCCTGAAATCAGTGCTGAGAAAATGGCAGCATGCACTTTTGAACTAAAACACCTTCAATGTATTTTAATTCAAAAGTAAACTGCTGCCATTTTCTCAGTGCGCACATACTTTTCGCCGTTTATTCAAATGTACGTGACGCAACGTGGGGTGCTTTCAAAACCACCTGTCACTGCATCACACATATCTAAAAATGCCCTTAGTGCCAATCTGTACATATATTCAGAAAAGTAAAATTGGGCAAAAAATGGCTGGCCCAATCTAGCTTTAATTCACCTAGGACTACGTAACCCCAGTTTCATAGACTGGGCTAACCTGTACCAAATCTAACCCAAATGTGTGTACCAGCACTGCCCTAGACAGATAGTGCCCGCCTGCCATCATGCAAAGCCACTAGTGTGACCCACCCGCCCCCTACACACACACACTCCAATCCTGCCAAACTCTCCCACAGACCCTGATAGCCCCCCAGTCCTGCGCATCCCTCCTACCACCTTAACTTAAATCAGATTCTTGGAACTGGTGAATGTCTGCACAGGTGGCACTAGATCTACAATAACCGTGCTTAAAATATGCAACCTGATTTTAAATCAGATCCTGGGAACATCTGTATGTGGCTGAAGAGAAGCAATAGAGTGCATGGTGCATGGGATTGTAGCGTGAGGCATAGCAGGTAGCAGAAAGATATTTTGCATCATATACATGTATTTAGATTGAAACCTAAAGCTGACTACTCTGGGATTTTATCTGCCTGCACAGCTGTACAGGTACAGAGCCCAAATGTAAATGTGTCTTAGACTAGTGGCTGTGACTCCAGTACAGAAAAAGCTCTGTTCTAGCCATTGGCCACAATATTATCATCAGCCCATTAATAATAAACATTACTGGTTTGATTTATTTTCTTATGGGGGCTTCAGCTTTTGGGGAGAGAAAGTTGTAGCCAAGCAAAGCCTAATATTAACACTCAGAACAACTGTGTTTTAGGTAACTTCCTTTCAAAGCTATATGCCACACACAAGTTGGTGCATCTGTTTCTGCTTTCAGTATGCTCTCGTTAATCTGTTTTTAAGAATCCAGTGCATAAGGTTAATCAACGTGGACTGGATTATAGGAAAGATTTTTAGAAGGGAGGGAAAAACGTGAGATTCCTCTTCCAGGGTTTTCCCTGAGTTTTGGACCCCACAAAGCGGGCATCAAGCTCAAGATTCCTGTAAGGCCAGAGTCTGTTGTATGAAGGATGAATAAAACTTTTACAGGATTACATACACATGCACACGCCTTCACATATGTGCACGCACAGACACATACGCACAATATTATATATAACCTCTCTCTCTCTCTTTCTCTCAGTCCCTTTGTGGATCTAGTCCTTTGCTTCCCTATTTTCTCAGGTTATATGTGTGTGTGTATATAAATAATAATATTTAGTACTACTACTACTATATTATAAATAATGTATAATATTATTATATAATATTATATTATTATAAAAATAAAACATAATAATAATAAATTGTAAATAATATTATTTAATACTATATAATATTGTGTGGGTCTACAATATTATATATGTGTGTGTGTAATGTATAATGTAACATATAATGTATATGTATGTATGTATACACACATTTACGCTCACACAGACATTTGCGCGCACGCACACATACACACATAACCTGAGAAAATAGGGAAGCAAAGGACTAGATCTACAGAAGGACTTAGAAAACCTCTTACTATGCTAGGGGATGCTTCCAGGAAATAAGGGCATGCATGCATAAAGCAGAAAGGCTTGGTTTTGTTGTAGTACTCATGCACTTAGGCACCATCTACAAGATTTAAGAGCAAAAAGTGTCCTTATTATCCTAGTGCTTGGAGGCACTAACCTATGAGAGGCACAGGGTAAAATCTCCTCACTGCGTGAATCAGAGTTAGAACTCAAACCAAGGCCTTTTGCGTGGGACATGAAGAGGAGTAGAACTATTGTTTCTGAATACCCTTGAGAACCTAACTCAACCCCACACAAAATTAAAAACTAATAATTTAAAAAATGTCAAAACAAATTGTTCTTCACTCTCTGCTTTTATTTCTGGCAGCCCAAAACCATTCACCAAATTTGAACTGAATTTCCAGATAGCTTTTGTCAAACAGAAACTGCACTTTTCTGTGAGTGTGCTGTTTGCCAAAAATAATTCACTCAGTCCTACTGTTTTAAGGACCTGAAGCAACTCTTGTTGAAGTCAATGGAAAGCCACTCACTGGGCGTGTCTACACAAGACGCTAACTGTCCAGTAGCCTAATTCTATTGTGGAGTAGTGTGTCATGGCAAAAAGTATGCTAATATGCTACTCCTCAGTACACTACTGTGCAGTTAGCATCACTAAAAAGCTGTGTGCTGGCACTACTGCGCAGTAATGCGAATTACTGCTCATTGATTTAGTACTTGGTTATACAAGCACTCAACTTAATGAGCAATAACTACGGCACATTAATGAACATGTAGATGTGCCCACTGACTCCACTGGTTTCTGTATAAAGCTCTCAATTTCAGCTTTTCTGCTAAAAGGTGAAGTGTTTCTTTCAGTCGCTCTGCTCTCTTACGCTAGCCAATTCCTTCCTCAGCTGCTGTGGCTTTGGGCATCCTGTGCAGGAAGATGATACCACCAGGGCAACTTATTGTTGAATCTGCCCTTCTGAAACTGGCTTTGGTTACTGAATCTAATTTGCTTATCTCAGGATTGCTATCTGCTGTCACCAACATCTCCACTTGCTTTGAGGCACAGTAGTACTTCATTACACTTATTCTGTTAACTGTTGCCTGTTATATCTTAAACATACAGCACCTTGGTTAGGGAAGGAGGAATTTGACAAACAAAATTATGCCAGTTATATTTTATCATCACAAAACAATAGTTCCAGAAGCTTGTCATGTGGTAGCTTCACCCAGTACAACAGACTGTAAAACAGAAGCTGAGTGTTCATTGAGAATGCTTTCCTGGGCATCCAATTCTCTATTTTGTTCCTCCAGTTTTATGCCATTGCAACTCAATTAAGGTCACTAAACTATAAGCAAGCTTCAGTACAGTAAAAATTAACTTCAAGGGGTAAAATAAATTGATTCAGGTTTATTTCTCCTGAAAGCTGATTTATTTCAGAAGTCCATCATGAAGCTTTGTTTAATTCTTTGGTACTCAGTAAGCTATTTTAATGTATTCCAGCAACTCTGACATTAGTACAGGAAATTTCACTTTAAAGTCCAGGCAGCACACTGAGCCTTTCCCAGCAAGTCAGCTGAAGCAGGGGCAGCTCAACAGCCGAACAAACCCAGGAAGTACAGAATGTGCCATGTGAGTCAGATGTTTCTACTGTAACAACCATATGATCAAAAAGTTTCTCAAACAAAACCATTTGCTGTCAGGACAAGCTGGAGCCAAGACTCTGTGTTTCAAGTATTTAGAGTTGATTTTGCAAATGTCAGGAGGAGTTACTTAGTGCCACCCAGTGTTGGCAGCTAGAAAGAGGAAGGTTAAGTACGGTTACAACTGACTGTTGCTCAGTTAAACACAGGAAAAAATACAACCTTGGCACTCGCTTTCTGTGTCAGGGGTGAGCAGTTCCTTAGGAGCATGAACCAATCAGGAAAATGCTGCTTTCACACAACAGAGCAATGTTTTAGCTGCCTGGGTTTTTTTGTTTTTTTTTTTACCTTTGACTTTTATATGAGTTTTCCAACATAGTTTGTTTTGAACAGCTGCAGGCAGATCCTTTAGTCACATGATATGCTGCCACTGAACAAGGCCCATTCTAATCTTACATTGATCTGAAGAGAAAGTTGTACTGGCATTTCTAGTCAGATGTTCAAGGACTAAGAGCAGAAACTGCTGTTTGTAAATGTATTGTTAAGAGTCTTCTGCTTCTTCTCCTTATCCCCTCTTACTATGAACACAGAGCAGCAAAACAATCTCTCCTCCTTCTCTTTACCTCAGCTGTTTCTGGTGACCTGCCTTTCCCCCCGAGACCTGTAACACTATATTGGATCTCACTTGTCATTTCAGGCAGGGAAATAAATGCCGTCCCAGTGAGAGATTATTCAATAAGAACAACAACAACCACCACCTCACTCCTTTCATCCAACATTGCAAAATACTTTACAGAAGTAGTTAAACATCACAAGCCTAAATTATCGGAGATGGAAACCAAGGCACAGAAGTTACATGAACTGCCTGCCCCATGTCCAAGTGAATCTGTGTCAGAGTGTAGAATAGATGTGAGCTGCTGTTTTGTGCTTCAAAGAGCTGCAGCACAGAATTCACAGGCCAGGTGATACTGTATTTAAGGTGGCTCTAAATAACCCTCCAGTTTCTGGGCTTGTAAGAAATTCCTCAGGAGGCAGCCTGCTAATTTGTTTTGCAGTGCCTGTCCTGGGGAAATCCATCCTTTGGTCAGATCCAGAGTTTTTAGAGCTCCTTTTTCTCTATTTCAACTCCTTTACCCAGTAGCAAGAGGCTGAGCCAGGGGTTAGGATTCTCCTTGGATCTGCTTACCACCAGTCCTTTATTCTAAGTATAAGACTCTAAAGGGTATAGGTGAGATGAACCTACATTAGTTCATTCTAATGTTAGTATATGTGCTGGTGAAGCAAATTAAAGAGTAAATTTAAGTACTTTAAAGATAAAGCCACATTTTGACCCTCTTACTCACTTGATTCCACTCTGACCACACACACATGAGTAAGAGGTTCCACATTGCATGCCAGTGACCCCATAACACATGTGCTCAGTTTACAAGTAAAAAAATACTGTTATTTTTTCCTAACTGCCAACCCTGCAAATTTCCCCTAGGACCTGGCAGTCCAGCTGGTTCTTTCTGGCTCACACTTAATCACCAGTAATAAAGATTCTGCAATTGTTATTTATTTATTTATTCATGGTACAGTAGTGGTCAAATGCACCGGGTGATGAAGAGGCAAGAGAATTTTCAGTACTTCTGCCATTGAGCTGACCATTTCAGGTCCTGATTCAGAAAGCTGCGTATTGAAGTGCACTTCTGAAGAGGGATGTTTACTCAAAACACAAAATAAATAAATGAATAAAAAGGTGGAGGAATAAAAAACAACAGAGAAGTATGATGTTTATGGGGATGAATGGCACTTCACTCACACATGCGCACACACCTATTTCCTCAGTTAACTCTCTGTTTTGGGGGGGTTTGTTTAGTTGACTAATTTGTTACAGGGGTCACAGAAGAAGTAGGTTTTCAGGAGGGGCTTGGGTGAGAAGAAACTGGTAGGTTTGTAAACCAGTTCTGGAAGGGTGTTCCACCCCCAGACAGGGTAGCTGCCTCGAAGAAAGTGAGAAGGCAGCTGTGGAAGAAGCTGATAATGCATTTGGCACATTACAATAAATATTACAAACACCTTTTCATGAACATTTCTCCTTTGTACAGGCTGTTTTTTGAGAACTTCACTTTTTATGTGAAAAAGTTATTATTGTTCTTCCTTCCTTTTATTCCTGCCTGTCAGCTTAGCAGCCATTATGGGGCCAAAGGAAGTCTTGCCAGTCATTTGGTTTCTATTGTTTAGTGTTTGCAAGTGTTTGACTGTAACTTTATGGCTTGTACATACAGCATTTGAGAGTCCAAGGTGGTTGCCAAGGGCAGAGCAATAGAGCTTTCTCTGTGAGGGGCTCTCAGCTCTGGATCACTCTTTCCTTCAGATCTGAAACAGTCCAGTCCTGTTAATCCTCTGTGATGTCTAAATAATGTGGAACAGTGTTAGTGAGTCCCATTCTCAAAAACATTCCCTGCCCTGCTCATTTCTGCTGTGTTTTGGTGTTTCTCCAAGACCTACCACCACTCTAATGGCAGCCATAAGACCTTTTCTGGCATTCAGTACACACAGAGCAGGCGCAGAGCAGGGCATGCTTTCACGGGAGCATTTGCTTGCACATTCTGGCACTGTAGATGCGGCCTCAGAGCCTGCTGCAGGGCACAGCAATCTGTGGAGGGTGCTAAGGCAATGAGTGAATATGAATCCAGTTTGTGGTGGGAAGGAGTTTGGAGTTCCGCTGGCTGTTAAGTTTGATTTGTCTTGCAGGAGCATTTTGGGCCCTAAGTGTTCCCACCCCTTTATTTTTCTTATACAAATCTAACTGATTAATAATGGGAGGGCCAAAAAGCCCCAAGAGGGGTTGAAACCCTGGTGTAGAAAGGCTGAATGATCATAAAGGAAAAGCCAGTTCCTTCTTAAATAGCTGACAGTTTAAATGAAGACACAACAAGCTGAAATAACCAACAAATTGAGGGAGAGGCAAACAGGGAGGTTAGCAGCAATGGCAACACTAGTTTAGGCAGACAAGCTATGTGCTCATCTTGCAGGTCTGAGATTTTTCGAAGGCCATAAATAAACAAGAGATATTAATGATGTCACTAATCTTCATTGGCTGCCTGCCCAGCCATGTTCAACTGCCAGGTCATCTGATGTCTCACAGCAGAAGTAGGTCTTGAAGAGGGATCTCTAGAAGGACAGGATTTGCTGCTTGATGGATTAGTTCAGGTATCTCAGTCCTCTGAAAGTGCTACTGTGCATCTTGTACACACAAAACCCCTTTCAGACACTTGGCAGTATGTCAGAAATAGGTGCTCCAAATGTTTGTTGCTATAGGCTGAAGTCCTTGCTGTGTGCCTAGGAAACACGCTGTTGTCTGGTAATAAATGACAGAAAGGAAGGTACAAAGTCTTTATTAATTAGTTACGGGAAGAAAGTACACAGCAGCTTCTAACTCAGGTACAGAGACTTAGATGCATGCTTATCTTTAAGCATGAAAGTAATTCACTGAATCTCCATGTGAGGACTACTCTTTTATCAGCTAGGCACATCATACCTTCTCCTGCCTGTTGGTGCCTCACTACTGGTGTCACGAATGCACCATACACTGGTTGCCACCCCCACCTCCCTTTTCTTGTGATCGACAGCTTGCCACTATTCCAGGGGTGGTACTACTTTAATTCAATGGCACAACTGCAGTGTGAGTGGCCCCAGTACAGATGCAGCATGTGCCACCAGAAGCAGGTTTTCTGCTGCCAGAGTTACACCAGCTTCCCCAGAATGTCAGAAGCTTAGCTAAAAGAAACCAGTTTCTTTCAGCAAGGCTGTGTCCACTCGGGGGGGAGAGGGGGTTGCTAGCAAAGCTACAGCAGATGCAAAGTACGATCTTTTTATACCCCTAGTTGACAGCTATGGCTGCTAAGTCCCTTGTCCCCAATAGAGACAGAAAATGTGGGGAGAGAGCTGCCAGCTAACTCTGAAAAACAATAGAAGGTGGGAGCAGAACTCATTGCCCCGTAGAAAATGAATCTCCACCTTGGGCATGCTTTTTAGGGTGCTGCTGCACCTTCCCATCCTGGCTCTAACATTGCCTCCACCGGGAGCAGGACTGGGTAGATGGGACATGACAGAGGAAGCTTAGGAGGGAATTCAGGGTCTTAAGGGAGGAGCAGGATCTTCAGTGCAGAGAAGGGGAGAGCACAGGCATCTTTATGTCCTCTCAGGGCTCCAGCATGAGTATTTATCAACTACTTTTCTCAAAGGCTAGTTACAGAGGTGCTGGAGGCATCCCTTTCCTTAACCTCTGCAGGTGTGACAGAGCTATTGAAGGGAAAGAACTTACAGATCTTTTCTTATTTACAGGAAGCCCCAAAAGGAACAGATTGGTGGGGTTTCTGTTTGTTTGTTTACATTTTGCACATAAGTGCATAGAAAAATCATCATCTTCCACACCTGACTAAAGCTGGCTCCAGGTTGGGGCCTGTCTGTAGGCACTGAGATGTCTTCCATACCTTTTCTGAAGTTCAGGGAAGAGGAGGACTATTTGGTACCAGGAAATCCCCTCTGCTCCCAACGGAATTCAGGAAAATAGCTCTATGTGGGCAGAACCAAAGACCAGATCAGACTGGTGGAATGACAGCTTATTGTCTACTTTAAGTTCTCACATTTTGGGAGTGTTGATGTGGGTCTTGGTTTTGGGTAATATGCTATCTAGTCTGTGTTACAAATACACTCTATTGTATACTTTAAAGCAGGGGTATCAAACATAGGGCTTGCAGGCTGAATTTGGTGGGTCACCAGAAGTTGGGGGTATGGCCTGCTGTGGAATTTGGGGCCGTTTGGCCCTGCTGGCCATGACCATCGGTGGCAAGCTTGGTCCACAATCATGGTTGCCCTTAGACTCTTCCTGCCACCAGTGGACCCCCTGTCACATCCAGACCTGCTGCCACTGGCCATGTCCCTCATTTCTACTGAATTGGCCACTGCTGTGGTGGTCTCAGAGGCTACCCCCATGCCCCAGGTTGGATCTAGCCCATGAAGAGCCCCATGGTCGGGATCTAGCTGAGGGCCACAGGTAAGCTTTACATCCCTGCTTTGTAAGTTTATTTCATTGTTTCTGGTACGGGGTTGCTGAATTTGAGAGTAAGTGGGGTGGAATTCTCAATAGATAAAATGTAAGTGATGTCTTCTCTCTCTCTTGTTTAAATGATGGTCAGAGTCAGAGGTCAGAGACCGTTCCTATGAAATCCCAGTCTGTTAGCTTTATTTATTTCTGCTCTTCAGAATACATTGCAATATTTTTTGCCAGATTGTTTCCCAGCCTCAGGGTCCAGGTACTATTCCCGCAGGATCGGAGAACAGTGTTGGCCTGCAAAGACTTTTTGTTTGACTAGCCAGGAGGTTGTGACTTTTCCACTCTAATTTAAATCATACAAGTCCTCTCTGATTTTTATGATAATAGCATTAGGTGATATTATGCTGTTGCAATTCATATTCTTAGGGCTTGTTGTGAACACCCTAGAAGCTCTAACAGAGCACTTTTCCCATTGGCTGGGTGAGGCAGCTTGTTCTGGACACAGCGCCTGTGCTCACTTGGCAAAATTGACTGCCGAATCTCTTTAAAGCATTAGACAGTAGGCCTGTGCGAAGCAGCTAGTATTCACTTTGGATTCAGCCAATTCAGGGGACAGTGATTCGATTCAGTGATTCTAATTACTGTCCCGATTCGATCTGGCTGAATCTCCAAATCAGCCAGGCCAGGCCCACCCCTTGCCCCTCTCTAAGCCCAGCAATGGCTGCCCCAGCTCCCAGCACTTGTAAAAAAAAAAAAAAAAAAAAAAAAAAAAAAGCCCTGACTCACTGGGTGCTGCTGGGCAGGGGGTGATCCCTGCTGCTCCCCACTGCCCCACACCACTTAGGGGGGGTCTACACAAGCCCCTGAAGCCCTGAGGCTGCACCAGAAGTGATAAGTCCTGGGGCTTTTCTTGTTTTTTGTTTTTTTTTCTTAAAGGGCTGGAGCTAGCCTGGGCAGGGCACCTAGTACTTACCAGCTCAGAGTCAGCTGCAGCAGCCACTGGGGACTGCCCAAATCAAAGCTCTTCAAATCCTTTCTGAAGATTCAGAGAGCTTTGAATGGATTCAGACCTTTAAATTGGTCACCTGATTGGCTTCGGATTCAGACCTTTAAATTGGTCACGTGATTCGATTCAGATTCAGAGATTCAGCCACTGAATCGGGCTGAATCTCCTCTGAATCGAATTGCCACCCGAAGCTTCGCACAGCCCTGTTGGACAGATCCTTGTTACCTGAGTTGGATCTGGCACTTAGCTAATTGTTCTCTGTTCTGTTATGGAAATTAAGCTAAGCTGTTATGTTCTTATTGTCTGAGGCTGACATTTTAGCGGCCAGTGGCAGAGCTTTCTCTGTAGAGGATCCGTGCCTCTTGTCCTGTCCTGCAGTTTGCCAGAAGTAGAGTTTGACAAATCACTCCTTCTGTTTGATAGCCTGCTTTCTGCATGCCCTTTCACAGCATCTGACCAAATGAGCTGTTGCTCATAAAACCTTATGCATCTCCTATGCAGTTAGTTTATAAGGTGCAATCCTATGTGTTGTTATGTAAACGACATTTACTTTGATTAGTGTCAGTTCTTTTTCATCAGAATATCCTCCAGACAGTCTGAGAGCACTATGGCTGCAGAGACTTCTTGGTTGCAAGAATAAGCACAACTATTGGTTACCTTTTTTGAGTGGCTGCAGGCTGCATTGTCACATGGACCAAATGCTAGTGTTTACACATTTTTTCTTCAGGGCACCAAACTCCTGTTGAACTTACTCAGGTAACATGGTTGTGGATACAGTACAGAAACCTTTGCTGAATAGAAAAACACAAGCTCTGGATAGGAAGTAGGGCTTGGTGTTGTGTTTTAAAACTTTATAGCCACAGCTGGGTGATAGGTGCTCAGAAATTCAGCATAGATAACAGGAAAAGAATTAAATCCAGTATAGAAACAGTTGGACACTGGATCCTATAAGAGTGAGTGTGGAATCATTTGCACTCGACATATTCAAAGCTATACTTAGGAGACATCTCCTTGGTATGGGTCACAGATACCAAAACTAGACCTACCCTGAAACAAGTAGAAAGCTCCTTTTCAAACCCATGAGTCTGTATTGGGTTTTTGTTTTTGTTGTTTTTTTTTGGGGGGGGGGGGGGTTGTTTTGTTTTTAAAGCTGTTCCAGTGACTTAGGAAAGGCTTCTTTCTGGCCTGGCTATTTGCTCTCTACTTCCCATAATTGGCACTTTTGGAAGTATGTCAGCCCCTGTCTGTCATTTAGGCTCCAGTATTTCTGTAAGTGATGATTTAGTGCAGCAGGGAGCGGGCAGGCTAACAATCCTTTGGTTGAAAGGAGGTGTTTGTTAATCACATCTCCAACAACCCTGGCAGACTTGGTACCATTATTAAATTCGTAATGTCCACCTGTCGACTGTGCCAGGTGGTTGCTGTGATGGGAGTTGTCACTGTCGTGGAGTTTTATCATATCAGTGCGAGTTCCACAGCTCGGCTTTCTTGTCCTGGATTTCTGCGTGGCCATATTCTGCTCTCTGCCTTATCAATGTAAATCAGAAGCAACACTATTACAGTCAGTGAAATTGCTCCAGAATTACACCATTGCAAATGAGATCAGAATCTGCTTCACTAGGGCAAATTAAGCTACTTCAACTCTGATTTATTGGTGCATTACCAAATCTTAACTTCAGAACATTTGGGCTAGGGACAGAAGTTACACAGAAACTGGTGTAAGTGATCAGAAACTCATTTAAACCTGTGACAGAACAGTAGTTCAGTGTACATAAACCAGTTTGAAAATGGCTGAAACTGGTTTAGGATAAACCTGGCTGAATGTATTATCTGACTTAACTGATCGAGGTCAAACTGGTTTATGGAACTTCTGTCCCAGACCCCTTCCCAGTTTAAATTAAATCAGAGTCCTGAGCATCTCAGCATGCTCTGCAGCCCTGGGCTGGGCTGTGCTGTCTGCTAAGAGAGCAGAGCTGGCCCTGCCTCTCTATCTAGAGCAGGGGTGGAGGCATGGCCAGACACCAACCTGGCACGGCCCCCTAAGGTGAAAGGGGCAGGGGAACCCCAGCTGGGGCCTGCCTGGCTGGGGCACAGCAGCCCCTGTCAGGGGTGCTCAGCCTGTGCAGGGGTGAGTGGTGGAGCTGGCGGCCAGGGCTGGCAGACCCCAGCTGTGGTCCCCTGATGGGAGAGGGGAGGGAGGGAGGAATAAACAAACCCCCTCCCTGCCCCCTTTGCCTCAGGTAAGCATGAGGTGAGCTGTGGCGGCAGTGGTGCTGGGAGGGGTGGCTATGAGGGCTAAGTGGCAGCAATGCTAGGTGGTGCTTGGGGGGGCTACAGCCACCCCAAAATTCACCTGAGCCCCCATAGCCACCCCTCCCAGCACCACTGCCACTCCCCCCATGCAGACTGCAGCAGCTGTGCCCAATCCACTTCCACTCACAGAACAGCCCCCTCAGCCCCCGCACTGGGAAGAGGCTTGTGCTCCCCAGGACATCGTAAGAGGGGCTGCTGCCCCTGTCAGGGTCCCCATCCCCACTCGCCACTCCAGCAACAGGGGTGGGGACTTGGCCAGACTTTGGCCAGCATGGTCCCACCACGCACGCACCTTGCCTGGGGCTGGGGCTGGGGCTGGGGCTGTGGGGCTGAGCTAGGCTGGCCCATGGGCACTGCAGAGGACAGTCATGGGGGGGCCAGAGCAGGCCACAGGGGGAGGGCCCTTCTCAGCCCACTGTGGCTCGGGCTGGAGCTGTGGGAGCTGTGTACCCATTTTGCTCCCAGCTCCCTGCACCAAGGCTGGACTGGGCTGTCACAGAACCACTGCAGCGGGAAGGGCAGTCCCCCTTCTTGTCCTCCCCTGCCATGGAGCTGGTGGGGGCTCAACCCTTCAGTGCCAGCCAGGGGCCATGTAAGGGTTGCTTCCCCCCTCCCCCTCCGGGCACACCTCTGCAGACCAGGGTGGGGGTTACAACCCTTCCCCAATCATACTCAGGTCTACTGCGGCTTGGCCACACCCCACCCCCCAGCTCAGCTTCCCTCCAGCCTTCCCTGCCAAAGGGAAGGGAGGCCTTGCTCTAGCACCTCCCAGCTTCTAGCCTGAGCCACTGCAAGCATGTGGCAGCATTTCAGGAATCAAAACTAAATGTCTATTCACTTGCTTGCCAGTTCAATCTACACAGGTTAGACTAACCTGAAAAAATTGAATCAGTTCAGATCTGGGCTTTTTGAATGCCCATATTTAGCCTTAGGACTTTGGACCAAAGTCCTAAGACTTAAGTCCAAAGTCCAGACAACCATGCTTCATGACTTCCTGTTCGCTGACTGTGCATTATGCTCAGGTTCACAGGCTGACATGTAACAGTCCATTATCAACACGAAGAAGACCAAAGTTATGTTTCAATCTGTGCCTGGTACAACATCCCAGGAACCACACATCTCAGTAAAAGGCTGTCAATGGTTGACAGATTTGTCAATCTAGGCAGTACCCTTTCCTGTGCTGTCCACATCAACGATGAAGTCAACGCGAGACTAGCGAAAGGCAGTGTGGCCTTCATCAGACTCCATAGGTCAGTCTGGGACGCAGAGGCATCGTAAAGTCGATGAAACTGAAGGCTTACAAAACCATCATTCTCCCGACCGTCCTATATGCCTGTAAAACCTGGATTGTCTACCAGCATCATGCTAAGAGGCTAAACCACTTCCACCTGTGCTGCTTGCGAAAGATACTAAAGATCAAGTGACAGGACAAGATCATGGACACCGAGGTGCTCAGATCAGCTCTCCCCAGTTTTCACACTACTGAAACTGGCACAACTAAGATGGGCTGGCCACCTTTCAAAAATGCCTGACATTGGCCTGCCAAAGAAAATCTTCTACAATAAACTGTCAAATGGAGTATGCTTTCACGGTGCACTAAAAAAGTGGTACATCCTGAAGGTGTCCCTAAAGAGTTCTGGCATTGACCTGGAGTACCAGGAGCAAATTGCTCATGAACATCCATCCTGGAGGTCATCAATCCAGAATGGAGCACTGGCCTTCGAACAGCAGTGTATGGCAGAAGCAATGAAGAAATGCACGGTCAGGAAATTGAAAACCTCCCATATCCAGTCCTTATCACTCTCCTGCCCCTGCTACAGCAGACTGTTGAAGGCAAAGATCGGGCTTATATAGGTCACCTATGTACTCACATGACCTAGCTTCACCCCACTCCTTTCTCTTTCCTTTTTCTTTTTTATCCTTTTTCTTCTCTCCCTCCTTTTTTCTTTCCCTCTTCTTTTCTTTCTTCTTCCCCCCCTCTCTCCCCACTGGATGCGGTCATCTTCATCCACGAAGGACAACATGCTGCTGCTACTTAGCCTTAGGGCTCCCTGTAAAGCTGCTCAAAGGAGGTGCCCAAATTGCAGATCTTAAGATTCAGTGTACTGCCTTCCCTCACCCCTCTGAAACTCCTTGGCCTGCTAGTTGTGAAGCTCAGTTTCAGTGAGGATGGAAGGAGGACTGGTGAGACATAATAAAATGTTCAGAAGAGAGGTGAAACTCTGGCCTGAGTAAAGTCAATGGAAGTCTTGTCACTGACTTCAGCAGGAGCAGAAATTCACCACTGGTATTTCTGTGGAAGGAGTTAGAAGAGTGTGTGGACATGTCTAGTTAAGCAGCATGAAGGGAGAACCTGTGAAATGCCTGGGACTGGGATAAACAAGAAACCATTCTTCCAATCTTCCAAGAGGCATTAGCTATCATCACAGAGCTCACAGTCGGTACCTATGCTTTGCTTTGGAGGTCTTGGGAACTGTTACTTAAGAGATTCTGTCACCAGCCAATTGAAACCTTTACTTAAGTTATGTAGAGCTTTGTGCTACTAAGTCCTGATGACTTAGAACTCAGACACTGAATTAAGTGGATGTCTACCAGACTCCTTGATTTGAGTGATTATGAGTAAACAAATTAGGAAAATAAAAATGGAACAGTTAAAAAAAAAGTCTCATCAGAAATGTGGAGGGGTGGTGGGGAAATCAAGAAAGCTTACATAGTATTTTTCTCTGTAGTTGCAAGACATGGTAACAGCAGGAAGGCAGAAGATAACTTTATTTGTGACAGGAGCATGTTCTGAAACACTTAAGTTTTCAGTCAGCTATGGAACTGAGTTGCAAAATTAAGAGAAAGGTTGCAATCTGTGTGAAGAACGAAATGTATGAGAAATGGTTTTAAACAAAGGGAACAAAAAGAACGTGAAAATATGAGGGCTTTAGATAGATCTAAAGGGACACAATATGTGTTAAATCTTTGCTACAGTGAAGCTTGAACGTGTTCTGAGGAGTGGCATGTTTACTAATATCCATAACATGCACAGCTTGCTGATTGTCTGTTCCAGCCCCAGCACAGCAGCAGGGTCTTGAACCTGTTCCATTGTGGCCTTGGGGCTGTAGGCATCTGACTTTCAACTTGATCCTGACAAGAGAGAGTCCAGGATCCTTCCTCCTGACGTGTGTAGCTTTCCTCCTTCCACCTGGAGGTTTGGTACAGCAGAAGGGTCCCTGGCTGATGTCACAGCTGAGTGAGGGTCACAGATTGTTTGTATTATCTCCATGGAGGAGTCAATGATAGCTGAACACGTCACTTACTATGATCTGGAGATACTGCTTACGCAGTCATAACTTTGCTACAATGTGAGTGTACTTATCATGTGTTTTACTGCTTGAACACATGGTCTTTTGCATTTTAAGTACACTTAGCACATGCTAAGTGTAACATGCAATATAGCTCTAAGTGTGAAGAGTAAGTCTTGCAATACAGGGTCTAAGTTAGCCCCCAAAAGAGGTTGAATCATGATTGGTATCTGGGATAGAGCAGTCACAAAGAAACCAGAGGAAGACTTAGAATTAGCCCTGGATGGAGTGATCAGAATTTGCCAAGCAAAGGACATTGTCGTGTCCAGGCTGATAATAATGGAGGCCAAACAGTACCCTGATGCTCCAGATATGATACTGAAAGGAAAATGCTAAAAGAAAAAAGACCAGAAGCAGAAATGGCATGCAGAGCTCAGAGTCCATGAAAACAAAACATAGCTGGGGATGCTGTGGCAAACATCCAAATCCAAAACAATGCCTGGCACTAGGAAAAGATGCAAAAACTGCAGTTGAAAGTGTTTGCAAGCACCAGTAGAATATCCATAGCATGGACAAAAAGAATGACAACACTACCACCCGCTCAAAGGAATTCTCCATAGGAGTAATGGGCAATGTTTCAGTGGCAGATGACTGGACTGCCTGAAAGCAAACGAGACACTTATTGACTAGTTAGACACAGGTGCACAAGCCAGTGTGACACCAGAAAAAGTGATATTAGCATGGAAAGAAAAACCACAGGCAGTAGAACATAAATAAGTGATACCCAGGGCTTCAGGCAGTGAACTTATTCCCTACTAAGGGAGTATATGGACTAAATGTGCAAGTACATTTGTACATGTACAAAATGTACAAGTCTAGGACAGTATATCCTCACCTCTATTATCAACTGAGAGTGATCAGTAGTAGACAAGACATTTTTAGGGGCACAAGAGAGCTGAGTCTTATGATGTAACTGAAAAATATATTTTACAAACACATGAAAGTCATGGAGGAGCTGAAAAATCAGAGAGATGACCCATAGAGATTTTACACTAGCCTCAAATGACCAGGAATGTTGAGAAAGCAATTAAAGCTGATCACATATGCACGAATACAGGCAAAGTCATACAAGACAGCCCATGTTTACGGCATAGGAAAAAATGGCCCCATGGACCAAAATAGGCTTAGACTTATTTATGATAGCTGGAAAAAATGTTCTTGTTTTAGACAAGCAATACTCAATCTATCTGGCCCCATGGGCTGGATGACTGGCAAGGGACCAGTCCAAGGGCTTCATGGGGTTGATCTGCAGATGCAATCTGGTATGTTGACCTGACCTCATGCACCATATCTAGCTGCAGCATGACCCTCCATGTCAACCCAACCCTACAAGCTAGATCTGGCTGGATTGACCCCACATGCCAGCACTATCTGGTGAACAGGGCCATGTCATCCCAGTCTGCAGGGCTCCCCATGGGTCCAGATATTTGGCAGTGGGGAAGCAGTAGCAGTGTTAACTAACACAGCTCTGGAAGCCACAGCAGTTAGCCCTGCCGTTGCCTTCCCTCCTCCCCCCCACCACCAAATTTTCAGACCCATGGAAAGCCCTATGGACCAGATGACACAGATCCATGGGCCATAGGTTGAGCACCACTGTCCTGTATAGTCATTTTCACTTCACTCAAGTAAATTTACTGAAAGGTATTACAGCTAAACAGGTGGCCTGCACATCAAGTTTATTTCTGTTAGACATGGTAACCTGGCATATTAATCAGCCAGACATTGGAGGGATGAATTTAAGGGATTATCAATGAAATACCAGTCTAGAATCTGTAACTGCTGGTTGTCATTATCACCAGTCTGAGTTTGGTGGAGCAAATGTCAAGCATCTACTTAGAGAAGTGGGCATGACAATAACCTCTGCCAGAGACCTCAGTGTCAGAGGAGACATATACTGAAATGCTAAACAGAAAAAACAGATTGTTCCTTTGAATATCTAAGGCCACTTAATATGGCCATTTCTTTTCAGTTGCTTCACATTTTCTTTTGACAAGCTTTATAATGATATTTACTACAGCTAGTAAATTAACTCACTCCTGGAACAGTTGCCAATTTCTAAATATAATGGTGTTTAAATCTCAATGAGTCATTTTAATGCTTCTGTCTCATAAATGGTGAAGTCTAAGCTGCCTTGTCACACCAAAACAAGGAGATGCCTCCCACTTACGTAGAGCAGTTGTCATGTGGAAGATCTCTGCACTTGCAGCGGTTGAGTAGCTTTGAACATACTGTTAAAAGGAGATGTTTGATTTAATATACAAGGAGACTTTTTATTTAGCCTGTCAGTGTAGTTAGAATTTAAAAATATCCTGTCTTAGCTTTAATGAACCCAGAAACACTACAATCTTTGCAGATTGGCTCTTGTGGAAATTAGGTAACTTTTGTTTAGGTTCCTCCATATTGATGTAAAGGCCCAACTTTAGGTTATCCAATTTGAAATTGTAACCTAACTGTTAACAGTGGGCTCATATTTATGGGGTCTTCTTCTCGTGTCTCTACACTTCTTTTGACCATTTTGTTACACATGCTTGTGCTTGTTTATTGTACTTTGCAAGGTCTTTGTAGGGTTTTATAGTCTGAGATTTTGTCTGACGGTCATTCTGTTTCATAAACTTAGATCAAGAGGCCAGTGCATGCAAAACAGTTCACACATGGACTGAAGATGCTGTTTTTAGCAGAGATATATTGTTAATCAGCAACTAAATCAATCTAAAAATCATCACCACAATGTAGAATATGACATGGTTTTCTTTCTTTGTGTTTATTTTGTACCTGTAATTTTAAAATAAAGAATTCGAGAAAAATTGGGAGATAAAGCATTTTGTAATTGTAACTTTTTGCTAGGATGAGGTGTATTTGGTCAGATAATATATCATCATAATGCATATATAGCATCTAGAGTCCAAATCCTTTACCAGACTTTATAAGTAAACTATACTTGCTGGGTGCACTTAATCTGTTATGGATTGTAGTTAGTTCTGGGTTGAGACAAAAAACAAGTATACAGTGTATAGAATTAGTATGGAGGAGTTTGGATACAAGTGGAAACTATTTTATAATAGAAACCACAAGGGAGAATAATGGATAGACTTAACACAGTTTCCCAACTGGACTTCAAAACATTGGACCTAGCAAATTTTCTCTTGAGAAAACGTCATTCAATTTTTAATTAACACGAATGATTAGGACAACAATTCTGTGTCCGCTTTTAAAAATAGCTTATCAAATGGGAATCAATTTGCTCCCAGTGTACTGCTTAGACAGCAGAACAATACTTCCAGGAGACAGCTCTGGGGCACAGGAAAAACCTCTTAGTTACTGGGTAAAGAGAACTCTGCTGTGCCTGGTTGCAGCAAAGCCTGCTGACCTTGTCCCTGAGTCTGAATGAGCTGCAGTCAGGGCCTCTCTGCCGTACACACCATGAAGCACTTAACACCCTTGCTGCCATTGTTACCAAACAAAAGAGCTTCTTTCAAACCAGGGCAAGCTGAGAAGCTGACTCTCTTAGAAAAGAATATGACACAGTAAGGTAGAGCAAACAAGCCTTAGCTGATGGGGCCACAAACAGAGTTACCCTGAAGCAATAGGTAAACACCTCGGGGCAGTTGACCTAGGGAGAAACTACCTTGCCTTAGAGAGAATTTACCCTCTACGGGTGCGTCCACATATGCAAACACCTGTGCTTGCAGCAGCTCAAATAGAAGCGGTGCAAATTTGAGCCGGGCTTTTTG
Source organism: Crocodylus porosus (assembly GCF_001723895.1). NCBI lineage: Eukaryota > Metazoa > Chordata > Crocodylia > Crocodylidae > Crocodylus > Crocodylus porosus. The sequence goes on from NW_017728906.1 coordinate 164,040,995, forward strand.
AGTGGTGCATGTGCTCGGACAGGTGCTTTGTTGTGGAGTAAATTGTGCCGCTTGGGGGCAAAATAACCCTGCCTGGCTCCTCCTGGATCTGCAGGTAGGGGAGCTAGAGCCCGGGGCCAGCAGCATAAAAAGTTGCCTTGTCCTGGCCCCATCCATACAAAAAGTTGCCCTGGCAAGCAGCTCAGGGCTACTACTCTGGGGCCCGGCCACTTGGTATCTGAGGACACTATACCTTGTGCCAGCTGGACTGATGTAGCAGCATCCCAAATCCATTTTTAAAAATACCCCCAAATTCATGTTCTTTCATAATTAAAAGACCACTCTACATATACACATATACATCCCTATAGAGAGAGAGACAGTGATAAGTTGATGCTTTATTGGTATATTTACAATGTTAAAACAATGTGGAAGCCTACCAGTGTCTATCATCATGAAAAAATAAATTCTAAATACCTATATGTGTAGATGTGTGCTTTTGATTTTCTTCACACATGATGGGTGTGTGATGGGGGAGATGTGGTGTTTGCAAGAAGAGGGCAGGAAGGGGTGTGGGGGAAGGCAGGTGGGTGTGTGTAGAGGGATGTGGGCTAGTGTGTGGGTAGGTGTGGGGTGATTGCTGGGGGGACTGTGGGTGTGGGAGACCTTGTGGGGGGGCTGCTCAGGAGGGGTGGGTCCCCTGGCCTCCATAGGGTGCAGCCCCCCAGCACATGGAATGCCTCCCGCCACAGGGCCCCAGCTGCCCCCTGGAGGACCACAGCCCCTCCTCCAGGGTCCCAGGCACACTGGAGGGCCACAGTCCCCCTGCCCAGGGCCCATAACTTATTTTTAGCAGCAGCAGCAGCATGCTCTGGGCCATGGCAGCAGGATTCAGTGTGGCATGTGGGGACCATGTCTTGGGCCCAGCCGGGTCCTGCTGGCCCTGGGGTGTCTCTGTTGCCTGGCAGGGCTGAGCCGGGCCATGGTGACGGGACCCATAGCAGGACGTGGGGACTGCATGCTGGGCCCAGCTGGGGCCTGGGGCCTCTCTGCTGCCTGGCCAGACCAGGCCATGATGGCAGGACCTGGCATGGCAAGTGAGGACTACGTGCCAGGCCCAGCTGCAGTCAGGGCCTCTCTGCCTTATGGCCGGGCTGGGCCATGGTGTCAGGACCCAGTGTGGCACACAGGATCTGCATGTCGGGCCCAGCTGGGTCCTCCCGCCCTTAGGGCTCCTCTGACACCTGGCTTGGCCATTCCCATGGCAGCAGGACCTGGCGCAGCGCACAGGGACCACACGCTACGTCCAGATGGGTCCTGCCAACCCTGGGGCTGCTCCTGCCACCCGGCTGGGCTGGGTCCACAGGAATGGCCCAGCCAGAGGGGCCCCAAGGGTGGCAGGACCCAGCTGGGCCCGGCATGCAGTCCCCACGTGTCGCACTGGGTCCTGCAACCAAGGCATAGGGCGCATCCAGACAAGTGCGCATGTGCCTCTTGCCCCATCTCAAACCCCTTTGGGGCAGGGCAAGAGGCATGTGTAGGAATGAAGAAATTAGACCTCTTGATATCCAGGCATCTGAAAAAATCATTCCGCAGAAGAGTGGAGCAAGGCACAGTCCCAGACTGTGCATGGAGCCAGCAGGGAGTCAGTCTTCCAAAAGAGATGCTCTGGTTTTGGCCAGGGCATCTCTTCAGTGCTCCTGCTGCCCCCGGCCCCTGGCACTGCCCAAGGTAAGTTGGTGGGGGTCCATGGGTGTGGGTGGGTGAGGGGTGGCAGAGGGATGTTGAAGGGGTTGGGGAGTGGCGGGGGGGAGGTCCCCGGGGGCTGCGGGAGCTGAGGACCCAGCCCAGCCCC
>NW_017728906.1:164042928-164060494 GCF_001723895.1 Crocodylus porosus
AGTGTGGGGGGGCTGCACCCTGTGGGGGCCAGGGGACCCACCCCTCCTGAGCAGCCCCCCCACAAGGTCCCCCACACCCACAGTCTCCACAGCAACTACCTCACACCTACCCATAGACCAACCCACATCCCACCACACACATCCACCTGCCTTCCCCCACCCCCTTCCTGCAAGCACCACATCCCCCCATCACATACCCATCATGTGGGAAGAAAACCAAAAGCACCTATCTACACATATAGGTATTTAGAATTTATTTTTTTATGATGATAGATACACTGGTAGGCTTCCACATTGCTTTGACATTGTAAATATATCAATAAAGCATTGCCCAACTGATCACTATCTCTCTCTTTCTTTATAGGGGTGTATATGTATATATGTAGAGTGGTCTTTTGTTTTAATTTTGGAAGAACATGGATTTGGGATGCTGCTGCAGCAGTCCAGATGCCACAAGGGGTAGTGTCCCCAGACTCCAGAAGCTCCTGTCTATTTGTATCCTTCAGGTATCATGGGCTCTAAGGCCCACCTGGTTAACTAATAGCCCCTACTATGTGGGGCCAATTGCTGAAAGATACAAGAGAATTCTTGGGACAAAAAAAGGCAAAAAACAGGATAGGAGTGTTACATGGGTCAAAGGGCCAAAATGTTAAAATAAGTGTGCTTGAGGGGAACAGGGAGCAGAGCCTCCCGGGCCTCACCCACTGGTCCTCAAAGGCATCCAAGGAGCTGGTGGATGCCACCCACTGGTGCTCCACCTGGAGACATGCACAAACAAGTCTCGGAGGCCCTTCCAGCTCGGGCAGCAAGGTCTCCTGGCTTCGGGTCTCCACGCAGCTGCCTGTGCATAGTTGCGGTTCCCCCCGCAGGGGGCCATGTTGGTAGGGCCTAAGCGAGGGCCAGGGACAGGCTGAGCGGATGTGCTGGCTGGTGTAGTGCACCTGATTCCTCTCAGGTGCTGGTGGTCTAGGCTTTGGGGCAGGCCCCTCGCCCTTCCCACCCCCAGCTTTGGAGGAGGCTGAAGAGGAGCCCTTCCCACTGCCCTTGCCTTTGGTCCCTGATGATGGGACCAAGGCTGTCCCCCGACTGTGGCTTGGCAGTGAGCTGGGCAGCAGGCTGGAATAGGGGTGTAGAAACTGGGGTGCGGTGCAGTGCAGTGGGGGTAGCAGCATGCAGCAGAGGACACCCCCGGGGGGGGAGGCAGCAACAGCAGCAGCAGCCGCCCAAAGCAGGAAGGGGTGCAGCCAACTTACTCCAAAAGCTCTGAGACCAAGCCAGCAGCTAATAGTAGCCAGAGGCAGGAAAGGACCGGGCCATCTTCTACCTAAACAAGCTCCCGAGACCAAGCTTGCAGCAACCAGCCACAGCAGCAGCAGCCTGGGACAGGAAGGGGCATAGCCAACTTCCTCCCCCAGAAGATCCTAAGAGCGAGTAGTCCTGAGCTGCTTGCCAGGACAGCTTCTTGTATGGATGAGGCCAGGACAGGCCAGCTTTTTATACTGCTGGGGACGGCATAGGTGCTGGCCCCGGGCTTTAGCTCCCCCTGGCTGCAGATCCAGGAAAAGCCAGGCAGGGTTATTTTGCCCCAAGTGGCATAATTTGCTCCACAACAAAGTGCATGTCCAAGCACATGAACCGAGGCAAAAAGCCCCAGCTCAAATTTTCACCACTTCTGTTTGAGCTGCTGCAAGCACACATGTTTGCAGGTGTAGACGTGGGGGACTGGAGTCATCAAAGGCTATGGCAGATTTACCTCAGGTCAAAAGGCTAGATCATTGTGATTGCAACTTTTTCCCCCCTCAGTGCAGCTGGGGTTTGCTCAGGCTGTCCCATTCAGGCCTCCCTGCCTGAGAGTACTCAATGGGTACAGACTAGTTAAACAACGCCTGGGAGCCCAGTGCTTTCCCTGGGGAGAAACTTTTTCTTTGATGAGTTATTTTGGAGGTTAAGGTGATGATGTCAGCATTCAACTCCATGCCTTACCGTGTTTTCTAACTTATTCCAGGAAATCCTCAAAGCATTTGGTAAAAGATCTATGGATGAAGCCAGGCAAATCTGGCATTGAATGGGAGAAGAAAGGTGTCACAGTGTCACATCTCACCTAATGGTTACATTGGCCATATCATTTTGCCTTTAAGACTGGCAACAAAATCTGATTTAGAGGTCTCTTAAAGGCTCTTGTTGATTTTAGTGGGAGCTGTCACAGGCCTAATGGAATTGACGTAAGTGAAAACATCTTTGTGTGTGTTTTATTTTAAGTTTAGGGAGCTGATTCTCTGCTGGTTTATACCGTATGGTATCAGTCACACCTGGGAAAAACAACCATAACATATTACCATTCTGATCTGGAGTGTTCTTACACCCAGACTGCACAAGTGTGCAACGCCTGTTCTGAGGAAAAGCAGGCCCCTTATCTATTAATTTGTGTGAGTTTCCTAACATAGGAAGCAGGTCCCACCTTAACTTACACAGACACTTCCCTCTTCTGTCCTCTCAGGGCTTATGCTGTCCATTTCAGGGCTTATGCTGTGAATGACAGGAAGGAAGTGTATAGTTGCCCTCTGTCAATCCATAGGTGAAAAGATGACCACACATATAAGTCTTACCTACACTAGCCTGAAAAATCCATCCCTAGATATAGCAGTGCTGAAGCTCTACCAATGAGATGTGTGTGGGAAAAAAGTCCCCATAGTTTTTACTGCCCTGTCAAGGACAAGTGCTTCAGCATGGCTGGATGATGAAGCAGATTCCTGCAGTTTTGTCAGGAGCAGCACGCAAAATACCACTCCCAGCTGTGCAGCTGTAACCAATGAAGGGGCCTTTTCAGAGAAGAATCCCACTGTAGATGTGCTTTAGGAAAAGCAGAAATACAGATGATCTTGGTCTTGTAGCTCTCCACAAGGAGGTAGCAGTAATGTTCTGTCCCCAGAAAGCAAGATGCTTCTCCCTTACATTCTTTTAGCAGTAAATAGAGAGAGAATCCTTTCACCTGAAGGCTACATCTAGATTCCTTTATGCCCTCCTTATTAGCAGGGATCCTGGTTTTCTCTGATAAAAAAATCCCCAATTTTCAAAATCCACATTTTTCTATGATTAAAATTAAACACCACTAATATATCTATCTATCTACTATATATATATCTCTAGATAGATATATTAGTGGCGGTGTTTCATTTTGATCCTGGAAAAATGTGGATTTTGGGTTACTTTTTTAATTTGAAAATTGGGAATTTTTTTTAATCAATGAAAACCAGGATCCCTGGTTATTAGTATAACAGCCATTAATGGCTGTTATCTTCATAACCCTCTGTCCTGTAAAGGAGGGATTGATTGCTTACATTTCATGACTGGGAAACTACGGCACATGGAAGACTATGCAATTGACCTAAAACCACGAATGGGTGTTTGTGGTTGAACAAGGAACTTAAGCTCCAGACTGCTGGGTCCCAGACTGTCTTTCCTATCATGGGGAAAGACTGAAAGCAGGGGGGAGGCACCAGCCCCTCCAGTGGAGGAAGAGGGCAGTGGGTCCTTCAGGGGCAGCAGGGAGCTGTGTGGCTGAGCTAGTGGCACTGGGACTGGTGCCTTTTCTTGCAGGGGCAGGGCACCCAGGAGAGGCTGCCCAGGGCAGGGAGGGGCATTGCCAGGCCACCTGGTTCAGCTTAGGAGCCCTAGCTCAGGGCAGGGGGTGTTACAGGCATCTCGTCCTCCTCCCTCCAGCCTGTATCAGGTCCAGACTTGCTCTGCTGGCACCTGAATGAGCCAGAGCCACCTCAGCCCCTGTGTTCCAGCCTGATCGGGATGGGGGCAGCTGGAGGCCCCCTCCGACAGAGCTGGGGGGAGCCAAGGGCTGCGGGCCAGGAGTGAGGGGCACTGACAGGGCTGTGGGTGGGGAGTGACTGGCACCAGGGGGGCAGGGGGCTGGGAATGCAGGGCACTGGCAATGCCAGAGAGCTGCAGATTGGGAGTGAGTGGCAGCAGTAAGGATGGAGGGGGCTGCAGGTTGGGGGTTAGGGGCACTGGCAGGGCCAAGGAGTTGTGGGTTGGGAGTGAGGTGTCCCTGTGACATGTATCCTCTTTTTTGGAACTGGAAATATGGTAACCCTACACTGATCTCACTTTGAGAATGACACACAAGCCTATGGCGGAGCACTTTAACCTCCCTGAACCGTCCATCGCTGGCCTCAGAGGAGCTGTTTTTAAACAAGAAAACTTTTAAAAAACAACTTGAACGGCAAACTCCATACCAAGAAATCCACAGTGTTAGATATGGTCTTAACAGAGACTCCGGATGACTTTTCCATTACCTACACTAGCTTTTATAACCCGTATGTCCCTCAGAGGGTTAACGCTTTATTTATTCTTTTTAACTTGCCTTTGCCTCTCTCAGCAGGGCCTCTGCCACTACTATTCTTTCCTCCCCTTTTCTCTATCCTTTGTATTTAAATTACTTTATTCTTTTCTATTTAGCACCCAAATTCTCTTCAAGTCCATTCATAGCATTTGAGGAGGTAGGCTGTCTCCTACAAAGCACATGTATTTCAGAACGATATAATCTTTAAGATATTACCCTGCCTACATAACACAGCTAAATACCTCTGTGTAATGGATCAGATTTTCCAAGGGGCTTTGCTTTGGTTTCCCCTGAAGTGCTTCCTGGCATCTGTGCAACTGGCTTGTTTCACTCTTACCTTCTCACCTTTCTTCTTCAGTCTCTTCTATTTGTCTCTGACTCCTGTTGATTCCTTGAGACTATCTTTGCTGTCTGATGGGGGTCATGTACAGCACCTATTACAGCAAGGCTCTGATTATGACTTTACAGTTGTGCGGTCCAAATAATGAACACCACCGGCACATGCACGTTTTACACAGTTGTTCCCAGCTGTGTTTGTGCAGTTGATAGAATTGACATGTGAAATCCATCTGTGAACAGAGAACTAATTTTTTCACCAGTGTCCGTAATACATGATAGCTGATTATTGAAATTAGTGGGATTACTTACCCAGCAGGGGATAACTCACCACTCTTGACAGTGGCAGAACTTAAGATACCAGTGCTCAGAGCATGCTCAGAAAGACCTGAGGCAATAAGTGGCAGCTTTGGAGGAATGCATCCCAGCCAATTAATTTCTGGAACGTGTGATGCCCAAACATTGCTCTAAACGGTATTACTCTGTGGAGGTATGAACTTGAGCTCTTGCTCCACCAGCTCCTTCCGCACGGTCCCTCCCCCACTTTGCTAGTTTTCATGCTCTTCAGTTCTTCAGGGCTTTTTAGGCAGTGCATATTGATGTATATTGTTTCTGAAGATTCCTGGGAGAGAATCTACAGGGTAAAGTTTTACTTCAAAGCATTTCTTCAGACATCTGTTTGTACTTATTGCACAAGTATTTAGCACAGAGCAGCACATACTTGCCTGTAGCTTCAAGGCAAGAGCACATTTTAAAAGGTATTAAACAGTCTTAAATATAAACAAGCTAGCCCAGAAAATCTTACAGGCAAGGCTTATTCTTGTCAGTAGTAAAATTAAGGCCCGGTCCTGCTTCTACTGAACTCAATAGGCTTGATTTATCCCTGTGTCAGTACACTGTCCCTGAACTTGTGCCTCCCTTAGCCTGGATACCTTGCAAAGGCTGGAGGTGACCCTAATTTGCACCCAGGCTGCAAGGGTCACAGCACCAGCCAAAAAGAGCTGATGCAAAGGGGTGCAAGAACAGCTGCAATACCCATCACCAGTTAGTCACTTCTGGGGTCCTTTGCCAGAAGATGGGGAGAGCATAGGAACAGCTACACTAGCTCTGTTCCTACTTGCAAGGCCTCTTTCTCCAGGAGAATATTCCCTGGGGGAGACCCCAAACGGGCAAGTGGTAATTTCCTCATACAATTGAAGTGATATTAGCTACTGCACATGCAACCAATGTCAGCACAGCTAGCTAATACAACTTCAAATAAGTTAGGTCTAGTCTTCATTAAAAAGTGGGCCAGTAAAACTATACTGGGCATGGCTATGATGGCAAACCTTCTACTGTACTCACAGCAGTAGAAAAGTTCATTTGCCAATTATGTTAATCCTTGTGCGAAATAAGCTTTACCAGCAAAACCACTTTTATACACTTTTATGCCAGTAGAACCATAGCAGGGTTGAGGATTTCATCAGTCTAGAAGCGTTTCAATTCTCAATGGAATTCCCCATGGAAATAACTCACCAGCAGCAGTTTCTAGTGTAGACCTAAGGGGTGGTACCATAGATCTGACATTAATCTGTGTATTAATTAATAATAAAAAGGCTGTTCATTCATGTTAAACTAACTCAGCTGAGCCAACATGAACAAACATCACTCCACTTTTTGCTCATCATGACATGGCTTGAAAGGAAAGAGTCCAGATTCAAGGAGGTATTCAACCTAGAAGTAAGAAAACAGTCTACAGTGACTTTGATAAACTGAATTATTAGCATTCCACAGACCAAACAGATCAGTTTGTGAGGTGAGGGTGAGTTTCCCCTTAAGTGTTTGCAGACAAAGTGAATCTGTGCTTGCTTCCTGACAGACAAGCCCAGACAACTACTTTGTATTATAAAAGGAGGAGTTTACATAAAAGTTTTCCAGAGCTACTGTTTGAAGAGATACTATCAATTTCATTGTTGGGTGTTTAGGTGTTAGTTTTTTAAGTCTGTTGTTGGAAATTTTGCAGTGCTGGTTTTGTTAGAGAATATCTGGTGTGTTGTCCTATCTTGAAAACTGAATTGTTTAGGTATTAAAAGAGATTAATGCATTTTTTGTGTCTTGAAATTGGATTTTAAAACAGTTCACTCGTAATAAATCTCTGTGTCTACTTGCATTGTTACAAACTCTAGGCCAGATCCTGCTTTGGCACAAAGGAGCACAGCACCATTTAACTTAATCGAGCTTCAGTTCTTTCTATCAGATGAGGTTTTGGCCCTATAATCTGAAAACCCTGGTATTAGCAAAACAGTATCTGTGATGGTATTTGTGACAGTAGTTGTTTTGGAAAGTCTATTTCTGCAATTTTTTTCTCTTCTTCCATCTCTCTGACCTTCTACCCAGGCACTTACGCTGTCTTCATTACCTTAGTACCTGAGCATGTCTCATTACTTAACAGATGACAACAGTCTCATTTATTCCTGCCTGTCCAAATCCACCAGGAAGTCTTGGGTGGTATCATAAATGAGTGACTCTATTAGAGTGAGTGTACTACAGAGGGAAAGCCTTAACAAACAGGTGCATTTGTTACACTTAGTTGTCTGTCTGTATCTATCTGTTGTTGGATGTCTCCTACTTAAGAGTACAAGCTCTTCAGGGCAGGAACTATCTTTTTATCTTTGTATACCACAATGGGATCATGGTCCATAATCCATAAGGAGATCCTAATGATGGAACAAGAAGAAATGGTATCAAGTTGCAGCAAGGGAAGTTTAGGTTAGATATTAAGAAGAATTTTCTTACTAGGAGGGTAGTAAAATACTGGAACAGGTTACCCAGAGAGGTGGTGGAAGCTCCATCCTTGGAGGTTTTCAAAACCCACCTAGACAAAGCTTTGGCTGGGATGATCTAGTTGGGGATGGTCCTGCTTTGAGCAGGGGGTTGGACTAGATGACCTGAGGTCCCTTCCAAGCTGAACTTTCTATGATTCTATCCCAAGCTCCACTATTAATAATGATAATAATAAGCACCAGACATCACAGTGTGCCACAGTGTCAACCAGACAGCATGGTTGGGTGGAGAAGGCCATAGCAGAACTCTCACAGATGTTTCCGTGCCTTTATATGACAGTGAAGTGCACTGGCAGAAAGAAGCTAAGATACCATTTCCCAGATACAAAAGTGAAATTGATTTGATATGTCAAGAAGGCAAGCCTGAGGTGCCAGCAGTGCTGTCCATAAAGTCAGTTATAGTAAAGTAAATGGTAAAGGCCTTCGGAATACTGGAAGTGGATTAACCTGCTCATTCAAAAAGTTTTACTCCTCTGGATGACCAAGATTACTGAAAAGTTTTCTCCTCTGTGAACAAGTGAGCATAGCTTGACTGTGTTTGTGCCCTACCACATGCCATGAAACTAGGGATAATGATTATGATAATGATGATGACTGCTAAGTTAATAGAAGTCACTATTATAAATATAACAGTTATTGTTATCACTATTTTATTAAAACTATAGACTTGTCATTAATTTGACATAGCTAATAATGATGAGTTAAGGGAACAATTTAAATGTAGTACTTAACAAGCAGTTAAACTTTATCCTTTAGCCAGCGTGAAGACAGCGAAAACCCCAAAATTCCAGGCAACCCATCAGCCAACATGCAGCATTATAGACCACCACAAAACAGCCAGATAGAAGGAAAAAAGTCTTAAGTCCCGTCAACATCTATTGCTACTCAGATGTTTCTGCAGTTTAATTAAACAATTGGCATTATTCCTTGTAAAAAGCTAAGAGAAGGGCAGGAAGAGTATACTTATCTTGGAATTCACTGAATTAGGAACAGGAGCATACTCTAACTTCCACATCACAGTTATTTCCATCATATGGAGATATATCACAGGTGACTCATGTTCCTATTACAGTAGCACCTAGCTATTAGAGAGCAAAATACTGACCTCTTCTGTGTCTTCTTCGACCTTACAGAGGGATTTGACACTGCAAGGAGAGAAGGCTTATGGAAGCTTCTATTGAAGGTTGACTGCCCCGACAAATTCATTGCAATATTTAACCATGGCTGATGGCAAGATTAATGGAAGATGAGAACATTTTTGATCCATTTCCCATAATAAATTATATAAAACAAAGCTGTGCCCTCAAACCCATACTATTGGCTACCCTGTTTGTTGCTATGCTGTTGGTGCCCTCCATGATCTTGTTATAGGTATTTGGATTAGATTCAGGATTAATGGAAAGCTAATGCCGGATAGCTGAGAGCAAAAACAAAAGCATTTGAGGAACTCATCTACAAACTTCTCTTTGCTGATGCCTGTGCCTTGGTTGTTCATTCGTAGGAAGATATGCCAGTCATCATGGATTGCTTTGCTATTGCATGTGTGGATTTTGAACTAACTATTAGGCCTGTACAAGCTGGCAGTGATCTGATCCGGAGCTCTGGACTGGGCTTCTGCCTTGATCCGGCAGAAGCAGCTCTGAAGCTTCGGAGCTGCCTCGGAGATCTGGCCATAGGGTATAATGGGGAATCAATGAAATAGCTATAACTTTGATGTTTTTGTATGATCTTGATTAAACTTGCTGGGATGGTAGCCTCTGCTGAGAGCATGAAACATACCAAGTTTCAAGAAGATCGGTGCAGGGATTTGGGGGGAACTGTACCCCAAATTCTTGAAAGCAAAACTCCTGTCACGTCTACGTGTTACATGACAGGGGAGTCAAAACTGCCGGGCTGGTAGCTCTTACTGAGACCACAAAGCCTGCCAAGTTTCAAGAAGATCAGTGCAGGGGGTTGGGAGGAACTGCACCTCAAGCTGCGGACAAGCAAAACTTGTGACGTGGGTGTGTTAAGGTGCAGCAGGGTGACAGCTGCAGGGATGGTGGCCCCTGCTGTGGCCACAATGCCTGCCAGCTGTTCTGGGGCCCTGCACCCCTAGCTGCTGACGGACAAAACTCATGCCACGGGTGCTTGTTACTGTGTCTGCCTTGGGGCAGTTGATTGTCTGTATTGATTCTTTCCTCTCCTTAGTCCAGTTTTGTAGGTGCTAGTTGATGGCAATTAGCTGGCTACATTACCTAGGTCCTGTGTATTGAACTGGTCCCTGAGTGAATCATGATTGATTGGTAACTGGTAACAGTAGCTTACAAGCCTGGCCTGCAGTGGTGTCTTCCACCCCCAAGACAGAGACAGACAGTTGCGCGAGCACCCATGGCTCCAGTTTTGCCTGTCAGCAGCTAGGGGTGCAGGGCCCCAGAACCCCCCTGCATTGATTTCCTCGACAGCTGGCAGGCATTGTGGCCATAGCAGGGGCCACCATCCCTGTAGCTGTCACTCTGCTGCAACTTAACACACACAGTGTCATCCATGTCACAAGTTTTGCTTGTCCACAGCTTGAGGTGCAGTTCCTCCCAACCCCCTGCACCAATCTTCTTGAAACTTGGCAAGCTTTGTGGTCTCAGTAAGAGCTACCAGCCCTGCAGTTTTGACACCCCCTGTGTTGTAACACATAGACGTGACAGTTTTGCTTTTACAAATTTGGGGTGCAGTTCTCCACAAACCCCTGCACTGAACTTCTTGAAACTTGGCAGGCTTTGTGGCCTCAGCATAGGCTACCACCCCTGCAGTTTTCACCCCCCTATGTTGTAATGCCTAGATGTGACATGAGTTTTGCTTTCAGGAATTTGGGTGGAGTTCCCCCCAACCCCCTGCACTGATCTTTTTGTAACTTGGCAGGCTTCATGCCCTCTATGGAGTCTACCATTCCTGAAAACTTCATCCAAATCAGGCAAAAAACAGCAAAGTTATAGATATTTTATTGTTTCCCCATTATACCCTACGGCCAGGTCTCCAAAGCGCTTCTGAAGCTCCAAACTGCTTTGGAAAGCCTAACAAGGCCAGCGCTTCAACCTGGACATGCTGCTTTGGACCCTGAAGTGTCCAAAGCTTCTCTGGATCTGAAGCTTTGTTTGAAGCCTCACACAACCCTACTGACTATTAGCTTTAAAAACACAGAGGTTATGTACAAGTTTGCTCTTGGTAAGCCCCACACACCACCAGCAGTCACAACTAGAGGGTATAATTTCTCAAGCAAAATTCACAGTGATGATGAATTTTCCATCAGAATTTCTAATGCTTATGAAGCCTTCAGATGGTAACATGAACATCTTTGGCATAGGAGAGGTGTAACTTTGCAGACAAAATTGGAAATCTACAAGACAGTAGTCCTGACCTTCTTACTCTATGCCAGTAAATCACTGAATCAGAGGGAAAAAAAAGTACTGTAAGGGACTGCAGGAGGTCTAACCACTTTCTCAAGGCAGGCGCACCCTTGTCCAAGTGTTTGTCTAACCTATACTAAAATCTCCTTTGTTGCAATTTAAACCCATTAATTGTCCTGTCCCCCGTGAAAACAGAACAATTAATTGTCATCCTCTTTATTAACAAACTATTTGCATGTGAAGACTTGTTACCAACTCTTCCGCTTCTGCTTTTTCTACTCCAGATTAAATAATCCCAAATCTTCCATCCTTTCTTTATATGTCATGTTTTGTGCACCTCTAATCAATATTGTTCTCTTCTCTGGACTCTTTCCAATGTGTTCACAACTTTCTTGAAGTCCTTTGCCCAGACTGGACACAGTATTCCAGGTGAGGCCTTACCAGTGCTGAAGAGAGTGGAAGATCAATTGCCTTGATTTGCATGTAACATTCCTGTTAGTACCTCCTGGTATGCTATTACATTTTTTTGCAACAGTACTTCACTTTTGACTCATATTCAGCTTGTAGTCCACTTTGTCCTGTCCATGGGTCATTTTCTGTAGTATGGCAGCCTAGGCATCTATTCCTTGATTTGCATTTTTTAATTTGATTGTTCTGTCCTATGGTTACTACTTTGCATTTGTCCTTATTTAATTTCATTCAAATTATTTCAGACCATTTGTCTAATTTATTACAGTTATTTTGAATCCTAATCTTGTCCTCCAAAGTGTATGCTACCCCATACAATTTGGTGTTACCTGCAAATATTCTTAAGTGTGCACTCTGTTCCATCCTCCAAGTGATTTACTGAAGAATTGAACAGTATTGGATCCAAGATAGTCTCCTGGGGAATTCCTCCTGATGCCTCCGCCTTTTAGCTAGACACTGAGCCATTTATGGTTACTCTTTCAACATAACCATTCAACCAGTTATGCACCCAGTTTACAACAGTTTAAATCTGGACTATATTTCATTATCTTACTTACGAGAATTTAACAAATGGAAATGCTCAAAACCATGCTAAATCAAAGCATATCACACTCACTGCTTTCCTCCCATCCATAAAACTAATTATTTTTTCAGAGAAAGAAATCAGTTTGGTTAAGCATGATTTGCTCTTGAGAAATCCATTTGGCTATACCTTATTGCCTTACTATCCTCCAAATGTTTAGAAATAGATTCCTTGATGATAATGTTTCAGTATCTTTCCGGATAACAAAATTAGACCGAAGCTTGTAATTCCCTGGGTCTTCCTTTCCCCACTTTTTAAAGATGGGCACTGCATTTGCCTTTTCCAATCTTTTGGGGACTCACCCGACCTCGGGGAGCTCTCAAAAGACAATAGCCAATCACTCTGCAGCTACTTCAGTAATTCCTTGAGTATTAAATCTCAATGGGGCCTACTGATTTGAAAATATCCAACTTGTTTCAGTAATCACTAAGATGTTCTTTCCCTACTCCAGGTTGGTTATCCACTTTCTTACCCTTACTGCTAACTATGATTGTCATCTAACTAACTTTTAGAGAAGATTGAAGTAAAAAAGGCATTAAATGCTGCAGCTTCCGCTGCATCATCCACTATAAGATTCCTCTTTTGTTTCATTAAGAAACCTACACTTGCCTTGTTCTTTCTCTGAACATTTGCAGAATGTTTTTGTTGCTTTTATGTCCTTTGCTTGCTGCATATCAGTTAGTACCTTAGCCTTCTTGATTTTCTCCTTATGTGTCTATACTACCCTCCTGTGTTTCACCTTAGCAACATGGCCAAGTTTCCACTTCATGTGAGATTTTGTTTTTAAGTTTCAAATCATCAAAGAAGTCACAATTTAGCCAACCTGATATTTTGATGCACTTTTTATCCTTCCTTTGCACTAAGACAGCATGCTCTTGTGTAGGTTGTCATAGAAAACCTACAACCATCCTGTCAAGAAACTAAACTATTTCCAGCTAAGTTGTCTGAGAAAGATAATGAGATTAAGAAAGCAAGATAGAAACCTAAATACTGAAGTTCTCCGATGAACAAATACACCAAGTATAGGTGTTATGATTATGGAAGTGCAACAAAGGTGATCTAGAAATGTAGTTAAGATATTTGACAACTGTTCCCCCAAGAAAATCCTGCATAGCAGACAATACTTTGGTAGATGTTCGCATGGTGAGTGACAGTTAAAATGTAATGATTGTCTAAACACAGTGTTGATTCAGTGCATTATTCAAAACTGAGAAGAAAAAGGCCATGAACACAACAAAAATCTGTGGTGCAAATCCATTGCTGATGCCACAGCTATGAGAACAAGTGCATAAAGAACTTAAGCAGCAAAAACAAACGTTTCAGCATCAGTTTCTCTCCTAATTGACAACATCCAGTTTGTAACTGTACCTTCCAAAAAAAAAAAAAAAGGGATTTATCAGCTACCAGAGCCCCTATTGCTGAATACCTTTATCATTGGATGAAATGTGGTTGTCTGACTACAGTGGACAACAACAACAACAAAGTCATAAGATGATCCCAGCCCCAGAGAGTTTACAAGTTAGCTTATGAGAAGATGCAGAAGGTGGGAAAGACAAGCTCAGGGTGAGAATGCCAGCCAACAAACACACATTTTTCAAAGTGGGCCAAGGTTTATACATGTTTTTGGTCAGTCACAACATGTGGAAGATGAAAGTACCTGTTGGACATGGTGACATCCCATTTTTATCTAATTTAATATGAATAGAGAGTCCTTATGAAAGGAAACAGGCTACCAGCCTAGGAGAATGTAGTATCTTCAGCTGTGAAGTGAGCACAAAGGGGGACAAGATTCTCAACAGCAACCTGTCAAACCTAAATGTAGAGACCACCTCTGAGAGGGAGAGTGTAATTGTGTCTCTGTGCTCATTGGGTGTGTCCCCATGACCAAGAGTGTGCATTCCCTGGGGACAACTAGCAGTGGCACATATTGGTGCCACTGCTATTTGCCCCTGGGGAACACCCCTGCACGTGTGCTCTTGTGTGTAGCAAGTTGCTCTGAGTGGGTTAGGGGAGGTTGGGGCCAGCACCTGGGCTGGCCCCAGAAGCCTTACCTGGGGTCCTAGGGGCCTCCCAGGGCTAGAGCAGTGGTGACCTGGGCCTGACCTGGAGCTGGAGCTGGAACAGGTTTCTGGCAGTGCACACTGCCAACATGTGCACCATCCTACTTTTTTCTAGTGTGGGTTTTTTTGACACTGCAATCTCTGGATGTCAAAAAATCCTACCACACTGCAAATTAGCAGCGTGGCAAATGCCTGTATGTGTCATGCATGTGGTTTGTGGTGCTGAAGATGGGTTTGCGGCACTGCAAACCATGTGTGCTTGTGGGGATGTGCCCATTCTGTCCTTGGCCTCCATGCTTGTAATGCCACAAGTAATACCAGTTGGGTGCAGATGTACTTGTCTTCCAAGAATTGGACTGCAACCACAAGTACACTTGTAGAATCCATTAGATGGTGGGCAAAAGTTTTCAAAAATGCCTGTTTGACTTAAGACCCCAAATTCCATTTTCAAAAGATTTAGGCATTAAGGAGCCTACAGATATGTCTATACTGCATCCGTGGTGCAAGCCCTACCCCCCTGCTCCTGCTCTGCATGCATCATACTTGGAAATAAGGCAGTAAAGCCAACCTGAGGGCATATCT
This sequence comes from Crocodylus porosus, assembly GCF_001723895.1. NCBI lineage: Eukaryota > Metazoa > Chordata > Crocodylia > Crocodylidae > Crocodylus > Crocodylus porosus. The sequence goes on from NW_017728906.1 coordinate 164,057,514, forward strand.
CCCTACGGCTGCATTCAGGCACAGCAAAGAGAGAGAACTTACTACCAGTGGCAGGAGGCATCCCTCAGGCTGCTTGGGAAGCTTCTCACCTGATGCTGAGAAGTACTAGTATTCCTATTTTACAGATGGAGAAACCATGATTGTGACTGGCCTTTAATTTTGCAAGAGGTCTGTGGAAAAGTCCGGAATAGATTGTAGACCTCCTGAATCCCTGGTCAATAATGGTACTTGCAAAATTATCCTTTCCATTAGACGGTTAAAAACAAATCATTACCTTCTGCTGAATCTGGCAGCCTAGAAAGAAAGGCTATGCAGATCATTATCAATCCTCTGAGATATCAAGTTCCATCAGAGGCCTGGCTTTACTTCCGGTAGCAAGACAATCCTTTTGTACTGTGGCTATACAGTGCTTAGCACAATAGGATCCTTGTGTTTGAATGGAGCTTCTACATCCTAAAGAAATATAAACAAAACAATATGGTTTAGATACCTAATAGTTTTATTCCAATATAATGTCCTCCTACCATAGAATAAGAATGGGTTTTTCCATTTAGCTAAAATAGACACTTTTTGTTACCAAATTAAGAGTCCATACAGAGAATTCAGCAGGAAGGTAGACCTGTATTGGTTTAAATTCACACTGTAGCTCGTATCAGTGCAACTTTCCCCAAAGGTGAGCCCTCAGTGACACATGTTGCTGTGTTGAGTTACCATAGCTCAGCTTTGAGGGTGTGCCATTCATTTGATACTCCTGTATGTGGAAAAGATGGCACCATTGCTCAGAGGCTAGCCAAAGTTCGGAAGATTTGAATTCAGTTCCTGGTTCAGAAAGAGGTTTGAATCTACTTTGAGTTTTGGGGAAAATAAAGTTAAAACAAGTAGAAAGGGCTGATATGTTGAACTTATCATGTATGTTTCCTCATTCCTATTGTTTAATAAACATAATTAACTACGAAGGGAAGGTAAATAGTCTCCATTCCACATATCTTAAGATAATAGGAAGAATGGAAAGATTTCAAACATTGGTAGTGATTTGTAGAGCTGCACATTGCTTAAAACATCAATAAATCTAAGTCAAGAAATACCGCTGCAGGCAGCAGCCAAAACAGTTTTTGGCTCTGCTCTGCAAACAGAAATTTTTGTTTGATCAACAGTGTTATTGCAACAGAGTTGCTGTTCAGACTCTGGAAGCCAGCTTCTAAATGGACACCTCTTACTGTTGTGAAATGCAGCTTCACAGTGGAGGTGTGGTTTAGTGAAAAGGTAACCTTTGGGAACAGTTTCAGGTTATTCATGATGACAGTGTCAGAATGTTTTAGTTTTTTCTTTCTATTTGTTTAAATGTTTGCATAACATAGCACTATGAAACTAATTTTGAAGGCAGCAAAAATATAGTCTGGTTTTATACCATGAATAACACTCATTATGCTCTAGGAAGCAGATTTACTGGACTTTCGGGGAGGGAACCAGAATTTTAATATCAGTGAATGTACTTGATGCCATACACAGGCAAAGACAATTCCTGCCACAGAGATTAGTCTAAAAGATAAACACAGAGAAAACAGAACACAATGGGAAACTAAGAAGGAGTGGGAACTAATTTTTTTTTTTCAGTAAAGCTGTTTTAAAAAATGGTGAATGTTTTCAGAACATTTCATATTTTGGGGGGTTATTGAAATGTGAATTTTTGACAACAGTAACCCCAAACTGAAATTTGGAGAGTTTCAACCAGCTCAATTTTTCCTATTTATATAGAATATTATAAATGACTTGTAGATATCATTACAGGTAGGCGGCTAAGCAGCAATAGAATGGTGGCTTTTAAGATCTGATATGTAGAGCTGCCATGTGCAACAAGTTTTATTGGTTCTAGAGAACCCAGAAACGACACTACATATTCTTGAGCACCATCTGCTGGAATTTTATCTATTAGCTAACTATTTACATATACACAAATACATAGCACTTCTGTGGTAGTGGCTTAATGAACTAGAGTATATAACTTGTTCCAGATGCAGGGATGGGATTTTTTAAAAAGTGCATAAACCCATGTTTAGGAAAAAGAAACAAGGGTGTGGAGATGACGCTCCCTGGAGGAGGAATAGGAGGTAGGTTATAAGATGCAAGTGTTAAGAAGTAAGCCAAACCAGAGCTGTTTTTGAGGCCTTTAGGTAAGGAGAGGGAGTTTCAAATTAGTTCAGCCTTAGGTTAGAAAAGGTGAAAAAGAAGATTGTTTTGTCTGCAGAAAATTATCATTCATTATGTCATTTCAGTCTTCTAAATTCAAACTTAGTCATCATGTGTAAAGCAGAGGAACATGCATAGATAATTGCATGCTACTTAGTTGCATTTTCTCTTGATTTTAGGGGGAGAAGGAGGTCTCAAGTTCTAAAGCAGCAGGCTCTTCCTCCTACAGAGCATGACTGACACAAGAACACAATAGAATCAAGCAGCCTGTAAACGCAGAAGTAATTTTTTTGTAGTTTCATGTAATGAAGCCAAAACTGGCAAACTTTTGTCTCCCAAATAAGCTCTCAGAATCATATTAAATAAGAAGCCTGCATTTCAGAGGTGCTGAACATTTGCTACTAGTACTGAAGCCAATGTAATTGTAAAAACCGTTTAAAAAATATTTGTAGTTTTTTGAAAGGAAAACAATTAACTTCAGAACTACAGTGAGTAGTTGTAGAAGAATGAAATAGCTCAGAAGATTGGCTTTAGTGCCTATAGAGCATTGACAGAAGTGAAGTTTTATTGGACGACCGTCCCCCTGAAAGTGCTCTACAGCCGTGCCCTAACAGAAGTGCATAGCTTCACTTTAAAAGTGCCCAATTGCACAACAACTGTATGCTCATTACATGAGGGTTCAGGTGAAGGTGCTCCAAAGCGGAGTGCCTTCATTAACTTGTAATAGTGCCTGCCTGGGAGTGGGGCTTGGCTCATGCAGCTCAGTTCTACCCCTGGTGCTGTCTTCAGAATGG
>NW_017728906.1:164060594-164062367 GCF_001723895.1 Crocodylus porosus
ATCCATGCCCCCTCTCCAGCACAGGCTGGGCAAACCCCAGACTGACCTTCCTCCCCTCCCCTTCCCTCCCCTCCCTTCCCCCCTCCCATTCTGAAGACAGCACTGAGGCTGTGGCAGGGGCCAGGGTTAGGGAAGAGAAGCTGTAAACATGCAGCTGGCTCCAAAGTGGAGCATGATCCCCCCCAGACTCAATAGAGAACATCTGTTGGGTCAGGGGGGTTGAGTGGGGGGCACTGTAACTCATGGTGCTTCCTGTGAAGTGCCATAAGTTACAGCAGGGAGCTGCACATCTGTCAGTACCCACAGTTTTCTGAATCACGTCCAGTCCATACTGGTACTGATCAAAAGTTATTGCCATCTTAGTGTTAGCCTGTATGCTTATAAACACACCAAGGGAAATGGTTGTCAAGCTGTTGCCTTCTCAAATAGAGATATACAGATCACAGCAAAGTGAAAACATTGATGGCTGGGCAAGGTCCTTGCCATCTATTACCTCAGAGCTTTAGGTTTAGGTTGGAAAGAAACAAAACAGAATATCCTTAAGATGACAACATGTTTTTTCTAGTTAGAAATATGTATCCTCATGTTCTGTCCTCAATGTCACATGACCTGGGGCCAGCATTACAGAAAAATTCTATCCTTGTCAGCTAGTGAGTGCAGTATTTGCTGACTACAGTAGCTAATGGTTCAATGGTATTGGCTTAGCCAGAGATTCAGATTTTGTGGTGGAGTTGTGGCAGTGGAAAAATGGTTTATTGCTGTAAACCGGGGGTGGGGGGCAATTATTTTGGGCGGAGGACCACTTACCCAGGTTTGGCAAGCTGTCAAGGGCCGCATGGGTAGCCCTGCCCCTTGATAGGTGCCCCGCCTCCTGGTCACCATCTTGGGACCAATGTCTTGGGACCAGTGTCTCAGGGCAAGCACCAGCAGGGCCCAGAGTGGGACGCAGGCTGGAAGGGGTCTGTGGAGCTGGGCTGGGCTGCACCAGAAGGGAGAAGTGGGGAGCTGGCCCAGCTCCATAGAGCCCTTGCAGCCCAGAACACTGTACTCCGCCTGCTCTGGGCCCCGCTAGCACTGGCCCCAGGACACTGGTGTGGGCCCTGTGCTCCCACTAACTCTCACACCCGCTCATTTCCAGTGCCTCCCCAGCCCCATGGTACAGGCAGGAGGCAGTGTGCAGCCCTGAACCCCTGCTCGCCAGCAGGGAAGGAGCTGGTGCTGAACGCGGGGGAATAGCGGCCCCTCCCCTGCCCCATGGCCAGCGCTCCCTGCTGCAGCTGCTTGCAGCCCACGTGGGACTGTCCTGAACAGGCACAGGCAGCCCCATGTGGGCTGTGAGCAGCTGCAGCATGGGGCATCAGTCATGGGGCTGGGGAGGGGCCACTTTTCCCTGCATTCAGCACCAGCTTATAATCCACCTCCACAGCCAGCCTGGGCCCCGCACCAGCTCCAGGCTCACCCATTGGGGCTGCACATGGCACAGCAGCTGCTTGGCGCAAAGGAAAGCAGCCCCCCTGCTTGCTGTGCAGGGCAGTGTTTGCAACCGCTGCTTCTGTGCTGCCTAGCATGCGAGCTAAGGGCGGGCAGCAGCAGCAAACACTGCCCAGTGTGGCAAGTGTGGGGGCGGCTTTCATAGTTTCATAGTTTCATCATTTCTAGGATCGGAAGGGACCTGAGTAGATCATCTAGTCCGACCCCCTGCCATGGCAGGGAAGAGTAGTGGGGTCAAATGACCCCAGCAAGGTGTACATCTAGCCTCCTCTTAAAGACCCT
>NW_017728906.1:164062378-164093530 GCF_001723895.1 Crocodylus porosus
CTTAGACTTCACTACCTCTGTGAGCTGACCTAAGAATTCCTGGTCGAGCTCTTCCCCTTGGTTGGGAGGTCTGTAGTAGACCCCCACCGTTAAGTCTCTTTCCCCTCGACTGCCTTGTATTCTAAACCAAAGCACTTCAGAGTGCCCTTCCTCTGATTCTTTGTTAATTGATAAGGATGGGTATTCCTCCTTAATGTAGAGTGCCAATGTAGAGTTTCCTGTGTGCCAAGCAGCTGCTGTGCTGTGTGTAGCCCCGACAGGCGAGCCCAGAGCCAGTGCGGGGCCCAGGCTGGCAGTGGAGTCAGATTACAAGCTGGTGCTGAGCGCAGGGAAAAGTGGCCCTTTGCCCGCCCTGTGGCTGATGTCCCATGCTGCAGCCGCTCACAGCCCATGTGGGGCTGCCTGTGCTTGCTCAGGACAGTTCCGCATAGGCTGCGAGCAGCTGCAGCAGGAAGCGCCAGCCATGGGTTGGGGTAGGGACCAGTTTTTCCCATGCTCAGCTTTTTCTCAGGCTCCTTCCCTGCCCGTGGTCCCCCCCTGCTCTTCCCCCTCCCCCCCCACTTACCTGAGTTTCCTGCACTGGTGCAGCTGGGGAACCACATACATGGTCTCAGGCTAGAAATCCCTGCTGGGGCTTCCAGCTGGGGTGGGGGCTGGGTGGGCCCTGCTGTTGTAGGAAGCCCACTAGGGCTTCCCCTAGGTCCTACTATCCCTAGCGTCTATCATTTTTGACAGGAACCAAGAGCACATAAATATTAATTTTCTAAATTTTAGGGGCTCCACGGGCCAGATAGAATTGTCTCATGGGCTGGATCTGGCCTGCAGGCCATATTTTGCCCACCCCTGCTGTAAACCCTATTCTCTGTAGTGGAGAGTCTGGGACTTATGTGGAATGATGGTGTTAGTAGATACGGAAGCCCAGCCAGAACTACAAATGGATCCTTGCAGCCTGTGAATAACGTTAGCACCAGTTAACAAAGGAGGCGGGGAGCAAGGGTACTCGAGGAACACCTCTGTGAGCCCTAGAAGAAGTTTTGAGCTCACAATTGTTATTATAGTATCTGCTTCTTTGTGAATGAAGTCAAGCTGCAGAATGGGTGCACAGAGCAGTTCTATAGATCTCTGGACTTTAGTAAGGTGAGATGTTATCTTCTGTATTGCCCCTCTTGGAGTCCCTTGCTGACTGCCTCCCTCTTTCCCTTTTCTGGATTGCTCAGTGGGACCCTGGGTTATAAGCAGCAATTGGTGAACTAAAATATTCTGTTTAATCATGGAGATTAGAAATGAGCTTTATTAGTCTTGAGAATAGTCCTGAAGCAAAGTGTTGGGTATCTGTGCAGTTTTGTTGCTTAAAACTGCCTGAGTAGAAAGCACTGGATAACACCTGGTAGAAAACAATTGCATTGACAGGTAGATGCATTGGTGACCTGATCTCTCCCATTAATAATTTCTATGATATCCTAATACAATGGATAAGCATATTTGCTGGATGTTTCTATGGCAGTGATCAGAGATTTACAGCAGTCCTCAATCCTCCAGGTGATTCTCCAGGCCCAAAGGGTAACAGTCCCTGAGAGAAGCAAGGGGGGTAAAAGTGCTCAGAACCCCGCTTGGCTCAGCAAGGGCATTCAGCAATGCCTGAGGACTAAAAGAGGGGCATACAACCAGTGGAAGGGAGGAGCTATCACCAAGGAGGAGTATTCCTCCTCGGCCTGTGAGTGTAGGAGGGCTATTAGGAAGGCCAAGGCAGAGGTGGAACTCAGGCTAGTGTCCAGGATTAGGACAGCAAAGAGTCCTTTTTCAAGTACATTGGGAGCAAGAAGAGGGCACCAGGCAATGTAGGGCCCCTGCAAGATGCAAACGGTAATCTTGTGGCTACACCAGACAAGAAAGCTGATATTTTTAACAGTTTCTTTGCCTCTGTTTTCTTGAAGAGGGACTGGGATATCTCACTTACCAGAGATAGGGACAATCTTGGGGATAGCTCTGTCAGACCTTCAGTCATTGCAGAGGTAGTTAGGGATCTTCTGGAAGGGCTGGACATTATTAAATCTGCAGGTCCAGATGCCTTCCACCCAAGAGTGTTGAGGGAGCTGGCAGGGATCATCGCAGAGCCCTTGGCCCGGCTGTATGAGCTACTATGAAACTATGAAACAGTCACACCACATCTTTAGACACTAGTCTTAGTTCTCTATTGAATACTTTTAGGATGAATACAGTATGAATACTGAATACATTTCCCTTGCCTCTCTTACTACACTTTGAGGAAACAAGGCAGTGTTTCATTGTTTTGCAACTGTAACATCTAGAAACTGCTTTATTCAGCATTGCAAAGCAGCTGGAATAGTTTTTTGGTTTACCTGAGGATTCCCTTCATCTGCCTGAGTTTCTTCTGCCTATAGAGAAATACTCACATGGGATAGAGCTGACATAGCAGTTCTTTTGCCAGTATTGAAAAGCTCTTAAGCCAACACCCATCCTTGTACCATGAGGCCAAAGCTGATGAAGCACAGCCACAGTGCAGTTGCACTTCACTGAACCCCAGCTGCAACTAGACCTCCTTGGTCCTTTCCTGGCCAACTGTAAGAGTGGAGAACCATGAAAGTGGTTTAAAGTCATTTTTACTTCTCACTCAGGTCTTGTATCAGTTGCAGGTTACCTGAAGCAAGGAATCCTACTATAATTTTTTTTAAAATTAAAGTTTACATTCTATAGGAACTGATGAGAGAAGTGTCATGAATGGTTTCCAACCCACTTCCAGTCACACTGACCATTGAAAGACACAATTTAATACAGGCTACAGCTATTGCTGAACCGTCAGTAAAAAGGAGTTCCTTGACAAGCTTGCTTAAGGTCTGCTCCATGCTGTAAACAAATACTACAATCGGGGAACCAGTTACAGCATGCTAGCAGCTAGGAATGAATGATATTCCCAAACTGAACAGCCCTACACAGTCCAATCATGTAACATAGTTGAGGATTCATGGCTTAAACAGGAGTTAACTCTGGGCAGACTGCAGGAGCAAACCGGGTGTTAAACACTTTGGGAGATTATCACATTTAAACTGGATCCTCAGTTAGGTCTTACAATGTAGACTGGATCTTTAATGTTTGATTGTTGAAACAATTGAGAAACAAGGGGCAAAATGAGTGACACCTGGAAGTTTTATGTAGTTTCCTGTCTGCGTCTGACTAAATATGCTTGTTCTCAATAGAATCCTGTTCATTTTTAGCCAAAATAAGACATTGCAATACCCTTTAAAACCCATTTAAAAAGGGCTGGGAAGAGTCATCCACTAAAAGAGAAGGTGCATTAAACGTAGGGTGCCCCGAGGCAGTGGCAAGCTCTACAACTTGTGTAACTAGCCAGGGTAGGGAGTTGCACTGACAAGTTATGCAGGCTCTTACAGCAGCAGGTAATTTGATCCTTCTATTCTAAAACTTAACAAGTAGCAACACCTTAATCACATGCCTAGATTACATGGTAAAAACAGCTATGCAGAGCAGCATATGATAGTGGTTTTTTTGTAATTTAAGATGAGAGGTGTGAGTGAAATTGGGGTAGGGTTTGTTACTACCTGCCAGAAATCAAAGTAATGTCTTCACAACCATTTCTGCCTTGTTTTCAAGTTTTGTTGTTGTTGGGGTTTTTTGCAGCATACATGGACTTTTCAAACTGTGTCAGAGCTGCTAGCACTGCAGTTCTTTAGGTCCTCACAAGATAACATTGTGCTGGAGCCAATCCCCTTTGTTTATGGTCTTGTCAGATTTCACTATCTGAGTTGAGCTGAGGCAAATTAAACCAGGATCTTTGGATCGCTGCCTGCCATGACAGTGAGCAGCAGACAGTGCATGGCTCTGGAGTAGGCTAGCTTGCCTTGCTGAGGAACAAAGATTTCAGTGTCAGGTGTGGGAAGACGGTAACCCCATTGTGGGAGGGAATTCTGGAGGGAAGTCTTTTCAGGGGAGTGGAGCGTGTTGTCCAAGAGAAAGGGTTATATGGGTTTACTGGGTCTGCGCAATGGACTTGGTAGCAGGATCCCATTTAACCTTAATGTACAGACTTGCCATGACAATGCCTGGCTGAGGGACTTCCAACAGGTACTCAAGTGCTTTAAGATGCAGTGCTAATGGTTCACAAGTTGTATTTTCCCCCTCAGTCAGTCTTGAGCAAATGCCTCTCTATGGTGTTAGAGATACCCAGGTATTTAGGACTTGTTGAATAATAGGTCTTTAACAGTGTTTCTTGCTACTTAGACAGTAAGAAGGCTGCCGTTTGGTGTAGGCAGCTGAGGTATGGATAGTTACAGGGGAATAAGAAGCCAGAGAAAGCCAGCAGGTAGGGGCTATAGGGTTGCAAAGTAGCTACTTGGTGGCCAGCTGCAAGACAATATGGCAGAGCTTCAGACAAGTAGATCTGCAGTAGATGAGGGCAGGCTGCTCCTTGAGCTGAGGAAACACACCTGCAACTGACCAGAAGAGGTGTAGCTCGGGGACTATAAACCTGGGTTCCTGAAGCACAGCAGTCAGTCTGGCCTAAACCTCAGGCAGGAAAGGAGCTCCTATCAGCCTGAACTAAGAGAGCAGAGAAGCTGCAGGCCAGAGAAGGTACCCTACCAGCTGAGGAGTGCATCTGCTGAGTGGGGGCTGATCAGAGGTTTGAAGACCCAAATGTGGGTTTAAACCAGGGGTGGGCAAAATATAGCCCATGGGCCAGATCTGGCCCAGCAAGTGGCTGGATCTGGCCTGTGGCTGCCCCTGCTATGCTCCACATGGGGTTGAGCCCCACCCACTCCCACCCAGGCAGCATGCACCTGCACTCCTACCAGCCCTGGCCCCAGCCAGTGCACAGCTTCTGGCAGGGCTGTTCCTAGTGTGGCTGCACCCACTTGGATGTTCATCTGCTCCCCTCACCTCCAATGGGAACAGACCCACTGGAAGCTGCATACACTGGCTGGAGCCGGTGCGGCTGTTCTTTCCCTCTTGCCTCCAACTGTGGCTTCTGCTCCTGCCACACTGCATTGCACTGCTCTGAGCTGGTGGGCTTCAGGAAGCTTCAGCAGGATGCTCATGCCCAGTGCATGGAGATCCAGCTCCAGTTCCTGGCCACCTTCCACCCACTCCGCCCACCTGCAGGGGCTGTTTATTGAGCCAGGTGGATGGTGTGGGTGGAAAGCTGCTGGGAGGTGGAGCCAGACCTCCATGGCCTGGGCAGGTGTCGGCTGCTGAAGCTTCCTGCCCACCCACCTAGAACAGTGCAGTGGGGTGGGGGCAGGAGAAGCTGCAGCTGGAGGTGAGGGAATCAGAACAGCCCTGCCAGCCCTGGCCAGCATTCAGCCTCGTCCGGCACAATGTGGTTCTGGCTGCAAGGTGTGTCAGGGTGTCCTTAAGCATACCTTAAGAAGGGTGGCATCAACCCTATTAATTGGGAAGTTCTGGCTGGTAACAGGAGGTCTCAGTGATACTATACCATACATCACGTTACAGCCCCACTTTGAAGAGTACCATCTTGCTCAGGAAACTGAGAAATGTCAGAGGAGGAAGGAAAGCGCACAACATCCTGGCCAACAATTGTACTTCCCCCAAGGCACCACTTGTCATATCTATGGAAAAACTTGCAGAACACAGATTGGACTCCTTAACCACCTTAAAACTCACCAGTAATCCCCCTTCCCCCTCCAGCAGACATCATCCTTATATCAAGGGATAGTCAACGATCTCAGTTTGGAAATACTACTGCTGCAGCTCACAGGAACTGCAATTCAGTTGCTTTATGAACCAGGTTCCATAGCCAGACTATATTTTCCATAATGCACCAGCCTCAGATGTCCCATGATGAACATTTTCCCCTCTCCGTGGATGTAGCGCTTTCTCTGTCCTCCTCAGGTCCTCTTACCATGACTAAGAGAAGAGGACTTGCTTCAGGAAATGAGTATCATCCATCCACAGACAGTGGCCAGTCCAGTGGAGATGATGGTTGATTTTTCATGATCTTTGCCTCAATACTGGTTACGTTGGGAGCAGAGAGGATGCATTGGTGCAGTGGTCTCCCCATCTAATGTGAAGGATCTTCCTGAGGCAACATTCAAGGCACTTAAGATGGCTTCAGTATGTCACCCACGTCTCACCCCCATAGAGGAGCACGAGGATAACTACTGCATTGTAGACCAGGATCTTAGTTTCCATCTGCAGATCTTGGTAAACAAAGATACAGTGAAGCAGCCTTCCAAAGGATACACTGGCAGAATGAATGCTATGTTCAATGTCTACATCAAGACTGACTGACTCCAGGGAAGGATTTCTGGGAAGAGATGGGATCCACCTGATGAAGAGAGGGAACAGCATCTTCGCAGCCAGACTCGCTAATCTAGTGAGGAGGACTTTAAACTAGGTTTACCGGGGATGGAGACTAAAGCCCTGAGGTAAGTGGGGAAGCAGGAGACCTGAAGGAAGACTAAGCAGAGTGGTGAACAGGGGAGAAATCAGGGCAATCAACTAGTTACTCAAATGCCCAGAGCCTGGGAAATGAGCAGGATGAACTGGAAGTCCTTGTACAGTCATGGAACTATGATTGGAATAACAGACTTGGTGGGATAGCTTGAATGACTGGAGCACTGTCATGGATGGGTATAAACTGTTCAGGAAGGACAGGCAGGGGAGAAGAGAAGTTGTGCTTTATGTAAAAGCCATATGAGTGCTCAGAGCTCCAATATGAAACTGGAGATAGACCTGTTGAGAGTCTCTAGGTTAGGGTCAGAGGGGAGAACAACAAGGGTAATGTCATGCTGAGGGTCTGCTATAGACCACCAGACCAGGAAGAAGTGGTGGATGAGGCTTTCTTCAAACAACTAGAGGAAGTTTCCCGATCACAAGCCCTGGTTCTCATGGGGGACTTCAGTCACCCTGGCATCTGCTGGGAGGCCAATACAGCAGCGGACAGGCAATCCAGGAAGTTTCTGGAGAGTGCTGGGGACAACTTCCTAGTGCAAGAAGAGTAGCCAACTAGGGGCCATGCTTCTTGACCTACTGCTTACAAACAGGGATGAATTGAGAAGGAATGTAATAGTGCAGGGGTTTTCAACCTTTTTTAACAAGTGTACCCCTTCTGCCTCAGAGTTTCAGCTCATGTACCCCTTTATTTTTTTTCTTGTTTTTAAGAGGCAAAGGAGAGGGGGGCAGATTGGCAATCCAGCTAAGCTAGGAGTGCCAGCGGTGTGCCTGGAATTGCCAGCAGTGCACTGTTGCCAGTTGCAGGTCAGAGGGATCGGCTGTGGGGACACCCCCCACCCCTTATGGGAGAAGACCAGTTTGGCTTAGCAGGTAACTCTTCAGTAAACTAAAGCACAAAAAGGAATCCTATAAGAAGTGGAAGGAAACTTGAGCAAATAACTAGGGAAGAATATAAGAGCATTGCTCAGGTATGCAGGGATGAAGTCAGGAAGGCCAACATGCAATTGTACTTGCAGCTAGCAAGGTATGTGAAGGGTAACAAGAAGAGTTTCTACAAGTATGTTAGCAACAAGAGCAAGTTCAGGAAAAGCGTGGGTCCCTTACTAAATGGGGGAGGAAACCATGTGACAGAGCATGCAGAAAAGGCTGAAGTGCTCAATGCTTTTTGTGCCTCAGTCTTCATAGGCAAGGTCAGCTCCCAGACTACTGCACAGGGCAACAATATGGGGAGGAGGTAAGCAACCCTCAGTGGTGAAGGACCAGTTAGGGACTACTTAGGAAAGCTGGATGTGTACAATCCATGGGGCTGGATGGGAAACACCCAAGGGTGCTGAGGGAGTTGGCTGATGTGATTGGCCATCATCTTTGAAAACTCATGGCAATCAGGAGAGGTCCCAGATGATTGGAAAACATAGTGCCTATGTTTAAGAAAGGGAAAAAGGAGGATCCAGGGGACTACAGACCAGTCAGCCTCCCTCACTCCCTGGAAAAAAACATAGAGCAGATGCTCAAGGAATCCATTTCTAAGCACTTGAAGGAATAAAAGATGATTAGGAACAGTCAGCATGGGTTCACCAAGGGCAAATCATACCTAACCAACCTGATTGCCTTCTACGATGAGATGACTGGCTCTGTGGATGCTGGGAGACAGGTGAATGTGGTATACCTTGATTTTAGCAAGCCTTTTGACACAGTCTCCCACAACATTCTCATGGGCAAGCTAACGAAGTATGGGCTGAAGGAATGGACTGTAAGGATGGATAAAAAACTGGCTGGAGCATTAGGATCAGAGAGTAGTAATCAATGGCTCAATGTCTAGTTAGTAGCCAATATCAAGTGGAGTGCCCCAGGGGTTGGTCCTGGGGCTGGTTTTGTTGAGTGTCTTCATTAACAACATGGAAGATGGCATACAGTGCACCCTCAGCAAGTTTGCAGATGACACCAAGCTGTGGGGAGTAGTAGATATACTGGAGGTTAGGGCTAGGATTCATAGTGACCTAGACAAGTTGGAGGATTGGGCCAAAAGAAATCTCAAGGACAAGTGCAAAGTCCTGCATTTAGGATGGAACAATCCCATGCACAAGTACAGGCTGGGGGCTGACTGGCTGGGCAGCAGCTCTGCAGAAAAGGACCTTGGGGTTACACAGGACAATAAGCTGAATATGGGCCAGCAATGTGCCCTTGTTGCCAAGAAGGCTAATGGCATACTGGGCTGTATTGGTAGGTGTGTTGTCAGTAGGTCAAGGGAAGTGATTATTTCCCTGTATTCAGCACTGGTGAGTGCACATTTGGAATACTATGTTCAGTTTTGGACCCCCCACTACAGAAAGGATGTGGACAAATTGGAGACAGTCCAGCGAAGGGCAACAAAAATGATGAGGGGGACGTAGGACATGACTTATGAGGAAAGACTGAGGGAACTGGGCTTGTTTAGTCCAGAGAAGAGGAGACTGAGAGAGGACTTCATAGCAACCTTCAACTACCTGAAGTGGGGCTTGAAAGATGATGGAGCTAGACTGTTCTCAGTGGTGGCAAATGACAGAACAAGGAGCAACAGTCTCCAGTTGCAGAAAGGGAAGTTGTTAGGGAAGGGAAGTCATTAGGAAGAATTTTTTCACTAGGAGGGAAGTAAAACACTGGAATAGGTTACCTAGAGAGATGGTGGAATCTCCATCATGGAGATTTTCAAGACCTGGCTAGACAAAACTTTGACTGGGGTGGTCTCGTTGGAGCTGGTCCTGCTTTGAGCAGGGGGTTGGACCAGATGACCTCCTGAGATCCCTTTCAACCCTAACTTTCTATGATTTTATGATTCTATGACGGGAAGAGGTGACTGCCAAGGTATGGGAAATACTCAGTGTTTTCCAGGGGTTCTCCACCAATGGTAATTTGTAAGGGGGGAAGGGGGCAGCTTGTGCTGGGAGCAAATTAGATATTTCTGTGTTTGAACATTCTTTTTTTTATTTATTTCCTTTTTTTGAAAAAATTATCAAAATTTCTGTAGAAAGCTGATACTTTTCATGGAAAAGTTTAGTTCATCAAAATAGAGCCACTTGGGAAATTTGAAACCAAACAGTTTCTTGTCAGAAAAAAACTTAACTGTCAAAACTGAAAATTTCCAACAGGATAGAAGCTGTTGGCCGAAAACACTGATGTTCTATCGTTGCAGAGTGGCCAGTGACAACAGTACTCGCTGGCATGCAGGAGACCAAAACTCAGTTTCTTACTTAGGCAAGGAATTTAAGACTCAGTTTGCTACATCCAAGATGCATGCCGAAACTACCAACCAGTATTTAGGGGTAGAAAGAGTGGGGAGTCTGGGGAAGACTCTTAATCCCCTCCCTGTTGGAAGTGTTCGACTTTGTATAGGTAATTAAATATTTAATAGTCCAGAAAGTCAGTAAGACCTGCTGTACACCTCAGCAGTTAGGATACATATGGAGAACATTGGGGTCAAAGAAGCAAGTCCCCTGTCTAATCTCAGATGGAACATGGACTTGAATCTCAGCCTTTAGCAGCAATAACTTAGTTCCCTGTTTAGCTAGTGGCAGTTTGAGGTACAGGAGTATCTCTCCCTTGTTTTTTAAGGAAAATTTCAAACCTCCTTGAATGTTCAAACTCTCGTCCCAATGTTCAGCAAGAAAGTTTCTGAAATTTCATATCGAATCACAGGACAGGAGAACCAGGTCCTTCTCAAAGCTAGTCAAAAACCCAATTACCCATTGAAAACAATTTTGATGGAAATGTTTTTACCAGTCCTAATTTAAACTTGTAATATTGCTAACATTAAGATGTAAAGGCCATACAGAAGCCTGGTAGTGCCTGTGTGATGGCTGTGAAACACAAAAAGCAGGAAATGGTTGTGTCATTTTCCATTTTTCTTGTGTATGGGCCTCTCCTCTTGCAGTTAGTTCTTTTGAGGTTGGGCCCCTGCTGTAATGCTTGAAATCACCTGACACTGTCACGGAGATCTCATTTTGTGAAGAAATGACATTAACCTTGTGAAACAAAGTGGCCAGCCCTTTAATATCCAAGAATCTGCAGCCAGCTGACCCAGTATGATTATCACAGCAGCTCAGAGCAGTCAGATGTTCCTATAAAAGGGCAGGAGGGAGACAGGTTTCTATAGCAGGCTCTTGTAGTAGGGGCTTTCAAGGGTTATGGCTGAGGACAAGTAAAGGAACAGGTTTTGTTGTGGCAGTTCCTCTGTAGATTAAAACTGTACCTAGAAAGAAAATTGGGTGTGTCAGCAAATCCTCCTTTTGCTGGAAACACAGGCCACCCACCTATACCTTGGTTGTGTCATCATGATCTCTTGAATTTGAACACTGCTGAACTGAAATCTACTATGTTTGGATCTAGTTTGGTAAACATGCAAAGGCTGATTCTGTTGACTTGATACATGCCAGATCAACACTCGGGATCTCAATATTGTGCTGTTAGACAGGAGGGCATGATACAAAATTATATACACACACAAACTACACAAACACTCTATGGGTTCATACACACATGCGCATATACAAACACGCATTTCCGTGGCTGTGTGTTAACACTACAGGGCATTTGGGGTAACTTAGGCTCAGGGTTACTCAGGGTCACGGTGCTGGTGTTACTTGGGGTCAAGGTGCCCCAGGGTTACTTAGGATCACTTGGTGCCCCAGGGTTACTCATGGTCACCCAGTGCTGGGATGGAAGTGGGGGGAAAAGCTGGAGTTTTGGAGATGGCAGAGAGGGAGCCAAGATGAGAGAGAGAGAGAGAGAGAGAGAGAACAAAGGTCAGAGGGGCAGAGAGCAGAGATTGGAGCAGGGCCAGGAGGTCAGTAAGACAAAAACCCAACTCAGGGTTCCAAAATAATAGTTTTATTAAACAGGCAACACACTACACAGCCCCATGAAGTTATTGGTTCCCACACGCATGCACAAACACTCGCACACAAACCCCCACACAATAGTAGCAGGAGAGGAAAGGCTTAATGGAGGGATTTAAGGTCTAGGTATGCAGAGACAGAGTTCAGGTCCCTTGCTTGGGGGAAGAAGGTGGGTGATAGCTACCTATCCCAGGCTGATAGTTGATCCTTGATGGCCAGTCAGGGTTTCCTCTAGCAAGGTGTTGTACAGAGGGAGGTCGCCAGCAGGGCCGCTGGGTGGATAGGTGGAGTGGTGTAGTGGCTGGTTCAGATGGAGAGGGTGTCCCAAAGAGATTACACTCTACCACCCCTTTTATAGGAGTGGGCTACCTGTGTCTCCTATAGAAAGAACATGTCCAGGCAAAGACAGTCCTGCTCAGATGCATACGTGCAGATCCAGGTGTCCTCATTGTCTGGTGGGACACAATGGTGAGGTTGCTGGTTCTGTAGGGTCTTTGTCTTCCAAATGCTGGGTTCCTGTAGGTACTTTATCTTTCAAATGGTGGGTTTTGTCTCTATTCCTGGGTGAGGTTTGTGGTTTCTGGGTGAGTCAATGCAAGGCAAGGGTCTGGTTGTTGAGTTGATGGTCCAGTTGTTGAGTTGATTGTTCAGTTAGAGGCCTGCTACCATTGGATGTCAAGCACCCTCATTCATTCCCATTCATCCAGGAACAAATTTACATGAGACTGGTTAGACATGAGTCACAGTTACAACATACTGTACAATAGGTTATACCCAGGCAGAGAACACAAGATGGAGACTTGACATACAAAATGGAAACTTGACATTACTTTACAGACCCATGCCTAAATCATATAAATTCAATATAAAACAGTAACAATCAATACAAACATAATAGGAACATAATATAATACAATATAAAACAGTAAAAATCAATACAAACATAATAGAACATTATTTACAATATCAAAGGGGCTTGTTACTATAAGGGGGTATAAGAACTTATCTTAGTTTACCTAGTACTACGTGTAATCAGTTATAAGGGATAGAGAGGGCAGAGAGAAAGTCAGAAATGGTTGGGGAAGGGGAGGGAATGTATTTTCAAGTTTTAAAAAAAGTAAAACCTGGGGAGTTTGCTACAGTTCCAACAGGTTCATGTAGTATCTCCACCCCCGTTCACCCAGCTCACTGTTCTAACTTCAGTGCTGGTGCTGACAGTGCTCAGTGCCATTGAGCCATAGCTGAACTCAGAAACCCACCTCTTATCACTGGGGACCTCTTCCTGGAAGGTCACATGTGTTCATATTACAAAACATAGAACCAGTGTGTCATGTTTGAGCTAATGGAAAATTAATGGATTCCACCATGACTGCTGCTAGGACAGTTTCTGTTTTTTCTAGTCCTCTTTAAGCTTTATTTCTCAGATGCTCACTGATGCACTATTGAGCTACTAAATCTTCTGTGTCTAGCTAGGTGCCTGCAGTTATCAACATCATTCCTTTGCCTGTTCTTATCTTCCTGCCTTTCTATGGTGCCCACCCATAAAGTATCCAAGTGCTTTGACTTACCCATTTGGCTAGAGAGGACTTTCATGAATTTCTATAGGCTGCCTTCACTTTGCCATGCACAGTTCCAGCTCTCAGGGCCTCCCACCTGGGATTGCTGGAGGGGGAGGGATTGGAGGGAGCCTTAAGGAATTTGCCTAAGGGTTTACAATTCTTTACATTCCATTTCTTCTGCAGTACAGGAATTGCAACAACTGCATGGCCTTTCACAGTTTTCTCATCCACTTCTTGGCTTGCTTTCTGTTTGAGGGGACAATCTGATTAAGGATTCTTGCCTGGGGCTTAGCTGAGCTCTCAAGCAGCACTAGTATTTCTAGTTTCTTCACAACTACCTGCTCCTATTGGCCAGAGAAAATGCAGAGTTCCTTCTCTGATGGCCAGGGCCGTGCTAGCTTCAGAGGTTACCTGGGATCTGTTATGTTTGCTGGTTTTTTTATTTGGTGGGATGAGACTGAAACACAGACAAATGAAAGCAGCCCACGTTTCTTCACAGAACTTGTTCTTCAACTTTCCCCTTTAAAGTATTAATTCTCTTCTGCAGACGTGGAGATCAATCAGTGCAGCAACAGGCACTTTGAGCTAGTTGGCTGCAGCTGAGGTCAAGCAACCTGCCTGCTAACTAGCTTATCTGATAGGCTATGGCACCCAAATGAGGACAGCATGAACAGCTGATAAGTGCTGAACATTACATCCATTGACCTGAAGCAGTCCCTCAAACCCCTGTTCTCAAATTTCATTCTGACTGGTAGCCTGTGGTCATGGACCTCTGTCTGGCTTCATTGCTTCTAGCTTTGGTTCCTGCCACTGATTTTGGTGGAAAGCAGGGTAGATATTTATGTTATAGACTACCAGAAACAGATATTCTGATTGCTGGTCGTCTGGTTATTGACTGCTTTCGGTTTCTGGCTCATGAACTGTGTATCCTGCCTGTTAGCCTGTTAGCCTTCAGAGATCCAACTACCATGTTGGTTACTGCCCTGGGCTCCTGACTTTGTCTTAGGATGGCAGTGTGGGCAGCCCAAATTGGTTTGCTTTCAGACTGCTGCCTTTATCATTGGGATAAGCTACCCATGCTCTGGTCTCTGGCACATCTTCTCTTTTCTTACAAAAGGAGAGGTGCTAGGTACCAAAAATAGCAAAGGGCTTGTTATTGCCCAGCATGGCACTGGCAACTAGATTAGAAATGGACTCGAATGCAGCTCTTGTGCAAGCTTAGCACCCTTGATGGTACCTATTTAATGGATGGTACCTTGTTAACTGTTGAATTAACACGTTTGACTTACCTGCTCAGAATATGGGGTTGTCATACGATGGTCTGATGCTCTGCTACACAGCTCTGCGGTCTCTTTTCATTGTGCATTGTGAGATGCCTTGTGGAAAGGACAGGGAATTTGGAACAGGGGTTCAAGCTGCCAGTCTTCTGTAATTCCTTTACTGGCATCCATCCAGTTTGCTAATGCTATAGCAGAACTGTACTAGGCAGCTGGGGGACCTACCACTGAATACTGTGATTGTGACAGTCAGGGCTATTGTTATGGAGTTATGTAATGCCATGAAGAGAGTGCTGCTGTGATGTCTCACGAAGTGTAGCCATATATATAGGAGGTTACTAATGGTTCTGTGAATGGATAGTGTTGCTGAACTGGATGGGGCTATTCATGGAATATGTGACTGTTGTGAGGGGTGGAGTGGAGCTGCCCCACACTAGGCCAGAGACTACATCAACAGAAACAACCAGCTGATCACTGTGGGAAGGTCTCAGTATCGATGTGGGGTCATCTGGTGAGGCCAGTAGTGCCAGGGCTTCCTTTAAAAAATCAGACTTTCTTAAAATGATCAAGGGACCATTTACTTCATGGACTGTAATGGATGCTAGTGGAGTCACAGTTCCTTTTGTTCCTCTTGGAGGCCTAGGTTGGCCTCTGCTTCCCTGGCTTCTGAGTCCTTTTACTTGGACAAGAGATAGCATGGGTGAAGTATCAGTGCTTCAGAAGACTGAGGGGCAGGTAGGGGTAGTGTCTTGCAAAAGAGATTCATTTCTCCTCCTTACGTACCTGTGTGATAAGTGCTCGCTGTATTTAGAACACCATTTGTGAGAGCAATGGTGGGAATCGAGGTGGGTTTAGAAGGTGAAGAAACTTGTGAACACTATGGCAGCTGGAGGGAATGTCCTTAGTGTGGTGAGGAAAGAAGGATCAGGGATGCACTTTCCTCTTGCACTGAGGTAAGGAAGTACTTAAGAGCATTGAATATGCTGGACACAAGGGAATGAAGGAATTGTTTGTACACTGACTTTTCTTAGGCATTGGCACAGCGTAGGATGAACAGTTTATGGGGTGAGCTGTACCTTAAAACTCTTCAGGAAAATTATTCCAAAATGAATCTTTTGGGATAGCAAACAACTCATGTCACCTGAAAACGCACATTTTCTTAAAAAAAAACAGTTGCCTAAAAATATAGTACAAACTTGTGGCCAGGGGCACTGAGGCCTGGCCAAATACCAGTGCTCACAAACTCGTATAGGTAGGGATCTACCCTATTTGCAATTTCACATTTTCTTGTGGAAACCACAAAAAAAGGCAAACCCCACAAAAATGGCAATCTCTGCAATTTTACCATGGAATCATCAGGAAAAAAATCCACCCTAAAAATAAAAGTGGGAGTCAGTGGTCCTCAAGGCTCCTGCAGCCTGGCCTTGCAGCCTGTGGCGGGTGCCCTCTATGTTGTATGCATCCTCTCCTGTCTAGGGCCACGTGTTCCAGGAAACATCTGTTCCCTGCTTCTGCCTGTGTGGTTCTCTGAGACGTGTTCAATGACTCTTGGAACAGATTGTAGCTCACTGGACTGACACACTGTCAGTCTTCTTGATGCCTGTCCTTGTACAGGTGCTAAAAGAAACCTGAAAGAGTACAAATACCTACTATCCCAACCGTTAACTGCTGAGGGTTCCTGAGCTGTGAGGATTAACACACCCATCACTTGCACCTTTGCCACTGAAATGAGTCCCCAGCAAGGCTCTGTAGGTTCAAATTTAGTCTGGGTCTCTGCCCCCAAATTCCCAGCTCCTCTAAGAGCCCGGCAGGCCACATGATATGTCTTCACAGGCTGCATTTGGCCTGTGAGCAAATCTTTGGCACCCCTGGCATAAAGTACGCTTCAAAATTAATAGCGTTTTGTAGCAATTATTCAGACCCCTCCCCCCAGCCTGGTTTCAAATCTCTAGGGAAGCCTCATAATGTCTATGCATTTTGAACCATGGCTGTAGTCTGACTTGAGCCATTTACCTTGAGAAATCTCAAGCTGAAATGTATTAATGCAAATGGGAGCTGAAGTATATTTTCTATTGATTTTTTTTCCCTTCTGTCTGCCTCTACAATATACATGCCTTTCATGCAGTGTTTGGGGTTTTTAACCCTCATGGTGCCTACATCATGAGCAGAGGGAAATAAGGGGGATACAATGGATGGAACTGAATGGAGGTGAAATAAGAAGCAGCCCAGGAAGTGGTCTATGGAGGCAGCAAATACATCCAGTTGTAGGATTTGATACTGCAGGGAAATATAATTATAGGACTCTGACACAAATGCCATTTTGATTATGTTATGGAGGTAGTGAGTTAAAGGCAAATTGGTGGTGAGCCTCCTAGCTCTTCCCAACAGGCTGGTACCTGGAAAAAAGTTGTAGACAATTGTATTGTACTACAGAATAGTACAGCTGATCTCCACAGCATTTTCAGGCTGGCTCTCCTCAGAGGTTTGAATGTAACTGTCTGTATGAGGATCTCATGTAATCTATAAACATACTTGTGTGCCAAGGAAAAGGTCCTGGTTAGACCCCACAGTATATCTGGGATCCAGTGTGCTTGTCACATTGTCTTGGTGCTTGGAAAACCCTCCATCTTGTCATCTTGGAATGCGGTGCTTAAAAAATCAAATCCAGTTCTTTGTAGCAGGCAGGTAACCACAAGTGTTATCAGAGGTCTCAACCTGCTCTTTTGTCTGCAGGTTCTTCTGGACTTACAGTCCAGTCCAAGATCAGTCAAATGCCAGGCTTCTGAAGAAACCCATGTGGGAGTAGAGGAGACAAGAAGGACATGGCTACTGTGGAGTCACATGGGGATGCTGCTGTCTGATATTGAAAAGGTATTCCTGGATACCTGCAAATATCTAAATGTCAAGGTAACATACAGTCAAGGTGACTTTAGCACAGTGGGAAGGCACACAGATAAATGTACAACCTGATCCAGGTGGCAAGCACTGCAGCAAGTAAAGTAGTTAGATGGCCAGAAGCACTTGTTAGAAATATGGGAAAAAAGCTTGGGTGGTGGTGACACATTGGACGGCAAAGGGACTAAATTTCAGGTGATGTAGTACACCAGTGTAGAGAAGGCTGCAAGAGACCCTGTAATTAAATTAAAAATGGAGGTGGAAAGAGACAAAATATGGTCACCATATCAGAGGCTTCTGGTTCTGTGTCCAAAAATAATGGTTTGTTTATTTTCCATTTATATATAATGCCTTCTTGAGAGATACAGCCCAGTAGACAAGGGACAAGGAGACTTTAGAAGTTGACAGTGTTTGTCTTTAAAATAGTGGCTAAGGCCATGTGTAGATAAAACGAGAGGCATGTGTGCATCATACTTTAAAGCAGGCTAAATGCTTTTGCACCGCTTTAATGGTGTTGGTGTTTGCATGCCTTGGCAGCGTATTGCGCATGGCAGGGGTGTCAAAGATCTGCTCACAGGCCAAATCCAGCTGCTGTAGGAGATTCAGCAGCATAATGCGCCTTAAATGACTTGGGTTGCAGTAAATTAAAACTCCTCTGAGGAGTTTGTTTGCTGCCTCTACAGCCGTGGAGTGAAGCACTGGTGTCCATGCAGGTCAGGGGCTCTACAGGAAGCCCTGCAGGCAGCCTGGCAGCAGCCCAGGAAAGCAGGCTCCACCCAAGGAAAGCGGTGAACCTGATCTTCCCTCCCCACCCGGAGCCTGCCTGCCTGTCTGAGGTGTGCAGGGGGGCCTGGTGCTTCCCTCTGCGGCTGCGGTGCCCCCTGGAAACGCCTGAGCCAGGTGCCTGCGGGTGGGTACCACCGGGGAGGGAGCACTGCTGCCACGGAGGGAAGTGACAGCCCCTGCCTGCAGCCCAGGGACTGCTCCACCTACCGGCAGCTCACCTACCCCACCCTGCCGGAGAGGCAGGTAAGTCAGCAGAGTGTGTGCACGACATGCGGGTGTAATCAGCCCTAAATTGAAGCAGTGTTTTTTAAAACCCACCGCTTCAATTTAGGGCCGCCATTTCATCTACACATGCCCTAAGATTTACTGAGCTGTTTCAGTAGGTTTCTGTTTTCTGGCCTACTCTGCAGCGATGTTTTTACAGTATGAGCTCTCCATTTAAATCCCCTTTTTCTTTCATGTCTAACGAATGGTGTTAAATAGAACACAGAAGAAAGTAGAGAAGAATATTGCACATCATTTTAAGCACTTCTGGTTGTCTGAATAATCAGCTCCCTCCAGTTACAACCTCTGTTTTGCTATTTACAACACTGGTTTCTCTTAAAGTTCTTTAAGGTCATGGAAATAACCTGGCAACTCAGGCTTCTCCTGATTGATTTCAGGGAGTGATGAGTACCTATAGATTTCATAGATTTTTAGGGTCAGAAGGGACCTTGTAGGTATGTCATCGAGTCTGATCCCCTGCTCTAGGCAGGAAAGAGCACTGGAATTAAGTAACTCCAGCTAGGTGCTTGTCTAATTTCGTCTTGAATACCTCCAAGAAAGGGGAAAGCACTACCTCCCTTGGAAGCTCATTCCATATTTTGGCAACCCTCACCGTAAAGAATTTCTTATGGCTGTCATAGCCAGCCAGCCCTTCTATAGCAGATCATAGTTTAGTTGATTCCTTCCACAGAGGCACAGTTCAGAAGTATTTTTTCAGTCAAAAAAGTGTAGAGCATGACACGAGACAACATGAAGTTTAGGAAACAGAGAGATGGTTTTGTGTGCTCATCTAGGGACCTCTGTCATGTCTGTTTCTCTGTCTAACTTCTAGGTACTTACATGGGCCCCACTTCTGTACTCTTCCAGCACCCCAGTGAGGTAGGGAGGAATTATGATCCTCATTCCAGAAATGAGGAGTTGAGGTGCAGAGGCAGTACAGGGTTGCCTTGCAGTCTGTGGCAGAACAGACAGTTGAGTCCCTTGGGTTGTAACTTATTGCAGTTTGCCTATCGACTGATCCTTCCCAACCTCCTTCTCTTTCAGATCCCTTCCCCCAGCCTTGCTTCTTCCCTGTGACCCAAATTTCAGAAAGGTTTTCAAATAATGAAAGACTGGCTATATCTCACCACTGCACAACTGCTTTTATGGAGCCCAGTCCCTGAACCTTGCCTACCATTTCTGAAGGAAGAGAAGTAGGGAAGTCTTTGGCCTTATGGGCTCTTGTCTTCACTCTGGCTGAGCTCTGGAATAAAGCTTATGGCTTGGTAGACATTCTGTTTTCTGGCTGGACAGCACCTACAGCATCTCTTCCTTGGCTGCCTGTCAGTTAGCAAGGATGTACCCAGAATCACACCATGAGGCCGTGGCTGGCAAACATCAATTCGGCTGTGAATGGTGTGTGCCAGTTGCACTGTATAGCTCTTTCCTAGGAACAGAGGCAAGGGAACAGTTTTGACAGATTATAGTATTGGTTGTTGAAGGGCAGGCACACTCTTTGGGAAGGAGTAGTCTTTCTCTTAATTAACTGCTGAGGGAAATTTAGCTTGCTGCCTGTCACTTTGCCTTTGAGCCACTTGCATCTGATCTGACAGGACTACCAATTCAATTGACAACATCCTTGGTTTCTGAAGCTGGACAATCAGGGACTCTGACTAGCTGGGGATTTCCTCTTGCATGCAGCATGTAACCAATGTAACTAGTCTCACACTATCCTCTTTAGAGATGTCTACTAAAGGAAGCATGCTGGAAGCCCCTCTTACTCTCCTGGATGTGTCTGTACTATGTGATATCACTAGGGATCTGGGTTTTCAGCTTGCCATGGAAAAAAGCAGTAAAACCTGGATTTTCTCTTTTTAAGGAGAAAAATACAGGAAATGGTGGGTTTCCCCTCGCAGGCTAGCAGAGTTCCAGCCTGCAAGGGGCTGGAGGGAGTGGGAAGAGAGTGATCAGGTGGGGATGCCACGTGCATGTGCACATGTACACGTTCACATGTCCACCAGGTAGTCTGGAGAGCAGCTCCCACAGGTAAGTCTGGTGGGGTGGGAGGGAGTTTGTCAGGGCTGGACTTGAGGCTGCTGCCCAGCCTGGACAGTGTGTGGGGCTAGGAGCCTGGGGCTGGAATGTGCGGCTGCAGGGCCTGGGCGGGGAGCAAGATGGGACTGCTGGCAGCTCATCCACGGGGGACGGACAGTGGGGGAGGCCTGGCTTCGCATCACTGCATGCACCCTCAGGGGGGACATAGTGGGAATGTGCCCCCCAGACTTGTGTGCGGAGCTGGCTGCCCGCTGCGGGGCTGGCTCCCAGCCCTGCTGCTCTCCTCCCAGGGCCTCTACAGCTCAGTGGGTGGGATCTGGTGCAGCAGGGTAGAGCAGGGTGGGTGGGAAAGCTCATTGCCAACACTGGGTGGTGCAGAGCTCCAGTGGCAGCAACGTTCTTCCCCACCCAGCCTCACTCTGCCCTGCTGCACTGGGTCCAACCCTCTGGGCCACAGAGTCCCCAAAGAGCAGCAGGACAGGAAGCCCTAGCCTCAACAGGCAGCCTGCTTCTGTGTCCCTCAACGGGCTCCTTTCTGACCATGCCACTCGTGGCGGAGGAAGAGTCAGGCTCTGCTCCTCTGCTGCCTCCCACAGGTGGCAGTCGGGGCTCAGGCCTGCTGCGGGCAGCAGGGGGCTGAGGAAATGGGCAGGGCTGGGGTGGGCAGGGGGCTGTAGGTGAGGAGTGAGGGGCACCAGTGGGGCCAGGGGGCTGTGGGTTGAGAGTGAGAGGCAATGGCATGGGCTGCGGCAGTGCTGTAGCAACGAAGTTTGGTGCCTGGGGCAAAGCCCACAGCAGCAGCTCACCTTTGCCCTGCACAGAGATCTGGGCGGGGGGGACATGACCCCCCACACACACGCTTGCCTGGGAGTGTACACAGCAGCGGGAGCCACCCTTCCCCCATCCCGTACTCCCCACAAATGACCTGCTCATGGCTCCTTCCCATGCCCTGCCCCAGTTGGGCAGCACCTGTTGATACCCCTTCTTTGGTGCTCAGGGCAGTTACCCTGCTTCCCCCTGCCCAATTGCTACAGCACTGTGCAGGGCTGCTCAGTACCACAAAGCAGTGGTGACCAAAGAGGGCAGGGGTAGCCCTTATTTTCCATGGTAAAGAACCCAAAATCAAATACCAAAATTTATAGGTATTTAGAATTTATTTTATTGCTGTGATTGAGGCACTGGTAGGCTTCCAAATTGCTTTAAAGTTGTAAATATATCAATAAAATATTGTGCTCAACTGATATGTATAATATGTATATTTTTAAATCAGAGAATTTGTGCTTTTTGAAATGAGAAAAGCAGGATCCCTGGATATCACTGCCCATGGCCTGCTGGTATCTCATTTCAGAGACATTTCAGGGGTTAATAGAAAAAGCTCTCAAATGGCTCCAGAGAATCTGCCATGCAAAGTTGCTTGCTGTTGCCTTCCCTATAATTTCAGACTGGCGTCTGCTTCCACTCTAAAGCTGAAGACCCTATACTGCCTTCATGCCCTAGGATCCATGGATTCCCCAGTGCTGAGCCCAGTTACCTGGACTAGGTAAGGGGGAAAACATCTTGGCCCCAGTGGCTGAATTCAGACCTGGGTAATATGCTAGAGCAACTATGGGCATGCACTGCAGGGCAACTAGAAAGCTGATAGTCAGGGGCAGTTGAGGATTCTCCTGATGCAAAGAAATCTGTGGTCATAAAGCAGCATTGCCTGATGTGCCTTTCTTCTCCCTGTCTCCTCTTGGGGTGTCTTGGTGGCAAGAATACAGTGCATAGTCCCTATACAATCACTCCAGCTGGCACAGTGTAGGATGGCCCTGTCAGCTAAGGGTGAACCAGCTCCTTCCATAGCAATCGTGAGATCGGGGTGGGGTGAGGGACAGAAAACTGGCACGTAGTGTAGAATTGGTGCAGTGCAGGGTCCAACATGTACCCTGTTTCATTTCTGCAACACAGGACAGAAAACAACAATACCACTACAAATAAAACTGCCATAAGCAGGAGGCATTAGGGAACAATAAACTAGTGAGGGTAAGGGGACAAAAAACAGCTTGTCATGAGGTAAGCAAGGCACTTGCATGGAATCAGGTACTCCATGGCACACTGGTGTGCATGCTCTGACCCCATTAAAGGTGAGGTATCTTGCCCCATACTGCAGCATTACAGCATGTAGAAAGGCCATTACCATAGAACAGCTTGTGGGTATTTTACTGTCTATACACCAGGGGCAGGCAAAGTGTGGCCTGCAGGCTGGATCCAACCTACCAGGCACTTTCATCCAGCCCTCAGTGCCTGCCAACTAATTGTACCCTGCCCAGCCTTTCTGCTCATGAGGCATGGGAGTGAGGCACCCACATATACGCCACCCCTCCCCCTGCCAACATACCCTACTGCATCTCACTCCCACCCTCGTGGGTGAAAGGGCCTGGCTCAAACAGCTGCGTCATCCAGGCGGGGCTACTGCTGCAGCTGCCGCAGCCACCAGGGGACCTGCTTGGCTTCCTCAGTATCCCACTCTTCCCAGACAGCAGTGGTGTGTGGGGTGGGGGCAGGAGCTGCAGCTGGGTGGGAGTGCAGAGCATGGAGCTGGGGCTGGCAGCAGTGTGGAGCCTGGGTGGGCAGGATGTGGGTATGAGGGAGGGTGGGGGTGATAGGGACCCTCCCACGCTCCCCCTATAGTGCAGCAGCAGCGGGAGCAGGCAGGGATGCTCAGGGCACTGGTGCCCAGCTGTGTGCAGCTCCAGTTGGTACTGCACATTGCAGCAAGTGCCGCTCAGCGGGGCTGCCTCTATTGCCATCACTCCCTGCCACACACACACAGCCCCTGCACTTGCATACCATTGGAGGGAATCTCCCTGCACTGGAGCTGGCTGCCTTCATCACTCCCTGCTGTGTAGGTCCTGGGACTCCTCTCCATTTCCATCAGAGTCCCAGGACCCGTGTGGCAGGGGGCAGTGAAGGCAGTCAGCTCCAGGATGGGGAGCTTCCCTCCAGGGGCACGTGAGTAACTTGAATGAGGTAAATGAGAAGAAGAGAGGAAACTGACAGAACCCAAGTATGAGTTATGGGAATTTTACATGCAAGTGAGTTAGCGGAGTTATAAGTATAAAATCAAAGCTTATGACTACAGAGAGACTGAGTCTGAAAAATCTTAAATATTAGACAAATGGTAAGGGAGACTTGCTGGGGTAAAAAAGGTGTGCCCATAACCATGAGAATTCAGAGCATGCAGCATTCTGATTATATTCTAGTCGGGGCCTGTGTAAAGCACAAGCTGAAATTCTGGCCATTCATACAACTTCAAAATTGTACAAGTTTTAAAAATGTCAGCTTACTTGAAACCTGGATCACTGCATGGGACATAGGAAATTCAAGTCAGGATCAGAAAGGACACAGCTGAAGTAAAGATTGAAAAAGAGGAATTAACATCAAAAATGGGATTCAGATGTGAAAAGCTGAGTGTCTGAACCCATTAACATGATATATCTATGTGTAACTTCAATAGCTTTAGATCTATTCAGCTAGAGAAACCTTCCAACTATTGTGAAATATAGTGGTCTGTCACAGCAGTGACTGTTGGGGAAAGAAACCTCATTCTGAACATGAACAGGCCATCAGTAATAAATTGAAGAAGATAATCTCAGCTTCTCATAATAGCCCTGTACCTCTCATTGCTGCTACCACAGAACTATCACAACAGCAACAGATTTAGTAGCAGGGCCATATTCAGCACCTTGCATCACTTTGTGGGCACCTTTCACACCTTTATGTATGTTGGTTGGGGAAGAGATGCCCGAGTTCTCCGTATGTGGAGTGTTCTGCTGATGGGCACCCCAGTTCCCCACTGCTCAGCCTGTTGTGGCAAGCATGCATTCAACTGCCTATTCTCCGTGGCCTTCTGAGGAGAGTGGGAACCCATCAAAGCTATAGCAGCTCAATTTAATGTTCTAGAAAATATTATTTGCGTATTCAAATATATATGTAACTGCATCGAATAACAGAGAAATAGGTCTGGAAGGGACCTCTGGAGGCTATTTAGTCCAACCTGCACCCCCTGCCAAAGGTGGGACCATCCCTATCCAAACTGTCCTATACGAATCCATTGTCTTGCCCATTAGACAACCCTGACACAGTTACAAGGTCCCTAACCTGCCACAGGTCAAGCAAGGGGGTGGGGGAAGCAGGCAATGTCCTGTTGTGGCAAGCAGGTAATGTCCTGTTGCGTTCTCTGCTGGTATGAAGGTTGTTAAAATACACTCAAGAGAACCAAGGAAGAAGGCAACTAGGAAAGCCCAGAAGCATAAGAAATACCTATAGTAGAGGACAGACATAGGTACTTCTACATCATCCCTGACCAATGCTTTGTCCAACCTCTTCTTGAGATTTCACAACTTCCCTAGGCAGTCTACTCCACTGCTTCACTGTTCTAACACATGTTTACATCAAATACATAAATAAATATGTTTAATTATAGGTAGGCTTCCCCAAAAAACCTAAGAGACAATAATGCTAACATACAATAGGTACAAAGTGAAACTGCAGAAAATGGTGAAGAACTAGGAATCCAGGTTTTAAATGGATTTAATCCATGAACAGAGGCATAGTCAGGCATTTTTGTGCCTGGTGCAAATCAACTGCAGAGCGCCCCTCTATGTGCTATGACATAATTACTTCCAGTGTATGTAGTGCCCCCCCGCCCAGTGTGAGGGCTTCCACCCTTGCTACAGTACAGCCTATGAACAATGATATATTCACCCATTCAATAAACCTATATGCCTCTTACAGAAGCACCTGAGCTGAAAACTTCAGACCCTGGTCATAATACTTCTAAAGGCTGGGGATCTTCTGGTTTTAGATGCTGATTTTTGGTAAATCTCATTTGTACCATATGCATCTATATCAGTCTGCCTACACACCCAAATGCTTATTCTGTGTTATCCCTCCACCTTGCTCAGAAATATAACAGGGTGCTCTAGTTTGCCTGAAAACTTTCCTTCATTATCAGATAATGGTACTGCTGATGTCAAGTGTGTTTTGCAGACTTGCAGTTGTGGGTAGCTTGTCCTAGTAAAATATAAAGGAGATAAGAGTATTTTGTTCCTGAGAACAGACTAAAGGTGTGGTCTGAACTGTCCATGGAGAGGAAACTAATGAACTGTAGGTAAACATTGCCTTGATACAAAACTAACAGTATTTTCTTTGCAGCTAGCATTTTGCTAATGGTAGCCATTTCTTGATTGGGTGTGACACTGTTTAAAAGCTTTAGGCTATAACAGCATTAAACCATCATATCTGGATATTTTTTCTCCTGCTGTTTCATCCATAAATCTACCTGCTGTCATGGGCAAAGTACAGGCAGTCAAAAAGCCTGAGGCTGAATCAATTCAATCTTCACAGGTTAGGCTAAGCTGCATAGATTGAACTGATAAGCAAGTGAACAGACATTTATTTTTGATTCTGGAGATGCAGCCACATGCCTGCAGTGGCCCAGGCCAGAAGCTGAGGGCACAAGAGCATGCCTGCCTGTTTGGCTAGAGCAGACAGCTGGGGCCAAGGCTAGCCCACCCACCCTGCCAGGAGGGGGCTTGCAGGGGAGGTGCAAAGTGTCCTGGTATGCTGGGGGACTGTGAATTAACTTGAATCTGGAGGGGATCCGGGACAGAAGTTCAATAAACCAATTTAACCTATATCAGTTAAGTCTGAAGACAACAAATATTGGAATACCAACAGTTCAAGTTTATCTTAATCTAGTTTTGGCCATTTTGAAAGTGGTTTATGCACACTGAACTTCTGTTGTGTTACAGATTTGAACCAGTCTCTGATCACTTATACTTGTTTATGTGTATATTATACACATTTATATCTAGTTTATTTATACCTAGCCATGGCGGCTATATGGGCATAGCAGACCATAGGACAAAGCCTTCCCAGATGCATTTCTAATAAGCCAAAGGATAAATTTGACACAACATGCCCAGTCTCAGACAGTTGGCATTCCAATATCTGTTGTCTTCAGAAAGGCCATAGCTAAATAATTTAGGTGGAATTCAGTGTTTTTAATTAATAATTTTTAAATTAATTAAAAACAACCTAGATTGTGTGGTTGTGGGTGGGGCCCTGGTTTTATTTTGTTCCATTGTTGACTCGTAAAATATTAATTTAAAGCACTCTCATCTGTTTTATAAGCCCTGCATAATAGTTACCCAAAGACACCTTACAAATTTACCAAAAGGTGACAGGGGAAGATGTTTCTGACCAGAATGAGCTCTTTAATGAACACTGTTAGCACTGAAACAAATAGGGTATGTCTAAGCCAGACATTTACTCGTATCTTGTTAGTTCCTGTTTCTTATGCTGTAGATTTTGAATTTGGTACCAAAGCCCAGTAAATATTATCTCAGAGATCATATTCTATAAATTTGTACCCCAATTTCTATTGTACTTAAAATTTCATGCTTTAGTAGTTTGGGCTTGGGAAACATGATTGGATTTTGTCCTCTTCTTTTTTTTAATTTGGTACTATTTTATAGATCCAGTTGAGACTACAACATCAGATGTTCTCACACAAGATATGCAGAAAAGTTAGATTATATCCAGGGAAACCTTATTTTCCATTGACTCATCAGGTCCTTTTATTCTCAGTGAATAAAGAATGATTCCATTTCATGATAGACTGTGCTGCAACATATTCCTAAAATGAAACCAGACCCTTGAAAAAGGATCACCACTCAAGTTATTAATACTTTTGATTAGGTGACATTATTAGGAATAGAAGATTCTCAGACAGGCAAATTCAGAGTCTCTGGGCACATGAAAACTTAACCAAGTGATAATATCTGTATTTTCCTATACCAGCCTCTGAAGACTGTAGTGAAACTCCATAGTGTTAAGTTTCAGTAGATTAGGTGAAAGGTCATAAAAATAGATAAAGCCTCTCAACAGTCATGACTAAGTTCACAGACAACACCAAACTATGGGGAAGTGCGATCATGGTAAAGGATAGGCTGGACAGGCTCATAAGGTGGGCGGATCAAAACCTGATGACATTCAACACAGAGAAATGCAAGGTGCTCCACCTTGGGACAAAAAACTCGCATCATATTTATAGGTTCAGCAGTGCTACACTTATTAGCACCATGACTGAAAGAGACTTGGGAGTCATGACTGACCACAAAATGAACATGAGCCACCAATGTGATGCCGCAGCTGGTAAAGCAAATAAAACTGGCTTGCATCTACCAATGCATCTCAAGCAAGACCCAAGAAGTCATCCTTCCACTTTACTCGGCCTTGGTGAGGCCGCAGCTGGAGTACTGCATCCAATTCTGGGCTCAACACTTTAGAAAGGATGTGGAGATGCAAGACAGAGTCTGGAGGAGAGCCACTCGCATGATTAGAGGTCAAGAGAACAGGCCTTATGAAGAGAGGCTGAGAGGCATGGGACTTTTCAGCCTGGTGAAGTGAAGGCTCAGGGGAGACTTGGTGGCAGCCTATATATGGGGTGTGCATCAGGAACTGGGAACATGTCTATTCACCAGGGCTCCTCAAGGGAAGATAAGGTCTAATGGTCACAAACTGCTGGAAGACAGTTTTAGGCTGGACATAAGGAAAAACGTCTTTACCATCTGAGTCTCTAGAGTCTGGAATAGATTCCCCCAAGAAGTGGTGCAAGCGCCTACTCTGCATACCTTTAAGAAACACTTGGATGCTTATCTTGCTGGGGTGATCTGCCCCAGCTGACTTCTTGCCCTTGGGCAGAAGGTTGAACCCAATATTCTCACAAGGTCCCTTCCAGCCCTAATGTCTATGAATCTATGACTTAATTTTTTTAAAACAGATGTTGGCTGATACAAATTAATTTACTGGTTTTGCTTATGTCAGCACAAGGTGAATTCCAATGCAGTATTTATGATACATGTCTGTCTATTGTCTGCTCATATTGCAGAGAGCTCTACCTCTCCTAGGTATGAGATGAGGGACTCTGTGGAACTGCAGCTATTGTGGAAAGCCTCTTTGCTCATGTTCAAAGGAAGAACTTGATCAAAAGTTCATGCTGTCCTCCAGAAAGTTACACAAGGAAACAGGTCTGCCTCAGTGCTTAGAAAAGCACCTTGTATGAGTCACTTCTCTTCTCTGTCCGTTTCCCAGCTGCTCTCTTGTCAGTGTTATCTTTTTTGGACTATTTCCTCTCTGTGGCCGGGACTGTCTCTTGCTATATGTATGAACAACTGTGCTGGGGCCTTGATCTCAGTCAGAACATCTGGGTGCTTCTGTAATACTGATAATAGTAATTCTAGAGGCAAGATATTTTGTACAACTTCTGTCTCTAGATAGCATCCAAGCGGGTCCATTTAAAATACTTGAGGAATATAGATATAGTCTTTGGCATGATTAGCTCTCTGTCCCACATTTGCATCAAATATTAAAATTTAAAATGTTAAGTTTTAAAATTAGTGGGCCATTGGAACAGTTGCTGAAACAAAAATTGAGTTAATCTGGGATAATCAATGTGACACTGCTGTCCAGAATACAAAGAAACCACAGACAGATAGGACTTCTTGGGCAGTGTGACAGGGTGAGACCTAGGGGTGCTGTGAACTCCTCTAGCGCCCCCTACCGTGCTAAGTTAGTGTCACCATGCACCCTCACCATCTTGCCCGCCACGTCTTTGATGTTCTTTGTGTTTAGGGGAGGCTGCCTTTTCTGTCTACATTGATACGATGCCCTGGTGCATCTTGGCCAATGCTCTGTCCTGGTTGCCCTGGTGCACTCTAGCCTTAGGGGCTACACGTGGCTCCTACCACCCCTGATACCACGCCCCAAGCCTTGCAGATGTACCAGATGTTGTCTAGTCAATTCTTTTCTCTTGGCGCCCTCGCGGATGCCCCCTGGCTCACCTCTGGGGCTTCTTGCTGCCCCCTCTTGCCTCTGGGGCTTCTTGCAGTTACCCGCATCCCACGGACACTCCCTAGCTTCTCTCGCGGTTCCTGCCCATGCCGGGGCCTCGCCTCGCCTCGCAGTTTCCACCCGCACCAGGGCCTCACCTCGCCTCGCCTCGCGGTTCCCACCCGCACTGGGGCCTAGCCTCACCTCGCGGTTCCCACCCGCACCGGGGCCTCACACAATCGAGGCTCAGGTGGCCATAGCCGTGCCTGGCCCCCCAGACCCCCTTCTCCGGTCTTGCACCCCACTGGGGCTTCTCACAATTGAGGATCAGGTGGGCCCCCCAGTCTCTGCATCCTCTCCCACACCAGGAACCTCCACGCTACAGTGGAGCTCCTATGAGGCCTCCTCCGACCCCTTATAGCCTCACCTGCTCCTCCGGTTTAACAACAAACAACAAAAGCAATAATGCGAGCCCATTGGCTACAACTCAAAACTCAGCCGCCTGGCTAAAACCTAACTCTAAAACAAACGTTCTCTAACCCACACATCATATCGCATCCATAACTAGTGGTTTATACCTCAAGGCTTTTCTCTTTTTCCCCTTTTCAGGGTCAAGCTCTTTTCCTTAATCTGAACATGTTCCTTCAGTCCAGCTGCCAGTTGTGAGAGGGAGAGAGCACCCACCACCTCCTGTCTGTGTTTTATGGTGGTCAGCCCCGCCCCTTCCGGTCAGCTGACTCACCAGGTGCCTGCCCTTAGCTCCTCCTGGTTGCCCCTAGCAACCAGCACCTGAGCCCATACAGCTACTTTTCAGTAGCAGGCACCTTAGTGCCCTGCTACAGGCAGATACAAATATTAAATTTTCACCAGTGTGGCTAGGGACAGAAATTACATATAAACCAGTTTAAGTGAGTGGAAACCATTTCAAATCTGTAACACAACAGAAGTCCAATGCATCTAAACCATTTTCAAAATGGCTGAAACTGGCTTAAGATAAACCTGGATGGATGTAGTATCAGACTTAACTGTTTTAGGTTAAATTAGTTTATTGAACTTCTGTCCCAGATTCCCTCTAGATTCAAGTTAACTCTTAGTCCCCCAGCATCCCAGGATGCTTTGCACCTCCCCTGAATATACCTGTCCCACCCTTACAGGATGGGCAGGCTAGCCTTGGCCCAAGCTGTCTGCTCCAGCTGAACAAAGAGGCATGCTCTAGTACCCCCCACCCCCTGCCAGCTTCTGGCCTGGGCCACTGCAGGCATGTGGCTGCATTTCCAGAATCAAAAGTGAATGTCTATCAGTTCAATCTATGCAGCTTAGACTAACCAGTGAAGATTGAACTGATTCAACCCTGGGCTTTTTGACTGTCTATACTTATTACGGGTGCACCAATAGAGATTTTTTGGGCTGATACCAATAGCTGATTTTTAAGGAAGCATATCGGTTGATACTGATTTGATTTCCAATATGCAGCCTGGCAGCTTGAAGAGCAGAGCTGGTAAGTCTGTTGTGGTGGAAGTGGAAGGTGAAGAAAAGGGTCACTGTGGGTGGGGGCAGATTGAGTCCCCTGTAGTGAGGGAGGGAGTGGGGCAGGGGATGAGGCTGGGGCAGGCACTGCCCAGCCAAGGTGGGGTGCAGGATGGAGCTGCAGCTCATCCAGGGGCTTTGGGGGGGAGGGGTTTCCCGCTGCTGCATGCACCCTGGGAGGGCATTGGGGCTTGTGCCCCTCCGATCTGTGTACAGAGTGGGGTGGGCTGCCACTGCAGGCTGGGTCCAGGGGCTGTGCCAGGCTCTTCTTGGTGGGGGCTGAGTAGGGCTGCACTCAGGGTGGGTGGTGGCAGTACTGGGAGGGGGGTTGGAGGGTTACAGCAAATTTTGGGGTGGCTGCAGCCCCCCACATAGCCCCCTCCCAGCACCACCACCACCTGCCTCAAGCACAGCCCGGCCCAGTCCTCACTGGGAAAAGCCCGGCACAGCTTTGACCCCACCCTGCAGTGGCAGCCACCCCACCCCATGCAGATTTGGAGGCACATGCTGCCCATGTCCTCCTGTTGCCACCTCCTCCCTGCACCCCCCGGATGAGCCACAGCTCTCTCCTGCGCCCTGCCCCAACTGGCAGTGCCTGCCCCACCCCCAGCC
>NW_017728906.1:164093630-164100888 GCF_001723895.1 Crocodylus porosus
CCCCCCCCCAGTGCCTTCCCTCCCTCACCTCTCCTTCTACCACAACAGACTTACCAGCTGAATGCCCATGCATGCTGCAGCTGTGAGCATGCATGGGACATTTATCAGCCATGTTATCAGCCACATCAGCCAAAAAAATCTAATTTCCAATATAGTCAATTTTCTTTACATTGGTGCTGATCCAATATCAGACTGATGTATTGGTGCACCTCTAGTACTTAGCCTAAAAGTGATCAGAATTTATGGTCAAATTTAAGTGGTCAGAAACTTGTCTATACCCATAACAGGACAGATGTTCGGCACACATAGATTGGTTTAAAAATGGCGGAACCTGGTCTAAGATTTCCCCTCCTTCCCCTTCCACCCCCAAAGTTTGCTGCCTTTCTAAACTATGCTGCTTATAGAAAACTGCATAACTTAGATTGATTCTGCCTTGGGCTTTTTGAATATCTGTACCTAGCCCTTCTGGCTCAGATAAGTAGTCATCTCTCAAGAGCTACAGTTAGGTGTGGACCTGATGCTCTGCGGCTCTAGAGCGGCTGGCTACAGTATTAAGGCCCCTCACACCAACTCAGAAACATAGTGTGCAAATAAAAAAAAACTAGGAGTGCTGGTATTTGGCTGTAAGATGTTTCCTCCTCATTTGCATGTTGGCTAAATTTGACCATAAACCACTTGAATCAGTTTAGAAGAAACCACTCTCTGCAGCATCACCCAGATTACTTAGTGCCTTATTCTTCAGAAAGGGATACAACACTCCATTACAACCTTGTTTCCTATATGTCTTAAATTACTAAAATTTCAGTAGAGACCTATTTAAATGGTTTAATTTGAAATAATCCAACACAGCCAGACATATTTTGAAATATACAGATATATCAAGGAAAGAATGTTACTGTGTTTGCAGGGAAGCATGGCAAATATAAAATATTACACTGAAATGTATCAAATCATGCAGTTATTCTAGGACAAATTAATAGGTGTTTTACATATCTCCAATAATCCTGTATGGAGGAGGAGTTTAACTAGAAAAAGGTTCTGAAATTCAGTGGCTGTGGGATAAAAAGTCATCAGGAATCGTTTTCGAAA
The DNA here is from genome assembly GCF_001723895.1 of Crocodylus porosus. Taxonomy (NCBI): domain Eukaryota; kingdom Metazoa; phylum Chordata; order Crocodylia; family Crocodylidae; genus Crocodylus; species Crocodylus porosus. The sequence continues at coordinate 164,094,720 of NW_017728906.1, forward strand.
ACGCCATGTGTCAGCTCTGAAACGCTTGATGCAAATGCAACTACTGCTGCAGTCGCAGGGAGATTTGTGTGTTCAATAACTGCTGACTTGAGTATTTATAAATAAGAAGAGTAAAAAGGGCTGAGGGTGTTTAAACCCCTTGCACTCCCCCCCGCGGAATATTATTTCCACTGACCAATTGCACCCTTGTGAGTAATCAGTGCTCACTGTAATTTGTACTTTATTTCCTTTCTCTTCTTTCTGCATCTCTGCTCTGCTCTGGTTTACAAATTCTTCAGCTCATTGTACAAACAGGATCTTTTCTCAACAATATGCTGCTACATCATTTTCCTTCCTTTGTACACAAGCTAAAACTGTCTGTTGCACACTGCTCAGCTTTCTGAAACACCTCATTTGTCAATATTAACAAAAAAAAAGGAACTAAAAGTAAAAAAACCCGCAGGGACAAAACCCAGCAATAGCATTCTAAATGCATGTTACAGCATAAACAATTAAAGCCTGCCTCATGACCAGTTTTCAGCTGTCAAGAGTTTTTCTATTTTAGTGTCACTGTACAAAAAAACACAGATGAGGACCCCACTTTGGTTTGAGTTTAAATTCCCCTACTGCAAGGGACACTGACCGACACTTTACTTTTACTAAGCTTTTTTAGTTAAAAAGTGAAACCTTTTGAGCAAAGTGCACATTGCTTCACAGTCAGCTCTGTTCTCCTATCTCAGAAGGCTTGCTGTCTGATTTCTTGCTCTGGGGAGATTAGATAGCATGTCTTCAGGGAAAAGAGAAAACCACAGAGCACACTGCACGTTGCTCAAATGCTCTTCTTATTCTGTAGCCTAAAGAAACAAGGAAGGAAGCCTGAGGCTGGTGGTTTGGCAGGTGTGAGGCCTTTATACATAGCCATCTGTTTTAAGTGGTATCTATGGGCCTGTGGATGAGGCTAGGGTGAGGGAAACAGTGTCCCCCCTTTCCATCCCTCCACTGTGTCATAACAGGAAGAGTGCTGGGTTCCTGGAGAAGTGATGCCTCCATACTGTCAGCTCGCTCAAGCTGCACTTTAAGGCTTTGCATTGTCATAATTGTACAGAAGGGTTTCAGAGTGAGAGAACTCCTTCCTGTGAACCAGTGACTGTTTCATGCAGCTGTTCATTTCTTGCATTATACAGAGGTTTCTGCTGCTGTGTTGGCAGCCACAAAATGGATGAGAAAGAATACAAAATGGATGAAAGATAACGTACATACTAAGCTACACATACAAACCTTACAACCTACCCTATTAAAATGGGTTGGTTGCTACCAGATGTAGTGAATAAAAATATTGTTTGTAATCACAGTATACTATTTCTAGTGATTTGAGTAGCACTGTACTAATCCTGTTAGCTATCTGAACAAACTGCTGCTGTCAGCTGGATGCTAACGCAGCATTAATGAAGTCCTGCATTGAGTTTGAAGGATCCCATTACCATTATACTGTTATTGTTACACACATAGCAACCGAGCTGTGCATTGTGCTTTATAGAAATATTAGAAGATGCAGTCCCTGCCCTGAGGAAATCACAATACTGAAAACTTGTTCCTGTTCTATTAAATCTATGTGGCTTTTGCCATTTATTTGAATGGATGCAGGATGAGGCCATTAGACAAAGTGAGTCTGATTCTCATCCCCTTGTGTCTTGTGGATTCTTTTACATCTGTGCAACCTGCGTGCAAAATTCTAACCAATGGAGCGGTGGCGTTTTGCACTTACAGTTTGCATGGATGTAGAAAATGTCTCAGAGTGTGAGGTAGCAGACAACTGGACCAAATACAGTGACAAATGACAACAGAGTTGGTATAAAGGTAGCTTGGATTAGGAAAAGGGAAGACAAGAATTACAGAGATAGGTACCGAGAGAATTGCTTTGTCACGTTCCAAGGTTTTTAAATGGTATATTTTATCATTCCTTTTACTTTTTGGAGCTAGGTAATAAAGCTAAGGAATGCGGTCTGTTAGACAGGAATAGAATTCAGCTCCTCTCCTTGCTGATGTTTTACTCAGTTAAAAATCTTTGCTGATTTATTTTACCAAAGGTGATTTCAGTCTTCTGACATCCGTGCCAGTGTGGGCACCTCCAGAGAAAATGAGGTCTTAGGTAGCGTTATGCAATTCCCTAAAGAGAGGATGGATTTTCTGTCATGACATGAAGCATCCTGTCATGCCTAATGCGGTCTCTGGAGCTGTTGTGTCACCTGGCTCTGGTTACTCATGTGGAGCACTGCTCAACTGGTAGGTGAAATCCAACATACTTTTGAGTCTGTTTCATATTTAACCAGTTAAAAATCCCACTGTAATATTTGTTGTTTTAGATTTAGTATCTTATTGTTCTGTGTTTTCCATCTGACAAACATCAGCGTCACAGAAAATGGAGACTTTCCAGATAGTTTGGTTGAATAATTTAACTGATCTGGTGTTTGAGTAAGAGGTAAACAGATAGCAGAACCCAGTGTGGCCTTAAACAGTACCATTAAAATGTGGTTATGGTCTGAAACCATGCTCTATAGAAAATGGTGCCTTCTTATTTCACTTATTATCCCCTCCCTATGGGGTAAATTTTCAAAGTGTCACACAGGGGTTTTAGCTGGACAACTCCTGTTAAAATAAACGGAAGCAGAGCTGAGCGTAAAGCAAAGTAAGCAGTCCTTAGACGTTACACCTCAAAGTGTCTTGAGTCTTACACAGTCTGCTTAATTCACTGATAAAAAGACAGGGTTTACCACTGGCAAGGCTGCAAGGTCAATAAAGCACAGGAAGAGGGAACTGTATGCAATCTTGCCCCCTGCCATATCAACACAGTTCTCAGCCACAGTCTCAGTTAACATTTGCATTGGTGTATGAAGCAGGAAGAATTTAGATGACTTATTCAGCTACCCAGTGCGGGCTGGAGAGGTTTTGACTCATACCATTTCTCATTTTGATCCAGAAGTCATTGATGAAGACTCAATAAGGAGAAGCGAATGATAGTACTGCTTTCTGAACCACAGCTGCCTTTGCAGAAAGACTTTACTTTTTCCCTTGCGAGTGTTTCCAAGGTTGTTGGTGTTGTCACATTAAGTGACTTACACTGAAGATTGGGCTTGGGAAGGCCTCTTTCACCGGGAAGTTAGATCATACAACTATTTAAAAGATAAGGAATGCCTTATACATTCAGTACTGCAGCCTCATGCTCCTCTTCCTTGTTTTCCATGTAGAGTACAAGCATGTTTAATGAGTAAGTCACAATTCTGTTTTTCATCACTAGGTGGCAAAAGACTATGAACTGTTGTGGAAAATCAGCTGAAAGCTTGAATTCAGTCAGTGCTGCTGTGTTGCAATTAGGTCCCTAACATATATTAACAACGAGAAAATGGGGGCCCTAATTTCCAAAAGTGAAACATAACTTTGCCTGTTGCCATTTTGGTGTCCAGCATCTCCAGACATGAACGCACAGTACGCTCTGAAGACTCAGTGCTTTTAAAGCCTATGAAAACCACAAGGCCTTTTTGAAAGGGTCGGGGTTTTTGTCCACATTCCAGCCACACTTACATGAGTGAACATCCACTATGGGCTGATTCTCTCCCTTTTTATTCTTGTAACTCCTTATGCAAAAGTGTGGGTATGCGGTGTTTGCAACTGAGCATAACAGGGGCCCCACCCTGAGGAGCCTACAATCAAGAGGCCAAATTCAAGCTGTCCCCTACATACCTTCACAATGGACATGGATAGTATAGAGAGCTGTATCTCCCACACACCACTGGAATCTCATTCAGAAATGCACTCCTTGCTCTCAGCCAGCGTCTATGGTAGTAGTAGCTGTCTGACAGGTGGGGGGAATCATGGCTCATTTGCACACTAAATGTAAAAGAAATCCACAAGCACAATGGGGGCCAGATGGCCTATGTTTACCAAATATATAACTTACCAGATCTAGCTGCTGCTCTGGCTGGGTTCTGTTGCATTCTGAAACATTAGTGCACAGTGCAAACCACTGGAGGTTCACAGACTATGTAAAGGGATGCTATCCAAATCCTATCTACTGCAGCTATGCAGACAGTATACTGGACTCACTCAAGGGCTGATGGTACTGTGACTGTGGTGTGCCTTCCTTGTAAGTCCCCTTAGGGCAGCTCTAAGAGAGTTCCCAAGGCCATGGTAGAATGGCCCTTTGTCACCCCACCAGCATGGTGTGGGAACTTGGGGCAGAATCTTGTCCTGACTAATTATACAGAAGCTCCTATAATTCCTTTGAAATGACAAATAGCAGTTTTTTTTCACAGACAACTGCTGGTGAATGATGTTTTGGGGCATGCAAGCCTGAATCATTTAACTGAGTCATTCTGCCATAGTACTGGGACCAAAGATTTTTAATATCTTACCGCATGAGTAATATGGCCTGTATCTTTGCTACTAGGGAAATTTATTAAGTGCAAAATACATGCCAGTTGTAGAGTTTCATAGAGTTGCATAGACATTTGGGCTGGAAGGGACCCCAGAGGATCATTGAGTCCATCCCCCTGCCCCAGGGGCAGGAAGTCAGCAGGGATCATAGGATCCCAGCAAGATAAGTGCTGCTTACTACAGTGTAATTGTTATCTATTGCAGGAAGAGCTGCATCCCTCCCCCGCCCCCCAGACAAGCCACTCAGGGCTCCATCCCCCTGCCTCACCCAGGCTGTGCAGGTCCTGCCCCTCCCTCACTGCCACTGGGGGTGGGAGGGGCAATCGAGGCCCCAGTGGTGAATGAGGGAGTGGGGCTAGGGTGGCCTTTTCTGCTCCCCTCTCCCCTACGCACAGACTTACCTGCTGGGTATGGGGCAGGGGGAGGGGGGTGTAGATCTTTGGTTTCTCTTAAATTCCAAAAGTGATCTCCAACCTAAAAAGTTTGGAGACCACTGCTGTACTAACTTATGTCCATTGGTCCTCATCCTCCTTCGAGGTGCCTTCCTGAAGAGTTGCTCCCCTAGATCTTGATGCTCACCCCTGATGTATTTGTCAGCGGCTATCAAGGCATCTCTCAACCTTCTCTTACACTGACTGAACAGGCTCAGTTCCCGGAGTCTCTCCCCATAGGGCCTATCCTCCATGCCCTTACCATATGGGTGGCCCTTCTTTGTACCCTCTCAAGCTTATCCATATCCTTCTTGCAGTGCAGTGCCTAGAACTGGACCTAGTACTCCAGCTGAGGCCTCACTAACGTTGAATAGAGGTGGAGGAGCACCTTCCTGGATCTATTGGCCCCACATCGGCTGATGCATGTCAGAGGTGTTTTTGCCCTTCTGGCAACTTCATTGCACTATTGGCTCATATTCATCTTCCAGTTGATTGTGACACGCCCCCCCCTCCCCGGTCTTGTTCAGATACTGTGCCAGCCAGTGGACTACCACAATGCTACTGTGATTTACTCTGTGATATCTGACTGATAACCTGTTTCAGGAAGACCTCACTTGGGTCAGGTGCCCAGTTAACCAGCAACCATAAAAATCAAGCTGCATGAAATGGCAGGTACTGCTGGAGTTAATTAAAGTCAAAGGTAAGCCTAAACCTAGTGGTCTCTTATCCTAGCATAGTCAAGGCATTATAACTTTTTCTGTAGCCAGTGGAACACAGAGCACAACATGACACATAACTAGCATTGCATCAAGTTGCTATTGATTCCTCAGGCCAAATGACCAAGTACCAATGTACAGCTGGTTCACCAATTTACAGCAGCTTTTAGACGGGCCCATATTAAGGCTTAAACTCATGTCTGGAGTTGTAGCAAGACACTCTTAACCTCTCTGCCACTGCACACTTTGAGTTCCTATCACTGTCACAATAATCCTCCCTGACAAAAGGAAGAACAGAAATAAAAATGAGAAGGGGCAAGGTTCTTGAAGTCAAGAAATGGACTCTGAGCTTGGACCTAAAATCACTTCTGTAAAAGAGGATGTTTATTACCAGGTTTATTATCTACCTCTAGGAAATAGTTTCATAGTTTCTAGGGTTGGAAGAGACCTGAGTAGATCATCTAGTCCGACCCCCCGCCAGGGCAGGAAATAATAATACTGGGGTCAAACGACCCCAGCAAGATGTTCATCCAACCTCCTCTTAAAAACCCCCAGGGTAGGAGCCAGGACCTCCTCTCTTGGAAGTTGGTTCCAGATCCTAGCTGCCCTGAC
>NW_017728906.1:164101949-164103205 GCF_001723895.1 Crocodylus porosus
GTGGAGATCGTCCAGGCCGGCTGACTTGAACACGTCCAGCCCCTCCAGAAGCCCCCTAACTAGTTCCACACTAACCTTTGGCCCAGGTGTGCCTCCCCTGGGGCCTGAGGGGGGCCCAGCAGGGAGGTGGCTGTTCTGGACCCTACTTAGGAAGACGGAGGCAAAGAAATTGTTAAACATGTTAGCTTTGTCATCTGGTGTGATGACCAAATTTCCCAACGCGTCCTGCAAGGGCCTTACATTACCTGGGACCTTCTTTTTGCCTCCTATGTATTTAAAAAAGGACTTCTTATTGTCCTTAATCTGAGAAGCTAGTCCTAATTCCCTTCAACTTTTTTCTTCTGCCCAGTCAGTACAATTGCCTCCTCTAACTCTCCCAGATCTCTTCTCAGAGCCCCTAGCACTCAGAGGGATGAAGAGCAAGTTACAAGTTAATGTTCCTCCTGTTACTATTTCCCAAAGCCTGCTCTCTGAACAGTGCTAACTACAAATACCAATGCTTCCCTGCCCCAAAACAGAGGCCCTGCATACTGAGGGTACTGTTGTTCTCACTCCCTTGCCACAGGCCTCCTTAGGTTTAAACCATTCTTATTTGAATGCTATTCTCTTTGAATCTCAACCTCAGTTCATATACTTTCCCCCCTTTCTTAAAGTTAGAGCAACAAGAGATCCTGTTGAGATATGGATATAGAGAAATGTTGCCAACTAGAGTACCAGGAAAACCTTACAGTTAACTTGTGCCCAAAAATAACATTTTCTCACCGTGGATAAATAGCTATTACTTCCCTTCCAAGGATTATAATTGCCATCCTCTCTTTCTCAATAGGGAGTTCATAGTACACAGTATCAAAGTGAAGTTTATTTTTCAGAATATGTGTCCTCTTGGTCCGCATAGGGGGAACGGGAAGGGAGGGGAGCGCAGGAGGGGGAAGGGCACAGCAAAGTACAGCAGGCTCGAAGTTCATTCCAGGCGTGGAATGTGGCAGAAAACAGGCAAAGCAATTCCCCCCAGAACAATACTCTGAGACACTTGATACTGGGCTCCTTTTAGTCTGGAAAAGAACCTCATTTTTATTTCTTTTGTGTCTGAGTCCATATCTTGGAATCTATAGGCCTAAAGGGCTATAGGCTGTACAGGAGGGACAGGATAGGAAAGAGAGGTGGGGGCGTGGCACTCTATATTAAGGAGGAATACACGTAGTTTCATAGTTTCTAGGGTCGGAAGGGACCTGAGCAGATCATCTAGTCCGACCCCC
>NW_017728906.1:164103821-164116293 GCF_001723895.1 Crocodylus porosus
TCCGCCCACCCTTGTAACCTGTCTAGGTCTGATTGACCCCTGATGCTTCCTTCTAGTGTGTCTACATCCCCCCACATCTTAGTGTCATCAGCAAATTTGAACAGGGCGCTTTTTACCCCCTCGTCCAAGTCACTGATGAAGATGATGAACAGCGCGGGCCTGAGGACCGAGCCCTGCGGAACCCCACTGCCCACGTCCTTCCAGGTTGAGAAGGACCCATCCACTACCAGCCTCTGGGTGCGGCCCTCCAGCCAGTTGGCGACCCTATTGACTGTGTGGGCATCAACACCACAGTCACCCAGTTTCTTAATGAGAATGGGGTGAGAGACAGTGTCGGATGCCTTCCGGAAGTCCAGGAAGACTATGCACACTGCTACCCCTGCATCTAATGATCTGGTAATCTGATCATAGAAGGCCACGAGGTTGGTCTGACAGGACCTGCTACTGATGAACCTGTGTTGGTTGCCCCTAAGCATGTAGTCCCCGGCTGGCCCCTCATGGATGTGTGCCAGCATAATTTTCTCAAACAGCTTGCCTAGGTTTGAGGTAAGACTGACTGGCCTATAGTTTCCTGGGTCCTCCTTCCTCCCCTTTTTGAAGATTGGAACCTCGTCCAATTCCTTTAGGACTCTAGGGACACCAGACGACAAAGCATGTTTAACGATTTCTTTGCCTCCGTCTTCCTAAGTAGGGACCAGAACAGCCACCTCCCTGCTGGGCCCTCTCGGGCCCCAGGGGAGGCACACCTGGGCCAAAGGTTAGCGTGGAACTAGTTAGGGGGCTTCTGGAGGGCTGGACGTGTTTAAGTCAGCCGGCCCGGACGATCTCCACTCTAGAGTCCTAAAGGAATTGGTCGAGGTCATTGCAGGTCCCCTGGCATAGCTCTATGAGCACTCATGGTGCTCTGGTGTGGTCCCAGAGGACTGGAAGAGGGCCAACATGGTTCCAATCTTCAAAAAGGGGAGGAAGGAGGAAGGGCAGCGTATATGGGTGGGTATGGGGTTTGTGGGGTGTGTGGAGGGGAAGGGTGGCTGGGGTTGTGTGTGGTGGGGGTGTGCATAGGGGCTGGGGGTACCTGTGTAGTGGGATGTGTGTACAAAGCAGTAAGTGGGGCTCCCCTAGAAGTGTGCAGGTGTGTGTGGGGGGGGTACATGTGGGGGAGGGTATGGGGTTTGTGTGGGGTGTGAGGGAGGGTGTGAGTGGGTGCAGTGTTTGTGGGGTGTGTGATTGTGCGTGTGGGAGGGTGCAGTTGTAGGGTCTGCAGGGGACAGTTTGTGGGTATGATGGGGTGTGTATGGAAACCCCCATGTGCACCCTCTTGAGCTGGTCAGCATCTGCCTGTGTCCTGCAACAGCCTCAAGCCTGTGCACCCTGCGTTGCCTCCCAGCCAACGCCAGCAGCGCGCAGCCCTGGGGCGCCCTGCACCTGCTCCAGACTGACTTTTGCTGGAGCAGATCAGCTGGAACCTGCACATAGCCTTGACCTGACCCGCTCCGCACCGCCTGCCCGTAGTGTGTCCTGCTACCCCCTGGGCATGCAGCAGGGCTGGAGCAGCTCCAAAGCTGGACTACCTTTCTAGGCAGCCTAGGTGGCAGGTGGCTCCTTCAGGCTGCCGCCGCCAGTGGCCCCTAGCCCTGGCCCTGGCAGGGACCCATGCACGCAGCCTCAACTATGCAGGCCCTGCACCTGCTCCAGTGGCCCAGAGTCCGTGCTGGGCTGCCTGAGTCTGTGCTGCCATCACTGCCACCTCTGGGCTTCCCCATTGGGCAGCAGTGGCAGAGCAAAGCAGATGAAGGGCAGCCCCACAGGGGTTTGGGGCTGCAGCAGGGAACTGCTGGCAGTGGGAGGTAGAGGGGCCACTTTCCCCCCAGCACTGAGCAACAGCTTTTGTCCTGCACTGCTACTGCTGGGCCTGGGCAGGGGAGCCCAGAGCAGGCATGGGTGTGCAGGGTCGGGACTGTGCAGTGCAGGTCCCTGCTGGTACCATGCACCATGCAGGTGTGAAGCCACCTCAGCCCCACTGCATGCCCAGGACGTGCCACTGCATGGCACAGGACGTGCCATGGCTGAACTGTGCCTGAGCTAGGGAACTGAAGGACCTGCTGAGGGCTGGACAAAGAACTGCCATGGGCCATATTTTGCCCACCCCTGGACTAAAACACAAGCCTGGCAGTCAGGACAAACTGATTCCATACCCGGGACTGCCACTAGCTAACTGTGAGTCACTTTCTGGTTTTTTCAGTTTCCCCTTCTGCAAAATGGAGGCAGTCAATCTGACCTCTCTCCAAGAAGAGTTAGAGGTCTAGCTTATCAAATTTGGCAAATCATTTAGGAGATACTGAGAACAAACTACTACAGTGATGTATACACAAGCACTTTCCACTCTGACTCTGTACATATGCAGTCTGCCTGTCAGAGGATGAACATTTGTGCAAAGTATGAGGAAGCTTAGACTGCTGATTTATAAGATAAGCAACATCAAAGAAGATTTGGATTTCATAGCTGGAAAAGTCTGATGATTTTTTCTTTTTTTCACAGCAGAGCTCAAATTTGGATTGACCTTAGAACCCCAAATCTGTGGAATACAATAGAGTTCAGGGGAAGTATTCTTAGGAGTGCAGTACCTAACAGAGGGGAGCCCCAATCCTTAGTAGTTTCTCTAGGGAGTGCTGTTATATAAGCAAACAATAATGCTTACAGTAGCATTGAGCTACATTGACTGGGTAACTGAGATCTCAATCACCAGTGAATTTCTGCAAGGACTGTATCATGTAGGACATGTCTGGACTGTGTCAGACAGGGCTATGGCATGCAGCCAGAAGCATACACACCACCCGCACACTTCTTCTCTGCACATGCACAGAACAGAAGTCATGAAGCCACTGTTAGAGCAGTGCTAGACCTACCTAGGCTAGGGGAAGAAGTAACACATAAACTGGTTTAAATGATCAGAAACCAGTTTAAACCTGTAACAGAACAGGTTTCACATAAACCAGTTGCAAAATGGCTGAAGCTTGTTTAAGATAAACCTGGTTGAATGTAGTATCAGACTTCACTGATTTGGGCCAAACCAGTTTATGGAACTTCTGATCCAGACCCCTTCCTGGTTTAAGTTAAATCACAGTCCCCCAACATCCTGGGATGCTTTCCAGCCCTGGGCTGGGCTGTGCTGTCTGCTCCAGCTGAAGCAGTGACAAGGGAGGACAGGGGGAAGAAGCCCAGTGGGGGATGCAGCCCAGTCTATGGGGATGGGGGGGTACCCCCCCAGGCAAACCCTGGTTGGGGTCTGGGGCCAGGGAAGGGGGTTAAACTTGGGTTACCAGATGTCCAGGATCAAAAAAAAGGACACCTGCTGTAGGGGGAGGAGAGAAGGTGGGGCATATGATTGGGGGGGCAGTGATATGTCTGTGTCCTGCCTCTACCCCTCACTCCTAAGCCTCTGCCTCCCCAGCTCTTCCGGTGCCCCTCACTCCCAACCTGCAGCTTTCTGCCCTCCCCACTCCAGTGCTGCTGGTGCCCCTCACTCCCAACTCGCAGCCCTGCCTCCCCAACACTGTCGGTGCCTCTCACTCCTGACCCCTAGGAGGGGGAGGGGTGGGGGGAGGAGGAAGGGCTATGTGGTGGAGGGAGTGGGGCTGGGATAGGGAGTGGAGCAGAGCCAGGCCTGGGATCAGGGCTGGGGCCTGCTGCACCTGTGTGGTTGCCCCTTCCCCCACACCATAGGTGACTGATAGGGGGTGCATAGGGATACACGTGTCCCCCTGACAGGGCCAGTGTCCCCCCTGATGGCTGACACTGATGCTGTCAGTAGGGCTGGTGCCCTCCCAACATGGTTGCCACCATTGGTGGCTTCTGCTGGTGCCCCCCCAGATTCAGGAGGTACTAGTCACTCATGCCCTGCACCCAGGGTCTTTTCCTGCCTGCCCTGCCCTGCTCCATGTTGTCCCCAGGAAGAGCCTGGTGCAGCCTGGTGGTTCCTTCAGAAGCATGGCACCGGGGAGCCAAGGCGGGGGGAGGCACATGGCCCCCCAGTCTTTGGAGAGGGCAAGGGCAGGCTGCAGCTGCAGGCTGGGTTCTGCCAGCACTCTGCCTCCATGCCTTGCTGCCACTTTTGCACAGCGTCATGTGCCTTGCTGCCCGGCCCACCCAGTGGTGGGATGCACATGGTACTGTGCTGCATTGCTTTCAAAGGCAGCAGCAAAGCGCGGAGGCAGGGAGCGGGCAGAGCCCAGTGCACAACTGCAGCCAACACTTGCCCAGTGCAAAGATTGGGGGGGAACCATACCCCCTCCCCCACCTTGGCTCCCTGGCACCATGCCTCTGGAGGAGCCGCTGGGCTCCAATTGTCCCACGACTCAGCCCAGTTAGGGCACCATTCACTGTGAATGGGTCCCCGGCTGGGCCAGGTCATGGGAAAATCCCCACAGTGCAGCAAGGAGTGGGGCACGGGCGGGCAGAGGCAACTTGAGACAAGGTGCGGGGGCCGGGGCAAATCAGCATGTGTGGGGTCTCACCCCCAGACACGAGGAAGCTGGCAGTGGATTTGGCGCTGTGGGGGAGTGCCAAGTGGCCAGATGTGAAGCCAGAGGCAGCACAGAGTTGCCGTGGCCGCTCCGCCCAGCTCTGCAGGGCCTCCCAAAGCCTGGGGCCCAAGGTGGTCACTCTGATTTCCCACCCCCAGGGATGGCCCTGGGGACAGTGGTGAATGATTCACCCCTGCCCCTACCCTACTCCCTCTTGCGCTGTGGGGGGGGTCTCGATTTGTTGTCCCCCCGCCCCCATCCCAGGCAATAAAGAAAGCAGATTGAAAGAAACTTCCCTGCCTGCTAGGCTGGCTGCAATTCTGGCTGTGGAGGGTATCTCAGAGTGTGCGCCCTGCCCCCCACACTGCAGCATCCTTTGGTGGGGTGCTCTGTGGCCATACCTGCTGCCCTGTGTTTGAGCCTCATTATCCCCCCTTCCACTGCCTATGTCAGGGGGCTCCTCTCAGGCCTGATCCAGACCCACGTCCAATAGTGGGGCAAGAGACAGTGCCTGTGCTACATGGTTTAATACACCTGTTGATTGCCCTGATCCCAATTCCAAGCCCTTCCAGGAGTCCCACAGGCTGCATGCCACATCTCCCATGGGATGTATGCTTGACACTCCCGCTCTACAGGGAAATGATATCACCTACTGAGGGAATTTTGTCCTAAGATTAGGCAGTCCAATTTTTTTAATGGGTCACAAGTATTTTTTTTACCTAAAAATTACCATTTTCTCTTTTATGTAATTTAAATCCATGGTAGGGCCACCATACTCTAGCTTACAATACAGAAACAGTTAAGAAGAGCTCTGATCGTAAATTCATTAGCCAGGAAGAAGTATGAGGGGAGTTGGGCAAGGAGAGGGTAGTGACTTGAGAACTCTTGCCAGGTTTGAAAATTCCTGTGAGTGGTGCTGCTGGGAAATGCTTTACGTATACAGCTGGCCACAGTGACAAACAATCAGACTCTTTCACCACATTGAGATCAACCCCGCCTCCCCAGTGGAGCTCATCCAGTGTGTTGTGTCTGTTGCGCTATGTCTGCTTTTTCAAACATCACAGCTCTTGGGCTGGCCAGTGTTTCCCTCTGCATTTTGTGTAGTCTCCGGTGCCTTGTTTGTTGCTCAGTAAATGAGATCAATCAGAAACTTAGATTTGGGACATTGCTTTTTCCTGAACTCATATTCACTTTGTTTCTTTATTTTACTGTGGCACCCTTAGGCCAGAGTATGGTCTGTGAGGTGTTATATGAAAAGGGAGATTTTGAAATAATACACTGCAGATTTACCAGGAGAAAGAGCCTTGCAGAATAAAAGGGCTGTGTGTATGCAGTCACTGCCAAGCGTGCAACAAAAACCCTGGGCTTTCTGGCATTTGTCCCTTTTTATCATGCCACACTGAAGTCCCCAGCAGGGAACCTTGTCTGCCATGCATGTCACAGCCAGAGAGTGAGAACACCTCCAATCTAGCAGAAGGACTACATAATGAGATGCCCATTTCTTAATTGGGAAATCTTAAAAACATAAAGGGGCAATTAATGTGCACAGGATACTGTAGGGATTCTTAAAGAAACACCATCAACTAAAAAAACATCAATTATTTCAATCCCTAGTGTGACTACATAGAAGCTAATGGAATGCAGTGACAGAACTTATTAATACCTTAGAGCAGAGGTACCCAACTGGTGGTCCACAGGTTATATGTAGCTTGCAAAGAGTTAATCTGCAGCCCCCCTGCCCTGGGCCCCCACCCCTTCTACACAGCCACCACTTCCCTATTGTTCTGGCTGTAGCAGCAGCCAGGGTCTCTGGGCTTTCCCTCCAGCTTCAGCTTTCTGCACCTACCCCAGGGAGCAGGGAGATGCATGGGAACCTGCAGCTTAGTACAGCAAGGTAGCCCCTTGGCTGGTGAGTTGTGGGGGCACCTGCACACATACACAGTGAAGTAGCTGCTCAGACATCTGGTGGAGTGGTAGGGAAGTCCACCTTCCCCTACGCCCAGTGGATGGTAGGGAGAAGCCGTGCACATGTGCATAGGGCTGCCAACCCACCAGGATTGTCCTGGAGTCTCCAGGGCTAGGAACAAGCATTCAAAAAGCCTGAGCCTGAATTGAGTCAATCTTTGCAGGTCAGTCTAACTTGGCTAGGGTAAATCAGTTTTGTAAGCAGACAGACATCCCAGAAATGCAGGCATATGCCTGCAGTGGCTCAGGCTAGAAGCTGGGGGGGGGGGGTGCCCTACCTACCCTCCCTACCTTTCCGCAGTGCTGAGCTGAGGGGGGCACAGCCAGGGCCCACCAGAATGCTCTGATTAGAGAAGGGTCCCTCTCTCTTGAACAGCCCAGCAGGGGATGTTTATCACCCCATACTCAGTGCTTATCATCCCATTAAGAAAACAGAGAGACATTACCAGTTAATTCTGCCTTTGTCCGGTGTGCCATAGCTTGGAGGTAGCCAGCATGTGGTCTGCTAGCTAATGCTGAGAGGTGCCTGTGAGGGACGGGGGAATGCCTGCTTAGGAGAGGGGAGGCAGGGAGCAGAAGCCAGGGAGACGCCTGCAGAGACTGTGGGAGCTGCAGCCAGGGAGCAGAGGGGAGGGGGAAGCTCTGTTGTGGAGCAGAGAGCCCTGCCCAACCCAGAGAGCATTCTGGGATGCTGGCAGAGTGTGATTTAATTTAAACCAGCAAGCGGTCTGGGACAGACATTACATAGACATCATAGATTTCATAGACATTAGGGCTGGAAGGGTCCTCAGGAGATCATTGAGTCCAGCCTCCTGCCTCAAGGGCAGGAAGTCAGCTAGGGTCAAAGGATCCTATCAAGATACATGTCCAAACACTTCTTAAAGGAGTCCAAAGCAGGTGCTTGCACCACCTCTGGAGGGAGTCTATTCCAGGCCTTGGGGGCTTGGACAGTAAAGAAGTTTTTCCTTATGTCCAGCCTAAAACAGTCTTGGAGGAGTTTGTGACCATTGGTCCTTGTCATCCCTTGGGGCGCTCCGGTGAACAGGCGTTCCCCCAGATCCTGATGTACCCCCTGATGTACTTATAGGCTGCTACCAGGTCATCCGTGAGCCTGCACTTTTCTTGGCTGAAGAGTGCCATGGCTCTCAGCCTCTCTTTATAAGGCCTATTCTTTTGTCTTCTGATCATGCACATGGCTCTCCTCTGGAATCTCTCAAGCTTCTCCACATCCTTCTTGAACTGTGGAGCCCAGAATTGGATGCAGTACTCCAGCTGTGGTCTCACCAAGGCCGAGTACAGCGGGAGGATGACATCCTGAGATTTACTTGAGAAGCATCTATGGATGCAAGCCAGAGTTTGGTTTTCTTTACCAGCTGCAACATCACATTGGTGGCTCATATTAATCTTTTGGTCAATCATGACCCCCAAGTCTCTTTCGGCCATGGTGCTAGTGAGCGTAGCACTGCTGAACCTATAAGCATGCTGTGGGGTTTTTTTCCCAAGGTGGAGTACCTTACATTTGTCGGTATTGAATGTCATCAGGTTTATATCTGCCCACTTTTTGAGCCTATCCAAGTCAGCCTGGATCACCAGCGTATCCTCGGGTGTGCAAGCTTTACCCCAAAGTTTGGTGTCATTGGCAAACTTGGTCAGTCCACTTCTGACACCAGTATCCACATTGTTGATAAAGATGTTAAAGAGAACAGGTCCAAGGATGGAGCCTTGGGGCACACCACTGGTCACGGAGTGCCATGGTGATTCACTTCCGTTGACCACCACTCTTTGAGTCTGGCCTCGGAGCCAATTCCCCAGCCATTGGACTACGATGTAGCTGAAGACACAGTTGGCCAATTTTTCCAAGAGGAGATTGTAGGACACTAGATCAAAGGCTTTTTTAAAGTCTAGATATACAATGTCAATCTCTTCTCCCTCATCCAGGTGATGTGTTACCTGGTCATAGAAGGAGATGAGATTGGTCAGGCAAGACCTACTTGCAACAAACCCGTGCTGACTGTGCCTCAGGATGTTGCCATCAGCCAGCTTGTCAAGAATGGTCTCTTTGATAATTTTTTCCAGAATCTTACTGAGGATTGAGGTCAAGCTGATTGGCCTGTAGTTCGGTGAATCGACCTTTTTCCCTTTCTTCAAGATGGGCACCACATTGGCCTTCTTCCAGTCTTCAGATGCTTCACCTGAGCACCGGGAGTTTTTGAATATCTTTGCCAGTGGCTGGGCTATGACTCCTGCCAGCTCATGGAAGAGCATAAACTGGTTTGAGCCAAATCAGTTCAGTCTGATACTACATTTAACCAGGTTCATTGCAAACTGGTTTCAGCCATTCTCAGACTGGTTTATGTGCACTGAACAGCTGTTCTATTACAGGTTTAAACCAATTTTGATCACTTAAACTGGTTTAGGTGTAATGTCTGTCCCCAGCCCAGGAGACTGCTGAGAGTCACACAGGAGATAAATGATAGGGGATTAATTAAAATAAATATTAAATGTTAAATCTGAATTATACAGTTGTCCACTGGGTTTTTAAAATGTAATAGTAATGTGCATCTGCCCTCCTGATGTAAAGCCACTAATGTCATTACATCATGTGGTGAAACCTCCCAGAATAGATTCAAACAGAGTTGGCAACCATACATGTGCAGTGGAAAGGGGGAAGGTCAGGGCTGTGTGTGCGTGTGTGTGGCACCCCCAGTTCATGCTGTGAGTATGTTTCCACTCTGTGGTCTGGGTCCCTAACCTGCCATGACTTGATGGAATTGTAAAGAAGAAGGGGTTCAGTGGTGTTCCTTCTTCCTGGACCCAAAGATGGGATACTCAGGGGTTTGCCGTGGTTGTTCTTGGAGCTCTACCTCCCCTACACCCCATCCACTCACCAGCTGTATAGATCTTCATGCTGCACCAACTCAGGGTTAGGGCTCATGCGTTGCCCTGAGAAGCATCTCCCTTCACAGCTGTGGATGAGGTGCAGGCTTAGGTAATCAGCCTGACCACGCCGATCCCTATGCTGACCCTCAGGCCTAAAATGCTGGCTTCATGGCTAGAGTATATAAAGCCAGCCGATTTTTTTAGGGAGAATTGCTGTCCTTGAGCGTTTAGTGCTCTGGAGCCGAGGTTTGCAAGTTCCGGGCTGGGTACCAGCTCCAGCCCTTGCCCCTCTGCTGCAGGGCAGGGTCGTTGGGCCTGTTCCTGCTGGTGCACCAGATCTCAGCAGGCCCGGAGACTTCCCAACTCGCTTCTCAGCCTGGTTTCCAGTGGGGTTTTTAAAACTCCTGTGGCGGTGGCCCCAGCTGACATCATCAGCTGGCTGCTGCCCAGCTTGATCGACAGCTGCTTGAAAAGCCGCTGAAATGCTGGCTTGCGTGGCTCTTTTTCTGCCCCAGCCTGCTTAGAAGGTATGTTTTTCATGGCATTGGTGACAGGAGTGTCAGGGTCTGCCCCTGATGCTTCTGACCCCCATGGGTGTTTCGCGGTGTCACAGTGCATGCATGTGTGTGCGTGTGTGTGTGTTGCAAGGTAGGGGAAAATCTGGAAGGAGCCTTTAGCTTGCGTGATTGGTGCTTGCATGGCATGCAGCCCCCACCAGTGTGGCTTTGTGAGGTGTGGCCCCAGCAACTGAGAAGTTGTATAGCTCTGCCTTAGAGGAAGTTTGCTCAGGTGCAGGAGGAAGTATGGGGCTTGCCATTAGAAGCAGTACATGCCTTTGCACTATTGGTTCACTGTCCCATTTAGGAGGGCAGCAAGGGGTACAGGTAGGAAGAGCCAGCCAGGTTTAGACTCAGCAGTCATTCAGATGCAGAGGGACTCTAGCTGCTGTGCTGCCTGTGGGGAGAGTGGAGCTTTTCCTGGAAGCAGGTGCTGCTTCTTCACGCAGAGATGTGAGCTCCCTGACAGTAACATTTCTAGAATGGTAACATGTAAAGAATATGAAAAGTCACACTACCTTTTTAAAAATGTTGTTAGCTCACACTATACAGTACTATAGGCTCTTCAGTACAAGGGCTGTGTGCCTCAGGTTGTACAGCACCTGACACAGCATGTGTGCTGGATGTCATCCTTACATAAATAATAGCAGTGCTGCTTGCTTCATAGGTCAAGGTCTCTCCTGGGTTCCTCTGCACTGACACATGATGCAATGTGTAGGCTGAAAAATCCCACAAGGAAAAGTTTTGATATGGACAAAGAATTATTTTTTGTTCTGAACACTCAGGCTGGTTTTTTTTATAGAAACAAAACTGTTTCCACATGTGCTAGGGCGCAGAAGGCTTTTTTCCCCCTAAAATGTAGGACAGTAAGTTTAAACTAACAATCCCTTAAAACATATACATTACTGTTTAAGTCAATGGCAAATTTCAGTTTCAGTTTCAGTTAAGGGCCTGATCTTGTTAAAGCCCTTATTACCAGAGGTGCACTTAGCATTTTTGGGCAGAGAGGGTGGAAAGCAAGGATGAGGGGACACTGAGCACTAAGGAATATTACCTGACCCCAGAGACTCAAAGAGCCCAGCTACTGCAGCTGCAGCATAGGCTGCCTGCACACAGGCTGCTGCTGGTGTCATGTCGCAGGCTCATTGGGGTCTGTTATTTTGGCTCCCAAGGCTGGTGACTGGTTCATCTAACCCTAGTTACCCTACTGCTTATTACTATGAAGAGTCCCATGGAAGCCAATGACACTTATTATAGTGGAAAGAACTAAGACCCTGAGTTCAATGGCCGTGTCCAGACAAGTGCAGCCATGCAGTATGTGCTGCTGCTCTATGGCACCATACACCACACATTAAACCATTTCCTGCATTGCTACCCTGGGAGATCCCAAGGTCAAAAAACCCATGCAGAAAAAAGTAGGGTGGTGCATGTGGAGTCAGCACGTGCCGCCCAAATCTGGAGTCTGGCCAGTCAGACCCATGTTCCAGCTGCCAGACAGGCTCCTAGCTGTAGGAGTGATGTGGCTACAGTTTCCCTGGCTCCCAGAACCCCAGATCAGACTGCTGGGGCCAGCACAGTTGCTGGCCCCAGCCTCCTCTGCCCTAACTGGGATAACCTGTCACATGCCAGACAGAGAGTGCGTGGCAAGGGACAACTAGCAGAGGCATAAGGTGTGCTGCTGCTGTTTGTCTCCAAAAAAACAAACGTCCCCACTCGTCTGAACACGCTAATGTGAGCAGTCTCCTGCATCAGAGCACAGCCCTTTTGGGTTCTATATACCCACAGGAGTTCATCTATGCAGAGTTTTTTTCATGACTGGGGCCCAGCTAAGCCTCACTAAGAGAAAGGTCCATAAGTCAGCACAGCACAGATCTGATGTATGTATGAGCTGCAAAGGGGTAAAATGATATTTGGAAGGCTTTAATTACAGCTTATCTATACTTACAGGTAGTTGCACTTTAACAAGTCTAGTGTAACTCTACTGATACAACTCCCTTAGTGCGGAGGCAGTTATACTGGGATAAGCATGCTTATAAAGGCATAATTGGCTTCAGAAGGTACAAAAGGTATAAAACTTTGAATATCAATTTAACTGTACTAGTAGAATTTTGTCAGTAAAAGTCATGCCTCTAACTGGAATAGAAGACCTGAGCCTGGACACCAGAAAAGTTTGCAACCTTCACATTGCATTGAAGTAATATTAGTTACTTGGCCCTTTGTCTTTGTTGTGCTTTTGAACACACAGTGCTGCCAAGAGCAGGGTGAGGGCCTGACTCCCATTCTATATGCTCTAATTAGTCATGGTGAAGGAGAGAGAGCAGTGACATTCAAAGGAGAAACACAGGGCCTTGTTAAATGTTGCATGTTGAGCAGCCCATAAGTTGATTGGTGTTAGTGGTAGCTGTTTGGAACAGTTACACCTTAAGGCTAAAAACTTTCTCTAACTGTTAAAGCTGAGAGCAGAGGCTTGACTAGAAGCTACAGCTGTGAGTTAACACTACAGGGCTCTCGAACCAGGACAGGTTTTCATCCCTGCTCTAGGTTGGG